>NC_140912.1:20813015-21520515 GCF_045865225.1 Trachurus japonicus
TGCACAATCACCACGCTATGAGATAATAATGGAACGTTACGAAACGGAGCCGTTTTCAAGGTAAATACAGGGTAAATACAGAGTCTGCTTGCTGAAAAACTGTCCCTGAACGCAACACGCATCAGCGGTTTTGCATGAATTTACCTCTAAAACAGCTCCGTCTCGTAACGTTCCGTTATTATCTCATAGCGTGGTGATTGTGCAGCTCACAACTTGTCCACGACAGCCTTTTGGAGTTGTTGGATTGTGTATTTGATGAGTTTGATGAGGAAAACCAAGAAATTCCCTTAGCCTCCATAGCATAGCTCTGAGCAGCCTGCCGCTCCGCTCCTCCGTTCTAAAAATAGCTTGTACCGACAATTAAAGGTAACGAACCTACTGCTATGACTATAGCGATTATGGCAATGGGCCAATTTGCCAAAATGTTGAACTATCCCTTTAATGTCCAAGTGAAGTCTGTGCACTAACTTGTTCACACAAGTCGCCTTTGTAATTCAACACAATAAAACAATTACAGTACTGTAAAAACAACACTGGCCTTATAAGGTGTTAAAACAACACACCCGCTTTCTTTTTTGTCAAGACTCGTTTCAGAATAGATAGATAGATAGATAGATAGATAGATAGATAGATAGATAGATAGATAGATAGATAGATAGATAGATAGATAGATAGATAGATAGATAGATAGATAGATAGATAGATAGATAGATAGATAGATATGGGTGACTTGTCAAATGTCTTAAAAACAAAGGAGCCTCGTTCAACAGGGGGATAATGACTCGCCGGCTGAGCAGCTGCACCCGTTCCCCCACCGAGGACTCCATCTTCCTGAGGCCTGACGAGGACTCCGTCTGGCTGGATGAGCCCACAAAGGCTGAGAAAACAGGCGACGGAGCCGCCCCTAAAAAAGATGGACTCCCAGAATGCAAAGACAGACCCGCGGGCGGCCAAAGCCCACAGGGAGAGGAAGTGTTCATGCACAAGGTGTACGCACTGGTGATCGAAATCCACTGCTGGGCTGCACTGTTTGTCGTCTCCCAAGTCACGGTGCGTGAGTGGCCCTCAGTTGTGGAAAAAAATGAAATGGGAAGAAAAAAAAATGGAGGGAGGAAATCCCCACTGACTTGTAGATGTTCTTGAATGTGTGTTTTCTCTTAAGCACAAGCTTGGGTTCCTAGCTCAGCATGTAATGCAGACTGAAAAATCCAGAGTCGTGTAATTGCAACATTAGCAATTCAAATGACAGCTTCACACTCGAGCACCGGGTATTCATTCAACTTGACCCTTATTTTTACACATAGATTTTCTTTTCATGTGCATCATTACATTGTCATATGCTCTAAAGTGCTTTATTCAGGGGTTACAAAATACTTCTTCTTTTTAGCTAAAAGTGGACACCCTGTTAGTATTCATATGCTGTTCCCATTACTGTCTCCCTTGACTTCATGTTTGATGTTCAAGAAAAAAAAGGACAGGTGCAACATTACCATATGTAGAAGAAAAAAACGGCCTCGTAAATGATTATGACACCAGGCTGCATGTGGTCAATTTACATATTTTCTATGCCTGCACGATAGGCCATCTTCTTCTCTTCTCTGTCTGCTTTCCACCTGAGAGCAGCCACAGCGCTGCCTCCTGATTACCACCAGTGCATGAATGACTGGAGCTGTGACGATCTGCCCTCCCTGCTTTTCTTCTCCCAGGGGTACTGGGTGTTTTTTGTGATGGAGGGAAACGGACCACTCTCTTCCATCTACAAAGCCCTGCAGGTCATCGACTTCTACCTTGGCTTCATCTTACCGTGTCACCCGATCTTTGGAGTGGACGTAAGTGTCCGTCCTGGTTCTGACCTTGAGCTGTTGCAGTTTGTTGTTGGATGAAGACCTCAAAGGAACAAAGCCCTGAGGATGTGCCTTTTCCTCTCTCCCTGTTTTTCTCCCTCTCCCTCTGTACTGGCCAGTCCATGGTGCTGATGAGGGAGGTTGTAAACACCGAACAGCACAACTGGGTCGTCCAGGGCACTGCAGGCATCGGTGTGGCCATCTGTATTATCATGGTAAAACCTACTTTTTTCTCCTTTTCGAAAACTCCTTTTATGCAGAAAATTTGATGTAGATTCCCAACTATGAACTAGACCCACTGAAAAACACTTGCCCTACCCCCTCATACTGTACTCTCTTCTGTCATGTTCCTCTGTCTCCTCAGGCCATCCACATGGTGTACAAGTGGCGCTTTGGTTCTGGCTTGTGGTCATCAGAAACGGTAGCGAGGGACGTTGGCGATCGGCGTCAGTCGGTGAGCCGCCAGCCGTCCTTCACGCTGTCAGAGTGGACGGACGCTCAGGAGGATCTCCTGGACTTGGACCCTGTGCCTCAGACGCCGGTCTTTGACATAGGTACCGACACCAGGACGGAGGGAGACGCCGCCACCCTCACTGTCACACCTGTGGGGCTTCAGGAGAGGTTAGAAAAAGAGGATTATTTTTTTAAACTCAGTTTTTATTTAAGTTTCATTCAAAATCATGTACAGAATCATATTCATCATATCTGCTGTTTCATACAGAAGGTAACAGTTATGGTACAACAAAAGAGACGGAGACTACAGTATAGTGACAAAGAAAAATATCAAATAAAATAGAATAAAGCAAGATGAAATAAAAGAACTAGAATTATATCAGTATACCCATAACAGGGCTCCACCTTTTAGTGAATATATGTTTTTGAGTTCTCAGGGAATATGTTATTTGTTCTATTTGATATATTTCCATTATTTTTTCAGTCCACATATTGTGTGTTGGAGGGTCAGGCTTCAACCACCTTACTGTAATGCATTTAATTGCGCTAGTAGTATCTGTAAGAGATATTTTTTGGCTCTTCCTTCCATACCTCTTGGTAATAGACCTAGTACATTGGGTTCATTGTAATATTTCCACCAAATATTTTATCAAGTGTTTCAAACACTTCCTTCCAGAATGCTTCCAGCATAGAGTATTATATGTGGGTCTGATTACCAATGTGTGGGACACAGTTTCTCCAGCATTTCAGGTGTCCAAAAGAACCTCATGACTATCTTCCATTTAAATGGATCTCCATACATTTGAATTAGTTACCAGATGTACTTCACTACAAAGAAAAAGAGGATTTTCATCCGTCTGTGTATACATGATTTTTAAATCCATATCATCACACCGCAGACGGTTACGATCGCTTCTAAATGTGTGTGTTTGTCTGATTGTGTATGTATCACACAGGAGAGGCTCCAATGTTTCCCTGACCTTGGACATGTGTACACCAGGCTGCACCGAGCCCTATGGCTACGGAGCCCAGCTCTCCCCGAGAGACCAGTCAGCCCAGGAGTACCTCCGCCAGGGAACGCACGTCCTGACCCCTGCCATGCTACACACACGGGCCATGGATGACCAGAGCCTGCAGGCGGAGTTTTATGTGAGTGCAGCAGCAGCAGCAGCTCACCCACCTACAAGCTTTAGATTAACAGAGACATCACCGGAAAAAATACACACTCTGGCGCACACATAGACCAACATCCAGTTCTGCACACACCCGTAAGCTTTTCCGCTGTTTAATAGTGGGCGATGGAAGACGAGATGGAGGACTATTTGCATACAAATCAAACCTCTACAAAGTAGTCCAGCATCTGGTGGGCAGAGAGATGCGCGTAAAAGATCATACACATTTTTGCCCACAGCCTTTCAATTACGTACAATCTGACGGCAACAGTTTAGATGACTTAATGTCTTGGTTATCATTTCATAATGTTTTGCTGCCTTGTTGAAGGCAAGACTAGGACTTCCCCTACATTTCTGCAAGGGCTGATTGTTGTTGCGCCCATTGTTCTGTGTTCATCGGCAGGAAACTCCCATGAACTTCGTGGACCCTAAGGAGTACAACTACCCAGGGCTGGTGAGAAAGAATCGCTACAAAACCATTTTACCCAGTGAGTACAGCTGCAACATGAGTTTGAACAATCACTAAAAAATGGATCATGGGTTTATGAATTTTGTAAGAAGCTTTTTTATGCTGCTTCCCTTTAATAATTTCACACACTCATCTACTATTTAGCACTGATGAGTTTTGGAAAGGTCTGTTTCTGTTTCACTAGATCATTGATACTCACACTGAGACACAGCAAACACACAACAAACATGAAACAACCTTGTAATAAAACTCAGCTGTAACGTGTAATACAATACACATGCATGAATAATAGCTTAGATGTTTCTCTGCTCTTTTTTAAAGTGCCACACATCTGTCTCTCTTTTCATGATGACTCCATACTGTCCACTTCCAGATACACACAGCAGGGTGATCTTGAAGTCACTGGATGAAGAAGATTTCCTCATGACCTACATCAACGCTAATTATCTCAAAGTAAGTGAAGATGTGTGGATTCATAAGTCCCAGCTTTGCTCTGCCATGTGCTTTAACTTTTATTTGTTCTCCACAGATCTGACCCTATGTTCTCTGTGTCCCTGCTCACAATTAGTAGAGATAGATATGTGAAACACTTGTGTGTGTACAGGGTTATGGAGGTGTGGAGCATGCATACATTGCCACTCAGGGTCCCACCGTGAATACAGTTGGGGACTTCTGGAGGATGGTGTGGCAGGAGAGAAGCCCAATTATAGTGATGATCACCAACCTGGAGGAGAAGAACGAGGTCAGTTTGGAGAAATACGAGATGATGATGATGGATGCATTAATGGATAAATGCAACAGATAATCTGATAATATAATGGGTATAAAAAAATAATTAAAAAAACGTACTTGTGTGCCTGGTGTTCTCCAGAAATGTGCAGAGTATTGGCCCGAGGACACTGTGACCCATGAGGGCATCGAGATCACCGTCGTCACGGTAACTCAGGAGGATGACTACAGTCTGAGGGTGTTCACGCTGAAGGTAAAATACAGAAAGACAGTTACTATGTCACAGAATCAGGGTGGATTACTTATATCAACCAGTTGAAGAGTTGAAAAGTTGTTTTTGTTGGTATTAATTAGGATAAAGAACCTCTGCTAATGTTGCAGGTATTTGGTAATACAAGTCAAAGAAATAAAAATGTGACCTCAGGATGGGGTTAGATGAAAAGGAGGGGGACAGGCATGCATGTGTCTTTATGTGTCACAAATGAAATTCCATTTACTTCCATTGGTTTGGGATGAAAGGAGAAATTAAAATAAGCTGGACAGAGAAAACCAAAACTCAAAGTGTAATGAGAAAACTGTGTACAGCTGAGCTAAATCTTCAACACATGCTGGATTAGGTGCAGTGTATCTGTTTACGACTTGCTGTGTGTTGAAATACTTATTTTTCAGATAACTGTTGTGAAGATTAATATGAAACTATGTACTAGAAAGCAGAAGTATTTAAGCGTAGTCTTGTCTGCCATCAACCAGGAAGGAAGGAAACACTACCCAAGTTCTTCTCCTCTTGCCAAAATAAATGTTTTCACTTTCTGTTTCACCAGTTTGTCAAATTTCCCACACACTCACCACATGTGTGTGTTGTTAGATACCCAATGTTCTCCGATAGCCATACTTTTTCATTTCCATTCATGTGTTCATGATGAGTGCTTTATATTTAATGTGGGGTCACTGTCATGGTGGCACTGGCACTGGAGTGAGCCAAACATAATAATTCAGTAAATGCAGCCTGCATCTGATTAGTGAGCGCCAGGGGATCATTATACAACTGTGCTCAGAGTTAAAAGCTTGTTGTTTACTCAACTCCTCTGGTTTATGCTGTCTGTCTGTAGGATTAATAATTATTGTCAAACTGACACTCAGAGAATAGAGGCAGCGGAGAGATCTGATTATGCACTGTACAGTATGAGCGAGGGGAGAAACAGACTATGTGAGCTTGTCTCTATAATCCTCACTCTCTTTTCTTGTCTTGCTCTGCATTCATTGTTGTCGTAGCAACTAACACCAAGGTAACGATCTGGATGTACATGCAGAGCAACAGGCTGATCAAAAATCATTCTCAGTCTGTCTGCGCCGTGTACGTGTGTGCACACAACATGTTCACATCCGTATTTCACGCCCGTGTGCCTGTCTGCGTGTGTGCGTGTGTGTGTTTGCATCAGTGTGATGGGGAGGAGCGCACTCTGCAGCAATACTGGTACACCTCGTGGCCTGATCAGAAGACCCCAGACAAGGCCCCACCCCTGCTGGAACTGGTACAGGAAGTGGAAAAGGCCAGAGAGAAAGCTCCGCCCTCCAGTGGCCCTATAATTGTCCACTGCAGGTACAAAAGCAGCTTGTTTTTGATGCCAAGACAAATAAGGAGCCGATGTTCAAGACATTAACTATGTGTTCAGAAGGCTCTGAGTCAAAATGCTGATGATGAAACCTGTTGAGAAAATAAGTGTATAGAGAAAAATGTTATTATAGACACCACTTGGCACTCTTTCTGGAAAAAACAAACAAACAAAAAAAACATTTGTCCCTTTACAATCCTCTGCTGTCTGATTTCCCTAGGGGATATTTGGCATCAGTCAGATTAGTGGGATCAGTGCTAATCAATACACTGATCCATCCATTTTCTTTGTCCCTACCCCTCATCTATCCCCTCGCCCCCCCTCCTTCACCTCCACCTTATTCTCCGCAGTGCCGGAATTGGTCGAACTGGCTGCTTCATCGCCACCTCCATCCTGTGCAAGCAGCTAAGGACTGAAGGTGTGGTTGACATCCTGAGAACCACCTGCCAGCTCCGTCTGGACAGGTGAGATATTCTAAGCTCGCACACATGCTCGTGTGTCCATCTTTAGCTATTGTGACGTAGTTTGAGTTGATTAAGTTCCAAAACACAAGCTAAGTCACTGTGGGGTTTACCGCAAAATAAAGAAATATAGTGAAAATGGATGTATGTATGTACACCAACAAACAGTCAAAATACCAATCCATAAATTTGTGCTTACAAACATCACTCAATGTATTTAGACAACTTGTGCAACATAATTCAAGAACCAAAACTCAAAGCTCTGTGTAGCAGTTAATAACTCTCACATGAGTATTAATGGAGCAAATACACACCACAAAATGTTTTGACAGTCAGTCACACGTCTGAAAAAGCACAGGTGTGTCTAATAACTTACCCAGCATGCACGGTAGCTGTGCATGGGCACACTTACATGGAAAGCAGCCGTTATTAGTGTTATTAGTTACACCTGTATTTGGCGAGTCTGAATGTCATGGTCTATTGTGTTCCATGGGCTATTTGAGAAAATGTGACGAACCATTTATTCTTCGCTGGAGCTGTTAAAAAAGTGACCCAGTTATACTCTAAAATAGATATATAAAAAATGTTTATCAGAGCAAATTCAATGCATGAGGCATCAGTACAGTATAGACAGCCACAGTAACAACAGAAACAAAAAAATGGAAACTGCTGTACATAAACAAAAAAGCAATGTATGCAGAAACTATAAAATGTCTGTATTATTTTATTCTAGCTTGATAATTTTCAAATTGTAAGTGAGCAAACTACAGGCTACAGCAAGGACCCCTCATAATAAAAGGAGTCTGACATCCAGTTACAAGACACTTTAGCTGATCATCTTGATAAGAGGATGAATAAAACAGCCTGACTTGGCAGCAGACAATGCCTTTGATATGTGATGTAGATGTAGCATACAGTACCTTATGCCAGCCGTTTTGTAAACCTGTGTGAGGCTGTATGTTGGAAGTTGTGCTCCGGGCTAATTGGTAACATTAAGAGTGACAAATCAACCCATGTTGACTTATGATGGCACACAGCATCCTATGAGGACCATGGAAGACAAATTCCATAGTAGTCCATCCAATACCTCATCTATCTACTCAATACCATAAAAAAAACTTCATGGTGAAGTCAAAGGATCTACAAAATTAGACAGATTCATCCTCTGGCAAACATGAGTGTCTGTATTAAACTTTATCATAATCCAACTATTAATTGTTGAGATATTTCAGTCTGATTGTTGAACTGATTAACATGCACTATCATAGATGAAGTAAATTGCTTTTTTTTCTTCTTCTGTCTGAATTGGTTGTTTTTCTGTCTGTTTGTCAGGGGTGGGATGATCCAAACGTGTGAGCAGTACCAATTTGTGCATCATGTCCTCAGCCTGTTTGAGAAACAGCTGCCTCACACCGCTGAGGAGTAGTAGAGTGAGCGCTACAGCTAGACCGAGACACACCACTGTACACTGTACCGCCTCTGGTGGTATGCACCACTGTACCTAGCATCATCTCAATCTCACCCTTTAACAAGTTCCAACCATGGTAATCTCCTTCACCCAAGACAGGCTCGCTCAGACAGGACTGAATGGCTGACGTGAAATCTGTGCTTATCGTATGTCTTTGAGCAGAACAGACAAATAACCTGCAACCCTGACATCATTTCATTTGCACTGCTGAGGTTTTTATCACGTTACTGTACATGAGTCTCAAGACATCAAGACCTTGTTTAGTACTTGGTCTGAAATACGCCCCCCGCCCTGCCCCGCCCCTCCACATACTGTATGTACAGCGATCAAAAGGTTAAAGTGGAGCCGAAGTATCATCAGATCACCTGCAGTCACGAGGTTATTGTAAGGAGGAAATTCGAGTTCAGTGTCCTACAGGTAGTGTCAGTAGTAAGGGCCCTTTACAGTACAAGTGCCAGCATAAATTAAATCTACAGAAATGATCAAATGCCAGCCTAATATTTAACTCTATATAGATATAAGAGTTCATATTAAATATCAGTGACTTAATATCTGGCTTTTTCTCACTGACTCTCATTGACTTTAATGTAAAAAAAACACACAAAAAAAAAAAAAATGACAGATGGCCTGTTTCAACTTTTGATGCATTCAGGAGCCACCTCATTTTCAGGTTGCATGGTGCTAAGTGTTCATTAAAGGCATGTGCAATGTTATGGAACATAGGAATGTATGACAATTAGGTTATTAATGAACTAATTAGGATTTCTGTGCAATCTACAGTATTACACTTTTACCATGCTGCCTGTGCAGTCCTCATGGCCCATGATGTTTACATTAAACAACTCCTGCTTTTAAGGCCACATAGACGTACACTCAGAGGCGTCACAGAGCTGGAGACACTGAGGGGACAGAAACCAGAAATATCAGATAGTCAACAAAAAGCTGAAATTCTAGCATATACACAAAGATGTTTAATGCAGAGAAAAGCACCATGCTGCACCATAAATTGATGAAAGATGCTCACATTAAGTTAATGTTCTTGGACATGGCCCATTATCATCATGAGGTTTCCCATCCTCAGAGTCATGTGATCTGTGACGCCTCGACTTTCAACAGTAGCTTGAACACATCTGTAAAGTAAGAAGCCCATGATTGTTGTATAGACAGGCCAGGCCTAATCTGTATGAAGCACAATAGACCAACTAAGGTTGTCTCTTTGATGTTCAGCTGTAAAAGTTCTTTTTTTTCCTGTATTGTGTTTTGATTGTGTTGAGTTTAATGGATTGCATGTGCTGTATGGGACTCCATAGGTCCACAATCAAAGCGACGTGATTGGTTGTCCTGCTTTTTGTTGTGTATAAGGGTTTAAGCCTACTATATTGCTTGCTCTCGGCCAATGCTTTTGATACAGTTTGCTTTTGTGAAACCAACCAGAGATATTTTTAGAACATTTTGATACAATCCTTTCAAGTAGATGCCTTGTGTATATTTCCGTTTACACCATGATGGAATGTAGCTCATACTGTGGATCAAACCATCGGTTTATATTGCAAGATTTGACAGGACAAAATGTGACAACTACCTAAGTTACCTTACAGTACAGAAGATAAAAAGATTATGTTCAGTCTTCAATATTATTACTTTATGCCTTTAGGCTTTGCTTTAATATGCTTTGCTTTCTGTGTATATGTTTTTATTGTTTTCATGGAGAATTTTACCTCAGACTGAGTTTTTTACGCAGTCCCCACACTCTAGTCCACCTGTGACTCTAGGCCACTCTCAGTTGACAACATGAGAAACAATTGCTATGTGTAAAGGCAGCTAAAACAGTGAAAACCGTTTTCTATGTAACAAAAATTAAACAACGACTTCTATCTAGGCTTAGTGCATCAGATCAACAGCCGTGAACATTATCAGAGGATGGAGTTAACTGTGTGCACTTGGACCAATTTATAAACATCAAATCATCTAGCAAACTTAAAACTGCCAAAAAAAAAAAAAGAATTACCTTCTCTAGGAACACGGGACTGAGATGAAGAAGAAAAGCTACAATCTATTGTCAGACTTTTGACATAATCCTCTGATAATGTCCAGTGTACCTAACTGAACATATTTTATTATGACTGCTTGTTTTCAGTGCTTAAAACTGGTCCTCTAATGGCAATCAATATGAGGATGAAGTCCTAGCCAAACAGTCAGACATACAACCAACCAGCAAACAGTATTCCTCTCCTCTGCTACAGTATTGCTTTAAGTTGTGAGTTTTTGCATCCAAATAAAGGTAGATTTTCATGAACATGTGTTTCTCTTGTGTTTGATAGACCGAGTGAAGTGTGAAGGTGTGTGTGCACTGATTTTATGTTGAACTGCTTGGATTATTTTATTTTGAAAATCCCAGTACTATAGAGTGCAGTTCAACATCTGTACCACTAGATGTCAGTGTGTGGTGCCTAATTGCACCTCCTGCCAATACGCTACATTCAACTGCTTACTCACTAACACACTGATGGCACAGCATCAGAACAAAGGCTTTCAGTCAAACAACAGAGGAAGATACTGATGATACTGAATTCAAATACCCACTCACTACAGCTGGTTTAGTAAGAATGTGATAAATGTGTTAAATCAGCGTTGATATCTCATCAATCTCTCTATTAGGTTAACATAAAGTATACATTGAAATAGGCCACTCTATTTTTCTGGAAGCCTGGAAACACTCACAGCCCAGCTACAAGGGTGTTTTCACTTATGCTCCATGTCTAGAGCTCTTCTCAGGACTGTGTGAGCTGCACACACTCAGCTCAATTGACATCTTCAGCACTCCCCTGTGACTTTTTCTTGTTAAAAATGACACCTTTATCATTTTCAGTGCAGAGTTTGGTGACATCATGTATTTCCCAGCACAGCTTCACCCAACTTCTACCTAACCAGAGATCTAATCTACTAAACTCAGTGAAAACAACTCCGTGGGTGTGCACAGGGCCTTTGAACCATTATCAGAAACAATCTAGAGTTAGTATGTGTTTTTCAGCGCAGTCAGTGTGTTTTTAAACTTTTTTGCACAAGTACTGTTACATGTTTTATGTTAAAAATGACTAGTATAATTTGATCTTTTTTGTGTTGGTTTCATGTCAATGTCAATGTGGGTGGACCACATAGTACATCATCTTAAATAACCTGAAATAGACCTAAACTAACAGAAAATGACAGCTCAATGGCTTTCAGATGCAATTTGGTTACAGTATGTCATGTGTGAGTCTCATGAAAGGCACAGTTAGCACAGTTTTGCCTCTATGAATTGTTCTCAAAATGCACATTACACCATATTTTGGAAAAGAAAAACATGAAAGCACGGTATTCACTTTTTTCATTATATCTAATGATTAAGAGCCTCTGGACTGCAATCATTTTACAGAGACGAAATGTGAGAAAACAAAATTCTCTAAAGCATTCTTACTGAAGCAAATAAATAATTTAAAGCATTATTATATTGTAGTAGTACCTTAAATCTATAATTTATTTATAATTCATTATATTTATGATAGATGTAGCTAGTCTCCTATTGCTCTGAAGCCTCAGTGTTGCCCATCATTTGTAGGAAGTCGCTTGGGAATAAAGGCGTTTGCCAGACGAGTAAATGTAAATTATATGTAATTATTGTAATGTTTGCGTCACTAGCTCGCTGCACCATGTGAGCGTAAAGCGTCTCCTTTAAAAAAAAAAGAGAGAAAAAAAGAAGAAAAAAAGTCGGACTGTCCCTTTAATCTGCGGATCAGAGCACTGACGTCACCCAGCCCCTGAGCCGTCTACGCTGATTGGCTGAAGGTGACGTCAACCTCATATTTTTTCCTCCTCTCCCTGCTGAACCATGACCTCATCGCTTTAGTTCATGAAAGTGCTAAAGTGCACCTTCTGTAACTGCCCCCCCCCCCCCCCTCCCCTCCTCCTGCCTCCCCCGTCCCTGCCTCAAGGCACACTGACTACCCGTCTTAACTCCTACCCACCTACCTACCTACCTACTAGCCTAGCCGAGCTAATCTCTCCCCCTGCCTCCAGCACCACCAACACGTATCCCGGTCCCAGTTGAAACCACCGCCGCGCTCCTCTCGGGGCTCGACGCCGCCGCCGCGCTCCCATGTCTCGCTTGTTCCTGGCGCTGTCACCCTCGGTCAGCTGTCCTGCCCCCCGCCACAGCCACAGCGCCAGGTAAACACACCACCACCAGCCCCCACCATGAAGACCCCGCCGCTGTCCCCCCCTCACACATGGAGGCCAGTTGAATAACACAAAGCAGCCGCGTGGAGCCTGAGGTGAGTGCCATGTGTTGTGTGTGTGTTGTTGTGTTGTTGTGTATCTTAATAGAACAAGGTTTGCTGTTGTCTAGTGCGTTGTTACCCTCGGAGCTAGCTTATCGTTAGCAGCGGTTGCTCGCCATCTGCGCTCGTGCCCCCCCAACCCCCCTCCCTCCGACGCGTCTCCACGCGCGCTGCTGCAGCAGCGACTCTGTCAGCGCGCGCTCTCCGCTTCCCTGGCTGTGCGCGCTCGTCTTATTATGGGAATTAAACCCGTCCAGGCTGAAGTTATCGATTCATCTATTTTTTCCACAAACATATTATTATTAGCCTTTACCGCCCGACCATCTCAAGGTAGGTAGAAGAAGCGTTTCATTCGTATATTTCCTCTTTCATTTGCGCGCTACTGTTTTTTGATCATCACAGCCAGTCTGATCAATGGAGAGTTTCATCTTCGCATGCGGTCATGTCCACGCGTCATAACAACACAGGGCAGGTTTCCCACTCAAACAACGCTGCAGAAATCTTTTCCGTTTGTGTCTCCTGTAACGATATTTAAAGCAAATTGTGCAACATTTGTAAAAACGCAATGGCCGTTGTCCGCATTGTGTTCTATTCTTATTTCTAATCTAGGTCGGTTTATTATAGTGCGCTACGACCGCTCACCCTCCATCATTGTTATTAACGTTATCAAACAGGCCACCACGTCCCGTCTATTTCTTTGTGCGCTCCGTCACTATACATGTAACATATAAACCAGCTTTTTCGAACGATTTCCCCCTTCTTCTTTTTTTTTTGCTCGTCTGATAAATATTTACAGGCCATATATTGTATTTACAACAGACATCTGTATTGTTTGAGTAAGTAATCATGTGATTATTGTTATTATGGTGGAGTCCGGGGTCGTCCCACTTTGTCATATGAGCCCGCAATCTGCAGCAGCCTCACTGGAGGAATATTGATCAGAGGGCATCAGAGGGCTTTACACCTGGTTATGTTGTTTACACTGGTGACGCTGCTGCTCCACCAGGGCCAACCAGAAATTGATTTTTCAAAATTACATGATTACCACTCATGTTGCACTCCTCACTTCCATGTATGCTACTTCTGCATGACAGGCTCGTCACTCTACTAACCTTATTTCTAATGAGCACATTCATTATTTACATCCAGCTGCACACACTGCTCTCAACCAACCAGTTACAGTTGTTGTTGTAGGTGACAGGACATCCCAGTAGATATGGTAGGATCATAGGATTATGCTCCCTTCTAATCAGAGATTCAAAAAAACACGTAAACACGTAGCCCAAACATTTATTTAATTACGTTTCATTTTCTTTTTCAAGTTTTTTTTAATTTTTTTTATAGCAGAGTGTTTTTGTTTAGCTCCAATGTCTGGCTTGCTTTTTAGAACAATCTAAATGTTTGGTTTTGAATTGTGGTAAAAACAAGCAATGGACCTTTGGGAAGATAAATGACCCTCAGATTGATTAATTAATAATGAAAATAATTATTAGTTCTAAGTAGAAATGTAATCTGATCTGTCTCCTCCAGCACCGTGCCTTGTTGTGGCAGCTTTTTGAACTGTAAATGACACATACTCTCTAAAGAGACAGACGGCACGTAAACAGAAGCAGATGCAAACTTCCAGATCAGGAGAGAGTCTGTGGCGCAGACTGAAGGCTCAGAGATGCTATGATGATGTAATTGTTTGTGGCCTAAACACAAAAAGAAACTCCTGTCTTTCATTGTATGACACTAAGCTTTATATCAACCTACTCAAGGCTGCAGCCACAGGTGACGTTATGCACAAAGTTAATGAATAACCTGGATGGTATTACATCAGCGTTGGTTGCCCTCCAGTTGCTCTCTTTGTGTTTGCCTCTCTCACTGATGTCTGATATGGCATTATTGAGCCGGACCATCATGCTTTGCTCATGGTTTGGGGCCTGTGAATATGTCTGTGTGAGGATTATCCATTGTGCACAGATGAAGCCATGTCTTTTTAATGTATTTTAATGATGTATTACAGAGACGATTCTTTTGTTATCAGCTGTAGAGAGAGTAATCTGTTAGATGATTTGTGAGACAGACAAGCCAGGGGAAAATGTACATAACTCTGGGGTTTCCTCTTCCCTCTGTAGCTAAAAAAATAGGGCTGTCATTTTTTTACACAGATACATAGGCTATGTCTCTCTCTCTCTCTATCTGATATTTATTTCAATTATTAATTCATCTATGGAGATGGAGTTTTCATTAATCATCTAATTGGCTAGTGTTTAAACATGATTTAATAAACGATAATGTTCTGTTGCTTGTTATGGGCAGAGTAGACGTGAGGTAATGTTTGGTTTAGGTACATTAGCATTCATGCTCTCTCTTGTTTTAATGACACACGGGCGACATGAAGGAAACTCCAGTAACTTGGAGGTTCTGTCAGTAAATTCAACAAAAAACAGATCCTTCAAAATCAACCAGTTGATCTGGTTCTTCTTGGCCTCAGCCTGTAGTCAAGGTGTAACTGCATTGTTTGAACTTTAAGGAAGTGCACAGTCCTGTCTGCCTGCATCTTTTGCTGTGACTTTTTTGCATGTTGGAAAAGAAATACAGAGGTTGGTTGCTTTTCTTTTCAAGGAAAAACAATGACACTTAATTTGCTGTCTCAGGCTAGAGGAGGATGGGCACTATACATAAAACAGAGACAAGATCTTTACAGAACAACTCAGAGATTTGTAAGTTCGGGGAACATGATAAGTTCAGTCTAGTTATAAACTCGGGTCACAAGTTGTCACAATCTATTTCTGTGTCCGTATACCACTGTCGGTTTTAGCTCTTACTCTTGTATCCTCATAAAGCATCATTCAGCACCAGTAGCATCCCCTCACCATCACCCTACCAGTGCCCCCTGATCACCCCAACCGGGCTGTTTCTATGGCAACAACAGAATCTGCTCCGGGCCTGTACACACTGTCTCCATCTCTCTCTTGCTTTCTCTCTCCTCTCGGCTTGTTTTCCTCCGTTCAGCCGGAGCCTCACAGCCAGCTCCTGGCTGCTGCCTATTTTAGTTCGAGGAGCTTGTTTGTTTTTGCTCTGTATTGTTCCTGCCTCTCTACGCAAGATGGAGGAAGACAGACGATTTGTAGCATTGTTGTGCCGATTGAGCCCACCGAGGTCTCTGCTGCTTATCTATGTAATCTGCCATGTCATTTCTCTCCCTTGTATATATTCTGATATTTTCCTGTCTCTGTCTCTCTCTTTGTTCCCTCCATTGTACCCCCCCCCCTCCTCCTCCTCCATTCCCCTTCTTGTCCACACAAACATACAGAGAGCAGGGTTACCATAGGATGATTGTCTCGCGGCGCAGAGAGATGCAGAGCACCAATCTCTCCCTCTCACTATACTGCCACACATGTTGTAAACCCTGCACACTCCTCCTCACTCCTACCACCACCACTACCCATCCCTGTCCACTGCAAAGAAAGACAGTGATAGAGAGGGGAAGGAGGGATTCGGAGAGGGAAAAACGTGCAGGAGGCGGGGCGGGTGGCGGAGCGGTCGCCATTAGACATATGCAGCGTCAGATGTTGTGCTCAGCAGCAGGGAACCGGCAGAAAGAAACAGAAAGATTCACACACCCCTGGAAGCTGTCTTGTTAGCCGCCTGGCCAAAAGGGCTCTGCACCATATAAGGTATGGTATAACAGGTGATGGGGAAAGGTCGTAATGTGGCCGCCGCTGTTTGTGTTTCAGGGAGCGCTGACATTGCAGCAAGGCTTGGTAATTCTGCAGAATCGTTGCTGGGGTGCACACATCATGGTAAAAAGTGGGGGGAATGTCACTATGTCAGTATGCTACATGCTGTGTCGCCGCAGGTCACCATATTGCGTGTCTGTGTGTGTGTGTGTGTATTAATGCAGAAACCTGTCCTCAGTCGTCACTATGGCAGGGAGGAGATTAGATTGGATTAACTAGATTAGATTTATTTGTCTGCTATTTTGGGTTTTTTTAAAAGATACAAAATGCGCTGTGTGATGTTCGCGCACAGTATTTTATTGTTTATGTTATGACTTGGTTGTGTGTGTCGTCTTTACTGTATGTACTTTTGTGGTACAGCAGCAGTTTGGCTGTGCTTACAGTGCAGTTGCTACTGTCTATCTATCTATCTATCTGACTTTCTTCCATGTTCCTGTGCTGCTGCTCTTGCATCAGGCAGGTTGCCAGGGCAGCATCAGCATGTGTACATCCATGTTCAGGGTTGGAGACAGCAGCCTGTAGTGGCGATAGAGCTTGGTGTATGTGATAGAAGATGTTGAGGTATGATGTTCAAGCTTTTGTCGCCATGAATTTCACTGCAACACGTTTTATCACATTTATTATGCCACATTGTTTTGTTAGGTGCAGAACTGCAGATAGGGGCAAGTTTTCCATTTCTTGTTGCCCTCTGTCTCAGCCACACAGCTCCTCCCTTTTATTTTTCTCCCTCTTGCAAGCAGTGTATTTTTTATTTATTTTTTTGTCATATCTTTTCCTCCTTTGCTCCATCTCCACAACTGTCCCCTCCCCGGCTGGGCGAGTTGCTAGGCTGACGAGATCCTCGTTGAATAACATCCTTCGCTACCTCCCTCCTGCTCCCTCTGCTCTGCCACCGTCTCTCCCATCCTGTGTGCTGGTACAGTGTCAGAAAGAACAGAGGTGAAAAGTTACAGAGCTGCTCGTCTTCCCAAGATACAGACAGATCAGAAGACACAGACTCTCCACCCTCTTTGTCTCGGTTTTTCTCGCCCACCTTCTCACCACTGGTCTGGTGTGCAAAATGTTTCTCTTTATCTGCAGGTCTCCTCTCTGTTTTTTTTCTTTCTTGCTGCACCTTGCCTACATAAAGCGTTCTTATCATAACATGACACATTTTTTCCTATGTTTTCAATGATTATCGGGCCGAGGATTCTTCTCTTCTATCTCCCGTACTCTCCCTTTTCAACCGAGGTTTAAACCTCCATTTAGGCTTTGGGGTAAATGAGAGGAGCCCCATTCATTTTTCATGACACCACGTGCCAGTAGATAAATAAAACAACACGAGTGCATTCACACTCTGACCTTCTCACTTGTCGCATGACACCTGGCTTGACCAAGGAAGTGGTCGCCAACTACATATTGTTTTTTATTTATGTGTTCCTCTCAGAAACAAATGATAGCTTCCTGGATTGTGTTGCCTGGCACAGTTTTTCTCATGCATGCAGTCAGTGTCTAATCAACCACGTGTATGTGTGTGTGTGTGTCATGTCAGAAGTTCCATGGAGAACTTAAGCATTGAGAAGATCACAGTGATTAGTAGTGATAGATAGGAGGCAGTTCATCAAGTTTATGGACAGCTCTTTGCAACACACACGCATACGCACACATTCACGCACATACACAGGATGTCACACAGGCCGTTTGCCTGTGTCCAGACCTGCTCTCTGAATTCCCCTGGCTTAATTTATCTCACTCCCTCAGTTTCCTGTTTCATGAGCTACCTCGCAAGAGACACCCGATCAACAACAACCAACCTTCACACACACTTATTGCAGACACACACATACACACACACTGGTGTTTTGTTGTTGGACATGTCTAACTCAAGTCTGGCTTTGTATCTGGATCTGTGATGTTCCTTCAGATCTCTGGACGGATAAATCCCCAGTGGATGATCCAGTTGGCTTGTAGCTCTTTAAATAGCTTTTATATTCATGTTTAGCATTGTAGCTATTTTAATACACAAGGTGCTCGAAGTCTGACAATAAAAGATGATTCAAACGCACAAAAATACATCTTGCGCTGGACTTTGGTTCGGAAATTTATGCGTAATTAATCTGTCATTGTCCCTTGTCGGGTTGGAATTGTTTTTATTCTTTGCGCTGGCACGATCGGACTGAAGCTCTGGACGAGAGATGATCATGCCCTTGATGTCTGATCATCAGCTGAGCATCTGAAAACTGACAGAGGCTGCTGTGAATGTCACAGCTGGCCAATAATAGCATTGTAATAAACCACCGAGCACCGTGCAGCATTGTGACTGTATTTTTAACTGTTTTATTTTCTTCCTTTTCTTTTCCCTCTCTCTCTTTACCTCCTGTCCCCTCAGGCACCATGGATCACTCAGCGCCTGCTCCGGTGGCAGCCCCCGTCCACTGACCTCACCTCCTCCTCCTCCTCCTCCCCATCTCTTCCTCCACCTTTCCCCTCTTTCATCTTCCCCTCTACCTCCTCACCCCGATCCTTGTGACCCCCCGGGTTACTACTCAGCTCCTCCGACATCATGGCAGGGGAGAAAGGGCCGGTTAAGCGAAGCACGATGGACATCAAGCGGCTGGCGAGCCTCATCCAGAGAGGAACGGGCCGCTTGCTGGTGATCGACAGCAGAACCTTCTCCGAGTACAACGCGTCACACGTGCAGGGTGCGGTCAACGTCTGCTGCTCCAAGTTGGTGAAGAGGCGGCTGCAGCAGGACAAGGTGTCCGTCACGGAGCTGCTGCAACCCAACGGCAAGGTGAAGGTGAGTTGAAGCTCAGCGGCGTATCCACAGGTGATGCTTTTTGGCGTGATGGGATGTGATGTCGGTGATTAGAGAGCTTTTTTATCTACAGTAAGTGCCAGACTTGGAGTGTGCGTGTGGCAGGGTTCCACCTCGCCGCTGAGAGCAAGACAATGGCTGAAGCCTCAGTGCCAGTTTTGCTCTCTGACCACCCCATGGAGGGGGCAGGTAATATAATATATTATAGGGATCAATGGAGTGTTGATCAATTAATTGATCCTTTAAATCCAGTTTGATCTCAATAAGCTGCACTTAAGGTCTTTGCTATAAAATCGAAATGTTGATCTTTGCTTTTGCCTCCTCATGCACTGATCAACAAAACCCAGGGCGACAAGAGATAGAAAAACTTAAGGAATCTTCTTGAAAATGAGGATGGGGAAAGATACTGCATTTACATAGTACAGTGAGCAGGGACAAGTCAGCGAAATCTTGTCGTTTCAGCAGAAGCAGCGGAATCAACATAGTGACAAAACACGAGAGACTGCTGTGACAAAATGTCTTGTTGAGGAATTCTTTGTTTAAAGAAACACAGAGCCACAGGAAATGCGCTCCGTGTGCACTGCACCATGCATGTGCAGTACTATACAGTAGATGCAGCCAGTTGGGATGGGAAGACTGTCTTTGAACCGGAGATCTCAGGTTCCAGTTTGCATATCAGCAAGTGTTTGCCCTGCTGAAGTGTCCTTGAGCAAGTCCCAGAGACCTTAATGTCTCCATCTGTTTCCTACAACGTTTCCAGCAGCAGCAGCAGCAGCAGCAGCAGCCCGATCCATGTACCACTGTGGTTCTGGATCGGGCTTCTCTGCGCTCGCCCATGCCTGCACCACATCAGCCAGTGCTATATTTGTCAGGCAGGCCAGCTTACTGTAGGTTTGTTGCTTATCAGTGGCCCTGAAATTGGATCCTCCCGTTTTCCATGACTTCTCCTCCGAATATGACAGCCTTTTTTCCATGGCCTGTCCACCCGTGGCATGCTGACTCCAGTATTTTTAGTCGCCGTGTGAAACTGAAGGAACTCTGAGATGGGAAACCTAAGCGGGCGTGGGGAGGGGGAGGTGACGTTTGTGTGTTTTATGTATGGGATGTGTGGGATGTGCCACCGTGTACAGTAGTTTGTGTAGCACCCAACAGTTTTACTTGAGTGTACAAAAATGCAACGACAAAGCTGTGCAGGTGGCAGATGGAGTTCCTCTTCCTGACTGCTTTTCATTCTCTGAATGTTGTTCTTAGGTATTTGTTTAACTTTTACCCTTGGCACGCCCAACGCAATAAAATGCTGATCCACAGTAGTCAGTGACACCTAACGGGTGATTGAACTGGTTTGAATGGCATAACCCATAAAATGCTATTGTTTTGTTTTTGTGGTTTTACTTCCTGGTTGCCAGGAGCGAGTGAGTCTAACGTGTCACTCATCTGACTGACAGTGACTTATGATCATAGGTCGTAAATAAAAATGGGCCTGCAACCACCCTGACGTCACACATAGGTTTCTGCAAAACGGTGGAGTTGCCAGGTACCTGAGACCACCGACTTCCCAGTTAATCCAAAAATGAGCCAAGGTGGACTTTGGTGCATGCTGTCTTTTTTTTTTATTATTTAATTTTGCAGAACTTACATACAGTTTATATTTATACTGTAAGTGCATTATATATAAATTCACCCCACATACAGTTGTTATTAAGGAGGAAATTAGTTTTTGTACCAGTCAATGGAGATTTACTTACATTCCCATTTGAAGAAGTGTATTTTTCTGCACTGTGTCATTCTTCATTTTCCAGATGACCAGCTTTACACCTTATACTGTAGATTCTGTATCAGTTGTGGAGTCACGTCTGATAAACTGACTCTCTGTCTCGGTCTGGTACATGGTTAAAGAACTTTAATCACCTAAAACACACCCTGCCCACCAAATGGCAAATAATTACACACTGCTGCTCTAGATTATTGCTTTGCCGCTCCTGTTGGATTATAGTTGACGCTTGTAGGTGACTGACACTTTCCACATGGTCAGATGGTAAAATGGATGAGAACTGTGCATTATTGTTACTTTCTCAAGTCAAATGACCTTCAGTTCAGCTAATAGCATCTGTATAATTGCTCCGTTGGCTGACAGCCCCTATGTGCCTGCTGTTTCTCACAGACTCTGTTATTGCAATTAGTTTTAATTCAGCTTTATTGCAAGGGCTTCTGGCAGTCGAACCCACATGCCATTCTTCTCACCCAAAATTTACCACCGTTAGCTGGACAAGGATCTTGTGTAATACTTCTTGTGTTAGTGCGTTCTGCCAGCCAGAGTAACATGTACCTGGATACAAAAGAAGCTCCAAAGCCTGAAGGCCTCACGGGAGAGCCGGCATACGAGAATGCGTGACTCACCTCAACCGAAAGATCCAGTTTAGCTCAGATAATGGTTTTATTTTGGGTTGTGACGATGCATGACCTACTCTTCCAGTCTACAGATTTAGACGGGGTAAAAAAACAACAACAACAAAAGAAAAGCTGGAGAGCTGTGAAGTGTGTGAGGCTTTGGATCTAGTCACAGTTTGAGTTTCATTACTTCAGTCAGTGCAGCAGGCTTAAATGTATTTCTATGCTGGGTGTGTTTGGTCCGTGTCTGTGTGAGGGCTCTGTGGTTGGCAGATCTCACACTGTGGCACCCTGTAGAGCAATGCTTCCTCCTGATTTCTCTCACTTTCAGTCTCATGACAGCTTTGTCTGCCTGTCTGTCCGTCTGTCTGTCTCCCCACGACCGTAGCCTCCAGCGTCCCACCACCACCCAACCTCTTCTTTCATCATTTATTCCTGTACTTCCTCTCCTCTTCCTCTCCGTGCCTGGTGTTGCCCCATGGCTGGTTTGTTATTATCCATTCCCCACCCCCAGTAAAGAGGATAAGGCTTGCGATTAATGCTAGGCTGGATAAAGCTGGAACTAGCCGGGTGAGAGAGGAGGGCCTGACAGACCCAGACTCTTTTGTTATTGGCTAAGCATGACATCATCCCTTTTGTGCGGCCACTGGCAGGCCGCGGGCTGGGCACGTGCAGACTGGCTGCATGGTGTTAAAGCCGACTCCCAGCTAACCCCTCTCACGCACACACACACACACACGCACACACCATCCTCTCTACCCCCCACATGGCTCTGAGCATCGCCAAGAGCGCTGCCTCAGCCAGCCAAGACAGCAAAGGACACCATTGTGGCGCTTTTGTTGGGGAAGTGAATGCAGGAAGCGGGAGAGCAGTGCTGAGGGTATTCATGGATGGGCTGCTGCCTCCACCTCTTCCCTGGCTGCCTCCCGCCTCACATCCCATTGAGCACTAATAGCCTGCGTCCCACAAGGCGCTGCACTCACCCTCTTTCATAGAAGCTCCCGACGCTTCAGTTAACTGAGCTGAATGAACATCCATGACCAGTGAGCGCAGCGGTCGGCATCAAAATGGTGTCCACTTTCTTATCCCATCTCCTCATAACCTCTTTATTATTGCTCTCTGTTAATGTAGGTCAGAGAAGAGCTGGACACACTAAGTGGGCTAGGTGCTAGTGGACCTCTGCTGGCTGCTGGGAGAGCGATGGCTTTTAGGCTTAGTTGGGAACGGTGCTTCCTCGTGCCTTTTCTGACAGGCTGCACGGTAGGCGGCTGGTTTCTTGGCTTAAGTCTGGCTAAT
This sequence comes from Trachurus japonicus, assembly GCF_045865225.1. Lineage (NCBI taxonomy): Eukaryota > Metazoa > Chordata > Actinopteri > Carangiformes > Carangidae > Trachurus > Trachurus japonicus. The sequence goes on from NC_140912.1 coordinate 20,835,750, forward strand.
CCTTGCTGCTGTGACCAGGACAGTCGGCCAGGCAGGCAGGCAGGCAGGCAGGCAGGCCTTGACAGATGGACCAGAGGTTTTTGCTACCAGCAGTCAGCTCTGGGAATCACCCTTCCCCCTGTATAAAGACACGAAGGCCAGACCTCAGATGAATGAGACCCAAAGTAGGAGGGAGAATACAGCAGCCTATTCACAAACGGAGCGGTGATTTGACATATTTTACATAAACACAAAAATCCACTGGATCAGCATACTGACCTAAATGAGTGGATTGGTTTATTAGCCAGATATGACTGAACCACTTTTTTTTAACTTGTAAGTTCAGTGTTTCTGGTAACTGACTGCGCAGTAGTACGCAGTGAGTTACATCTGCTGTTGAAATCCACACAGGGAAAGAAAAGGAACATTTTTTATTTCCTAGTTTTTTTGGAAATTGACCAAAAGAATGCAGTAAATCAAATACACTGAGTTATTAGTCAATAAATCAATGTGGTGACTGACAGGAAATTGATCAAAAACAGTTTTTAGAACGTAGATAATCAAAACACTGTTTAATGTAAATTGATTACTTTTGATTTTACTTTTTAAACAGACAAATACGCTTATGGATTTTGTCAGGCCAAGCAGGAACAACAAAGAGTGGCTTGTATTTAAGTGTCAGACACAGGGTAAAGACACTGGCCATGTCACTGGAAAACACCATATAGTTTTCATTGTTCTGAACACAGAAGTTTCCAGTAAACAGCGACACACAATTTCAAAATGAAGGAAAACACATGAGTGTGTCATCTGTCTTGACAGTAGCAGCAGAACTTAGTTGATGACTCACTGCATGGATTGTTTCCCTGATTACCCAAAGGGCAAACTCAGGGAATTTTTTAAAAAAATATTTCATTCACATTTTTCCTTTTTGCTCAGTTCAAACAAAGGCGCTGTAGCCAGGGGTGGTTTTTCAACAGTCAGACTTGTCATGTGTTTGCTTTGATGAGATCATGGCATGAATCACTGTTTGCTTGAAGCTCCTACTGTCTAACATAGACACACAGTCATATGTTGTATAAAGTTTCAGACATAACCTACTGCACCCTGATCTAGGAGAAACAAGTACATAGAAAGACACATAGGCTACTTTTAAGATATTTAAGAAAGATGGAGGAGATGATTTGCAGTTATGAATTGTGGTTTTCATTATACTGTATGTAAAGTGAGGAGGAATAACCGGACCTGCAGCATGCATGCTCTTGACAGACAGCATTTTAGTTTTCAGACAGACAGACAGGTGGAAATTGTATACTTGTGTATAAATCTGTACAGGAATTACTTGTATCTGAATATGTAACCTGTTGGGGCCTGGTGTGTATACTGTGTGTGTCTCTGTGTGTGTGTCTCTGTGTGTTAGAGATCCTCTGACATTCAGCAGTGTTAGTGTGTGATCAGATCAGGTGACCACATCCATGGATGTGATGACCTCACGCTGCACATGCACAAAGGCATCAGGGACTTTCACCACCCTGCCACATCTTCACATCCTTGTCTGACACACACACACACACACACCCACACACACACACACACACACACACACACACACATACAGTATATATAGTTGCAACACTGTACTTTAAACTGTTGACATTCATTTCTTAACCCATAAACTTCAGATAAATCATCAACGTACTTCCAGCCCCGTAACTTAAAACCGTAACTCTAAACACTAATTCTGCATTTGGTCCTCGTAAGGATAGAAGCACAGGAAGTCCGCGACACACACATCACACCTACTAAAGCACACATGGAAATGGCAGCTGCCAGTGCCAGTCAATGACATCATCATCTGGCCCCAGGGTGGGATCTTTCTGTACAGCAGCGAGTTGTATATGTTGTTGCGCCGTGTGTGGCAGCCGGGTCTCAAACTGACGGATCAACTGCTAGCAGAGGTCACTGCCTGTTGCAGCAGAACCTCTGTCAGGACGTAATGTACTGTATGTAGGGTCAAGTGTGTCATACCGTGCATTTCGATGTTAAAAGACAGCGTGTGATCAAAATGCACGGTGTGTTTTATTCCCCCGGTGTCTGCTTTGGGGCTCTGTGCAGCTTTAACATTTATAGTCGGAGCTGAAACTGTTAGTCAAAGAGAGTTCACACTGCAGCCACTTGTTTTCTGCGGGACGTCCTACAGAGCTCACACTCCGAGAACCCGGACCGCGCTTCAGGAATGTGGGGCCATTTTTAGACCGTTTGTGCTGATGTTGTGTCACAGGCCAGTTCACACACAAACACACATAGTGTCCCCGCTCGGCAGCACTGACCTTGTCACTGGTCAGTAACACTGTGCTGAGATCAGAGGAAACCATGTTTCACTTGCACTTAAACGTCAGCTCGGGCCTGTGTCTTCCCAGAATTCCTCTGGTATCTTTTGTTGCCAAGCTACCAATCATTTATGTTTCATGGTGTGTGTGTGTGTGTGTGAGTGTGTGTTTGTGTTTGCGTACAAACTGTCCGTGCAGAAGAGCATTGACAGTAAGGACAAGCCTTAATGTGCCAGACCTTGTTTTTCCTCCCGCTGCTTTCATTTTTCATAGCACGGGTCAGTTACTGTAGGATGATGTGGAGTCTTTCTCACTGTCTCTTGCACAACACCTTCATTTTTTTCACATTATCTCTAAATTCACACCATGAGCACAAGTATACAAACTCCTTCTGTATTTCATCTGCTCTGTCTCCGGCTTTCTTGTTGCCTTTACGGGCGACAGGAGAAAAATAACCTCTCTCCCCGTGTCTGCTTCTTGTTTATGTCCTGCTGAGATGCCAGCCTTCAGATCCTTTACAGGAAGCCTGGGTGCAGCAGGGTTGTAGCATTTGGTCTGCCAGTGCCACCTTCTGTCCCCCCCCTCACCTCCTCCTCCTCCTCCTCCTCCTCCTCCTCCTCCTCCTCCTCCTCCTCCTCCTCCTCTCTCTCCCTAAAGCTGATTCTCCTCCTGCCTCGATCGTCCCCTTGATCCCCTTCATGAGTTTCCTCGCCTTGCTTCCTTCTCCCTTCTCGAATCCCCTTGTTTTTTCCCATTTGTTCATCTCGGTTTCTATACTCCTCCCCTCCCTTCCTCTTTCTCTCTCTCTCTGCCAGTGGCATTCCTTGTTTACCTGCAGTGTGCATGCGTCAGAGCGCCTGGGCCAGTACAGTAGTAATTGTGGTGATGCTGTAGCACTGCAGAGGGATGAGAGATCTGTACTACTGCTGCTGCAGTCTTGACAGCCAGCCCCGTGTGCTCCCCTGGGTCGTTGACCTCTAACACTGCAGCAAAACTCTATGCATATAACATACTGAGCAGGACGTATGGCCGGAGCTTATCATTCACACACAATCTAGCTGATATCCTACTATCTCTACTATCATTCACACACTATCTAATATAGGCAGCTATTTCTTTCAGCTTACAGAGAGTGTGTTCAAAGGGAATGAGATCAGGTGTAATTTCATCCTGCAGGCTGAAACACTGAATGAACCCTCAGTGCACCATGGAGTTTGTGGAAAATCCACATGAAAAAATATTTTAACTGTTAAAAACCATCTGTTTTGTTTAGCACATTGTGAAAATCACATTATAAGCCCCATACACCTCAATGCAGTGGTAGTTAGCAAGTCCAGAGAGTGAGGTGGAATACTTATAGAGCAGTTTTACAGACACCAAAGACACGCAGTACATAAGATATGGTGCAAGTTATGAAATCGTTAAGCAGGGATAAATGACTCACTGTTTTGTTAAACCTGAACACATCACCCACTGCTTGTCCGACAGTGAGTAACAGACTGATTAACTGTTCTATTTTTACTCCAGTATTCATTTTATGTCTTCACCTTGGAAAATAAACTTTTTTTTTTCGTTTTTTTTTGCGCTGTGTTTGGTAGTGTGCAGCGTAGAGTGTGTGTGTTTCTGTGTGCTCATTTGTGCATGTATGTGCAGCCTGTAATCCTCAAGCATTAAGATCAAGATCCCAAATTAGATCTGATCCCATTAGGATTATTAGCCAAAATTATCCAGGGTAAAGATGGAGGTGTAGGGCATTTAAAACAAAGAAAGAGATGTGAAGATGAGAATGCAAGTATGAAAAATAACAAATTATTAAAAAAACAAAAAAAAAAAAAACCTGGAGTGAGCACTACTGTATATTTTACCTAGACAACACATGAATGCTAATAGCCACAAGGCTTTTCTAACTCATCTAATTTTCATCCGATTTTATCACTGCATTATACAGCAAACAGTAGATAAATGACAAACAACTGGATAGAGAGATGAGGAATGACATGTGTCTTTCTTGATTGATGGTAAGGATCATCTGCATCATCTGCTGCAGCTTTTTCATGCTTTTATGTCAGTGTTATTGTTTGATGCAGCAAAGCATGGCCCAAACCAGGTTTTTATTGGACTAGAGCCACTTTCTAACCAGACTGACTTTGTCCTGTCCATATCACCTGCATGGCGCTCTGCCAAGGCGTCCTGCTACAGCTGCTCTGTAAGCAGAAACATAATCAGGCGCACTCCATGCACACTGTGTAGCTGTGTGTACCATTAGCTATCATCACCGCTGTGTGCCTCTTAGCAGACGCAGAGTGAATACAGCGGCTGGCGAGCACTTGAGAAAGTGCAATTTTGCCTTGAAGCTAATGGCTGCTCCATGGCGAGGAGGGTGTTCTGTACAGTACGTTGAGGTAAACAAAAGAAATGAAGCGGGCTGTCCTGTCTCATCTTCGTCTCCCTCCATCTCCTATTCTCCCTCCACCATCACCTTACCCTCACTCTTCTCTTCCTCCTTTTTATCTCCATAACCCTCTCGCATCTTACCCCACCACCCCACCCCCCCCTCTCTCTCTCTCCTGCGTCCTCCATCCTCCTCCCCTCCCTCTCTCCTCTCCTGTCCAGTGGCGGTTCAATGATGCAGTGATTCATAGCTGCAGTAGGCGCTGCCTGATGGTCATGTGACCAAAGCCTGCCTGACAACATGGGGAACAACACACAGCCGGGTTGGTGTGTGTGCGTGTATGTGTGTGTGTGTGTGCGTGCACCACCAGCACATGCTCGCACTCTCACACACACACTCTTCTCCACACTGGCGCATGCTCATATCTTCTTCCTGACAAAATGACACAAACAGCATCACTCTGATGCATTGATGGATGCCCACACCCTTCATAGTGTCATAGGCAGCTTTACCTCCCATTACCATAAAATAACCCCCTCACCAGACCCTGCACAGCAAATATTACAGTCTTAGTTGCACGGCGCAACACTCAGCCCTCATGCATTATTCATCCCATCTTCATAACTTACTCTAGAGTCACCTCCAGTTCCTCCTGCTTACTGTTGTCATCGTTGGCATTGACACAGCCAGTGTTTATTGCCACAACTCCCAGCAGTATGTTTGTGAGTTCATTTTCTTTTTCCGTGTTTCTGCTTCCTGGTGTGTATCAGGGCAGCGGCGGCAGCAGGTTTGATCTGTGCAGCGCCTCACGTGCATTTATTGTCAGAATTACTGTTGCATGATGACCTCACTCTGCCAAGAGAAGATGATCCTCAGGGCAAAGCCTCTCTGAAGGGGATATTACACTTAATTACACTACACTGCAAAACGAGAAAATCGATGGCAGTCGTATTAACCGTCTCTGCCCTTCCTTGTTGTTGCCAAATGATTGACTTTCAGTGCTATACCGAATGATGAACTTTACTCTCTTCTTTGTTGTTTATCATTTTGTGCAGGTGGAGCTGGGCAGGAAGCAGGAAGTGGTGGTTTATGACCAGAGCTCCAAGGAGGCGGGGCATCTGTCCAAAGACGGCTTTGTGCACATTCTCATGGGAAAACTGGAGGGCACCTTCCACAAAGTCTCCCTGCTCACCGGTATGTGAGTGCGAGTGGGTCGTGGATGTGATGATGATGGTTTTGTTTGTGAGTGTGAGGATGGACAAGAGCAACATCTTCTTCAGATTTTTTTTTGTTCTTTTCTTTTTGTGTGTGTTACCTTTCCCTGTCATTTTCTGTTGGCTTGTCATGGCACAGTTCAGTCAGCAGGTGTCACTCATGGGCACAACAAAAAAGTGTTTATCCCCCCCCCTCAGTCATGTTGTACTTGCTGTTCCTCTTTTCTTTTCTGGCAGTATTCAGACTTTCACAGGTTCGCAGGTATATGTGGAGGTATGAGGAGAGCCTGGATACAAAGCCTCTCTCGTGACTCTTTGATGCTTAAGCTTCCCTACACTCTTCCTCTTCTCCAACATCCCTGAAATACAGCTGAAGCTTAACTTCAATCCTCTGGCCTTATTTACCACAGTTATTATCCTGTCATAGTGTCCACTAAGCACACTAAGACTTATAATTGAGCCCCAGCAAGACTGTTAATAGCCTCGTTGAGTTAATAACGTCTCAATTGCAGCGGCTGCAGCTTTTTTAAGGGATGACATTACACACACATCCACCAGCGGAGGCGTACGAATCCACCCCAAATGTGTCAGCAAAGAAAGGGGAACGTAATCTGCCTCAGTCAGGATTGGAAATAAGACAGCGGGGGCATGCTGCTAGGGCAAATCTCTGCTCTCCTTTCTGCATCCCCACATCCCCATTCTTCTTCTTCTTTTCCTCTCATCCCCCCCACCACCCCACCACCCCCCCCCCTCCTCCGCTGGGAGATTAGCGTTTTTTTTCCTGAGTCATTCATAGATGCTGAGGATTGCCTCAAAGCGCCCAGGCTCTACAATTAGTCGCAGTCACAGAGATGTACTGAGCACATGCTTAGGCCGGGCACACCCGAACATACTGTATGGTACACACACACACACACACACACACACACACACACACAGTCATGTTCAGTATTGCTCACACACATACGCAGTGCACACACTGAAAGCTAGGATTTTCCTCCCCAGCCTTTTTGATCAGACATCATACCCTTCTTAATGAAAGACCCCTTGTCAGCGATTACCTCCTCCTCCTCTTTATCAGTCTCCTCAGCTCACTCCTGCCACATTTCTCCAGGAGAGAAAAAAAAAAAAGAAAAACGAATCTTTTTCCTTTTTTTTTTCTTCCATTTCTGCCCCGGCTTTTCTGCTGTTTCCACGACAACAGTGGCAGAGAATATTCCCCAGAAGGACTCAGCCAATGGCGTTGGCTGTTGTTTGGGTGGCTGTATTATTGGGGTCAGTGGAGCTAGAAGCGTTTTTGTGCATGCTCGATGTTTATGTGCGTCTGCGTGCGTGTGTGTGGGTGGGCGGATGGATGGATGGAGGGTGTTGCGTGTACATGCAAGCATGCATTCATGCTTTACAACATCGTGCGGATGAGCGCTGCAGGATCTGCATGTGTGACTCTGCAGAGTTTCCATGAGAGAGATGGTGTGAGTTACGAGAAGGGGTAATGGTTGGTAGGGATTTATTGAGCCTTTTTGAGCGGTCGCTGCTTAAATTATTTTTGATTTACAAGATGTGTTCCTAATTAGAAAATAATGAGTGAATGCACAACACTTAGTTAACTGTTTAAGTCATCCATCAGGCATGGATGGCAAATGTTCTCTGCTCCCAGTTTCACACATGTGAGGACTTTCTTCTCGTCTTTCGTAACTTTCTAAGTTTGTATTTTTGGGCTTTAGATAATGGGGATGCACGACAATCAGCATATGTGAAACATGGCTGCCATATGTTTCTCTATCTTCTGACATTTTATGGGCAAGAAGATGATTAAAATTATCCTAAATCGAGGCCCTTTTCCCCCTCTTTTTCTGTCTCTGGATTTAATTGGCTTTACTTTAGATCTCACATTCTTAAAGTTACAACATACTTTAAAATTACACCCCCCCCTCTTCCCTTCATCCTCTCCTCCCTCAACCGCCCTCTTTTCCACCTCTCCCCCCCCCCCGGCCCTTTTACGGAGCCTCTGATTTATGATGCTAATAATTCCTGCGATGACTTCATATCTGACTGATGACTTATTCTCAGCCTCACGCATGCAGACCGCACACGCACTCACCGTAACATTGCTGCAAATCAAGTGAGCGCTAATGTGCTCGGGAGGGGTGAGGAGGTAGAGTCAGATAGTGAGATGAAAAGAAAAGAATCCATAAATGGGATGGACAGGGTGAATAAAAGAATAATTACTGAGCTTGCTTTCTTGGGGGGAAGAGGATTTTCTACCTTAACTGTTACTCATGCAGAGGCTTTCCAGAGAGAGATTAGGACACAATCTTGCAGGGACAGACATTTCAAAAACGGGTTTATGTTTTCAATATTTTAAAGCACAATTTGAATCCTATAAAGTCGGAGAATTAATTGATAGGAGATTGGCAGATAGGCTGCTTAAATAACAGGCTACACAACCCTAATTGCGTGTACTGGGAACACATTGATCCAAAAACAACTCCTCTCGGGTTTCTTTCCATTCACTAATAATCAATAAGTCAGGCTCAGAGCGCACACCACTTCCTACATGTAGATGATGTCATCGAGCAAGCCTTCCACCAATAGATCCATCGCTTTTGTGAATGGGACGAGTCGTCCAGGCAGCGAATGCTGATGTGGGTTTAGTTTGAAACACGGATGTGTTCACACACCGGATGTGACGGAACATAAATACATGAACATAAATGCATGTTCCCGTGGGTTATGCGTTCGTGCTTGTGTACACATGTGTGTTTGTGTTATTTCTTCATCGACTGTGTGAAAAGTGTTTGTGAGAATCATGTCTCTCTGAGGACAGCCTTTTTTTTCTTCTTTTTTTTTTACCACAGCAATGATCTCACCCAGTTGGAGCTCAGGCTGATGCGTCTTGCCTTTTTCAGAGTTCTGACTTTTTGTAGTGCGTAGTTGTGTGTGAGAGTGTGCGTGTGTGCGGAGGAGAACATCACTCGGTCGGAGCCAGCTGCCTCCCCAGTGGGTCTAAAGTTTGCATGTTTCCCACCGAGCTGCAGTGCACAGCCAAACCAAAGACAGCACTGCCTGCTAGTGTGCAGCTAGGTGGTATGTTAACTGAAGCCAATTGCGCAGCTCCGTCATGCGTCACGTCGACTTTGATGTTTGCTTGAAGCTTTTTGACACTGGCATCCAAAAGCTCATGCTGTAGTTTTTAGCAAAGGAAGCTGTAGGTGACAGAATAGAAAGAGAAGAATCAAAAAGGGAGAGAGAGAGATGAGAAAGTGTGGAATATCTACTTCAGATGAAAAGACAAAGAGTTAGATGATGGTTTCAAGTGGACGGGAGGTGGTGATAAAAATAACAGCGCATTTTATTCATAGCACACACATTTTGTCAAAGCACTGTAAAACCTGACAGCTAGAAGGTAGAATCTAGAAATAAAACAATCAAAAAAAAAATGAAAAGACATTATAAAGAGGAAATGAAGGTGTGGGGACATGCAGGTGTGTAATATAGTCTAATCTGTGTGTGTTTATATGTGTGTGTAGAGTTTGCAGATGTGCAAGACTGCTCCTAATCTTTCCCAGTGCCATCTGCCAGTGTTTTTCGCAGGATTACTAAATCGCCGCACCACTGGGTCAAAGAGATAAAGCAAAAGGAGAAAAGAGGGACACACAAGGAAATGAAATAGAGACAAGGGATGAAGGCACGTGCTGGACGCACTGGGCTGAGATGGAGGGCAGCATGTACTGAACATCTGAACTCAAGTGACTTCACATACGCTATCCAATTATCTCTAATTATCAGTGAGGAAACAGGTACTTAACAGATTGATTCGGATAATTGGTTTATCACTTAAGTAATTTATGCTTGTCTCTGTTTTATGTCAGTGTAAAAAGAAAAAAAAACATTGGGAAAATATGCAGAATAATTTATATAAAAATTGATCAATTAATCACAAAAAAAATTATAGATCAATTAATAATAAAAGTGATTATAACAACAGTAAAGAACCAGGTGTTCCCCACTCAGGTGACTTGATGACAACCTGTAATCCTGTTCAGTAGATAGGTATCTGGATGTGACCTCCGACCTCTACGTCATGTATCACCTAAACAGGCTGAGTGAGGATTGAGCTGCTTCACATTCCTCACAGCATTACACACACTAATTTCAGGTTTTAAATAATGTAGTCCACCCAGACTCAAAGATGTCATTATGCATACAGTCAATTCATGTAACTTTAAAGTGCGTCGATGACGGACGTTGTTGTTCCAGATGTGCACATGTGCAAAGAATTAAAGCTCAGAAACAGTTTTCTACTCGTCCTCTGTGTGATTATTGTATCATATCTTGTGAAAAATATACCATGATAAATAAAACACAATGTGCTGCGTACTATTGTATTTGTATGTGGTACGTAAGTGGGACATAGTTAGTCTGCTGACTCCCACGCTGTCAGCCAGACGGCTCGATGCAAAAGCACACAGGATAAGACATGACGATGACATACAGATGAGAGGTATTAGGAGATGAAAGGTGCCGCCTCTCTCTCATTTTCTTTTTGCTCGCTCTCTTTTTTTCTCTCTCTCTCTCTCTCATACACACACATACACTCAAAATGCACACAGGAGCTGCTGTGTACCCCCGGGGCTTTGATGAGATCAGGTTAGGGTGTGACTGCACAGACAGAGGTACAAAGGTCAATTCAGTTATGTGTCATTCTTCTGCGCTGTTATACAACGGGGCGGTGGCCCCTGTATGTGTGTGTGAGTGTGTGTATGAGTGTGCGCGTGCGTGTGCATCCGAGAGAAGCTGAAGAGGTGAGGTAATCGTGGGAGGCCAAATCTCACAATGCAGCCGTTCACAGAGACATTCCAATGAGCTACATAAGGAGGTCTGTTTGTGTCAGTGTGTGTTTTTTTGTGTATGCATGTTCTTGTGTGTCTGTGCGCATGTCTGCATGAATATGTGCATATGAAGAGGTTTCGTGCACGCGCATGAGGCAATGTTTGAGAGTGCACGTATGAGAAAAAGGAAAAAGACAAAACAGAAGGAGGAGAGAGCCATTGAGGAGATGAGGTAATACTCCTTGCGTGTGTGTGTGTGTGTGTGTGTGTGCAAGCTTTCAATTGGCTACCTTTATTCGTGTGTGAGTCTGTGGTTGTGTGTGTGTGTGTGTGGTCTAAGAGCTCTTTCACTGAGACAGGCCGTCATGCTGACCTGTGCAGCCTCCTCTGAGCTGAAAGTCCTGCTTTATGGTTTCTCCTGCTTGTGGAGCCCAGCAGGAAGTCTCCACATCCCCTGAGCCAGCACGACAGACACACACACACACACACACGCATGCACGCACACCTGCAGAGCAGTAAAGTGTGCGAGTGAGTACTTATTGCTCCGACAGACACTGACACTGGTTTTTCTTGTGATCGGAAGCTGCTGAACGTGTATGAGATCATCGTTTTGTTTCCTTATCTAAACTTTCCTTAGTCTCCTAAATCAGTTTGACGCCCCATGCAGAGGTGCTGCCGACAGCGCCACCTCAAGTCCTTTATAGGTTTCGACAACGACATGAATAAAATGACAGATACCTGTGTGAGGTTGTCATGAGCTGTGTAAACAATGCATGAGTGATATTTATTTACTTGCTGCTCTCTGCCTCCAGGTGCGTTGTGATTGGCCACGGCGCAGGTCAGAGAGGTTGCACATTAATTAGAGTTGTGCAGCCAGAGGCCTCTACGCTCAGTCACCTGCACTCCATCCATCCATCCATCATCTTTCCTCTTTTCTCCATCTTTTTCTTCTGCTTCTCTTAACCCTTTAACCTGCCTTTCTTCACCTTCGTGCCCCCTTTTCCTTCCTCTGCCTCCTCCTCCTCCATCTGACCTCTCTCCATTACACTGCGGGGAGCTCCGGCAGATCAATGATTTCATTGAGAAGGAGCCACTGGTGCCATTAGGAGGTGAGCTCACCTTCCCCGGGGAGATCTGACACATTATTCTCAATGACCTCGCCTTCCTGTCCATCCCCTCCTTCCATCACTCCTTTACCAACCCCCCCCCTCTACCCCCAACCCCCGTTTCTTCTTCTCTTTCCCCCCTCTGTCCTCCTCCTTCTCCTTCTCCCCTCTCTTCTGTTTCACGGTGCTGAGAACAGAGCTCTATTTTTAGGCCCAGACTCCTGTGGTCGTCACATCTGGCGCCAGTGGCCTCGGTGCTCTCACCCTGGCTTGTAGATACACAAACACACACATACACACACACACACATACACACTGGCCCCACCCCAGCCCCAGCCAGCGCTGAGGGAGCACAAAGGTCAAAGAAAATGGCCTACAAAAATATCCATGACATCACCTCCTCCTCGCTCTGAGAAGAAGTCGCTGCAGACTTTGAGAAGCCCTCGGAGCTGCTCGGTGACATAATGCTCTGTTTTTCTGCAAACAGTCACTCTGCAGGTATTTAATGAGCTCCCTTTTTAGCCTCACACCTTGATGAGGTATTGTGCAAACCCTTAAATTGCACACACACACACACACACACACCAGCAAGCAAGCAGATACATGCACATATGGGCAGACTCACATATAATATGGTAACAGGGCCCAGAGGAGGCCTGTACCGAGTTGAGTTTTATGTAACAATGTTCTGTTTCTGCCAGTGTTCTCACCCCCTCCCCCGTCTGTCTCATTGGCCTCACATGATGAGCTTGATGTCATTTTCCCCTTCTTTCCCTCAAAACCGGAGAACAAAAACAGGCCAGCATGCGTGTGTGTGTGTGGCTTGCGTGCACAGTCTGATGTTTATGCGTCTATGTGTGTGTGTGTGTGTATGTGTGTGTGTGTTTATGTGAGCCTTTGCCAAATGTTTCCACCATGATGTGAGCTCACTGCTCTGCTTGCCTCCTGCTCCTCTTCCCTTTCTCCTCCATCACTCGGAGTCCCTTGCTAACTCTGAGAGGCCGCACACGCACACGCACGCGTACGCACACATAATAAGTGAAACAGTCTTACATACATACTTTAGCATGCAAAGGAGGAGGATGACATTTTCTACCATATGAGAGAAGATGTGAAAAAATTCCAAGTAGTGAGGATGAAGATTAGAGCTCCAGGCGTCAGCAGAGAGACACACTCGTCTCGTATGATATTTGAGCTTATATGTACTTATGCAAAGTGAGTGCCATTCCCATCCACGTCTTACCATTACTTAAGAGATCATAAATTCAGTCAATATTCCTAGTTATATTGCATCATGGTTCCCTTGAAAATGTCGTAATGCGACACTTGGAAATCACAATTTCACAATCAAGCTCGTAAAGCGTCTAAGTACATTACACTAAAAGGTGAACTACTTATGGAAAAGATTAGTTTGGTACACGTTTGTGTCAGGACAGACCTACTACTGTACATACGCACGCTAACCTTTGATCCCTTTTCTTCCGAGATGTTAAGTGTCATAAAGATCCTGTAGGATTGTGTTTGTACCACAGTGGCCTGAATACTTCAACCCTAGTTGTTTAAGCAGCTTTGTGTATACAGTCCATTCACAGTGCATACCTCCTGGCTCCTGCAGCATTTGAAATCTATCCAGAGGCCTTCTGATGATCCCAGCCCACCCCTGTCATGCATTCATCCGGCATGGAATAAAAATAGTTTGTTTAAACTGTTACCTAGGCAGTGTCAACACATCAGGTCAACAGGAGCTGAAGCTGAGCAGCGTGCTTTTTTGTCTTTCTCTCTCTCTCTCTCTCTCTTTCTCTCTCTGTGTGTGCGACGCCCCCTCAGCACCTCATAACTCGAACCTCACCGTGAATTTGGGCCAAGGGCACGGTAGTTTGGTTGCTGCGCCATCAGTTTACCGTGCCAGCATTTTTATCCCTGATGACTCTGACACACATGTGGAGTGGAAATTTCCAAGTGCAGAAGAAAAAGGGAAAAAGGAGTAGCTAACAATTATGCTAGTTTATCCTACTCGGAGCTGGCCTGCATCCACCAGATTCCATTCATGCTCGGACTGCCCACTGCCACTCCTGTCATACCGTCATTCCCTGGAACAATGGTGGATTCCTGTTTATCGCTGCCTTCTTTGATGCACCTTATCTCTGGCATGCTGTAGCGCTGCTTCCTTATTTACCTATTGGTTGCCATGTTTTTTTTTCTTCTTTTTTTTGTTGTTTTTTTATGGCTGTTTTAATCAGATTTAACTGCACCACCTCCGCGTGGATGAGGTTGTGTTGTATTTCTTGGCAGTTATTTGAAGTGTGTTACAGTATGAGAAAATCTATTTTAATGTGCAGTTTGCTAATTATTTTCCAAAAAAAAAAAAAAAAAAAAGACAGAGGGGGGATTTTCTTTTCCAGGCTCTCTGGCAGAGGAGCGGACTATAGCTGCCTGTAGCGGAGCACAGACTTTTTAATCCTTGGCGGTTTAACACTTTTCCTGGTATGTATACACAGACTTGTAACAGAGGTCTTATTACCGTAAATACAGGGCTGACCACACGCAGGCTTTTGGGCTGAAAACCTCTGGGGGTGCCGCCGCTTCCTGATAAAGGCAGGAGATTTTTCCATCGCCACGGCAACAAGCTAATTTTGGAGTTTCAGGCAGGCCCAAGGCCCCCAGATTGAGAAGCGCAGCGGTTTGTGATCATTCCCGGTCCCCCCCTTGAGATTCTCCCCTATTCACACACATATACACAAACACACACACAGAGTCTCTTGTACACAACCCGATGCACACACATGCATAAGATGAACGCGGCCTACAGAGAGAGGCCACTTCCCCTTCTGTTGTGTAACTATTTCCTGTTTCTGATGAAGTGACATCGAGGCTCCCTGGGGTGAGAAGAGAGGGAGATGTCTTGAGGATTTTGTACACAAATGCATGTCCTGAGCAGGGCCGTTGCTAGGAATTCTGGGCCCCCTGAAAGAATACTAAAATGGGCCCCATACCCCCTGACTTTTCCAGTTTTTTTTCTTAGACTGCGTATGTATTATCATTTTTTATTTAGCCTACTTTGTTTTGACGCTAATGCAGCATTACTATGAGTATTAGTCAGGGTCTTATGCCAAATAAATCAGTCATACAAAGATAAGACTACTGGTTGTTTTTTGTGGGCCCCACTGGGCGCTGGGCCCCTGGAATTATCATCACCTTTCTCCCCTATACAACGGCCCTGGTCTTGAGCATGTGTCTGTGTATTTATATCTTTAGGTGCTTCAGTATTTAAACACCAAAAAATGCTCAGAAGTCCTACAGGCAGCTTGAAAAACCATTTAAATTCACAGTGAAGGCGTTGGCAGGGCGCACATAGAAACAGCTTGCCCAGTTCCTCTCACAGCGTCACGTCATTCCTTCTCTATTGTTCCTCCGTTAGCTGTTGGAGTGATGTCACTGTCGGGCTGTGGATGTGACACATTCACACGCACAAACTCACGCTCACACACACACACACATATATACAGTCTCTGTGGTCTGTAATGGCAGGAAAGCCAAGCCTGACCACCGGTGTTGCGATAGCCGCTGTCACCATGTCCTGTACGCCCAAATACAGTCCCCAGAGTGTAACGCCTTAGGTACTTATGCATGTCCGTGTGTGAGAGGACACAGCTGAGTGAGTAAAAGTTCAGTAATTTGCATTGTTTGTCTTTTTTATATCCCAAAATATTTTCCATAACTGTTTTGTTGCTGGAAAAATAGCAGAAAAATTATATCACCGCTTTATACGGAATAAGTTGGAAATAATTCTCTCCGTAAGCACAGATATAACTAACATGCGTCTGAGGACACTGGAAAAACCAACGCAGATTTTTCTTTTTACACATTACACGCCATAAATTGTCATGACTCAAGCTGCGTGTGCCGATGAGATAATAGTTGGTGTGTAAAAGTAAATTGGGGAATCTGATCATTTCGCTCCGCCGCAGGCACAGACGACACCCTCCACCACACACAGAGACGCCGTCTAAGACAGTCTGAGCTAATTGTGAGACAGGTAGACGAGACACTGGTAGACACTGAACAGTATCTGTGTGTGTGTGTGTGTGTGTGTGTGTGTAACTACCAGAGGACCAGATGGCGTGGCTTCCAGCACTGTTGTGAGGACAGTGTGTCTGTCAGCCTGCCTGCTGTGCTGATAGGAGCTAATTAACACTGAACTGATCTGAGACCTGCCTGTCAGTCTGCATGTCGCGGCGGTACAAGCTGATTAAAAACAAGCCGATCCCCCTGTCAGCTCCTCTCTGACAGAGCAGCGCCCCGTTATTACGCTGCCATACCCCCGTGTGTGTGTGTGTCAGACTGTCCAACGTGCTGGAGACAGTGAGACAGTGAGACAGACGAGGCGTGTTTCCAGTGCGTTGCTGTTGCCTTCAGGTTCTGCAGTGAAACCCTGTGTATCCCAGCTCGGGCCATTAGCATTCAGAATGAAATAACCATCCGTTCTGCTCAAGCGAACCTGTGCAGACAAACTCACCTCTGGGGAAATCAGAGTGTGCACTCACTTTTTTTTTTTACACACATACACACTTGATTCATCTTTTTTACTCCTGCACACCAGTACGCATGGTCCCTGCATATACAGTATTTATCCTTTGATGCACAGACACACACACACACACACATTATGCTTTACTCAAATATGTACAACCGCAGAAAACAGCTGTGAAGTGTCTCACTCTGGGCTAAAATTAACATTTTATATGCTCACAGTCAATGCGCATGCTTTATATGCATGCAAACACATTTACACATTTTTAAACTGTATCCAGGTGTGAAAATATCACTTCTGCAACATTTAAGGCCCTTTCACACCGCGGACGTAACGAATAAACGACACGAAATTGCGAAATATTCGCGGCCAAATATTTCGCATCAAAACCATTCACACCGGCGGCGACGCGAATATGCGACAGATGTGACGATTAGATTCCAAAGTTTCGCTTTGCGACGGGTGGTTCTTCGCCTCCACGTCATTTCTTTAATCTGTTAATTATCCCTCATGTATTCGCTACGTTATGCTGCTGTCGTCTTGTTACCAACTTTACTCAACACAGCAGCAGCTCACTGTCTGATCACTGATCAATATCTGATATGAACACACTATTGCTATTTCTCCTCCTCCTCTCCTCTTTCCACTTACCCCCCCCTCCTCCTCCTCTTCCTCTCCTTCTCCTCCTCTCTTCTCCTCCTCTTCCTCTCCTCCTCCTCCTCTCTTCTCCTCCTCTTCCTCTCCTCCTCCTCTCTTCTCCTCCTCTTCCTCTCCTCCTCCTCCTCTCTTCTCCTCATCTTCCTCTCTCCTCCGAGACACAGGTTATTTATTGTTTACATTAGCGGCCAAGCACGTGTCCATGCGCCCGCATGTCCGGGTGTGTGTGTGTGTGTGTGTGTGTGCGCGTGTGCATGTGCGTGTGTCTGTGTGTGTGTGTACGTGCCCAGAGAGACGGCAGGTGGAGGCTGACTGGCAGAGATCAGAGCAAAGACGGTGAACAACTTATTTTTCCTGTGAGAGACTGTGGCGGCCCGAGACTGTGCGGCCACCGTCTGTTATGGGAAACAGCTGTCTGTGTTCTGACGTGGGGGCTGTGACGTACCTCCTTTTCACGGCACATGATTGGTTGATGCGTTTATTCGCCGGGCGAAAGCTCGGAAAAATCGACCGCACGACGAAAAAAAATTATGTCGCATTTTCGCCGCGACACATTCGCGGTAGGTGTGAAAGGACCCGTGATGAAAACCGGGGTTCGAAAAAAAATATTAATGCGCGAATTATTCGCGCGAAAAATACGTCTCCGGTGTGAAAGGGCCTTTACTGAGTAAAGTGAAGAAAATCCTTGTGTGTATTTTCCCTTTCTTTGATTTTTAAGAAAAATAATTTGTATTTTATTTTATTTTTTTGTTTTGTTTTGTTTTTTAAACCCTGAAATGACTCCAAAAAGTTTTTTTCCCTTGTCAGTATTATATTCTTAACTTTTTTTTATTTTCAATTGAAAAGACAAAAATGCGCACGCAACAAAAAAAGGGTTAGGGAGGGGCTTCTGGTGATGACGTCGTGCAATCTCATTTCATATTGAAGCTTTATAGTCCCCATTTTTCTCCACAGACAAACACACACATGCACACACTTGCGCACAAGCGTGCGCATACACACACAGACACATACACACACCACTGAACATCTCCAACTGGGATTTTTAAGTAGTTCATCTGGTTTATGAGGGCCCGTCTGGTCCTGAAAGCCCCCCTTGGTGTGTTTGATAGCTTACCCTCTTCTCCCCCTTGTGTGTGTGTGTGTGTGTGTGTTTGGTGTCTTTATAAATGTGCTGGAGTGAGTGTATATATTTCTGGGTGTAAACTAATTTCTTGCCAGTGAGGCAGATTTAGCGGTGCAGTAGCCCTGAGTGCTGAGCTCCTCCAGGGGGTTAAGTTGTTTGGAGGGCAGGGGGTCTGCTGCATGACTGATGAGAGCAAGCCTCCCTCCCTCCAGGCTGCACAGATAGAGATGAAACTATCTCATGCATGAGCACATGAACACATGACCAAGTAGTGCACCAGTGATGCCTTAAATCGCACATGCCTCACCCCCGCCCGCCTCATCTTTTCTTGTAAGAATCTCTTTCTTTCATGTTTCTCTAGTTCCTCTCTCGTCTTCACCCACTTTGCCTCTTTCTTTTTGACCTTATCTCTTGTCAGATCTCCTGTAATCTGTCTGGAAATTGGAGTAAGAGCAGAGGAAGGAAGTTTTTTTTAAAGGTTAGAGGGAAAAAGTGTGCATTAGGTGAGAGTCATGACATCTAATTTGGATTATCAATGCAAGACAGTGCTGAAATTAAATATGAATATATGCCTTAATTGAAAAAGAAATGTCTAATCAATAGATAAACCAACTATTGATGTTCAATAATCAGCCCTACCATGCACACACACACACACACACACACACACACACACATACACATACACATACAGGTAATTTCCCAGCACGCCACTGATGTCCCTTTGCAACATGACCGCATCATTTCAGCTTCCATTTCCCTGTGGATTAAAACAACCCCCTCTCTCTTCCAGCAACCCCCTCCTCCTTTAATCACCCCTTCATTTCTTCTCCTCTCCTCCTCAGTGCCTCCCCCCATTCTCAATTGCTCCATCCCTCCATCCATCCTCCCCTCTCTCTCTCCCCTTGTGACTACCTCACCCCCCAGGCATGGCAGCTGCGTTCTCCTGTGGGCATTACATCACTGCAAGAGCAGCCTTGTTACTGATCCCCTGACAACCAGCACGATCAACACACACACACACACACACACACACACCAATACGGATGCATGTACAAAGATATAAACATGTGCACGAGCGCACATGCTTGTGTTTACCCATATTGATGCAAATAAGTGTCTAACAGGTCCTTAACCCTCCCTCTTCTCTAATGTCCTCTTTAGTCTTCATCTTACCCACTGCTGCTCATCTTCCTCACACATGGTGCAGTGCACACACACACACACACACACGCACATACACACACACAAAGATGAACTGGCACCCACATTAACTCACATTCTTCATCACTCTAACCTGACCTATCCAGAGAATGACGTCTCTTTTTCCTGTGATATCCTGACAGATGATCTTCGGTGTAGGATGACACTCCTGACGCTGCCTGTCTCAGCACGGAGGGGAAGTGGGGATGGGCCCTGATGAAATATGTCACGGCAAAAAGATTTGATTTATTTTATGATGCTAGTGCAAAGTTACACGGGAGATTTTAACCTATAACAAATATATTTACAGTTTGTTTTTGGTTTGGTTTGTTTTTTTTATATTAGACCGACATCAGGAGTGTAAGCTTCCTGTGGATACCAGAACTTCCCTCAAATGACTAGACTTATGCATCTATATTCATATATACTATTCAATATAAACATATTTGATTAATCATTTTTTAAGTCTATAAGGTATGTCCATGAACTCAAAGGCCAACATTAGCAAAATGAACACATTCTAACAACTAAACATTTATTATTTAACAAAAAAAAATGGTGAAAATAATACATATATTTGTTGTGATTATTAAAGCTGAAATCTACAGCGTTTTAAAATTATTCTCACCCTATTGAGAAATTGTTTGTTAGTTTGCATCTGTCAGTGACTTTTAAAAAAACTTGTCGGTCAATAACTTAATTTGAGTTATTTATTTAAAACAAGGTTATTATGAGGTTAGTTACACAAAATGTCTGATATAAAGTAAATATCAAGACATCAGACAATTTCCAGGTCACACCTGTTATTTCAGTACATGGTGTATGGGCACTTAGGATATTTAGCAAGTTTACAAACACAAAATGAGACGCTCCATAATAAGTAGTTTGAATCCAAACATGACTTCATGAACTGGTGTTTTCCCAGCAGTGGTCTATTGCACAGATGAGTCATGCCTTACATAAAGTCCTCTTTCATTAATTGACCCTTCATTTAAAAAGCCGTAACTCTCACTGCCCGTGCGGGAGCGACCTTCTTTCTCCATTGCTGTTTACATCTTTCCCAGCATACCTTGTTTGGAGACGCTGCTCCTTGTTGTTCTGGTCTCCAAGGCCCCTTTGGCCTTTCCACACCTTCTCCCTTTCTGTCTTACACCACTATCTCATGCTCATCTCCACTTCTCTCTCTCCCCCCTAGTCTGTTTTGGCTGGTCTCTATGTATGTGTATGTGTATGTAAACTGTGTGTTGTCCCAGTAACAAGCCCTCTACCATAAAAGCACGCTCTAAATCTAAGAGATGTCAGGGAAGTGTGGGGAGGGGGAGGTGGGGGGTGGAGAGTGGTGGTGGCCGGGGGTGACAGTCCCACCTATTTCTGTCACAGCAGGGCACACATGTGCAGTCAATAAAAAAAGCCCTGGCTGTCATTTAAAAGTGTCTTGGCTGTAATCCTCTAATTAACACACCTACTATTCTGAGCCTTGTTACCCTGCTGAGGACTAGAGGAGGGGGAGAGGGGGTATAAAGGGAACCGGGGGCACGGTATTGACTTTAGCTCAAAAGAGTTTGACCATTAAAACATGCAGCCAGCCAGCAGCAGCTACTTTGTTTTGTTGCTGTTGGCCTCCACTGCTGTGGCTTTGCAGGTGTTAGTTACTGTAGGAAGTCCTGTGTTTCAAAGCTGCTTTATGGCTTCAAGCCACACAGACAGAACAACCAAACTGATGATCGGTGTGTTTGAAGTGTAGTGACCCTGGTTGACCACTGTGGCGTGCCACACCTGCTGCAACCGGCTGCAGCTGTGTGTGTGTGTGTTGGCATGCTTGTGTGTTTGCTCATAGTTTTTATCAGTAACCCGATTTTTTTTTTTTATCCATCATCAGCAAAGTGACCTATTTCCTTTCTCTCAGCGACCCGTACTTGAGCGGAGGGTGACGTAAGGCTGTTCTCACCCGTGTGTGATCATTCAGGGGTCTGCTGTGATGAGATGAGGTCAGTCAGTCAGCATGCAGCTGGCCCCCTAACTAGACATCTTGTATAAGCTTATTTGCCTTTTTTTGGAGCAGTGCTCACTGCGCGATGACTTAATTTACTTGAAGCCCATCTGACCTGGTTTGAATGTAATCAGTGTACCGTGATGTCTCAACCTGAGGCTTAGCAGACAGTAGACAGGACATTTGACTGACCAACACGTGAAGGCTGCATTTTGATAAAAAAAAAAATCTGAAGTAGGCAGATGTGAAATTAAAACCAGGTTTGTGGGGACTTTTTCTTTCTTTCTTTTTTTTACATGTTAGTTGTTGTGTGATTAAGATGTATTTAAAGCAGCTTTATTTGGATAATGACTAGTTAACGTCCAGTTACTGTACCATTCAGTCTCCTCCAGCGGTTATGTTAAGTCCAGTGCTGCTTTGTTTCCACGGCTGGACTTGTGGCCTACATGTTTGTCATTCCATAGTAAAGTACGAGGAGTCTGTGGCCTGTCAAATGGATGATGGCTGCCAACCACGAGCTTGTTTGGTCTTCTCATCATCTCTAGTCTTCCCTTCCACTTTTGTCTGCTTTTGTGTCTTTCTTTTTTTTTTCCTCCTCCTCCTCCTCCTCCTCCTCCTCCTCAGCTTCACTTTCCTCCTCTCTCCTCTCTCCCGTCCTGTCTACCTTCTCATCCTCAACAACAAGAACACAGTGTCCAAACACGGCGTGTTAGACATGAACCAGGACAGGAAACGCAGTGAAGTCACACGCATTCCCTCACCTTCGGAGACAAATCAGTTTTCAACACACTGACACAGTCTTAATCCGCCCCTGTAGAAAGTTTAATGTGCCTCCAAGCTACAGTACATTTAAGGCAATCACCCTCATGTAGCTGTTTAGCTTCTGTGCACCTTAATGAAAGATGTGCATGAGGACTGATAGTCAGACAGATTATAATCTTTTGATATAAAATGCTATATTTGATTTAAAAAGTATAACTCATACTACTCATAACTCATATGTCTCATGTATTAATAATTACTTTCTAACAGTCAAGTTCACAAACACCACTCTTTAATTTAAGAAACATATCATCATACATGTCAACGACTCGAGTGTCTTTTCATAAGCCAAGCATTTTACTTCTCTGCAATTACAGTAAGAGCACAGAGACAAATCTGTCCTGCAGCAGCATGTACATATCTGTTAAACATCCTGATAGCAGCGTCTTCGCCTCCATCCTTCCCTGATAGAGCCCTGCTTCGCAGCTAGGCCCCTGAGGTGGCCGCATATTTGTTGGGTGAGTAAGGAATGTGGTTACATGCCTTAGACATTAGCTATGACGGAGCGCTGGCTCCACAAGAGAGGGAGGGAGCAAGGGAGGTAGCAGAAGGGGGAGGAGGAGGAGGAGGAGGGGGGAGGAGGAGGAGGAGGGAGGGAGGGAGGGAGGGCAGAGTCTGAGCTCACGGCAAGTGAGCTCATTCACCCCCAGAGCTCGAGGAGAGAGTGCAGCTCCGTCATCCTCTTTGCACAGAGAGAGAGAGAGAGAGAGAGCGGAGAGGAGGGAGGGAGGGAGAGGGAGGAGTGTAAGCCAGCGACTGAGCGAATGAGAGACGCGGAGAGTGAAGCAGCACAACAATAGTGGGCTACTCTTCTGGCTGTGGACTCACAGAGACAGAGAGAGGGCTCAGAGAGACACACAGACGCTCTGTAAACCAGCTGCAGGCACATTACAGCTGGCGTCTGCATACAGGCAACACAGGCTACTCACTTTTGGTTTTTTTCCCTCCTGCTCCCTCTGTGGCGACCGTTCTCCACCAAAACCACAGAACTGCTAAATATTGACACGGGAGCATTTTGGGAATTTTTGTGGTGATTGCATGGAATTTCGTTCATAGGTGGACTTGAGGAGCGTGTCCTCCATACACATATCTGGACTAGTTTTTTCTTGTATACTGGGTCAAGTCTCTCGAGGGTCTCCGACTGGACGCTGGAACAGCTGACGTGACCAGAGTGGACTTGGGCGCCAGCAGGAAGTTTTGTCAACTTGGGATTTTCACACTCAGACTCGGAGGGCTTCACCTCTTGTCAGAACATTTCCATCTGTGTGTGTTTATGTGTGTGCGTGCGCGCGCGTGAGACAAGACTGTGTTCTGGGGGATGCCTCTGGATGTGGTGATTGCCCCAGCGGAGGACTGTTTTTGGCCGGACCTGCAGGAAACAGACATGAGGCTGAAGATCAGGGTCCGACGAATGAAGGAGGGGAGAGAGCTACGAGGTGTGTATCCACCTGGACGCTGAGGGGGGAGAAGTGGTGTGTGTGTGTGTGTGTGTGTGTGTGGTCAAGTTAATGTGAGTTTGAAAACACTAATTTCTGCTGAGGATGTGAATCTTTGCGAACAGAGACACAGTGAAGATGGAAAGATGATTAATATGAATTCTTAGGGATGTAACCACACGAAAGTGTAAATGGCTTTGAAATACACAGACATAGCAGATGTGAACGAGGGGGGAAAACCCCTGGTGACGGCTCGCACACTGCAGATGAGTACAAAGGCACAGTGGGTTCTCAGGTATTGAGGTATTCCAGTCCAGGCACGCTGCAAATGAAAGATAGATGTGAAGCGAATTTTAAAGACGTGCAGTGGATCAATAGTGAGATTTACTGCCACAGCAGGCGTAAAGAATACATCACAGGGAGCCAGCCAAAGCCACTAATTGTTCTCCCACCTTTTTGTTTATGCAGTTAATGTGTTTAGAGACATAGAATAGGAAGAAGGAGGATTAAGAGGATGACATCATGAAAACGAGAAGCGATGAAGAGGAAAAAAAAGGAGCTGGAGGAGGGGGGGGGCTGAGAGCTATGACCCGCGGTATGACATAGTGTTCATGCTCTCTCAGCCTGTGGTCATTGAGATGTAAAACTATCACAAAGGCTCTTTCTCTTTCTTCTCCTTTGCTCTTGGCTTTTCTCTCTCTCTTTCACTCCCTCCCTTGTTCCCTCTCTGCAGAATGGTGTCTTGTGGAGATTATGTTATCAATATGTGTGCAGCGTGCACTGCAGGTGTTTAATGTAACACCTTTTCACACAGAGTGATGAGGCAATGCACGGCAACGGGGCTGGACGACAACAACAAAAAAATCAACACGTTTACCTGCAATTTACACTAAAATGTCAGATCAGCCATTCATTCATTACAGTGTCGATTATAATTGGATGCTTGGAGTCATAAATGTGTGAGGGCATGAGTGTAAAGTTTATACGCTACATGCATATCAGGGGCATATCAGAGAGCCGGTTCAAAGCAGTTAGCACAGCAGCTCTGCACACCTGCCGTTCTTGACACTGTTGGTGTGCATGTGTGAATGTGTGAGTGTGTGCGTGTAAAGTTCACCTCGACACAGCCAGGTTTTGCTGGTTGAAGTGCTAGCAGAACAAAAAAAAAAATCACACATTTGCCAGTAGGGGGTGAAAATAGAATCGCATGTCACAGGTTATTTTGAAATAGATTTGCGAATGCAGTCTGAATTACAGGAGTGTTTATAGCTCAATAGTGCAATAACATGTTACTGCTGAAACAGCAGCTGATCAAAGTGACATATTCCCGCTGGCACCGTCTACTCTAGTAAGATAAAGGAACAATAAACTGTTTAACCATCAGCCAGGATGACGTGTTTATCGTACAGTTGTTCCCGCCCGTCATCAATCTGCATGAAAAAGCGATGACCTCATCCTACTAGCTCATCTATGAGCCTGTCAATCTGCACATTTCTGACAGATGTGGGTCCGCTCTCAGCCCCCTTAAAACAGACACGCTCTCATCGCTTCTCCAGGCTGCAGCTTGGCCTTTGTGGAGCTGAGTGGGACATGTGTGCAATGATGTCATGTTTGGGGAGGGGGGGGAGAGGGGAGGGGGGTTCACATTGAGATGCTAATGTCCCCTCATAGTAGAGGGGACAGCTGGAGGGGCACAGAGGATGGCGTCATGTCTCCCCTGATATGAACCACAGAGGAAGAATGGGTGCGGGGTAGTCATTCAGGCAGATCAATGCCCCCAGGCTGTGGAGGGCTGTGTGTGTGTGTGTGTGTGTGTGTGTGTGTGTGTCCTCTCCATTAACAGATGAGTTAAAGAGGACAACTGCAAGCTACACAGAGACTGAAACACACAAGGCACAGAGGCGGAGGGAGGGGGTGAGGGAGGGGGGGGGGGGGGGTGTATGAGCTTGTATTGACGAGTTGGTCAATTGTACCAGCAGCAGTGACGTAACAGCAGAGCTCCCATTAACCATAACAGCCAGGCAGGTGTTGTGTGTCTCTGTTCATCTGGTCAATATCTCCAGGACTCTTCCTCTTCCATTCATCCCTCAGCTTTCTGCATCGCCTCACCAGGCAACCCCACTCCAAAACACACACACACACACACAAAAAAAACTAAGTTTGATTCTAAACATCTTCTGCTAAACACTTTTTTTCATGACAGCAGGATAATAACTAGCACTGAAAATGTGAATATGAAGTTGAGTAGAAGGAAATGACTGATGAGAAGTGAGAGAGAGAGACCACCGCTCGCCTACCAGCAAACAAAGGAGGCCTGAGTGCTCGGCTCTGACAGGGCGAGAGAGGAAAATAAGCAGTTGCATAAGTGATGAAGTGGGCAGAGGAAAACGGAAAAAGGAAGTCACCGCTGGCTAGCATCGCTGCTGGCGACACAGTGCCCTCTTTCCCGGTTGTGTGTTTTCTTTCAACCCAAACTTTTTTTTATTTTTTTTTTTCATTTTTTTTTATTTTAGAGCATGTGTTCAGAAATGGGTTAGTCACATCCTGTCCAAGTACATTTTCCAGAAGTTACAGATACATGACGCAGCGCAGTGCAAAAGGTGATTTAGTCTCTCGCAAGTGAATAAAAGTTTGAATGGTATTTCTGTGAGGCACAAGATCATGACTTCAGCGTGACGGCGTTCCTCACAGGAACCCTTTGTTCTCCTACAAAGTGGATTTTTCAGATCAAACTGTAGTTGTGGGATGCGGCTTCTTCGTGCTCCTCGTTTGAGTCGATATCTTGTGTTGAATGTTAGTTAGTTCTCTGCTGGTTATCATGGTGCGCTGCTGCTGAAGGTGAACTCATCTCTCCCAGTTGACTTTCTGATGTCATCTCTGTGGACAGCTGGGCTGGTGTGTGTGTGTGTGTGTGTGTGTGTGTGTGTGTCACAGGGTATTTTCAGTGACCTCAGTGTGAATGTACAGTGTGTTTATGTGTGCGCTTTGTGTGCTTAGATTGGAATGGACGGATGTGTCATCGTTTTCTTTTGGAGAATGTGAGGCCATGTCTCTTTGGGTTATTTGGCGCTCGCTGTCATGCGTGCGTGTGTCAGTGCGTCCATGTGCCCTTTTCGTTGCTCAGTGTGTATGTGTGTGTGTGTGTGTGTGTGTGTTTTATTCCATCTTGACAAGACTCGGGGACACGATGCGCCAACTGTCATCAACATCAGTGCCCTTCCTCGTCATCATGACAACCTTAAGTAGAGTGGGGTCAGGTGACGAGGTGACAATAACATGCTATCTCCTGTGTGACTAACGTCCATTAGCGCTGACCGCTTCGACTACACAGAGGGTGTTTGTAATTGTGTTGACGTAATGTCACTGTAATGTAATAGCCCTTAAAAAACCAGGCAGGCACACTCAGTCCTGCTCTCTTATCTCCGGCTGCAATCTCCCCTTCATGCCAGTAACCCCTTACTCACCCGCTCTCCCAGCCACACAACCGCCTCACCGCTCTTCCTGCCGTTTAACTATTTATTTAACACAGATGAGGTCAGCTGCAACAATTATGTCTGTAATTATTAATCCAGATGCACTTGAGATTAAAGGGCGAGTGTATTTTTAGAAGGGTATTTTCATTCATGTGTTCACTTCCCTTCGCACACACAAACACACTTTCTCCTCACTCACACACACACACACACAGAAACTCTAAAGAGTCTCTACCGTTGGACGTCCTGTCTTCTGCCCCTCTAACTACTCTCTAACAATGTCCTCGCATAGAAAAGGGAAATGGTTGAAGTGTGACGTGAGGCTTTTCCTGTTGATTTAACTGTCTCCAGGAACATACCGCTTCCTCACACAGATACAGTATATGCCTGTGGCGGAGGTTATATGTAGCACCATTTATTTTCTTTGCAAGTGTGTGTGTGTGTGTGTGTGTGTGTGTGTGTGCACGCAGGCTCCATACCAGCAGCTTGGGAATGGAGAAAGCAGGAAGAAACCCTTCAAACAACTGCCCTCCCTCCCTCTGTTTTATCAATTAGCGACGCCGTTGCGCCGCCCTAAAGATCACTAGAAAGACGCTCTGGTGGAGATTTACAGCGCCAGTAACAGTCTAAAGCCAAACTGTGCCAAACTCCATGTGTGTGTTAACCTACATTTATAAAAGCCGAAAATAAAAAAAAAAGATTAGAATAGAGACTCATGCTAGCACAGCGGCTATCCATCAGCCTCCCCTCCCGTGCATTAAGCTTTCCCACATGTATCATGTAAGTTATCTGATTGCTCTTTCTGCATCCATCTATCTCTCCCTCCACTCCACCCCCCATGTGGAGCGCTGATGTCATTGCTCCACTGGTTGCCATTAATAGCTGGAAACAGACAGGCCTTCTTCACTTCTTGCTCTTAAAGGGACAGTGCACCCAGAATAGCACTGGGTCATGAGGATGCATCCAGCCACACAGAGGCTTGTGGTGTTGTGAAATTGCTCCAAATACCAAAGCTGCTATTCTCTGAACATTTGCACAACCCCAATTTTTTTTTTTTTTTTTTGCAGCTTTTTATTATTTGTCCTCAAGCTCGTATCTGTTGAGTACACAGTTCATGCTGCTGACACCGTGTGCTCTGTGTGTGTGTGTGTGTGTGTGTGTGTGTGTGTTGGCCAGCCGTTGCTACATAAGTAGTGCAGCTGGGTGTGCGTTACAACGGAAGGCAATGTCCTGCCTGCACTGTGCTGTGTGTGCTACTTTAGAACAGTGATGTCATGTCTCACTCACTCTCACTTTGTGACCGTGTGTGTATGTGTGTGTGTATGTGTGCGTGTGCGTGTGCGTGTGTTTGTGTGTGTGCTAAAGGCCCAGATTGGGTCAGGCAGGGCTGAACCTAGATTAGGTTCTAATCCTCCTTTCTGGGGCTCAGGGTTTCCTTGAAGCACTTCCCTCCTTCTCTACACTCCTCAGCAGGGTCATTACCCACTCACCCCCATCTCCCCTCAGTGGCCCCCACCCCATAGTTATACAACCACTGTACTGCAAAGTAATGATGAGTGTGTGTGTGTGTGTGTGCGTGCATGCATGTGTGTGTGTGTGTGTGTGTGTGTGTGTGTGTGTGTGGTGGATGAACAGAGAATTATAAACAGTGAGAGTGAATACTGAGCATATGTTGACCACAAGATTATGTGATCATGTCATCAGATTGTGTCTTGGAGTGTATCATCCTGTTAGTATGTGTGTATATGCGATTTCATGCGCGCGCGCGTGTGTGCGTGTGTGCGTGTGTGTGTGATGTGCGGTTGTCAGGGGGATGTTACTGGGCCTCTGTCCTGGCCCTGCACCTGTGGCCTCTCTCATTCCCCCAGCCTGACGCAATGCACTGCTACAGGACATGAGCTCATGCAGGAAACAGAGCCACACACACACACACACACACACACACACTATGCACATATGCCAAAAGTGGAGCCGCCTGCCTCTTAAAGGGCCAGACACACACATTCCTGGCTGCCCAGCGTTTAACCTAACACTCACACAGAAGCTCACAGAGCCTCTTTTTTGCTCCTGTTGCACTAAGCAGGACCCAGACATTGTAGCCCAGATTCACCTCTGAAAGTCAATAGAGAATCTGTCTGCTCCGCTAATGGTGGTGAAATGGGGTTTTTTCTGGGTTTCTTTCTTTTTTTTCAGTGCTGTTCATGAGCTCATGGGAGTTTTTTTTTTTTTTTTTTACAGAGATCTCAGTACGCTGTGTGGAAAACCATTGGTATATCTGACCATTTCTCTCCCTCTCTTCTTTCTCTGTAGGAGGCTTCGCTGCCTTCTCGTCCTGTTTCCCCGGCCTGTGTGAAGGGAAGCCTGCCACTGCTCTACCTATGAGCTTGTCCCAGCCCTGCTTGCCTGTGGCAAATGTAGGGCCCACTCGCATCCTGCCACATCTCTACCTGGGCTCACAGAAAGACGTCCTCAACAAGGTAGAGTATATTTTCTTGCATCTAATCATTTATTTCACCAAAGATAATTAACTTCTTATTCTTACCTGGCAAAAAAAAACGTGATTTTAAATCCTCCTTCACCTCTACCTTTGCAGGATCTGATGGCCCAGAATGGTATTACCTATGTGCTGAACGCCAGCAACACCTGCCCCAAGCCAGACTTTATCAGCGAAAGCCACTTCATGCGCATCCCAGTAAACGACAACTACTGTGAGAAACTGCTTCCCTGGCTGGACAAAACAAATGAATTCATAGGTAAGAGGAGGGAAAATTCATCTCAAGTTAGGTGTTAAAAAGAATGCCATGATATTCAATACGCCATGTCCGCATATTGTCATAGTCGCTGAACATTCACGTGCAGCTTAAGAAACAAAAGCGGTCAGGTATAACACATCCGTTTAGGTGACCCCCCCTCCTGTACTCTGCCAGGAAATGTCAGTTTGCTTTCAATAGGGGCTGATTGTCCCCAGAGACTGTGCTTAAGATGAGACCTGTCAATGATCTGTTGTTTGCATTTGTGTAGAGTTGTGTGTATTCATATCTCTCCCCCCCTTCCTCCTCCCCCCAACAGACAAAGCTAAGGTGTCAAACTGCAGAGTCATTGTGCACTGCCTGGCTGGAATCTCACGTTCAGCAACCATCGCCATCGCATACATCATGAAGACAATGGGCTTGTCATCAGACGACGCCTACAGGTACGCTCGCTCCTCCCGTCCGCCACCAGCTGAGCTAAGGTGTCAGCCCTTGTGAAAAAAGACAACAAGCTGTTGACAGAAATGCTAGACGATTTTCTCAGCCCCCCCACCCCTCCAGTCGTGAGAAATGAAATTGTTAGATGCGCTGCTAGGGAACGGAGCGTGTACAAAAGGCTTTGATTTGCCTGGCAAAGGATTATGTACTGTACATCAGTAAAAACACGTTAATCTGAGGTAGTAAACGTCCCTCATTGCTTCACACCCCTTGTACACTTTGCTGTGGCTCATATTTTCCTTTTTTTTTCTTCCTCCTTCCTCCAGGTTTGTAAAGGACCGAAGACCGTCCATATCCCCCAACTTCAACTTCCTCGGTCAGCTGCTGGAGTTTGAGAAGGGCCTGCAAATACTCCAAGCTTTAACTTCAACCTCCGATGACAAAATCTCTGAAAACAACATCAAGCAAGGCTCAGAGATCAACGGAGGTTTCGAGATGAACGGTCACCACAGCAACTACGATTCATCTGTGGCCGAGCCACACATCTCACCAGAACCCAAGCTACCGTCACCCACCTCCCTCCAGCAGGGCTTCAACGGCCTGCACCTCTCCGCAGAGAGGATCATGGACACTAACCGCCTCAAACGCTCCTTCTCCCTGGACATTAAGTCAGTCTATTCCCCCAATAGCCCCCGCTGCCCCAGCCTGGCGCCCGCACACTCTGAAGACGTCCCCAAGCTGTGCAAGCTTGACAGCCCAGGAACAGGCACCTCCAATGGCGTCTGCTCCCAGTCTCCCGTCCTAGACAGCCCCAGCTCCTCCGACTCACCATTCCCCTCACCGGGCAGCGGGGGCAGCATCGGAGGGTTGGGAAATGAAGGGGTCCATAGGTCTAGTTCTTCCTCGTCCAGACCCCGGAGGAAACCTAAGCACAGCTCCAACAGTTCACCGGTCCACTCCCAACCACACCAACCTCCACAGTCCCTCGGCTTGTCGCTGGACTACAAGAGCCCCAGCCCGGACGAGAACCTGAAGGGCTCGCTGCTCCTCTCGCTACCGTCCCTGCCCACCGTGGGGTCCGGGGCCATGTGGACCAAACACAGAGACACTGTCCAGGCCACCACTCCGGTCACGCCCGTCACCCCCACCACAGACGCCCCCTGGCACTTTGGGGCAGAGGAGGGCGGCGAGAGAGAGATGGAGCTGGGAGGAGGAGGAGGAGGCGGCGGCCGAGGGGGAGAGGAGTCCTCGGTGCGGTTCGGGAGCAGTTCGGCGTACGTGGCGTTCGGGTGCAGCGAAGGCGTGCGGTTACGAGACAAAGCCCAAAGGGAGAAGCCCTCGGCGCCGCAGATCCAGAGAGACCACCGGGACTCCACGTCGTCATCGTCATCGTCGTCGACGGCGCCGCCCATGTCCAACACCTCAAACAACAGCGGGCCTGCGGCGTCAGAGAAGCAGTTCAAACGGCGCAGCTGTCAGATGGAGTTTGAGGAGGGCATCGCCGAGACGCGGTCCCGGGAGGAACTGGGGAAGATCGGGAAGCAGTCGAGCTTCTCTGGGAGCATGGAGATTATCGAGGTATCCTGACAGATAGTGGACATGAACAGAGCTGTCCCCTGGCGGCAAACATGGACCTGTTAAGAGGGAGTCCAAGGAGAGGACATATGAGGAGGAGATGTTTTTTGTTTTTTTTATGCTCCCCTCTCAGACAGTGTTAAAGACTCCAACAGAGAGAAGGACGGATAGATACAAAAGCAAGAGAGTTAATGTGAAAAGCGAAACTAGCATCCTCACTTGGACGGACAGAGCCTGAGATGTGGTGCTGATGGCAGATCATAACCATCCTGAACTCTCACACAAATCTGAAGAAAAAACGTCTGGGGGTAGGGTGGCGTACAGGGAGGTGGCTGAACTGTTAGGTACTGAAACTCTTAATGTTTCTGAGCTCTGTCACAGATATATTAAAAAAAAAATAAAAGGAATGACCCAGGCCAAGTTGCATCCTTATTATATAGAATACCCCCCTATTTTGACAGAGTTCGGACACAAACTGCTTGCCTGTGGTCAAATGTAGTGTGCTTCAGTGGGTGTTTAGCTTGTGATTTGAACCAAGCCCTATGTTTTACTCCCAAAAAGCTTCACCCCGGTGTCAGAAAGCCTCAGAACCTCGCACGGCAACACCCCCCCCCCCCCCACCCCTAAAAAAAACTCCCCACCCGTCCTTTACCCGGCGGCTCTGCCTGCTACAGACTCTGCATTATGATACCAACGAACGATCGATAACAGACTCACTCACAGCACAAGGCAGAGAGATCCCAAGGACTTGATCTAAAGGCGGTACTGCATCCAAACAATGAAGGATCCTCAGCGTTTTGTTGATGAAAAGACTTTGAGTTGAAGACTCTCAGTGACAGACAGTCTGCCTCACCCCCCACCCCCCCACTCCCCCATCTGAAAGCACAGTGTGTCTTTCCTGACTTTGGCTCCCCCCTGTTTCCAGTGTTAACAGCATGATGGGACTGAAGTTTCGGGATGGTGATGAGGGTTAATTTTAATGGTCCCTCGGCCCCTTTATAGACCCCCAACCCCCTCCCATCGCTCCCAGTCACCACCTATGGTCACCACTGAGCATGCACCTGAAAGGCTGACTACAGACAGACAAATACTATATATACAATATGAATATATATAGCAATTTTAATGGACTTCTAATGGAATTTTTTGTTCAGTTATAGTTTTAATTTATTGTACTGGTTCATTCTGGTAATGAGAAATAATATAATGTTTTGTGGATTTATTTCTTTTTTTCTTTTGTTGAATTATTATTATTATTATTATAATTATTTGCTGTATGGTATTTATGGACACACACTCATACAAATACACACATTCAACAAATTCAAGTGAGCAATATGTGCTGTTTCTTCTTTGGGGAGAGAGTGATGTATGACTTTGAAATGCACTTTTTCTGCTTTCTGATTAACAATTTCGATATCCATCCACACACCCTGGTAATATGATACTCAGAAAGCCAAGCTTTCAAACCTGAGTTTTGGTAATGCAAATATAGAGCCTCTGTTTGGTGTTAGGAGGATGGTACAGACATCCTAGTGACATCTATAAGAACAGGGTCTCTGTTCCGGCTCATCTGCAGTGTGAATTCATGGATTTGTCACAATTGAGGGCTTAAGCATTGACTAAAAAGACTGTTTTTTTTTCTTGACTGTGTGAAGAGGAAGACAGAGTAGCCACACACTCTCTGATCACTCATATACGGTAAAATATTTTCTGCCAGTTTCATGAAGGCTTGCATAACAACAACTATATGCAACTCACACACATACACACACTCTTTCACGAGAATGAGATTAAAAGACTTGCACCGAGTGTCCTCTCCGAGCCAGCACCAGTACATCAGTCATCATCATAGCATGTCCCACCAAAGCTGAAACCAACACACACACACACACACACACACACACACACACTCATACTGTAAGCACTTACACTTATATTCACACGTGTAAAGCATAAGCCCGACACACACCCTTTTGTTCATTCTCAGGGGATCTTTCAGTGAGCCAAGCCCGGCACAGGGTACACAGCTGCTGGTACATCAGCACAATGCATGTCCGTAAAGCTCCCTCGCTTTCTCTCCTTCTCTTTTGTTTCCTTATTTCTTATTTTCCAAAGCTTTGATATTAAACAAAAAAAAAACACAGCATAACAAAATAGATAGGAAAAAATGAGGATCTTCATATCCTGAGGTGAAAGAAATGAAAAACTTTGCTCTCCTGGTGCGAGATGGTTATTTATTTATAATGTAAAATGTGTTTCTTTTTCTTTTTCCTTCGACCCTTGATTAGCTTTTCTCTCTCTGGCGATCTCTGACCTTTGACCTTGTGCTGCTGCAGCTACAGTAATTTCAGATAGATTCCTATGTCCCCCCTCGAGGCTCAAGTAACCTCTCCTCTCCTCACCTTCTCCCTATATTTTTAAGAAATGTTGTTAGAATTATTTATGACATGTAACAAAGATGATGCAGGCTGTCCCATTTGCTAAAATTGTTGTTAATGAACTATTATTATTATTATTATTATTATTATTATTATTATTATTATTATTATTATTATTATTATTATTATGTTGTGTAAATAGCAACGCATCTAAGAACACTGATTAATTTAGATGAGTTTTTAAAAGAAAATCCTGATACCTTAGGCTGCTTGATGCAAAAATACCTCAGGTTCTATTGAAAGGCTTTTCCTTCCCCTGTACATGTTTTGTGAAAATGAGACAAAAATACAGACATGACAAAAAACAAACTCCTCTCTGCTTCTTCTTCTTGTGTGCTTGCATGGGGGCTGAACAGGGATGGGAAGGGAATTCCAATCGGCCGATGAACAACACATTACGACATCCGGAGTCCTGGAGCCTTGCTATTGATTTTATGTTTAACAAACTCCACTCTAACCGCACAACAGAGCTTTATTGATTTTTTTCTTCTTCTTCCTCTTTTCTTCTTCTTCTTCTTCTTTCCACACACTGGATGCCATATGCTTTCTCTGGCTGATTGAATGGTGAATTATTAATAGAGAAGATGCATTCAAAATTACTCTCATGAAAGACATGCCCCTTCTTATCATGAAATGTATTCCAGATTATCGCCTGTGATGTTTAGAACAGATGTGAATAGTATAGCAAGACACCTTACCCACCTTGTTCCTGATGGGTCGTGGTTAGCACCTTGCATGGCAGCTTCCGCCATCAGTGTGTGAATGTGTGTGTGAATGGGTGAATGTGATGTATGATATACTGTAAAAGCGCTTTGGGTATCGTTTCCGATGGAAAAGCGCTATATAAAATACAGACCATTTTAACACTACTTTAAAATGAAGGAATAGATGGCGCACATTAGCAACAAGGAGAAGACAGCACCACTTAGCTAGCAATGAGGAGAGGATGACAACCATAGATTGTATAAAAGAAAAAGTAAAAAAAAAAGAAAAAAAAACTTAGCATAAAGGAGTAGCTAGCTACAAGCTACAAGGAAACTAGAAAAGACAATAGTTTGCTTACACAAGGAGAAGATAGCAACAGTTATCTAGTAACAAAAACAGGATCCAGACACAATCACCACTAAAAGTTTTGAATTACATTTTGATTTATGTAACACCAAAAACCTTGGTTTACGCTTTTTCTAGTTCTCAACAAGACAGACAATTTGCATGTGGCCTAAAAAAAAAAGTACACTATCCCTGTGAAGTACTGGAGCACATTTAGTAAGTAGAAGGAAATAAAAAGCATCTTGTCTATCTCCTTTACCTTAAATGCAACTCTCATCAGCTGCATTAACACATGCGTCCGTGGGGTCACATTTCTATTTCTATTTCTATGGAGATATTTGTTGGTTTTTAAATGAGGATTTAGAGGATTAAAAACAACATCACTGTTAGCTCACATGCTAACAGTTCACACCTGATGTATGACCTCACAAAAGAGGAGGAAAGAGTATAGATAAGTATTTGTCTGAGAACGGGGAAAGGACCTGTTAAACCATGTACTTCCTTGTCTTCCTCCAAATTGACTCATTATCCCTCTGCTTCCTCTTTTCTCTCTCACACACACACACACACACCCACACACACACCCATGAGACTGGTTTTCAGGTCGTCACCCCTTGGCTTCCCCTCGCTCCACCTCTTCCTTATCGGACTGTGTCAATGGGCACAGGAGTGGGAGGACAGCTGGCGAGGGTGCGGTGTTTGCCAGTGATGTGATGTGTTTGAACAGTGCTTTTACCTCCAGGGAATGAGAGAATGAGATGAGGTTTTGGTGTGCGCGTGTATTTTTGGTGTGTGAGAAAGACAAAGAAAGGTATTTGCCCCCAGAGGACACGGTGTAGGCTAAACCGATGTTGCAAAAAAAAAAAATCTGTATCCAAATCCAGCAGGGGGCCAATTTATCGAGTCCCCTCAATGGGGGCTTGACTACAAAGGCAGCTTTGGTTTCATGATGTCATGGTGGAATTTCACCGCGCTGCAATCAAGCAACATCACTCTGCAAACAAAGCATCGCTCCTGAAGCCCCACCGTTTGGTTTGATCCAGCCACAACAACCAGTTGTGTGTTGTTCTGCGACTGTCTGACACACAAACATGCAAAACCAGATGGGCCTTGGCCTTTGTCAGTGAGCACAACACTGTCTTAATGAGCGTTTCACTCAGTCCAATAGGAGACAGGCAGAGGTAATGGCATTACCAGCATCTCCAGCTGAGTCCCTCCTTCTGCTTTTCATGTGTGTGTGTGTGTGTGTGTGTGTGTGTGTGTGTGTGTGTGTGTGTGTGTGTGTGTGTGTGTGTGTGTGTGTGTGTGTGTGTGTGTGTGTGTGTGTGTGTGAATGTCTTTATTTCATGGCCATCATGGGAATTCTCCCTGACATGACCACCACCACCACGGTAATAGGATACATAGTAAATCCCACTTTCTCACTTTCATTCTCTTTATAATGAACGGCCTGCCCCACATGCTGCTGTGTGTATTTATCACCTGGATCACAATGGATAATCCCACCACAATATGCTTCTTCTCTGTGTGTGTGTGTGTGGGGGGGGGGGGGGGGGGGGGGGGGGGTTTGTATGCATGTGTGGGTGTTCAAGGTGCCCTCAGCTCGTATTATATGGATCTGCATCTCGGATAACTTGCCCATCTACAGTCTCCCCTTCACTGTGCTGAAGTCTGCACTTCTATGCAGGTTTCCTGTTGCCAATGTACTGTACTTCTTCAAATAGCTTTCCAATGTAGTGTTTAGTTGCTTTTTAAAAAGTTTTTATTTATATCTTGACCAGTCAGAGTGCCTCTTCAATTCCCATGATTTCTTTTCCTAAAACAAATATGGGAAAGTCTCACACCATCACAGTCAGTGCTAAAGAATATAAATTCCTGCATGTGCATATGAAGAAAGTATGTGTTTTTGATACATTTCTATGTGTGCATGTGTATTTTTATGCATGTATATGAGATGTTTAGTATGTTCATTTTAATGTACATGTCTGTAGACAGGTACGAATAGATTGTGTGCACCTTTGCATATGTGATTCTACAAGTCAGGATGAGTTAAAACACTGAAACCATTCTGCACAAAGCATACATTTAAACAGATATGGTCATTTTCCAAATGTCTAAAAACAGTTATTTCTAATGGCTTCATATACAGTTACACACAGCTCTATAGTCTGCTGGTGCTCCTGGTTGTCTCTCTAACTGGGACCATGCTGAACCTGATGTACTGCAGGTACTGTACTGACTTTGCATGAGTGCCTCACACAACCCTTCGTCATAAAAAATGAATTCTCCCTTTAAGACTGAGAAAAGACAGTGAATACACAAACATACCCCAAAACTTAAAAGTAACCTGGATAGTGCACATGTGCATTGTTAATTACTGATACATTAAAGTCACTCTTATAGCCTGCCGCCTGGTTCACCATCATAGATTTTTTAATGATGATGGTAGAGCAGCAGCATATCGGTCCTTAAGCATCAAAGTTAGTGAGGTCTGTCCTCCCTAATTTGTGACGTGTGTGTATGCTGTGTACGTGCATGTTTGCATGAATGTACTGTGCTTGCCTGTGTGTGTGTGTGTGTGTGTGTGTGTGTGTGTGTGTGTGTGTGTGTGTGTGTGTGTCATAGATGGAGCATGCAGGAGTTTATCTATGTATGTTTGTGCATATGAGGTTAAGTATATGTCACGTTAATTGAACCATATCTCTGTAAATCTATGTATGCCTCTATTTGTGTTGCAAATGTGTGAGTGTGCATGTGTGCATGAGTGTTGGGGTGTGTATCCTTCCTCTCATGGTGGCTGATGGCTACCAGACACATCCATGCTGAGGGTCTGCCTGGCGCCTGGTCTCAGGCCTTCTATATGGAAACAGTTAGGAACCGTTACGTCAGCAGGCGAACTAACGGTACTCTTCGCTTTTCCACTCACGCACACATCCAAAGTGCATTCACTCACACACACACAACACACACACATGCACAGACAGAACATGCCTACTTTCTCCTACTCTCTTTATTCACTCTGCATTGCTCCTTTTCACACACTTTCATCTCAAACACACACTCATCACACACGCTTGCTGCTCGAAAGTTGCGTCAGCACAGCATTCCACACTTTTCCACGCGTCACCAGCGATGACTGACTCCAAACAGCATTTCTTGCCCTTTTTTTCCATGGAAACCTCTTGTCCTTATATAACCCTGTAGTCTGGCAGCCTGCTCGTCCTAGTATTTCTCTCTGTCTGTCTGTCTGTCTCCCTCTCTCTAACCTCTCTCTCATCCCTATCCATCTCTCACGCAAGTGGGCAAAAAGTAGATCTCTGCAGTGCTGAGAGGCCCAGCAGCCTCTGGTAGTTCCCCTCTCCTCTACGCCAGCACGGAAAGAGTCTTGGTACAAACATGTGTCCAATATCCTGCTGCTGCCCTCGTGCAGCCATATGCACATTCATGACTGCCTTCATTTCAGCATGAATTACAACGCACAGCAGTGAAATGAGCTAAAATAAATGGACGCAGGGAGATCATTAGTGCAGGAGTATTTGCCTGTGTGTGTGTGTGAGTGTGTGAGGCCTGTGGTGAGGGAGGTATCCCCGTCTGGCTCCGAGGCTCAGCAGGCCTCAGGTAATCCAGTTTAATGCAGTTAGCGTTGTCATGGCCACCTGTGTGTTACACACCGCAGTGTTACAGCAAGACGAGAGGGGGTGTCTAGACTGGCAAATCACTGGAAAACAAAGAGAGGCTGCGAGGGGCATGCTGTGTAGACTGGAGCCTTAGATATGAACAACAACAGAGGTGCTCACAGAAATGAGTCATTGTAGCAATTAGAGCTCCACCTGATTGATTTTCATAAAACCACAAAGACAGGTTGATTATCATTTCCATGTATAAAAGGTGTGGAGAGGTTTGATACAAGCAGCAAGCAGCACCAAGCAGCACCAGAGAGCAGACAGACAGACAGACAGACAGACAGCCGGTGCTGCTCAGGCAGGTGTTGCGCAACTGACTGCTGCCACCTACTGCTGGCTGCCAGTCAACCTCAGCAGCTCGGGGGTTTGTCCCCCAACACAGGAAGGTGAGAGGCGATCAATACTTTTGTCCCACACGTCAGGACCGGCAGCAGCGGATTGAATGAGCATCAGTCCGTCAGTGCTCAGGTTTCGCTTAGCTTCTGTTTTCACTGATGAAACGAAATGAATGGACAAAAAAGAAAGAGAGAGAAAGCGTCTCCTCTCTGTCCACTGTGTGTATGCATGGCCTCCTCACCATCGGAGAGCGTGTGCATGTGAGTGTATGTATGAGCCAAAGTGCTGACTAAAGCAGCTGTTGGTGCTGACATCTGTCTCTGTCTTTCTAACGGTGGAACAAACTGCAACTCTCTCTCTCTCTCTCCCATCAATGCACTGACATGCTCCCTCCCTCCCGCTCTCTCTCTTTCTTTCTCTCACACACATACACACACATTGTTCCTGCAACACAGCAGAGCATATCCCATATCTCAGCGTCTGCACCTCCAAAAGCCACATCCTGGACCACCACACAAGAAGACAGTGCTTCAGGTGAATATGGCACTATACTGACACAAGGTCAGACGCTGCCTCACCACACCAACGACCATAATCACAGGTTTGGTGGTGACACATGCGTAAGTGTTAATAGTTTCCCCTCAGGTTGCATAAAGTGCACTTTTCACTGCCCTAGCTAGTGCCCTTGTTTAATACTTTTCTTCTTCCACGGCCTTTGAAATCAAAGGTGATCCACTGGAATGATCCGTTATGAGTTTTTTTTTACAGTAATCTTGTGTAATTGTACTTGACACTTTGAATAGAGTATTCAGCCTATTTTTGTCTGTTCTGTTTCCAGGGGTTTGGAGATCAAGTTTAGTCATAATTGTTCACTTTTCCTTCCAACAAACCTCAGCGTCTCAGATAAATGATCTTTTATTCACTTCTTCATGAAACGTGATATAGATAATCTTCAACTACTTTTGCTATAGGGACTTTTCATTGTTATCTTAACCTATCAAATCTAATAACATCTCACCTTGGTGTTCACATGTCACATCCTTGTGTTTTGTTTTGTCAAACATATGGCTGGCAATATTGTTTTGTAATTGTTTTTAACCGCCACCCCCCAACCCACCTCGTAAAAATGATATAGATTGTCACCTATATCACCATGCCAATTTGTAAGATGATACTTGGCTAGAAATTCACAACAATCATTCGACAAAATATAAAAATACATCTTTTTTAAGTATTTGTAGCATTTGTGTATGCTTAATTGTCAAAATACCTATGAACATTTTAAGTTGTCCATATAAAACTCTTCACCTTCACAGCAGAGACGTGTCTGGAAAAACAAAAGGCCATTTCCACCATTTCCACT
Organism: Trachurus japonicus; assembly: GCF_045865225.1. Taxonomy (NCBI): domain Eukaryota; kingdom Metazoa; phylum Chordata; class Actinopteri; order Carangiformes; family Carangidae; genus Trachurus; species Trachurus japonicus. Next base: position 20,876,477 of record NC_140912.1, read on the forward strand.
GTCTACACTGTTGTTTGTGGAGGACTGGTTTAAAAAATGCACATGGACATGTTGACTTGTATGTTGCTAAGACAAAGGCTGAACCTTTTACCCAGCAGACTGCTGCTCGCTGCTGACACACACGTCTGTGGCTGCTCCTCTGTTATCATTCCTCCTCTCTCTGCCTATGACCTCAGAGCCACATGCAAGCTATTTCTGTTGAGTTGCTTCTGGCTGAAAATGACTTCATGTCTGATTTGCGTGAAAACATTGAGGGGGGTGGGGGTGGGGGTTGTATCACTTGTGTTCACGGAAAATTGAGCGCATTAAAACAGCGTGCTTTAACTGTTCAGTAGATTATTGGTTGGATGCACCGGAGGCAAGACTGTGCACCATGTGCTGCAACTTCTTCTCCTAAATGGCTCTCAGTGCCTTCAGATCATCTTGGTTTCTGGCTTCTCCCTTTTTTTATTAAATCCGTTTCAACTGCCTCCTTCTCTCCTCCCTCACCCCCACAGCTCCCCATCCTTCCTCACAACAACAACACCCAGTTTAACCTCCGTCTGCAGTTTCAAACCCATCCCCTTCTTTTCCTCCACCTCTATCCCTCCTTCTATGACTAGAGCGCTGGAGTCAGGTAGGTCTGCAGACATGAGTAATGTGGCTAAGACTGACTCATACAGCAAGACATCAGCCGTCAGTGTGGAGCCAGCAATGACACAACACACACACACACATTATATACTGAATCGACACAGAGGCAGGCAGACTCGATGGTGCCGACAATATGAAACCCAGTCATGCAAGTAGCCATTATCATCACCTTATATCATGTAATCATTATTGAGAAACTGAAAATGAACCGATCAGAATGAGATCAGACTGTTAACGGTAAAAATGCTTCACACCCACACACACACACATGTACACATAAAAAAGTTGTATGCTTTAGGTTAGAACAAAACTGCTTCATGTCAACATTTCAGCTGTTATCCACAGACAAATTACTTTTATAATGTTGAAGTGTGTTTATTATTATTATTTTTATTATCTAGGATTAAATATTAATGAGGACGATTGTTTATCTTCAGCTTTGTTATTAGCATGGGCATCATAAAAGACATTTTTTAAAAAACAAACAGATGTTGCATCTAGTCGTTGTGCAATCTATGTAAAAAAAAAAAATACAAACACGCACACACACATGCACACACAGTCCTCACTGCATCTATTAAGCATTTATTATTCATGCAAGAGTAATGTGAGGTGTCTCCGTTTTAATGCCTCCTAATGGCTTTTTGAGTTACCGCTGCCAGCTATGAATAAATCATATCAGTCATGCTGCAGCCAATGCCTCACTCACTCTGGCTGCACTGAGCTGATCCATAGGTATGCAGTGTTTTTGTTTGTGTGTATGTGTGTGTGTGTGTGTGTGTGTGTGTGTGCTTTGTTTTGACACCATGTCTAATCTCTCTCTACCTGGGTTTAAATAAAGAAAGAGGCCTAAGGGTTTCTCTTCCTTATCTTGATAGCACAAGTGTATGTGAGGTTGTGTGTGGATCACAGTGACCGCTATGCTCCAAATACTCAGCAGGTTGTAATTCACTCTCAACACAAACACTGTGACACGGAGATGGTGGCTTGATAGACACAATTACCTATTATACGTGTCAACATGCTGCAGGTATATAACAGTGTGTAATGCATAGGGGTCACACATTTCTCCCCTGCTCCACGGGACTTGTTGAAAGGCCAGGGCAATGGTGTTGCAACAGTAAGCTAATAATGTGAGATTGTGTCTTTCTTTTGCATGCAGTGAAAGTGGACTCTTATGATACACTGTGCTTTCCCCATTCATTCAGTATATGAAACACACACACAATGTCACCAACATTGTGCAGTGCTGTCAGATTGCAGAGTTGTTTTGCATCCACTGCTGGTATCTCTCAGTCTGGCTATGATACTAGCTGGACGCAGAGCCGTCTCATGTGCTGCGCCGACTGGGATGATGTGAAATGGGAACATATCGACCCCTGGATGGCTCGGTATTGACGAGCGGATGGATTTCAGGAAGTGACCTTGGCCTAACTCAGACGAGCACCTGACCAGAGCTCGGCTTGTTTTCCCACACAGCTCATCTCTGGCACCAGTGCTGACGACAGACTGCGGGTTTCTGTCCCTGTGAGAGGTAAACATCGTCCACTGGGCTGGTCTTAGGTCGCTGCAGGGTGACATGCACATGGCACACTGTTGTGAGTTTGGTGATGGGAGCGTGACCACCAAAACCGTGGGCGTTGTGTGAAGAGTTCATGGAGAGGACGGAGGGGAGAGGAAATCACAGGTGTCACACTGATGTTGAATTCTATTACTGACATCTGCGGTCACATATCTGAATGTTTTCAGTGCCTGTTCATAATACGGGTGGTTTTTGTCTTCATTTGAGACACGAAGGTGGAGCTGCTGCTGGAGTTCTTTATTTTTCAAATACAATAAACAACTTCCATTGATTTGGGCAGTGGAGGCAGAAATGGAATTCAGTATCTCGATGCCGGGATACTTTAAACCAAACTCTAGCTAGATTTAATATAAAGTATATAAAAAAGACCTGACGCTATTTCTAAATTAAGTTAATGAAAGCTGCTTTTGTGTTTGTAAAAATCGGCCTAAATTTGATCACCTCAGGCCTTTAGAGGAACATATTAAAATGTGGATACTAAATAAGAATTTATTGATTACAGCTAGGATGGGCCAATTCATTGATTATTCATTCTGAGACACTGCTGTTATTAGTTAATAGTTGCAACAATTTTGTATGTTGTTGAGATAATGCCTACTTTAAAGGGATAGTTCAACATTTTGGCAAATTGGCCCATTGCCAAAATCGCTATAGTCATAGCAGTAGGTTCATTACCTTTATTTGTCGGTGTAAGCTATTTTTAGAACGGAGGAGCAGAGCAGCTGGCTGCTCAGAGCTACGCTATGGAGGCTAAAGGAATTTCTTGGTTTCCCTCATCAAACTCATCAAATACAAAATCCCAAAACTCCAAAACGCTTTTGTGGACAAGTTGTGACCTGCACAATCACCATGCTATGAGATAATAATGGGACGTTATGAAACGGAGCCGTTTTCGAGGTAAATACAGGGTAAATACAGAGTCTGCTTGCTGAAAAACTGTCCCTGAACGCAACGCGCATCAGCAGTTTTGCATGCATTTACCTCTAAAACAACTCCGTCTCGTAACGTTCCATTATTATCTCATAGCGTGGTGATTGTGCAGCTCACAACTTGTCCACGACAGCCTTTTGGAGTTGTTGGGTTGTGTATTTGATGAGTTTGATGAGGAAAACCAAGAAATCCCCTTAGCCTCCATAGCATAGCTCTGAGCAGCCTGCCGCTCCGCTCCTCCGTTCTAAAAATAGCTTACACCGACAAATAAAGGTAACGAACCTACTGCTATGACTATAGGGATTATGGCAATGGGCCAATTTGCCAAAATGTTGAACTATCCCTTTAAACCTGCATGTGTAAGGAAGTTCTCTACATGTTTTCAACGTGTATGTATTCAAACTGTTACTCTGATGTTTATTCACATATAAGAATCATGATCATAATCCGATCAGTGTAGATTTTCAACTGAAGTGAGGGGGAAAGACTGGTCACTGATCAGAGTGAGTTTTAGGAGACATATTTAGTATCACATAAACAGAGGTATTAGTATCTCTAACTGACCTTTTCTGTGTTTAACTTCCACTAAAAATACTGGCAGTTAAGGTCATTGTAGTGTCAGCACAGCACAGCCCCAGTCAGTGTCAACAATCATCCCATACTGCCCTTGTGTGGCTGATAACAGTATTACATGCAGGTCTGACCAGCCTGCTGCGTCCTGTCGATCATCACTGTAACTCCGCCTGTCTGTGAAACGATTGGAGGCCGGCAGGGCGCTGGGGTGTCAACGAGCCAATCATGTGGCTCTGCCTCCTGTTAACAGGGCTCCTATTCTGAATGCCCTCTCAGTGCCTGTGTGCTACTGTTATTTATAGAAGCCTGGAGATGCACAGTGGAGCATGGAAGAGGAGGGAGAGGGGGAGGAAGTAAAGAGAGGGTGAGACAGAAAATGAAGAGGAAAGGGAGGAATGTTGGGAGTTGATGACGATCGTATGTCTTGCTCTAATGGTCTCTCAGTGTGAGAGAGAGACAGAGCCAGACAGAGAGAGATGGGGGTGGAACAGTCATCTTTGCAGAGCATAAACGCATCTTTGCGAGCTGCATCTGCCTGATTGATGGTTTTCTTAAAGAGGAAAATGGGTGAAAGAGAGCAGAGAATGAAAGAAGGGAAGGAGCTATAAAAAGATGTTTTGTATACAGTGATTCGGAGTTGAGAGAGTTGAGGTTTAGGCAGGTGCAATATAATATAGGCTATGAATTATGTGATTAATTATAGAACCCAACTTAATGAAAGGCAAATGATGAGGATCACTGTCATCATTGTAAAAGCAATACAAATGGCATTACTTTCATAATCAGTGGGTTATTGTTCACTTAACAGAACGTTACCAAATAGTGAGAAATCCCTATCACTATTTTCCAGCTTAAATATAGTTTATAGTTTACAAAAACTGAATAGAAACAAATTCTCATTTTTAAAAGCAGTTAGGCTAATGTTCAATAAATATCATCAAAAGCTGGTGATTATCTTTCTGTTGATCGATTATTCAACTGGTTTAGCACTTATTTTCGATGTACAATGTGACTAAAGTGGTAAAGTAGCATAAACCAGCAAGGCAGATGAACTCACAGACAGACAGCAGATCAAGTGTCTTTTGCCAAAATCTAAATCTACCTAAACTGATCAATTATCATCTTGTCTGGGTCAATGAAGTGTAGAATGGAAGACGCAGTATGTGATCACTGAAGGGAGCACACTGTAAAACAATGTAGTTAAACACAATTACAACATAAAACATAGTTACCTCTGTCAGGGGGCAGTCCGTTTTGGAGAACAAGTAGCCTACAACAATGGCTGACACTGTATAATAATTTAGCCGCTGATATATTGTTCATTACTGTAACTGCGGTGCCTGCACAGAGGGGTCACTGCACATGACTGCCTCTCTGTTGAGACTTACGGCCACACTAGACATTTTCTCTGGGTTTCATTTGAAGGGTTATTTCTGCTCTATGTTTCATAAAGGTGGAAATTACAGAAGGCTAAAATAACTAGCGGGCCCTGGGTTATTTGCTGTAGGGCTCCTATTGACCTCCCTGCTGACCTCAAATCAGTTAGTAGTGGGATGATACCATCTTGCCCGAAGGTTTCCCTGTGGTACAATAAACTCAAACAAATGAAGCTCTTTGAATTATGTGTATTACACACTGCACAAATCCCAATGACATGTGCAATTAATCAAATTACAAACACCTATTGGAAATGCAGTAAACCCTGGACTGTGAGGGCTGCCTTGGTTTGGAAAGCCTGAAGCTATCAATCAATCCTAAATGCATTAGATATGAAAAAATTAAAGGAGTGACAACAAAGCTATTAAGTGTGTTGGTTATTAAGAGGGCTTCCTCTTTTTAAATTAAGCAGTGTGTATTTGTGAACACGATAGACTCACTGTTATTGTGCCATTAGGACTCATTCATCTTTTTTCTTCTTCTCTTTCAAACATTTGATATAATTGCTAGACACATTTTGTTTTTAAATGACCCATCAATCCTCCTAGTTTCCTCATAAATGTTCCCTTTAACTGCAGTTTGTTAGAGTCTAATATACGGTGGCATAATTACAAGTCGACGGCAAGTGTGTCTGACTTTATCTTCTCACCTGAGCTGCTTAACTACATATCCCATTGCCTTCATGTCCACACACAGCACAGACAGACAGCCCCCTTGCGTTTACACTACACGCATGTTACGCACAGGAGAGAGACTGCACTCAGAGTGGGTCGGGTCTGTGTTTACTTCCGCACTCCGATTTTAGACTTCGCTCACTGAGAGAGAGAGAGAGAGAGCAGTAGCGGCTCCACAGTGGAGGAGGTTCAGGCTGTCAGCTAGCAGCAGCACGGTCGGCAGCCATACAAGGCTTCATGACAGAGGTTACGGGGGGTTGACCAGCGGCACCCCCAACTGCACCAACCCTCACTCGGCGACACTTGACTGCACACACCGGACAGACAGATACCCGCACGACTCCTGTGTGTGGGCCCACATCATCGCTGCTGCACCACCACCACCACCACCACCTCCACCCCCAGCTCAGCTCAGCTCAGCTCAGGTCGGCTCAGCTCAGCTCGGCTCAGCTCAGCTCGGCTCGGCTCTCCTCTCCTCCGTAGCTCAAAGTCACTCATCGATGCTGCGTTCCCGCTACCAGCTAACAGACTGATCTGACCGACTCTGCTGCTCCTCCTTCCACTTGCCACTTCATGATCCGACCTAGCCGCTGCTGCCGCCGCCGCTGCTGCCGCTGCTGCTGCTGCTAGGGGATCAAAACAAGGACAATCGCTCAAAGTTTAAGCGGTTGTTTGTTTGCATTTGACCGACACCGGCGGGATTCATCCATCCCTCCCTCCATCCATCCATCCATCCAGCGACTGAGGAGAGACACAGGCCCCGCGGCGGGGGACAACAGCGACGGGACTCGGGGAGGGGGCAACCAGGGAGCCAGGGTGGTGGCTGGATAAGACCAGACTAGTCGGGGGGTCGCCTCGCCTCCAGCTCCAGCCTCCTGGTGGATTTATCCCCCTGCCTGCCTGCTAACGTTAGCTCCTGAGCCAGCTCCAAGCAGACAGCCAGCACCATGGACTGGTTAATGGGGTGAGTAACGTTACAGCCACACACACATACACACACACGGCTAACTAGCCCGAGCTAACTTAGTTAGCTTGCTCTCATCTGACATGACAGGTCAACTGCGCAGCTGGCTACAAACAACCCACGGCTCGGTGGGTTTGAAGGTTGCTCTGTCGCCCCTGAACACTGTTCAATTTCCACTTTTTACGCGTAAATCGGGTAGCATGTTGCCCCAGCGACAGCGTAGCTTTTTTTTTCTCTTAGCTCTGCTGCTGCGCTGCTAGCTTGGTAGCAACGCTCATCCCTGCAGCGGTTCAACCCGACCGACCTATATGTTGTTGTTGCACGGCGCGGCCAGGGAGTTTATTTTATATTTTGGGGCACCGATAGCAGCAGCGACCACATTAGGCAGTGGGAATATTTTTAATACAGGAAGTTTATTTATAGGAATGAGTGAGCACAGCAAAAAAAGAGGGGGGGCTAACGTTAGCAGCCTGTCAGCAGTCAGTTTGGCTAACGCGGCTGACTGTGTGTGTGTGTGTGTGTGCCCGGTTTTAGTTTTTATTTCCTGTGCAAGGTGCGCCGGTATTAGGTTAGCAGCCATGCTAACCTGCTAATCTAACCTGATATAATGTCCGAGCTCACTGATGTAGAGTCGGCTAAACACCTCTGATAACCTGTGAGATAGATAGATGCCCTGTATGTAAACACCATGCCAGATGCTGGGGCACTGCAGTGACAGATTTTAATAGAAAACACAAAGATGCACAACACTTATAAGGTGTTCAGTAAGATGTGTGTGTGTGTGTGTTTAGTTTTTACGGATAATGATAGGCTACATGTCTCAGCATGACACCTGCTGCAAAGGTTATAAAGGATCATTGTATTTAGGATTAAGCTATGACATCATCAGTGTGCATGATAGAGAAACATCCCAAAGCCCGTCAGCCCAGTCTGCTGTTGAAGAACTGATGTGTCTTATCTTGCATTTACTCACCTACAGTATTTGCTATGCAAACTTAAGGCACTACTGCCTGGTCAGGGCCGTAAGTCATATTTGACTGTAAGGAGAGGGAAAGGAAGGGAGTCATTGAGGTCACAGTGCAAGGTGTGTTTTTTACTACCTGCACATAGCTGAGCTTTAGTTTCATTACTGTGAGTGTGAGTTCAGATACCTTTCCAAATTAGCCCTTTGGCGTAACACATAAGGTTTGGACTTGCACAGTAAGGTGTGCCTCTGTGAAGTCATTATTTTCCTTTTCACGACTTGCTTATCAGGTAGCACTTCACAAGCAGATCATGGTTGAGCGAGGGTGGAGGCCTGATGTCGCGGGGTGTTTTCTTCACATTGTGACATTTTGGCTGAGAGATAACAAACAAAGTCGCCCCCTCATGACGCTTACCCCCACCAAGTGGAAAACCAGCCAGCTGCCACCACTGTTTACTAAATGTTACCTCTGCCCAGGAGGATCTGTTTTGGATCCCAGTGGCCAGTCTATCTGATTAGCAGCTTGTTCGAGAGACATCCGCCCTCATTGACATTTGATTAGTTTAGAAAGCAGCGCCCTTCTTTACAGACTCTTTCCCATTCATAGATACTGAACTGAAAGAAAAAAACTTCCAGTTTATGGTTCAACACTCATCTGTGTTGTTGTTGCTCATTTTTTATCCTCATAGACTTCTACCATTTCCTTCAAATATCATCCAACCTTTATGAATATTATATCTGAATATCCAAATGCATAACCAAAGAGAAATCTGCCGTTTTGATCGAGGCGTTCGCCCCGAATGCGCTCTTAAAGTTTTTTTTTTATCGTCATGTTTTTTCCCTTCTCCTGCTGACACTTGTTTTCCTGGTTCTGCAAACTGGTTCTTGCATTGACTTGTCTCAAGTTGCATCAGTTCTCCTCAGTTGTAAATGTGATTAATAGATCTTAACCTCCTTTTCCATTTTGTCTGAGTCACCAACATGAAATAATAATAACATCTTCGCCCCGACAGTTGGTGCTGTCAGTGTCAGACAAAAAACTTTGCTCAGTGATCTGTTAGGAATTCAAGAGCAACACCCAGTTACGTCTTGGTGTTAGAGAGGAGGTGAGGAAAGTGAAGAACCATGTGTTTGCTCACAGTTGGGATTATCTTGTTATATTAATTCACACTCTTTATGTTAAGAAAGTTGCTGAATCTTTTCTTTTTCTATAGACGGAAGCAGGATACCTACATCTGTCAGGCGTGCCTGGCTTCACACCCACTGATGGCGATTTTGCGTGTTGACTTTGTGTTTACCTGCACGCCTTCTACTGTGTATATAATACGGGTGAGTTGAATGCATCGGGAGCGAGCAGAGCAGGCATGTGTCCAGCAGCGTGCGTCACTGACAGAGTGGAGGCCATGAATGAGTTAACCAAGCGTGTAATCACTCTGAATACAGACCCTGGGTGAAGGACGCCACAGCCAGGACTGATGGAAGGAAGGAGGGGAAGAGGAAGAGGAAAGTGAGCCAGAGATTATGGAAGAAGGAGAGATGGTGGGGTGAAAGCAGCTGATTTGGGGAGACAGATGATGAATGAAAAAGGAGAGATGGATGAGGGCAAAGGCAGGGTGATCTAAAGGGATAGATAGAGGAATGGGACACAATATGTTTTTGAGATGGAGAAGGAAGAGAGGAAGGAAGGAAGGAGGAAGGGAGGGGATATGAATGCGTCTGATGGAATGGTTGGTTAAAGAAAAAATAAAGAGGACATTAGGTGGGGACGGGGTGGTGTTGTTTATAGGAAGGATGAAGCTCTGAAATGAGGGTCTTCTTCAGCAGATGACAAGCTCACAGCGGCCTCCTAAAGGTGGACAGATAGAAAGAAGCAGTGATGTGGGAGCTTATGCACAAGAATAGACATCTTCCCTGTGCTTTCTGCAGGATGCTCCAGATAACTACCTCTTGGTATAATAGCGCTATCACCTTGCTTCAAAACCCCGAGCCGAGATGTGTTAGTGCACCATCACGCCACGTCTTCCTCCTTTCCACTGTAGTGTGTTTTCTTTTTTAAAAATTTTGGACAGAGAGCATTATTTCAGAGCGGTATGACCTCATCTGTCCGGACTCAGAAACAGACAGGACGCTAAATCACCGGGGAGATGCGCGACGCCTAAATGCGTCTCTTCCTGCTGGGTGAAATGAGCAGGCTTTGACAGATGTTTAATCCCCTTGCTTTTGAGTGATGGATTGGTAATGCCGAGCGAAGAGCGAGAGAATGGAAACTACAGCGGATAAGTGGAGTGCTGCTTCGAGCGGCCCAACCTGAGTCGGATTTAATGTACACTTAGCTCGCACTGCATCACCTGTAGAAGGAAGTGTATCATTATCTTGTATCTTTGGAGTAATGCAAGTAATGGCATGAAAGATTCCAGTAATGAGGGCCTTGTTTGTTGCATCCTTTCATTTTTCTGGCGTGATGTTTTTGTCAGTTTCTTGTATTTGGTAAGATATTCTTTGTTGTTGTTGTTTTTATTATTAACACTGGAATTGGACATCAAAACTTCTAGAGAACCAGCTGAAATGTCTCCATAGCGATGGGTTTTGGAAGCTGTGAAGTCCAGAAAGTTGGCACTTATTTCTTGATAGATTTACACTCTTGTTTACTTATTCTTTGATCAGATATGATCTTGATTTTTTACTGCAGCATCTATTGATATGACTAATACAGACTGGTATTTTCATCAGCAGTAAATCTGTTAATTATTTTCTCCAGTTAGTCATTTTAGTCAGTGAAATGGCCATCACGATTTCCCATGGTGCCCAATTGAGGCATCTTCAAATGCCTTCTTTCTTTCCGTCTGACTAACTGTCCAAAACCCAAGAGGATTTAATTACTTTCCGTAATATAAGACAAAATAAAGCAGATTGTACGTCTGAGAAGCTGGAACCAGCATATTTCTGTCATTTTTCCAGAAAAATTATGATAAATTAACGATTAAACAATTCTCTCAACTCTGGTTTGTATCTGAACTTCATTAACTTATGAGATGGTACATCAGCAGAGGATCAACTTGTTGTGCAAAAGAGCATTTACAGCCGTAAAGTCAAGATTGTAGAAAGTGTCCCTGAGACCAAACTCTGTCTGCACACACAGCTCAGCTTCAGCTGCTCACCTTTCTGCTGTCTGGTGTGTAATTGTTTCTTCCCCTTTGTTGTGGGTGAAAAATATCAAATTCTCATTTCTGAAAAATGAGAAACCGACAGTAGAGACAGTTTCGCGTGATGGAAGTTAGAGAAGGGGAATTCACAAGAACCACTTATGGGTTGAACTTCCCCTACACATCTGTCTGTTCTCTCTCAGCAGTGTGGCTCACGTCTGAAGAAAAGAAACCCCACGTAATCTGGTGTCTTACTGGAGCTTTTTACTGGGGTGATTGTTCTCGTGTAGTTTGTGTTGCACTTTCTCAACCAATTTTGTGGCCCCGTTTGTTCGTGTCAAGTTTTCTCATGGTCCAGCAGTTAGACAGCTGTCATGTAAATGTGCGTACAGCATAATTCTGTATTTCAAGTTCAAAAGCACGTAGCCAGCCGAGCACCTCAGGGACCACTTCTCAGTTTCAACCCCGAGCAATCTAAATAGCCGGAGATCATTTTCTCTTGCAGTGTTTGATCATATTTATAGTATTGAAGTGAGTGCGTGGGTGGCGGCGGGTATCTGGCAGCTATAGGGCTCCTGTGATAACAGTGCTGTTAATTCTTTACATATTGGATAATTGTTAACTAATATATGGGCGTGAAACTTTCCAATTCCATCATCAAATCATTAAAAGGTTGGTGCCTTATGAAAAAAACCCATTAAAGGCTTCCAACTCAACATGTCATTTCTGCAGACAAGTGAGCAGAGATACAGAAAGTGCTGTGAAAATAAACTTCTACTGTCCCAGTTTCGATTGTGTTGTTGTGTAATTTTTGGGGATTTTGAATCAATTTGCGATTGATCCCAACAACTAGAGTGCAGGATTTTGGTCTTTGCTTTAGCAGTGAGGCGTTCTGCTTGCTCTGGCTGGTGTAGAGCAGCTTTGTATTGTTTAGTGGTACTCAGTATACCAAAGGGATGGATTGCATTTGAAATATGACTGTGTGTTTTTGAGATGTTGAGAACCTTTCAAGTATTTACTTATGTATTTACTTTGCTATTTCATATCTGATACAAAGTTCTCTACTAGACGACTCCAAACGACCTTAAGTCCACAAAACGTAATATCTGTCAAACAGACTTCATGAAATCTAAAAATGAAAGTATTATCGGTCTTGCAAATCTGCCAGTGCCGTATTTACATATCAACCGATTCCTGCATGCGGTCCTGAACGGCAGCACGAGAGAGGCTGTGGTAGCATTTTGGCTGATGCTGAGCTGACTGCAGTTTCACTCTGAGTCTGGGTTTGAATAATATCCCTCCTATGTTTTTGACGGCTTTGTGTACGCGTGTGTGTGTGCGTGGACATGGAAATAAGGCGCTGAGGTTGTGCGAGGACAGGGTTACAGTGTGCAAAATCCCCATTGGGAACGTCTACACACACAGACACACACACACACAGAGTACACAGTCTCGACCCAGGTGGCTGCTTCCGCTGCTCACACCGCAGATGCAGGGCTGATAATAGGCTGTGACAGATGAGCCGACATCATCTCAAAGCCAGTCACCTGCCGGAGAATAGAAACTAACCAGCGCTGTCACCACCACGTTACTCAGTCTAGACAAGGGTGGGGTCTGACTTTGTCTGTCTTCCTTCCTTTGAAGCGTTGCAATCCTCCACAGCGTTTCTGCGTTACAGGCTGTGTTAGCCCACCAGAGGGTCCCAGTGTCTGTGTGGGAACTGGAGCCGTGAACTCGCAGAGGCCAGCAGAGAGAACCCCTCTCTATTAACAATCAATTTATTGTGTCTGACTTTGAAGTTGCTTTACGACTACACACACCCGGGGCCAAGAGTTTAAAGACCGTTCTTTAAGCCAGCTAAGCATTTAACGGTCGGTAATGCGGTGTGGTTTTACAAACTCGCCTGGTGTGTTGTGGGTGGCAGTCGGCCCCCGGTGTCTCAACCTGCAGCCTTGAGGAAAAATGACCCCGTGTTTCACATCAGTTACTTTTGCAAAAGTGACGTCCTTCTTTGACTGACGGTGTTAGGTACATAACTTATTCATAAACAGTTTTAAGTTTCCAGTAATTCAATCAGTAATGGACTTATACGTCGGTGATGGAGCCGAGGTCGTTATTAAACTGGAATCCGACTGGCTGCGAGACTGAGCTTCTGTCTTTTGTCTCGACAAGGGTTCTTCTCTAGACCTCAGCAGGTCAATGAATCTAACAGTCAGATAATCAATCAGCCGTCATCATTTTGATGCTGATTCTAGCCTAAAATGAGGCATTTGCTGCCTTTCTTTGCCCTGTGTCTTAATAAACTGAATATACTGAACTAGTTGAAATTTGAGGATGTTGCTTTAGGATTTCTGAAACAGTTTTGGGGTTTTTAGACCCAGTGATCAAGGGAACCCATGCAGGCACAATGTAATGTGGTCCAGTTTGATTGTGATAAACTGCACACAATGAAATAGTTTGTTCACCTCTATTTACATACCAGCTGAGGAAATCTTATCCAGCTGACCACAGCGCAACGGCACCAAAAATTAGCACCTCTCGTTTTTCCTTTGTTTTCCACAAAATCCTCCAGATTTAAGCTCAAAGTCCAAATCTGATCATCTCTAATGGATTACAATCAACTGTACAGAGATTGATATATTTCCCATCACTGGTTCTATATACGGGCCGAGCTGAGATAAACTCTGCCCTGCTTGGATGGAGTTGGGCCCCGGCCTTGGGGCCCGGCGGCCGTGCTGAGGGACTGGCTGGATGACAGGAAGACTGGTCGGTTTGTTTACTCCCTTGAAAGGGCACTTGAGTTACTTTCAACCCTGCGACTCACTCTGTCTTTCACGCCCTGACTCAGTTTGTCTCTCCTGCTCTATCTGTCTTCCCCTCATTTTGTACACACACACACACACACACACACTCTCCCTCACTCTCTCTCTCTCCGTTTCTCACTTGTCCTTTGGGATGCTGATGTGCAGAGACATTTGCGTGCTTGGCTGCTGCCTGTGTTGGATGGTTGCGCTGCAGAGAAGCGAGGCAGGGTTGAGCGGGCCCAGGGCAGCCTCAGCCCTCTCTCCCAGAGATGTTTAACAACAAAAAGCTACATAGCAGGGTGTTCGCTGCATATTCGGAGCTTAAACCTGCAGGAGGAGCTGAGTTAAATCGCACACAAGCTCCATCGTGCTGCTCTAATATGTCTTTGGGTGAGGTACAGTGCGGTAAGCAAAGCAGAGCTGAAGGGATAGAGTCTAATCAAACGAGTCCTCAGCTCCTCTCTGTGACATCAGCCCCGCTTCTTTGGCTTTCGGCGGTGTTTGTTCGCTGCTCATCATCAGTGCGCCGCGGTTATTCGTGGGGCAACAACAGTAGCCGATTCCTCTGCTTCTCCTGTCATGGGTCAGAGGTGTCGGCGACTTTGGGTTTCACAGGAAGATGACACCTTGAGCAAGTAGTTGATCCGGTAACAAGCACGATTAGTAGCTCTGGCGCTTCCCAGTAGAGTGTAAGTGTTTGCAGTCAACGCAGAAGGAACTGTTGTCTGTCTGTCTGCCTGTCTGTGTGTTATAACTTAACAACAACACATCCATGGTGGGCTGCGGTGCCGTTTTAAAGCCGCATGGTGTTTGAAGAAAAGGCTCAGAGTGAGGCGTGAAGTCACAATGCTGTATCATGGAGAGTTTTTAAGGAGATCAGTCAGTGAAGGAGATATAAAGGCTCTATTGAATGTCTTGTGAGGAAGCAAATAGCCTGGGTACAAAAACCTCACACATACGTAGACACTCTCCTCACTAAATGCTTCTCCACTCTCAGGTTTGTCTCCGGAGACGCCTCGTCTCTTCCCAGGCGGAGGCAGGGAGAGGCCTAGATACGAACGTGATACCAGAATGACTCGGCACTTTGCCTTTCACTGAATATGCAAAAACTGGATAATTGAAGTATCCAAATGCATGCACAGCTGTGTCCAGAACCGTCCTCAACAACACCGGGGCGGAGATGTAAACTGAACTAGGTGTGGTGTGTGTGTGTATGTGTTGTTTTTTTGTCTCACTTCTTTTTTAACAGCATGTTTGGGTAAAGATGAAGTTTTAAAAAGCCTGAGGGCAAGTTGCTGTGAGTGTGAGGAGGATGATGCAACCTAATACTGTAATGGATCAAGAGGCTGCAAATGCAACCCAACTCACTACCAGGCTGGAGCTTGTGACGCTTCTCCACCCACTCGAATGGGTCCTGACCTGTTTAAAAGCTGCATTTCACAGTGTCAACACAGCACACGATGCTGACATTTCACCAGCAGCCTTTTATACACATAATGTTGTAACCACCAAAATTAGAGTTGTTCCGATTCTGATACCGGTACAGGAAATGCCTCGGATGCTGCCGGAAATGCCGGCATCGTTATGGGCGAGTATGAGTCCAGACACCGATCCGATACCTTGTGTATTAGAAACAGGAATCTGTTTACCAGTTATCTGCGTTAGCTCTGACTAACGCTACACACCGGGACTCAGTTCTCCGTCACCGCTCTTAAAACTGTTACTGACATTCGCAATCAGCTGCTGACAATTGATTGGCACAAGCCTTCGGTGAGCCCACTGTAAACTACGGGAGCCCAGCGGGGAGCGTCAATGGCAGACGTTAAAGAGAAACCTGATTTTCATTCAAACAAATTGACCTAAACTTACAGTATGCATTCGAATGAATCGATAATATCGATTTATAGCCCAGCCCTATCCACAGCTCCAGTATTGGAGTCGGTATAGGGAGGAGGAAATTGACATCGGAACATCTCTAACATAAAATGCACCATAGACTTTTGTTGTTATTTATATAATGTGACCATGTATTTGGAAAATATATTGATCTCCCCTCGGTTCATTCTGTCACAGAGTTCACTTTGACAATGTTCTGATCATTTGTGCCACACCGTTGTGTAGCTGCTGGCGCGGCCCGCGGTGTCAGAGTGTGTGTCTGTGCTGCCTCTATTTCACTTGGCAGGAGAGCGGCACCATGCTGTGACTGTGTTTACTCTTTCGTAACGCTCTGGGCAGCCGGGCCCAGGACACACAACTGGCACCGCCATCAGATGGAGAGAGAGGGACAGAGGAAGAGAAAAGAGGGACAGAGGGCAGAATAGTTATGACTAATCAGCTATTCTCTCTCTCGGTCTCTCCCTTTTTTTATTTTGGTTTTGATCAAAACAGGAAATGTTATTTAATTTCAGGCCAAATTTTGCAACAAAGACCCTGCACTTCAGTGACTCCTCCAGAAGCAGCTCTGGCTGCCACAGGCCTGGGAGCAGCCACTGTTCTGTCACAGACTATCACAGTCATGGACTGCTGCCGGCTAGAGCTGTCTTAAGATCAGCTAAAATAAGTTGGAGCCCCCTGCAGCAGAATTTAGGGGTTGTTTTTCCATCCACCCACATAAGACACCCTGCAGAGCGGTTGAATGCATGTGTTTTTTTTTGGCAGTGGATGGCGTGTGTCTTTCAGATCCAGTTCATCCTGTAAAACAATATCTTTTGTTCTTTTAAGAAAAGCATATTTAACCTGTCAGTTCACACGGTTGTTTTCAGGGTATCTCCGCTTAACACTTGCATTTTCTCAATAAAGAGACAAGAACATGACTTCTATCATTACACACCAGCCAGCCACATTATAATGTGATTGCTTTTAATGTTTAGGCACAAGGTGTTTATTTATTTATTTTTACTAGAAATCCATGAAGCCATGATGCAAATAAGCGAAGCTAGAAAATAAGTATTAAATCCTATTAAATGATTCAGAATAAATTGTAGTTTTACATTCATAATACCAGGTCAAGCATTTTAATAAACATGGCAGCCTCATCACTCTACAGTCACAACAAAAGCTATGAGGTCCAGCTGTTCAGTATCTTAAACATGTGCCAGTTTAAGAGAGTGTGTTTTCAGATGGTTAATTATCAGACATCAATATCACTGGCGTCTGACAGGTCATTCTAAAAATTCTTCTGTAAAAATGCAATGTATTTATTTTACGTGTTTATTTTGTTAGGGTTACTTTGAAAAGAAATCTTTCTTCCCTCTCTGTTTCTTCTGACTTTATTGGAGTCTCCTTTTATCAGGCAAAGCTGGTGATTATCATATCTGGCAGTTGTAGTTGCACCAAAACTTGATTGCATCACATCTGACTTCTCCCCACATTATTATAAAAATCAGTTCAGAAGTTTCTCAGTTGTCCGGCGGGTAATTTACAAACAAAAGGCACCAACCACAAAACCTCCTTGACTTTGGCAATAGCACAGACAGACAGCTTGGATGTGACTTGCAGGGGGAAAAGACACAGGAAGGTATAGGGAATTGAAAGCACCAGAGAAAAAGAAAGAGGGGACAGATGAGGGGGAGGAGAGAGAGGGTGGCTGATGAGGAGGAAGAGCAGCAGGAGAATACAGAAACTGTGGGTAAAGAGTGAGGGAAGGAGGGAAACAATAGTGGCACAGAGGCAATAGGTGAGATATGGAGATAAATGGGAGGCGGCTACGTGGGTCACAGAGAGCTAGATTAGAAACAGCAGAGGTCTGCAATAGAGGACAGAGAGGGAGATTTAACAGCAGGGGCCCAGGCCGCTGGTGACAGAGGGAGAAATGGAGTTTGCCGCCATATGCAGGTCAGAAACAGAAACAGGAGAAAGTCAACAGAGACATAAAATAAAACCCTATTGGAAACCATGTAGACCCTCTATTCATTGATTTTAATCCCCCAAATGTTGAAACAAAGATTTGAGTGTTTTCCCAGCAGAACATCAGGCCCTCATTCAACCTCTGAGATAAGAGGCCGTAATTTGTCTTGGAGGAGGAAGCCTTTAATTCTGCGTGATTTTATTTATTTTTCCACTAAGATGTAGCCAGCACCCTCGGGCGAGGCTTCAGCTTCGGCTTCGGCTTCGGCTTCGGCTTCGGCTTCAGCTTGAGCGGTGAGCTGCTAAAATCTGTGCAGCCAGAGCTGGTGGGCTGCTGGCAGTGGAGTGAGCTAGCTAGGTTTGTCCTTGGTGGCTGAGGCTAGGCCGCTAGGCTGGTCTGAACTGTAATTGGATTAGAGATCTCTGCGTTGCATCAGGCGAGGGAAGCCGAGTATGCACACACGCCTCCCAGAACCAAGTTCATCTCAGTACTCGAGGCTCTTCTCTTCCTCTGCCTCGTTTTTTTCCCCCCTCCTTAAAGTTTCTTCTTTCCTCAGCATCCCCGCTTTTTTCTTTATCTGCCTTTAATCGGCAACCAACCCCCTCCCTCCCCCGCCGGCTGGTTTTTACACATGTAGGTGCGTGCAATCGTGCATTATTTTGTGCATAAGCGTGTGCACGACTGCACGTATATGGATCAGCCCCTGTGTCATGGATACCCTGTCTAAATGGGATTACAGGAGCTGCAGCCGAGCCTGTGCCGACAACACACAGGAGAATAAAGGACAGGAAAAGAGCAGTCAAGTGCAGACAATGATGTGAATCCTTAATAACCAACCATCGTGATAGATGTGAATATGAAGGCACGGGAGAAGAGAGGGAGACGGCTGCTCTTTTTTGTCTAACTGTGAATTTCCTGTTTAGCAGCTTTGGACAGGAAGTAGAAGGTGATGTCATAGGCGTGTGTGCCGATTGCCTTGTTTACCTCTCTTCACCTTTTGCTGTGCAACGACTTAATCAGTAAAGAGTTTCCTTCTCTTTACTGAGAACTGGGACAGAGGTCATGATAAGCCGCACTGCCTTCTTTAAAACTAGGGTTGTTAACTGGGTACAGTGTGTCGCTCATTCTCTTCATTTGTCCGTCTCACTTTTGCGGCTCATTCATGTGATTTCTGCGTCACGGAGGTGTCGTGTTTAAGCTTTGTGATTGAAAGAGTGAGGCTTTCACTTCCTTGTTCATCAAATTACCAGTAAACACTATACAGTTATCATCATGCTCCTCCTTACAACCAGTAAGTGCCAGGAATAGACATGAAGCAGAGGCCAGGCAGAGAGATGAATACATAGCTACATACATGCAGCACATGTGGATGAGGCTTGTGCAAGAAATTAAACGGCGGCAAAGCGGTCAGCAAGATTAAAGGGACTGATAGAACGGGCTTAATAGCTGACAGGCCAGCACCAGCAGCCATATGTTTCATATGTGTCCGCTGACAAGCCCCTCGCCATATGGCTCTGGTCTGTTCATATGGCCTGTACATCTCCTCAGCTTCCTGCCACCATGACATCCAAGTCATGGGGGGGGGGGGAGGAGGGCTAGGGGGACAGCATGTGGACGGAGATAGAGGGAGGGGAGGTGGGTGTAGCTCTGATGTAGATGATGATGATCTAAAAACCAGGACTGGCGGTGTAATTGATGTTTTTAAAGCAACCACATCCACACCCCGCAGGCTGAAGAGGTTTCAAAGCTGCAGCGCCTCTCCACCAAGGAAATAAACAGCAGCAGATTTAGTTGTTATCAGTTTGATTAAATGCACTTTGATCTTTTCTTTTTTAAGGACATGTAATGCTCTCTTAAAGTGGAACTATGCAAGTCCAATTGCTTATACCACTGTTTTGCTAACCCTCCTACCGGTCATGTGCATTTGTTTACATGGAAGCCGGCAAAAATCAATCAACAGAGCGGTACATAATGTTATTATCATATACTGTATGATGTTAGGACATGTATATTTATGTAGTTTAATCTGCCATAAACAAAAGATTACGGGTTATGGGGCGCCTTTGGGGACGAGAGCTGGGACGCTGATCTTGCCATGTTGTTTTTCGTGGAAGCCAGAGAGCCTCCATGTAACTTATTAAACCATCGCAATTACTCCAAAGCTGTTCAATTAAGGTAAAAATGTAGGAGAGTTAAGGTACAAATCCTGCATAGTTCCTCTTTAATGTGGCTGCACGTGTTTTAAAATAGCAGTAGCTTGCTCTCTTTGCCTTGCTGCAACATCAACATCCACATCTGCAGATCCAACACAGACGTCCTCGTTCGCTAAACATGAGCATGTGAGTTTGCGAGTGTGCTGACAACAAGCCTGCTCCACGAGGTGCTTCACATCTAAAAAAGGATGTGGAGGAGTTGAGGGGAAGAGTTTGACTTGGAATGAAGGCAGATGGAGAGAACAGAGAGGGAGGTCGGTGCTCCGTTCAGGGTCGCACCGGTTTCCGCTGCTGGGGTTAGGGTCAGCGTATCGGAGCTGCTGACTAGCGCGCCTCCCTGGACTCAGGCAGAAAAAAGCTCAAGGCTGGACACAAGACACACAACAGAGAAGTTGACCCCTATAAGGACTCTGATATCCTCTTGAGGAAGTGTGTGTGTGTGTAAACACGGATAAGTTTGACTGAGGGCTTACAGAGGGGCACGCAGGGGAACACGCTCTGTCTGTGTGCTATCTGCTGTTAACACACACACACACACACATACACGTGAGGTGCAGCACAGTCATGGTCTTGCGTTTGCATACACAGATGTTTACCATGATCTCATAACACTGGCCTCCAGCCTTAGACCTGCTCAACAACACTGCCTCTGTACAGTAAAAGCCCCTTCAATCAGTGGTGGTCTTGAAGCGAGGCGGCTCCTGGTTAATGCTAAAGGCTGTGAAGAAGACGTGGTATGATGTGGAGAGTCCAGGCGTGGGAGCGAGGCCAGCAGTTCACTTTGGCACAGTCTAGTCCAGGAAGCCAGGAGAAGGAAGGACTTCTCATCATCACGGCCAAAATGTTCTGTCAACACAAGTTTCCCTGAAATGTGTAACTTACCACCAGTCATACTCTTGAGAGGCACCTTTTATCTTTCTGTGTTTACATTATGGAATATGTGACCATAAAAGGTTATTGGTCATCGATTAGATAGCTTACAGATGGTAAAAGCAGTAGATATCAGGCTTACAAAGGCAGACAGTAACTAGCCAGTCTTAAATGCAAGTTTTGATCTCCTGCAGATAACATTTGTAGAAGGTGTGAGTACAAACCACATTACTGTATATCTGTAGCTGTGAGTTGAAAAAAACATGCATTCGATGCTTGTTCAGATTCCTAAATTCAACAAATGTGTTTTTCAACTTGTCTCTGCATATTGTCTTGTGTATGCAGAGACATGATGATAAAATACAGACTTTGTTAAAGGACAAGACTAAGAAACTGGACCAAGATGAATGATGGAAACCAGATAATCTAAAATGTGGACTTATTCCAGTTTATCTACCTGGACCTGTTTTCTGTTTCTTTTCTGGCTTGTACATCTAACAGGTTTTTTTTTTTTAAGCAACAGTAGTTGCTTTACTCCAGAGTGGCCTGAGTCATATATGAGGGGGAGTGTGCAGAGGCGAACAGGCTACCACAGATTAGAGGTGAGAGCAGCTTGCCTGTTGATTTATTACCGGCCATTAGCTGGTTAAATGAGGCTAAGTGAGCTGGTCAGCTCAGGGAGGTGAGATGGAAGAGATTAGCCTACATAAAGAGTGATGGAGGGAGGAGATCTGTGAAGCAGAGGGCGACTCCTGACCTCCTGTCTTTTGCTCACAGTTTCTTTTTTACCCCCCCCCCCCGATCCATCCGCTGCTCTGCTTGTATCCTCCCTACACGACCTTCATGTGGCCTCTGTGCTGGTTAATGTTGGGATTTTTGAGAAGTGGCCAACAAATGTTAATGCTCTGTGATAATGTCCTCTCCTACAGTAAGCTAGTTCTTGTCACTGTCACTGGGAGGGAGAGTCGCTCGCTTTCTCTGTGTGCTGCAACCCTGAGTTTGGCTTGGCCACTCTGATGTAACTAATATCCCAAATGTCAAAATGAATCTATTTTTAAATGGGCTGTCGTCACGGCCTTCTTTCATTTTTCTTATGTATTTCGATACGTCTGTTGGGGATGGATTAAATACTGAGAGGGGACTTGATTTAAATATTTTTTGAGTCCTGACACTTTGTAGAGAAGTGACTAAGCCTGATGGTCTGAGAAGCTCTGACTGAGGAGAGGTTGCCCATCTGGCCAGACGATCTGATATGATACGTCCATGGAGCCCATATCAGTGGAGCGCTGCACTGATGCCTGTCTCTCTAAAATGTTCTCCCATCTCCTCACAAGATCTCTGGAGCTCGGCCAAAGTGACCATTGCTTACCTCTTGTACCAAGGCCCCCACTTCCCCCCCAGATCTGATTGTTCCACACTTCCTCCAATAGAGGCACACACTCCTGGGATCCTTCAATCCAATTGAGTCTTTTGTAACTTTAAGCAAATATCGATGAAGGAAGAAATGTTTTTTTTTTGTGTTTGTTTTAGCATAAAGCTGCAGCCACATACTCTGTATGCACTGGGGCTTCTTCAGCATTTGTAACACGACATCGACATGTTTTCCTAGGAAATGATGAGGAAAGAAAAAGGAGCAAAGATCAGGAGTTCAATACAAAATACAAAATAATGCATGGCAATGGCATATATAACATCCAGGGAGACCAGGTAATAACACACAAATACAACAACCATCTTTGCCATTACAAAGAAAATGCAAGTTTTCCCCTGATAACCCTGCTCTTACAGCAATTTAATGTTGCGCTTCAATAAGGCAACCTCTGAGTGACACAGTACAAACAGATCATTCACTCTGAGTGGTGCAGCCATCATCATCATCATAAGCATCAAGCACTAAAAACACTGGATCCTGCATTTATTTCCCCATGCCCCAGTTAATAACTTGGGCTTTGTGTTAAAGTCTCAAAGCCCGAGCTAAGACAAGTACAACCCCTTTAATCACTAAATACCTCCTAACACACTCAGTGGTGAGTCATTGTGACCTCACTCACTGTACTGAGAGAGGGACATAGCAGGGGTCCATCTATAGCTCTGAACGAGGGTGTATGTCAGTATGTGTGTGTCTGTGGACTCTGGTGAGCGTAGATATCCGCTCGGTGAGGCCGTTTCTGTCCTCAACCTTTGCATGCTGTGTCAGTTTGCACGATTGTTTCACGTGTGAGCAAAGAGAGAGAGAGAGAGAGAGACGTTCCCCACATCCGTTTCCTCTCATAGAGGAACAGTAGGCCAGGGGTTTGGTTCACTCTGGTGAGTTCATGCGTCGCTCAGGGCCAAAGAGAAAGACAGAGAGGGAGGGAGGGAAGGAGGGAGGGGTGGTGGCGAAAGATAGAGCACACAGATGGGACGTTTCCTCTAATCACTGCCGAGGTGGGACCTGCTGAAGAAGTCAGTGGTTTCACATTGAGGGGATTTTTTGCATCAAGATAGGATAGGATAGGATAGGATAGGATAGGAAACTTTATTGATCCCCAAGTGGAAACTGCTTTGCCACCAGTAAAAACACATACATCCACTTAACAAACAATACAAACATAACATACCTTTGCACAAAAACAGCTGTATCGACATGATTAGGACAGAGTACTCAAAAAAAGTGAATTGAATTGATACAGGCAAAGATAAATAAATAAATAAATATATAAATATACACCTCCAGAAGGCAAAAACAGCAAACAACTACTAGTAAATACAAAAAAGAAGTTTTCTCTGCTCTGTGTGTGTGTGTTCCACCTGGGTGTGTCCTCCTCATGCACACCTGTATCTGATGGTGCGTTCCAGGCAACCCGTAACTCGTATTTTTCCGACCTGTTCCTATGGTTACCCGTTAGAACGTACAGTCAAACTCGTAACTTCCCACCTGTGAACTCGTGCTAGATCGATCTACTCCCAGTTCCCAGTTCGTAACTCGTAACTTGCCTGGAACGCTACAAACTCGTAACTGGTGACTTGAAGTCGTGACTTACGGGTTAAAAAGCCTGCCTGGAACGCACCATGAGCCTCTGTGTTTGCATATGGCCACGTGCTTGGCTGTGACTGTGTGTGTGTGTGTGTGTGTGTGTGTGTGTGTATTAGTCCTTTTATCACCTTCCATGTCCCACCCTGTACTGTAACATGCCCCCCCCCTCCACACCCCACACCCTTCATTGTTTTGCCTCCCTCACCCGCAGAGCAGGCCGGGGAGTCTGGAGCGAGGGAAGTCTCCGTCACTCGTTCCGCTGAAGGGAAAGCAAACAGTGAAATGCACAAACACAGGAAGCGCTGCTTTCCTCTCATTGGCTCCAAAAAGGCGTCTGTCACTCTTTGCTTGGTTTATCAGTAAGCAGCAACGTGAGCTCTGTCTCTAACCGCACGTGTCTCTCTCTCTCTCTCTCTCTCTCTCTGTCTCTCTCTGTCTCTCTGTCTCTGCGTCTTTCGGTCTGCGTGTCCTGTCTGCAGCTGCACATTGCATGCCTGATTACTGATGATTAGCCTCTGTGTCCTCTGCAGCATTTGTTAATGTGACAGTGCAGTGAAGTGGCCGCTGGGAAGCTGCTGTGATGTCACGCCATGCTCCGTTAGTTTGCCCCGTCATCAACAGGAATAATAATAATAATAACACGAACGTGACGCCTCTAAAAGCTGATAAAGTTGATGTGATTACAGGTGGAATTCAAATTTGAATGCTTTTATTGTGTCAAATAAACACACATAGGCCTACTTCCTTCGTGGTGGCTCTGCTCCGTGTAGCTCAGAGCGGCTGACCTTGCGGTTTTACCTGCTATAGTCTTATATTACAGTGAGGCCTCCACTGAAGCTGCTATATTAGAGGTGTATCTATCTATCTGCATGGCGTCTCTAGCAGCGTAAAGGTCAGCTGTGGTCAGAGGTGGTTAGAGGTCACTGGTCTCTCTTCAAAGACTGGATATAACGCACACGTTGAAACATTTGCACACCGCTGCACATACCAGCTGTTACGTAACCAGTAGCAGCTGTGGAGGGCACACTTTGCTGGTGTGTGTGTGAGTATTCATGTATGCATACTCTGTTTTACAGTATGGGGGGGGGGGGGGGGGGGGTTAGCTACCTGGGCAATGGGCTCTTCTGGCAACTGCACCAGGAGCCGCATGTCCTCAACACACACACACACACACACCATGAGACTGGAGGTTTGAGTATTTCTTTTGAGGATGTCCGTGTTCTGTTTTTGGAGTCTTTTTTGGGGGATTTACACGACAAGAAATTATTTATTTAAAAGATGTTTGTGTGTTTACTCTGCATCGTTTCTTTTGGAACTATTATACATGATTTTGTAATTGTTGTTTGAAATTGCTGAGTTTTTGATAAGAAATCTGACATTTTGTTGTTGGCTTAGTTGCAGACAAAAGCTTGTGTCATTCAGGTAAATAGCATGTTGGATTCAGTTTTAACATGTTAATATAAAGACATTCACTTTGTTGCAGCCTGATACATTCTCAAGGACATTCAGGTTATCAGTAGTAAAAGTGGTAAAACTCACAAATGCCCTTGGGCTTAAAATCATAATTTGCTTTTAATGCTTTTTCAGTTTCCTGTGTGGTCTGAGCTGAGCCTGTGCTCCGTCCTGGCTGCCTGCACATCATGTTCACATTCAACCAGCTCCTTCATTTTTCACTCGAAGTCTCTCAGCTTTTTCTTCCGCTCATTAGTAAAGTAAACCGCAGCCACAACTCAGGAACTATCACTTTCCTTTGTGTAAAATGCATGCAATTCTCTGAGCACTGCAACTCTGCATACAGTCTGACTTATGCAGACCCTAACCCTAACACACCACAAGATGGCAGCACACGTCCAGTTCACATAATAACCAGTCCACTGGCTCACCTGTCAGCACTAGGTTAGGTAACTTTGTTTGGTCAATCATATTGATTTCAGCATGTCATATGAGTTTGCTATTTTTTCTAAAATAGAGTGGTGCAAACTCAGCTCTGTGTGTGTGTGACTGTGTTGAGACAGAGAAAAAAATTAAAAAGGAAACAAGTTTGAGACACTGGTGACATAAGGACTAAAGTAAATTGAAGTAGAAAGTGTGAAAGAAAAGGAGGAAGAATAAGAGAGAGAGAGACAGAGAGAGAGTGCATGGGCATGAAATCAGATCTTGTTGCATAATCATGGCTTGCAGGTTTTCCCAGTGTGCACCGGGCTCTGTGGGCTCTTTCCAGTCCAGTATCACATGACTGTATCAAGCGGCTGCAGCATTAAACCAGTAATGCCAGTCCACCAGCAGCCAGAGGGCACACACAGAGATCAATAGTTCTGTTCTTCTCTGAGCTGAAACATGTTATTTTGAATCAAATGTGTTTTTTGTTGGTTTTTTACATTCATTTTCAAGTGGTAGTTTTCTTCAAACCCAGGATATATTTGGATGTTCAAATTAGGATTTGTTTGTGGCTGCACAATGCAGTCATTCAGTGGTGGTTTATGTTTTCACCCCATCCTTTGATCTTTTTAGTTTGAGGATTTTCTCCCAGTGTGATTCCATCTTCAGCATTTAGTGAGAAGCTTTTAAAATATGTCCTTCAAATATTTTATTCTCTTCCTAAAGGAACCATGAGCAGCTAACAGCTTTACCTCCCTGCGTTCATTTCATGCCCTCGGTGTCTTTCACATACCACCAATACCAGACGTCACTGAGGCATCAGCGCCGCCCTCCTTCTCCTTCCTTCCTTCCTTCCCTCATCTTTTTCATCTTCTTTTTCAATCTTCTGTCCTCGTCCCCCCCCCCCCCTCTATCACCGGTGCAAAGCCTTTATTCGCATGCCAGCGATACCAGACCGCATACCAGTCAACAGGACATCAGAGAGTGCCTCCACCGCTGCCTGCAGGTTCTCTGACCTGCCCGCCTGCTGCCTCTCTCTCATCACTGCTCATCAGCCTCGGCACTAAACTCACTTGGCCCTGCAGCCCCCAGAGGAAGTGGAGATGCTGGTTTCTATTCCTGCATTTCTTTCTGGTAAACAGCAGGTGGAGTCAAAGCACCACAATAAGCAGTTCCCTATATCAGTGGTTTGCCCTTGCTTGGCAACCAGAGAGCCCTTTAAATAAAGTGGCAGCCCCTCGTGATGGACAGGACAATGTCAATGATAATGTCAATGATTTAGATTAGATTTTTCTTTCTTTCTTTTGACAGGATGCAAAAAAAGTCAGATTTCGACAACTTTAATTTTCACACAAGAACATTTTGATGTGTGAAAGTTGTCTTCGGCCAGAAATGAAATGCACTTGATGAAAGCTGTAACACTTTTATTTATAGGTGACCTAAAAGTCGTCAAACCTATAGAAATAGATAGATTTAGGTTTAGAAATGTGTCTTTTTTATATAAACTCAGATAAAAGTATACATTTCTATAGGAAAAAAATACAAAGGCATTGATACTATCATTAGAGATTATTCAGATTTTTTATATTGATAATCAAAACAAAGGTTTTTGCAAATATTTAGACTGAAAAGAGTGAACTTGGCATTTTTTGTTGAAAAATGAGTTAAAATGTAATGAAGCATAAATTGATTAAAATAGTTGTCACCTAATCGATTAGGCGCCTCATCGTTTCAGCTCTAAAGGGCATCTACTCTTTTCACGGAACCATAATTTATAGAAAAAATGAGAAAAATGTAATATTTTCTTATCTTACAAGTTAATGGTTTTTTCTAAGCTGGCTCAGAGCTTCACATTCTCAAAATGCCTGAGCACTGATCACTGCATGGGTAAGACTGCGTTTCATTTCCTCCATCAGGTGGAATTTGAAGTGAAACCCGAAGCTGTCCAGTCCAGATATAGAAAGATAACACAGATTGAGGGGAAGGAGACCAGAAATACACAGACATAACATTTGCCTTTATTTTACAGGACCAAATGTCAACATCCCTGTCATTTTGCTCCAATTACTTCACACTTTACTTGCAGGAACCTGCACTGAGAGACCAGCGGTTTTGAAGAAACCTCAGCTTAGCCATAGTCTCATCCAGGCAGGTATAGAAGCCTATAGGTTTAGATAGAGTGTAAAAGGTGAGTTATAGTAGTGTCCTCTCACTTTAGACCAGGCTGCACATGACAGATGGACACACAGGCAGACTGAGCGGCTCCAGCCTGGCTGTATATATAGGCCCTTTCATACTGTACCGCTTGGCCTGGCTCCAGCTCACATAAACCTGTGACTGTGCTCAATGTGTGAGTTTATTTGCCGAAGCATATTTAGGGTGCACCCACACTTGTGCGAGTGAGAAAAACAGTCCAAGCTTGGTCCTCCTTGGCAGCAACTGTGTACATTAAATTGCGTAATAGACATGAGAGCAGTTTCATAAGATTCATCCTGGTTTCGTGTATTCACAGCAGAGAGTGTGCGAGTGTGTATTAGAGAGAGAGTGAGGCTTGTGTTTTCTGTCAGTATCACCTCCGTCTGTGCCGAGGAACTTGGCATGCACAGCGACATGGTCTTTCGAAAGCTGGCGTCTCCTCTCGTACATGCACTCAAGATGCTAGAGCCACAGCAGAGTGTGTGTGTCTGCGTCCATTTGTGTGTTTATGCACACTGCGGTCCAACATTTGACTCTGTGCAGCAGCAGCAGCGTATTCCTGGAAAGCCTGTGTAGGAGTAGAGGGGCCAGGGCTATTCCACAATTGCACCGCAGCCAGTGAGGTCTGTTTTCTGGAAGCTTCCCCCCCGTCACTGGGAACCAGACCGGATAAAAAAGAGAGACGAGAGATCATCTGCGTTTTATCTGATTCTTAATACCGACATCTTTGTAGGAAAAATCTGCATCTTGCCTTTCTCCTTTTGATTAAAAAAAAAACGGAGGGCGTCGTGCTCCGAGGCCATTAGTATGCACAGACACACGCTTAAAGTTCACATCATTCTTGCACAACATGCACCAGAGGAAGAGGAATGTACTGAGTTAGATGGGCAGAAGAGGAAGGGAAAGGGGGGGGGGGGGGGATTCGGGGAGCTCACTATGCAAAGGAGGTATGCATGGAAAAAGAGGCTTGAATAGAAAAAAGGATTGCGAAAGAAGTAACAAAGCTCAAATTAGCTTAATGAAGGGGACTGCAAAGGGAGCAATAAAATCAGGGGCAGTTGAGGTGTTGGCAATGAATAAGTGCAGGAAGGAGGAATGGATTGAGACTGAAAGGAGAGAGAGAAGGGGGGTGGAGGGTGGGGGGTTGTTTTGAAGTGCATCAATAAAGCACAAGCTAATTGTGCCTCTGTGGTCTGCAGTGTCCACCCTCTTCTCTTCCTTGTGCTTTTTTTCCCAACTCTTAGCCTCCTATACCTTCTTCTAATACTTCCCTCTGTCGTCTGTTAATCCTCCTCTCTCCTCACTTCATCATTTCTTCCTCTTTTCTTCTTCTTCCTCCTCCTCTCCTCCCTCCAGTGGCTGTTGTGTAACTCTGCAGTGACTGACTGAGCTTCGGCAGCAGCAGCAGCAGCAGCAACAGCAGCAGTGGTGCAATTGATCAGCAGTTCTGGTGCCAGGCTGCTCTCTTATTGTAATAAACGAGCTTGGAGCCATTGAAACCAACCCTGAGTGCTTTTTGCGGGAGTAGAGGAATCACACACACTCTCATACTTCACACAGACACTGCAGCACACTCCCATGATGTAATGCTGAATAATCCTGAACGCTCTTAAACTTCCCGCTCGCCTGGATTCGTCATTTGTACTTCTCTCTCTGCTTTAGTCCCTCAGGACCAATACACACAAAAGTTAATGAGGCATTTTATTTTCATTTTATTGTTGAAGTTTTTTTTTTATTATTATTATTATCGGGTTTAGAGTTCAGGATTCTTTGAACTGGATATTTGTTCTTAAATGAGTTGAACTTGTCCCGGTGAAGTTTTTTTTTTTTATCATGGAGATAATACATATATCATTTTGAAGCTTTGATTTAAAAGTTTTCTCTTTTTCATTTTTCATTTTCAAGATGGCTTTACGAAATGGCTATAAAATGTCTAAGGAAAAGAAAACTTGGTGGTGTCTTGCTATGAAGTGGTACGTGTAAACCATAACTAATATCCTTGATTGAAATCCAGTATGGGACCCTTGCTGCACGTCAGCTTCCTTGACTGGCCGTAAGAGAAGCACATCTGGTCTTCCCATTTTTTAAGTCTTTGTGGTCTGGGCCTCTCTTCAACATACATACACATACACACACCCCTCCTCCTTCCTTTCTCTCCGTCCATCTGTCTTTTCTCCTCTCCAACTTTTTCTTTTCTTTTTTTCCCCCAAGTAGCATAAATCCAATCTTTACACAACAACAGCTTTGACTCACCTTTAGCTGTGGTTGGTGTACACACACACAGAGACAGACACACACACACACACACACACACACACACACACATATGCAGTGACCTGAAGACCATCCAGCAGGGACAGTGAAGCCTTTCCTGCCCCGGGGCCATGCATACACACTTGAGGTTATAGCTGGAGGCAGTGCAGGCGATAAAGATCACACTCTATCATTGTAAAGTCATTCCAGTGTCACCTCTGTGTCTGCTCAGTGTCACTCTGAGCTATCCAGCCTGTCATTTCCTCAGCATTTTAACATTCCTGCGACTCATTTTCATTGCCACTTCTTCTGACTCTTGTTTGTTTGTCAGAGAGGATGCTGAAAAATGCTGCACGGCATTGAAATTACTCACCACATCCAGCCAGCTGGAGTTCGTTGGTGCAGCGGTGCCAAATTAAGCAGACCGACCCCACCTTTATCATCATCATCATCATCATCAACATTATTATCCAGCAATAATTAAAGCGTAATTTATTTTCATTATTAAACTGCAGACTCTTAATCTTCCCAGAGTTCAACCCGGTGACACATGCTAATAATTTATCAAAATAAAAGCCCCTGCTGCTTCTGCCACTGGAGTTCAAACCATAGACTGTAAAAAGAATGGACGTAGCGTCCGTGACGTCACCCATTGGTTTTGGGGAGTCGTTTTTGTGACTCAAATATGGCGGCCTGGACAGCGCCATGTTGGATTGGCCGGCCGAGAACCCGCCCACTGGCCTCGAAGCAGCCTGTCTCCGGAGCTGCTCGGACCTGTCACTCAACGTTTCCGCGCCCTAATTGGTCAGAGTTTTAACCTTATAACAGTAAAACGGTAGAGTTAAAAAAAAATTCACCCCCCTCAGAGTGTGTGCGGGGGTAGAAACTATCGATTGAGACGAAAAAACGTTCTGACACCAGGCTTTTAACATGTTTACTGAGGATGTAAAGTCGGCGATTTTAACATGGGGCTCTATGGGGAATGCTCCCTTCTGACACCAGCCCCCAGAGGAATTCGAGGGGATTGCAGTTTTTTGAACGCGGAAGTGAGCTTCACTTCTCAGACCGACAACTGCCCCCTTGGTTCAAACCTGTTCACCAGCTTCCCCTGCGATGAAATGTAAAGTGAGTGTGAGTGTCCATGTCTATGAGAAAGCCACACTTACAGCACACTTGGAAAGGCTACTTGGATTTAACTGGCATTAATGGATCCTTGGCCCTATTCTTAGCCTTAAATCTGTCTCACCCTTCAGGCGTTGACAGGAGCTGCGTTGGGTTGCCCGAGTCTGGTTTGTGTTGAGCCTATGGAGGAATATAAATGTGTATGTGTGGATATATATACACATAGGTCCTCAGATAGGAAAAGCTGAAACATGAGAGCCTCCACAGGACCGTGAATGGGGCTGAAGGAGGCAGCAGGCTCGCATCGATAGGCATTTTTCATAAAGGGACCGTCGACTTGTGAACATTTTTGAATGTTTTTTGGTTTTTTTTATGTGTGTGTGTGTGTGTGTGTGTGTGTGTGTGTGTGTGTGTGTGTGTGTGTGTGTGTGTGTGTGTGTGTGTGTGTGTGTGTGTGTGTGTGTGTGTGTGTGTGTGTGTGTGTGTGTGTGTGTGTGTGTGTGTGTGTGTGTGTGTGTGTGTGTGTGTGTGTGTGTTAAACGTTGGTTTATCTCGGTTTAATGGAGCCAGTTGAAGGAGTGTAAAATAAGGAGACATTGAAAGAAAGGGTTCAAGTTTCATCTGCTCCTTTTTCTTTTGTCGGTAGTAAAGAGGGAAAAAAAGGAAAGAAAAAAATACGTGGTGGTTTGCGTCAGCGCGCGCGCGGCTGTGGACAGACACAAAGCCGACTCAGCTTTAACCAGACTCCATGCTCATATCACTACAGTTTTTTTTTCTTCTTTTTCTTCCTCCTCCTCCCAAGTTGCATGGCTCCAGCCTGCACACACACACATGCTCGGCGATAGACGCTCTTTCTCTCTCCGTCTTATGTCTAATCGAAACGCCTCCAGTCTGAGGAGTCGTTAACCCTGCCCCACGGAAACTACACCGAGTGGGGAACCAGGGGAGGAGGAGGAGGAGGAGAGGGAGGAGGGAGGAGGAGGAGGGAAGAAACGATAGAAAGATAGGGAGAAAGGTGTTGGAAGAGTGAGAGCGGACTGCAAAGAGCAACTCCGTATTGTTCCGCGTGTTTTTTTGTTCTGCAGAGAGAGAGAGAGAGAGGAAGAGAGGACGGGAGCTTGTTGTTTATTTCGAGGTGCGACTAAAAAGCTTCAAACGCCGTCAATTCTGGATTTCTTTATCCGCTTCCTGTCGTCCAGGATGAGGTTTAAACGGAACGGGTCCTATACGTTAAATAGGTAAGAAGAGCTCTGTGTGTAATGTGATATAGTGATAGCTATAGCTGTACAGCAGCGGGAACTTATTAATGTCTTATCCATATGAGGAAGAGGAGGAAGGAGGGAGGGAGGGAGGAAGGAGGGAGGGGGGGCAGCACGTTTTTAATACACCCATAGCTCATAAAGCAGCTCACTTTGTGTGTTCATGTCTGTGATGACCCCGTGCAGCGAGATGCAACTCTCTGGTCTCTTTATTATTGCACTTATTGACGTTTCTTTAATATATTTCAATACAACAGCCGTGTTGATGTTGCTATATCAGAGACCTATAGTCTGCTCTTGCAACATGAGCAATATCATGCTCACACAGCTGCACTGGGACCAGTCCAGACCTGTTTTATTTATTTTTTGTCATTGTGATAGGTATTAATGTCCTTTGAGGTCAGATATAGACAGTCAGATAGATGAATAGAAAGTGTGTGTGAAGTTCCTGGTCACTTATAAATGCAGATTATTAATAGTTTTGATGGTAAAATGTTTTGTTTTTTTTGGATCAGTTTGGACCCTGCTCTTCCTTCGCTGTATTGATCATGTAATGTTATTTCCTTTTCATGTATATGTGTGCCCGGATTTCATCAAGGTGGCATCCACCACGTGTACTTCAGTGTGTTCAGCTCCATCAGGACAAACCTGTCCGTCTCGCTTTAAGGTGGAGGGGTGGGAGGGTGGGTGGGCTCTTCTCCCTTTGTTTCCCCCCCCTCATCCATTAAGCAAAACAGTCTCTCTCTCCCTTTTTCCTTGTCCTCCTTCACTGAAATACCCCCTTTCTTGAGGTCCCATCACCTAGCAACTTTGTACGTGTGTGTGTGTATGTGTATGTAGCTGTGTGAATGATGTCCATGATGT
The DNA here is from genome assembly GCF_045865225.1 of Trachurus japonicus. Taxonomy (NCBI): domain Eukaryota; kingdom Metazoa; phylum Chordata; class Actinopteri; order Carangiformes; family Carangidae; genus Trachurus; species Trachurus japonicus. The sequence goes on from NC_140912.1 coordinate 20,909,699, forward strand.
GTGCTTGCCTCTTTCCTCCCTTAACCCACTTTCCCTTGACATGATTGCAGCGGCCTCTATTCATATCCTGGCTTTTCTAAACCCGGTCACGAGTCGGGTCTTTCCCCTGCCCAGTGGTTCTCTCTCTCTCTCTCTCTCTCTCTCTCTCTCTCTCTCTCTCTTTCTCTTTTTGAGTCACAAGTTTATACGAAAAAATACTTCCTTCCTTTGTCTTTCTGCCATCCACCAACCAAGTCACACAGCTTTCTTACCACCACCACCACCACCTCCCCAATGCGAACCGTTAGACCGGATGTCTAGCTTTTTTTATTGTTCGCCTGGATTTCATGATAAGATCCGAAAGTTTTAGGAAGTGCACACACACACACACACACACACACACACACACACACACACACACACACACACACACACACACACACACACACCCATAAGAGCCAGAGGCCATATTGTTGAAAGTGACAGTTGATTTAAGGACACTTTTGTTTCTCACATTTTTTCCTCTGGCACTCCTTTTCCCCTTCTGCCTCGTTACAGGGCACATGGCTTTCCGCTGTACCTGACACGCACACGCACACGCACACGCACACGCACACACACATGTACACGCACACGCACACGCACACGCACACGCACACGCACACGCACACACGAAACCCACATCCTGACTCCATGGTAGTGAAAACACAAAGGGAGCTAATGAGTGCCAAACACCCACTTCATCACACAGCTGAAAACATGTGAAAGATTGTTATCAACCCACTCCCACTTTCTGATTTCACTTAGGAAGTGTGCAGGTTACTTTTGCCCCCCCCCCCCCCTCCCCACACAGACACACACACACACACACACACACACCTCTATTAATTTGCGAGCATGCATGCACATCTCTGTCTGCGATTGTGTGTGTGTGCGTTGTGTGTGCAGGTGAGAGGGATGAGGTAATTAAACGGAGAAAGAGGAGGCCTGTTGGCTGCAGCTCCTGGTGACAGATCCACAGGGAGGGGGGAGAGGGAGAGGGAGGGAGAGGTGCTGGAGGAGGAGGAGGAGGAGGAGGGATGACGTCATTGGATGTAAAAGTGCTGCTGCAGTTCTTCTTTGTCATCTTTTATCTGAAAAAGAAAAAAAAGAAAATGCAGAGAGACAAAGCAGAGTGTGTGTGTGTTTGGGGAGGGGAGGGGGGGGGGTCCGGTGTCTCGTGAAGTTTAGTGTTTCAGATGAGAGGTGAAAATAATATATCCCACCTCTTGTTACTGTCAGACCCATCCTCACTGTTTAGGCTTTTCTTTTTGATGAGTCGGCGACAGAATAAGAACAGAGGCGCCCCCCTACCCACCCTGCCAACCCACCCACCCACCCACCCACCTACCCAGCCCCCGTGGTTGTTGCATAACCATCTTCTGAAGGTGACTGTCGCCTCTGCCTCTGTTGTCTCTCAGCCGTGTTCTCGGCAGACTGCAGTGATTTGTTCTGTGAGCAGCAGCAGCAGCAGCAGCAGCAGAGTCGACTCGGCCCGTTGTGACTTTGAGCCGCTGCCTTCATCATCATCTGAACGGGCGGTTCAGTCCTGCGTCGTCGGTGGTGTCTGTCTGTCTGTCTGTCTGTCTGGCGATTTTTGCAGCATCACATGCACTCCTCCACCTGACCGCTGCGGTGCTCCGGAAAGCTTGTGTGCATCCGTGTGTGTGCATTTTCATCCGTAAGGAAGCAATTGATCGGCTAGAGGGCGATGAAAGAAAGTGATTACTGTTACCGAGAGAGAGAGAGAGGGAGGGAGAGATGCATGATGGAGGAGAGAGGGCCTATCATGCAATCCGTGCCCTTCACGTTATTATTCGCCCCCTGGATCATAACCCACGGTGCTCTGCAGTGATTGGCTCACCTCCTGGGGGCTTGTCTCTGCGCTACCTCTGCATCATTTGTGTGAATGAAGAGTCATGGTTATTGTATACGTGCACCAAATCGTGTAACACCCCTGTGCTGCTGCGTGTACATTCACGTGCCTGGTCCTGCCTCCCCCTCCCCTCCCCGTCCCCTCCGCAGTATTGACATTCGACAGTTAGCCATGTGCTGCTGCTGCTGCTGTTATAGACTCCATTACATTGAACTGAAGGTTAACTTGCTGCACTTATTAACTTCCCACGGGATTAGACTCTGAATCACATTTAGTAAACAGAGCCTGTGTGTTCGGTCTTCGTAATCGGTGGAGATAGGATGTTTAGTCATGTTTAGGATGTATACAGATGGCTGAGATTGCTGCCTCTCAGGAATTGTCCCTCTCTCTCTCTCTCTCTCTCTCTCTCCCCCTCTCTCTCTCCCTCCGTGTCTCTATCCATCTCTCTCCCTCTCTAACTCCCCTGCAGTCCACCCTGTGCTGCCCAGCAGTCAGCAGTTTGTTTATGGGACTCTGTTTGCCAAGCTAATCTTCCCGCCTTTCAAGTGGGAGCCAGCAAGTGAAAGAGAGCGAGAGAGAGAGAGAGAGAGAGCAAGGGAGGGAGAGAGAGAGAGAGAGAGAGAGAGAGAGAGAGAGGGAGAACAAGAGTGTGAAAGTGAGGCAGGCAGTTGCAGTAGTTGGAAGCAAAGGAGAGAAAGGGAAACGTGCTCAGAGAAGTGCGTCTGCTTTTGTGAATGATTTTTGTTGTTGTTGTTTTGAAAGTGCATTTTTCCATGCTTGTTTGGCTCGGTCGCCAAATGGCCTAAAGCGTGCGTGCGACCACGTCCACGTCCGTCCTCGCGTCCACCCGCCTGCCTGTCTGTCTGTCTGTCTGTCTGTCTGTCTGTCTGTCTGTCCTGCATGACCTGCTGCGTTTAAAGTCGAAGGCCGTTGGAGGAAGCAGCAGCAGCAGCAGCAGCAGCAGCAGCAGCCACATCGTTATTGCACAAGGTTGCTATGCTGCTGGAGCGCGGAGCTGCCGTCCTGGTGCGCCCGTAGTCACAAGGATCCGGAGTCAGGCAGGTGCAACAAAAAAACAAAAAACAAAAAAAAGGGAGGAAAAGAAAAGGTGGTCGCTGTGGGTCGTCGGAGCCTCGTCACCCACCCGGGCTCTGCTTCGCCACCGTCTGGATGGGGGTTCTGGTGTGCTGCGACTGCTTCTTCTATAGGTAGTTATAAGCTATAAGTCACTTCTTCTCCTTTCTTGACCTTTACCTCCTCTTTACTGCTGTTGTTGTTGTTGTTGTTGTCGTCAGCAACAGCAGACTTGGCTTTCCAGCAGTGTATATTTTCAGACTTTTCACCAACTTCTCCATCTGATCCCCCCCTCCACCTCCTCTCACCCCTCCTCCTCCTCTCCTGTCCATTCACTCTCTCTGTTGTGCTGCTGCGGTTTTGAGGAGACATTTGAGGACAGTGCTGCTGTAGCAGGCAGAGATTTCTGCTGTAGTCAGACACACAGGGTGTCTTGACTTGTGGGAGGGGAAGAGGAGGAGGAGGAGGAGAAGAGAAGAGAAGAGAAGGAGGAGGAGAGAGAGGGAAGGAGGGAGATGAGGACAGAAGGACAGTGATGGCACACAGCCAGCCACCTATAGCTGCCGGAGGGAGAAGTGGTAGTTAGTCGTTGCTGGTTACTGGGTTTGTCAGAGGAGGGGGTTGGTTAGTAAGACTGGTCGGGATGAAAAATGGCACACAGCCAGGCTCGTCTAACTTTTAGTCTCGTCCTCCTCTGTGTGTGTGTGTGTGCCCCTTTGGCTCTGCAGTATTGTTGTTTTGGACACGGCGTTCCCTGACAAGGGGGCAGGGATGCGTGCATGCTTTTTCCTTTTTTTTCTCTTTCTGTTGCTGTAGTTTGCAGAGCATTGGACTTGATGGACTTTGCTCTTTTTTTTTCTCTCTATCTTTCTTTTTTCTGAATTTGCTCAGTTTGATTCCCTACAGATAGACTTGGCACAGTTGTGTTGGAGTCAGCCTGTGCCTTTTTAGTTTTTAAAATGATGACTTACTGGCGCTGGTAGTACAGTATAGCTGGTTATTGTGCTTCAGAGAAGGACTCAGATGATTTAGGTAGGGCTCTCTGGCAGTCGCAGCAGAAAGGATCTGGTTCCCCTCTCTTGTGGTTGTGGGGTTAGCCAGCCTGAGCTTCTTTAACTGCTGTATAAAGCCTAAATATAACTTCCCAGTTCTCTGAGGAGCGTTTTGATGGTGAGGGTAAAATTGTAGCTTTAACACAGACTCACACAGCACAGCTGGATTAGATTAGGCCTCACTGCGATTCAGAACTTTGTTTACACTTCACTGCTGCTTTTAGTATGAATAACAGCCTGCCATTTGTGTGTGTGTGTGTGTGTGAGGCTGCACATGTGTTATATACTGCGGGTGAAATACACACAGAAGCCTTGTGAAGGCAAGAACTTGTGCCAGAAGTACTTATGTTCACCATCAAGGCAGGGGTGGGACCTAGACAGTGTCTCATGGACTCATTAAGCCAAAATGGGCCGTCACGTCTATTTTTAGCATTTCCTCTCCCTCTGCATCTCCGTCAGCCAATCAGGCCGCTTGGCAGTGATTTTATATGGCTTGATTGATGTGTGTTTTTGGGAGGCACACCCATCCGAACAGGTCCCCGGTGACCTCGGCTCAGGCCAGCCCCCCTCCCCCACCCCCCCCACCTCCTCCCACCCCTGGGCTCCACAGTGCTTCAGCTTTTCAACAGTAGCATTGTGTGGAGCAGAAAGCGTCTGCCAGCACTCCTTCAAACAGTGTCAGCTCTAATGTTGATCATCCTGTGTGCAACGGAGCAACCCAACAGCCTGTCATTACATTATGTGACGTAAAGCGAAAATAAAATGGAAACCGACCTTGAGTCTTTGTACAATCAAGAGCAAAGAGACTCAGGTCGAAGTCGAAGGGGAAGCAGGACGCAACACGGAGCCAAGCGCTTCTGAGAATCTTGAATATTGAATGTTGCCTGACTGTGCATTTCATTTTGAATGATATAGACAACAACAGCAATTGAAAAAGAGGAGTAGCAGTATGAAATAGCTGGCTGCTTTAGTTCAACATGAACTACAACCTTAAATATAAATGTATTTCCTGCAGGTGGCCAAGATGTAGTCCAGGTTCATGACCCCTGCGTTGATAGGCAGATTGTTTTACTGTCAGTCTCACTGTGTAGAGACTTTATGCTAAGTTATCCGCCTGTTGGCTGCAGCTCTAATCTAACTGTTGGCATGAAAACAAATCAGCACATTTCCCAAAATGTCAAACAACTCCTTAAGGTTGATTAAAAAATAAAGATATTCCTCTGTGGTTTTGTAGGTTAGACCTTCACTGGTGAACGAGGAAGGGGATAACAATGTTGAACGTTGGCTCAGGGGTGTGCCACTGTGTTTTAATCCCACTGTTTACTGTTAATAGTTTAACCAGTCAAACTGGAGTTTAAGTGTCAGTGGTGTTGATATTGTAAATGAAAGAAAGTCCTTATTTAAATATTTCATGATTATGACATCTCGTAGATGTGGGCTTCAAGCTCTCGGCACTAATCCGTGACCAAGAGATCAGAAAACACCAATTATTATTTTTAGTTAAGTCAAGCTCACTGATCTGATCAATTTTTACACTAGTTAAAGTCAAAGCGCCCAGGCTTTGTAGTTTGACCTTGTGTCTATTGGGCTGTTAAACCTGTGACACCATCGAAAGTCATCTGAGGATCCCCTCATTGTAATCTCTCTACATATGTACATTGTCATGAGTGAGTGCACTCTCTCCCTCCCTCTCCCTCTCTCACACACACACAGAGGGGATCAGTTTTCCAGTGCTTCCTCCAACACCTCCTCCTGAGGCAAGTACCGCAGTTGGAGTTGAATCCTGGGTCAAGTTCTCATTCATCTTTCCTCAATTGTGTTGCCTTTTCCCTCTGTTTTCCATCCAGCAGCAGCGTCACAGGTTTAAGTTGATGCTGTAATTTCTCAATACGCCTCTCCGCCTCTCCGTTACCACCAGATTTAATGCTTCTCAGCCCCTGTGATGTATTGTTGTTGTTGTGGATGTGTTGCTGGACAACAGGCGCATTCAGACCTGGAGGCTCCATCACATGACAAAAGCCTGTGTGTGTGTGTGTGTTTGCTCTCCGTGGATCATGTGGTGAAATTTTATAATGTGTGGCGTGGAACAATAGCTCTCAGAGTGTAGCATCATAGTGTGTGTGTTGTATTAGCGGGGCAGGCCATACTGTTTGCCATGTGTCTCTCATTAGGCTATCTTTGGCAAGCCTGGCCGCTTCCACCGAGCGGAGACGTGCAGCTCAACAAGGACGCCATTCTCCACCAACAAAAACCTCCGCAATCCTTCCCCTCAGCCCCACCACACTCCCTCCTCGCCCCGTCACTCAGATGGGACTGAATCGGGTCAGTCTTTGAGGAAAGTTTGGTTAAAAAAAAAAAAAAAGGACTTAAGTTTCGATCAATGCATAGAAATCTCATGAAACCATCATCTATTAAAAGCTTTGCCCGGAGGAACTGGATGGGATTATTCTCTGTGGTTCTCTCACTGTACAACAGAGCTGCCTCGTCATTGTGGCTGGAGGAAAAACACAGAGATGCCTGACTAAACGACTAGATCGGCCCTCAGATTTTTTTTTAAAACGAAGACTTGATGGTCTGTTGAGAATATATTTCCGGGAAAAACCCTTTAGGATAATATCAATATTTGCTAAATATTGATTTTGCATGATCGCTTCTTGTTTCTGAGCTTATGTTTATCATTCGCTTACTCATTACTCCACCCAAACTCCACCTAAACAAACAGGGCATGCAGTCCAAAACCAACCAGCAGGATGCGGATGTTGCTGCACTCACACGGTCGACGAGATCAAGCAGCAGCATCGGTAAGGTTTAATTCGTACCCACGACCTTTCTGGGTGTGATCGCTTCCTTTGGATTTCCTTCTCCAGTCCCCAAGAATCTCCTCTGATATCAGGCACCAGTAACAAACCATCTGCTGACAACCCAGAGCATGCAGGACATGATGCGTTACATCACACTCAAGATTGGACGAGTTGACGCCGGCCGTCCAGATGTACAGATCTGTCAGTCTTGACTTGACTGATTGTCCTTCTCTACTTTCACATGTCTGTCCTCCATTCACTGCAGAGGCCAGACCTCACACACGGGGCCAGTTGCATAACTCGGACACAGTTTGTGTGTGTATATGTGTGTGTGTGTGTTTTCAGGAGCAGCCATGTCCTGCTGGCTCAGGAGAAAGAGAAAGAGATGGCCTTGCACTAACCTCACCTCCGCATTTAGATCCACACGGTCAGCAAACGCGCACAAGCAATCGTGAAGGCGCTTAATTAGAAAAACACAGCTCCTCTTCGCTTTACCGAAACATTTAATTCACATTCCATTAGCTATGATCTGATAGCTCAGAATAAACACAAACACAGGCAAAAGAAACAAAGAGAAGGAATCCAAGTTGTGCGCATCTTTGCTGATCAAACAAGTATTATACAAGCTGCATAGCGGAGTAAAAGTTGTCTGTGTGTGGCAGCAGGTGCCCTGTAGGCACGGAAGAACGTGTTACAGCCGCTCGGTGGCCCAACTGGCAACTGGATAATGGCTTCATTGTGTTTGGCTCAGTTGGCTGGTTTGGTCAGGTGGCATGAAAAAGGCTCAGACAGAATGCAATACCAAAACGACGAGCCTGGAGGCTTTGTGTTGGCTGTGAAGGTGGCAAAGTGGTTATAGTAGTTGTTGCAGAAGCTCATGACTTTTTTTTTTTTGCACTGCCTTTGGGAACAAGAGGCCCATTTGAAGGGAGACAGGAAGTGCCTGGGCGCCTCACTTCCTGTTTATGGAGTTTGTCCCAGGCGAGAGTGAGAGGGAGGGGTGGTCTGGTGCAGGCTAATTGAATGAAGAAGGTGGTAGTGAATAGGTAGGTGAATAACCTTTCTTATTTTCTCTCTGTCTCAAACTAAAACACACACATGCACATGCACACTTGCCTGCATAGCTGTGTAATTGCCTCTGTGCTGCAGTGCCTTTGGCAGCTGTGCCCCCTCATTTGTTTCAATTATCTACCATCTGACATGGCGCTGTTACCAGGGATGGAGCTGAGAGGAAGACGAGAAGAAAAAAGAAAAAGCAAGACAAGGAAAGTTTTAAATAGACGCTCTAGACATGCGGTTGTATCAAGTACAGATTGTCGAATTTCGCACCCTAAAAACACGGCTGCTTCGCACTTCCCGTCATGTTGAGATGACACACTCACACACACACACACCAAACTCCCTCCTTGTGAGACTATATTTAATCAGAGAGAAGCTGTGGTGGAGAGGCTGCTCCGGCCGAGTGGCGGCGATGCTGCAGAGTGCTGACTCCAGCATGTTCTGAGGTGACGTTCAGAACATTTATTACGTTTTTCTCCCGAGCTCGAGAGGGTGCGAGCCAAACACAAACTAACCTTAAATGCCCTTTTTTTTCTATATATATATCATCGACGTTGCTCTACAAGCCTCTGTTACGATGTTTAGCGGCGCTGTTGTTGACGTCTATTGTTTTGCAGACAGATGTGCACACACAGCACAAGCAACCTCTCCCCATCCTCCTCCTCCTCCTCCTCCTCCTCCTCCTCCTCCTCCTCCAGGGGAGATGATGTCACCGCATAAGCTCATCTAACACTTACTCCTCCGCATCCAGCCAATCAGGGACTTGTTTACACCTGAATCCCCTGGAGAGGAGACGCACACACACACACACACAGACAAAGACACAGACACACATGCTCAACTTCATAGTGTTGAGCCTCGCTGATCTCATCTCCTCATAAAAGAATCAGGTTGTATTGTTCTCGCCACAGCAGCTCATCCTTTTACCGTAAGATCTGCGGCGGGTGGAGGAAAATGTGATGTTGAGGAGCCACGCACCTCCCTGCCCTCGCTGCTCCCAAGGACATCTATTGATTTGACCTCTCTTGTGCCTCCTTTCTATCCATCTCTCTTTTATTTTCCCATTCTGACACCGGCAGCAGCTCTGCCTCCGCCCACTTCCTTCCCTCGCTCATTGACGTACCATCTGCGGACGACGAGGCTCTGCTTTTTTTTTTGTTCGGTAGCATATGTGTAGTGGGGAGGATGTTGTAGAAAAAAAAAAAAAACGGAAGTAAATGCACACATAATAGTATTGTTTTCCAATGTGTTAGTGTTTCTGTGGCTGCGTGGGATTGCGTTTGTGTGTCTCCTCCTTTCTCTCTCCCTCTCTCGGCCGACTGACACCAGACACGCTCTGATGTTTCCTCCGACGCCAGCCCCAAAGACAAAGGGCAGGGAGGGCTTCGCTGTGGTTTCACTGTCATCTCAGCAATGGCCCCCAAGGAGCGAAGCACGCATGTGGAGGACTTTCCAAAACATTTTTCTGCTTTTCTTTGTCTCCATGCTAACAACCCCCCCTCACCACCACACCACCGTCCAGTCCACCCTCTTCCTCTCCTCTGTTCTGGCCCCGACACAAAAAACACGTGACATCGCCATTGTTTCTTAACCAACAACACCTCTCTCTGCTTTGTTTTTTTTTGCCCTCTGCCAAACACGTACTGTACATGCACATGCAGCGGTGTTTTTCCTCCTGATTAGGCCCCGGAGACCGATACGAACTGGCATCCCAACATGATCCGCTGTCAAAGCTAATTACCGGAAAACAAGTCTTAGGGTGGAACATGTCATCCGTCAAAAAAAAAGAAAGAAAAAATTAAGTGCATTGCGGCGAAGAGCCAGTGTGTTTTGTCTCCGTTCTGGTTTATAGGATTTACTGTAGGGTGTACGCCTCTGAACCTTTCTGCTGCTGCTGCTGTTGTTGTTGTTGTTGTTGTTGTTATGGCTGGATGTCCATGGGAGGCGGTGCTGGTGGTTCAATCACGCCTTCCTCCTTTCCAAGTAGCTTCCCTTAGAGAGATCAGACTTCCTCTCTGGGCAGGAGAGGTGTTGCTTCTTGCTTCACACACACACACACACACACACACACACACACACACACACACACACACACCAACGTAGGTACACCTCTAAGCCGATTAAAGGTTAAAATGCGCACAGAAGCGCACGCACCAGATCCTTTCTACAGGGAGCAGCAGCAGCACTGATTTGCTCATACTTTCCACCAGCTTCTTGCTCTTTTGGTTTGTTAATCTGTGTCTGCCTCCTTCAATCACATGCTTCTCTTCACCTCTTTGCCCAACGCAGGGTGCGACCTCTTCCTACGCCTTCTTCTACTCCCATTGTTAATCAAACTCACACAATGGACCAGAGTTTCCTCTGATATCAGATGGTGCAGAGATTCCGTCTAGTCTTTAGTTTAGTCTTTGTTTCACTTTTCTTTTTCTTTTTTTTCGGGTGAACTAACTAACAAACTCTTGAATACAAAAGATTTGTTTTCACTTTTTAATTTGTTATCGCATGTTTGTTTTTTTCCCAATCACTATTTGAATGGGATATAATGGACTTTGTAATTACAGTTTTACCATGATACGGTGTGACAGGCTGTAAATGTCACAAACTGAGTCACCACCACCCGATGTTGATGCAGACCTCAAGTCAACTCTGAACATCCTGGTTTGGCGACAGCTCTATAGTTTTTCATCGAAGCCCCAATAGTGAACTGTGTACTCTAGTAGCAGCACTAATGAAATTTTAAAATGCACCACTCAGGGGTGCTGTCTGTGTGAATGTGTGTGTGTGTGTGGCAAGACAGCACTGGCTGTCCTCTTCTCTGAGAGTGTCCTTGTACGCTCTGTTTGACCGCGTGGTTGTTGTGATAAGCGGAGCAGCAGATTTGTGAGCCAGCTGCTTCGAGCCCAGCCAGACTCCCAGAGACCTTCTGCTGCTGCTGTGACGACTCCAGCCATATTCTCCTGAGATAACAGCTACTGTACCGAACACACAGGGATGCATGATGTTAGTTCACACACTCACATCTGTGGAGAACAGGGTTAGGAGCGGTGACACAGTGCAGGGACGTGAATGTTTTCTCAGAAGCCCACGTCATCGCCTGACCTGGAGATTCATAGGAAATCTAATAAAGGAGGAAGGCCAACGCAGGACACCAGGGGAGAAAATGGTTTCATTAATAAATAATCAGTATTGATACAAATCAAGGAATGATTGAAATTCATTTTTTCAAGGTGCTTTTCCATTTTCTTGCTGCTTAATTTCATATTTCCTTGTCAGTATACAATTTCCTTTTTCATTTTTGCTTCTTAACATATAATCATATCCATCTGTATTTCATTTTTCATTTAACCCTTTATTTAACCCAGGTATCCTCCATATCTCACTGAAATAATGCATAGGTTGCATGAAAATAAATATTTGCATGACATTACTTGTCATCACTGCGGTTGCAACCAGACCAGACCACAAAAACTTTACCTAAATATGGAAATAAATAAAAACTACTTGAAACATCCAAACACTGATTTTAAATCAAAGAATCACATAGATTATGACAAAAGATGTACAAACAATAAATTAACCTCACAAAAGTCGCTTTTCATTGGATATAGTAGTATGAGGGTAATGGTACATAATGAAGCAACACAGCAGTTGAAGGCGCTCCAGCTCGGCGAGTTTGGATCCGGTCAGTTTGTTCCATGTTCTCAGGGTTAAAGAGCAGAAAGGGCATTGGCCGCAGCGAAATAACAAATCAAACTCCGGCGTTGCTGTTCAATCACATGCCAGACAGTCTGGTGGAGTTCAGTGTCTGCTGATGCAGGAAATGGAGACCTTTCCCCTGGGAAAGGGGTCCCCCCAAACCTCCTTTCATCTCTCATGTCTATTTGTTATTTTTTGCATCTCACAGGCCGAGGGAATGCGGCCTCGCAGCGCGGGTTATGTAATATACCTAGAAACAGACTGGCATGCGTTAAGAAGAGCGCTAATGTGATTTGACTGCAGCTCTTTAGGCGTTGATCTTATCAGCTGGTATTTAAATCATTATCATTTCTGCCGCTTTGATTTAAATTCAGTCTGGCTTCAGCGTGACTCTCAGACATACCTGCCTTTTATGTTTTACATACTTTTTACATTTTTCACATTGTTGCTTCATTTCTAATTACGCACACTGCTTGAGCCACAGCCATTCCTAGAACTTGTTGCTGTCCCCGATGTAGCGTAATGTTGTTTGTCAGGCCATCATCGGCACCGTTTATCTTCCAATCTCTGTGTTAAAGGAACGTTCTGTACGATCCGTCCGTACTTGTCGGTGTGTCTTGTGTCTGTTCTGGGAGGTCCTATAGTTTATATGCATCCACATTCCCCTTGGCCGGATATCTGTGACTAAATGCCCTCACTTAGGGGTAAATGAGCCTGATCGGGGCAGGCATGCACAGCCTTGGAGCAGACAACAGAAAGCCACCCAAACTGTTCTTCATGAGCCCCACACCCTGCTGCTTTATCTCTGCATCATTTACTTTAAGATTTTAACAACTACTGTACCTATGGAGCCGTCCACTCATTAGTCGCCTTGGCTGCTGTGGCCTCCTGTTTTGCAAGAGTGTTAGTTGAGTGCAATGTCAAAATATATCGGTATATATGTGTCCCACCTATAAATATTGTTGTTGACCTATAGGTAATGTCAGATCCACTCTCTGCTGCTGTAACTGAGGGCTTCTCTCCTTCAGACAGGCCCTCCATTCTGGCACTGCTCTCTGGTTTCGTTGTTTTTATTTATTTTATTTTATTTTTTGTGTGTGTGTTCTTACAGTCATGAAAAGGGAGCTCTGTTCGCCCCCTGAAGCCCCCGCGGCCTATCCCATCATGATCTGCCCCACATACACGCATCCTGTGCAAACATGGGCGCTACCCCAATCCTTTTCCCGCCACCTCCTCTTCGCTTCCTCCCAACTATTCCCGTTTTCCATGATGGTCTTTCTCCTCCCTCCACCTCCCTCTCCACCTTATTCTCCTCCACCCTCGTACACACACACAGACACACACAGAGACACAGGCGGCCTCTTGTGCTCCAGAGCAAACAGCAGCATATGTTTGACCACAGCCCCTCTTTTTTTTTCTGCATGCACCCCTCTTTTACGTCACAACTCCCCCTTTTTCTTGCGCTCAAACCCTCGACTCTCCTGAAAATCTGTCACACCTCTTCTCCCTGTGACTTTCTTTTTCACACCCGACTCTCTCTCTCTAATGTTCTTCATGTTGCTCAGCTGCACCAGCAGTAGTGGAAAGTAACTCATTAAGTTTCACGGCCCTTCAAAAGGATGCTGGCCTCCGCAGCGTCGGCACAGTCCTGGTTCGGTTTCAAGTGTCACGAAAAAAAATATACGTGCGCGCAGAACGTCCACGCCCTCATTATAAAAAGCTGGGATGGAAAAATTGAATGGAAAACTCAAGTCTAGCTGTGTGAGGTTGTGTAAGTTTCAGACAATGTCTGCACTCAGAGACCGTTTTCGAAGGGGGGGGGGGGGGGGGTAGCGTACGTGGGACTGTAGCTCACTCTCACCTCTCTGCTCACTCAACTGGTGAAAAAATAAAATATGAAAATGCTCGAGTCTCACTGCATCTGAACTTCTCTCCAGAGTCAGGTGGATGTCCTCTAACCTGCAGGTATGAAAAGGTACACCTACATTTCTGTTACCAGCAGATGGCAGTGTTGCTTTTGTATGTGTGTGTGTGTGTGTGAGTGTGTGTGTGTAAAACTAGGAATGTGTTCTTCTCTCACATGCCCAGAGCTCCAGCCAAACCACCCTACGCACTGTTGTGATACACTGGAGCTGTAATCTGTAGGTAATGTTTTGGTTTGGTTCAGAAATGTTCTGAATTTTATCTGCAGATGGGAGATCAACTGTGTGTGTGTGTGTGTGTGTGTGTGTGTGTGTGTGTGTGTGTGTGTGTGTGTGCCCTAGCTTTAGAGCCAAGGTTATCGTATTCTTCCAAGGAAAAGCCACATTCTTTTCCTTTTTGAGGCTGATCGGAGTTCTGGGAAGACTTGTAGCCCGGAGGAAGTGTTTCTGTTTCCTCCAGCAAAGCACAGGGCAGAACACACACACACACACACACACACCTTCGCTTTAATAACTCTTACATCATGAGAGCTGCAAGTTTGAGCACTTTACGGACAGTTATTCTCGATCTCTTATCGCTATCTCTTGCTGACGATTTCTCTCTCTGCCTTTGCACTCCATTCCTTTGGTCATGTGGTTAATCTCCTGACACTGATGATGAAGTGACCCTGCCACTGACCTGCAGCCATTAGGAGGACGGACGGCCTCATTACCATCCCCACACCTGCAGGCCCGAAGGAGTCACAGTCGCATTTTGACTGTGCTATGGACACCTGTGATGCGACAGCGTGTCAGAGGTGACTGCACGGGTCACCTGTCTCACCTGTCTCACCTGTCTGTCCTCCACCTTGATGCTTCAACCATGACCTTGTCATCTTGACAGTTACATATAGCCGACCTTGCACCTGAGCCAAAAGGGTTCTCAGGTCTCTCATTGTGTGTGTATGTGTGTGTCTGTGCTGTTACACTTGACAGACAGGTGTTTGGTTGCCCAGGTGGTGAATTATGGGATAGATAGAGACTCTCCCCTGTTAAGGAATGTAAGGAGGAGGAGAGTAGCGGGCAGCCAGGGCATGCTGTGACAACCTAACACTTTGAGCCAAACTCTTCCACTCCCCTTCTCTCGTCCAAACTTCTGTTATTACTCTCATCCGCTCTCTCCGTTTTGTTCTGTTTTTCACTTCCCTGCTCCTCTGATGCCCTCTGTTCACCCCCTCCTCGCCCTAACTAATCTCAGCTACTCCCATGCTCTCACTTCCTTCCTCTCCGACCGTTGCCTTCTCCCATTTCACCCCCCCCAACCCCGCTCTATACGCTTCATATTCCACTCTGGCCTATTCCTGCTGATGTGATAGTGGTTAATCTAAGCCGTATCCATGGAGAGGGTAATTTATAAACGTCTGGACACAAGTCTGGTATTTCTCATCTCCTGTCTTCCGTCTTGCCAAAGCCCTCGCTTCCCTTTGTCATAAACCAGTCGGAACATGGCCCTGTCTTTCACACAGATTTGGCCACTCTCTCTTCCTTGCAAACTTCCTGTTGAAATCGCTCCTTTGCCAAAAACTTTGCAGAAATACTTAAAGATGGCAAAATCTCGACTTCTGATTGGATTTAGTTATTTTCACTTTCACAGTTGCATCAGCTAAATGGAGCAACGGAGACATTGGACCCTGATTTGTTTGCTCACGAAGTGCACACATCTACCTCCCCAACAAGAGAAGGACCAGGTCAAACCAAGCTGAGAGCTATAGGCTACTTCTTAAATCTCCTGCTCTTGACCTCCTGCAGTTCACTATTCTTGTCACTCTTTCTCCTCTGCTTTCCTCCTCTTTTCTTTGTTTAGCCAGGCTGTGTGTGCATAGAGCGATGGCATGTCTTTACATGCAGCCCTTCCCCTTCAGGAATGCAGAGCAAAGGAGAGATGAACCCAGGGAGAAAAAGAGCATGTGTGCAAAGAGAGAAACAGGACGTCAAGGCCTCGAAGGTGGATCTTAAATGCTATGTCTTGTCTATTTGACAAAGATATGACGTCGCAACAATAGCCTTGGTAGCTAATGCACTCTATTTATGCAAACCATGGGAGGAGACGGGGTGAAAAGCTTCATAAAGGTATTACGCACAGAGGAAGACTCCTGCTGCAGTTGATGATAAGTTTGATGCAGCCAGGTATTGTCCTCACATGCCGGCTGCACATACTTAAAGTGTCAAGCGGTGCCCATTCATATAAGCGCTGTTTTGTATAAGGTGACATTGGTATTGTTTGTTCTAGGATTAAAATAAAAGAGGGAAACAATTCATTTATAGAATACATTTCTTACCGAAGGCAACTCAATGTGCCTCACATCCAATACACATGATCAGCTCTTATTTTTCTAACTGGAGGACACTGCTGCAGGTAGATGATGTATTGTTTTGATATTTACATTTTTCTTGTCATGGCAGCAAACATAGAGATCTTTTGTCTGATTGTGGAGGTTGGTATTGAGGGCAGGTCACTGGGTTCAGCATGCAGAGTGTCTCCTGGCCCTGCTGACCTTTATCTGGGCCTATAGAAAACCCCCAGGCACTAAAGACCTTCAGTCTGCACTGTTTTCACTGGCTAAGACCTTACCTAAACACACTAAAACACTCCCACACACCCAGAACGCAACACCAACTGAAGGCCTTAACAGAGCAACTTGATATTTTTTTTTTTACTTATTCATTTCGGGTTTTAACGCGGTTGGGCGCCCGACCCGTCCTTCATTTCGATCTCAGCTGTGATTGGCTGGAGATTCGCTCTGGCAGTTCCTGGACCGAGCTGTTGCCAAGCCCCAAGGCACATCTGCTGTGGTTGTGACTCATTTACTGCTGGCCTGGAATCAGTGTTTTCTTTGTCTCAAATAGGTGGAATGTCCGCTGACTTTCAGACCCAACCTGTTGCGCCAGCCGTCCGTCCTCGGAGCTGCGGAGAGAGCGCTGTACGCTAACGTGCTTTGTCCAAAAAATGCCTCAGTCTTTAGAGAAGTTTAAATGCTTTTATGTCAGTTCTGTTGTAGTTTAGCTGCTCAGTGTGTCCCTTATATCAATAGGTGGTTAGAACGCAACTCAGTTAACCTCAGTTAATTGACGAGCCAATACAGTACAACATATTTCCTTCGACCAGTGACATGCCTCTTAACAGGAATGACGTCAACGCTGTAATGATTCGAATAACTCGCATTTTTTTTCCACCGTTGTCTTAACTTTCCTAGTCATTATCTGTTGCTCTGATCTCAGTTATTGCTTTAGTTGTTGTTCGTATTGTTATTCATCAGATTAAAGCTGAACACATCCATCAGTCATAAGGGCAGTGACGTCATCGAGTTTCCATAGAGTGCCTCGGTTTCTTCCGTGATGTGTTATCGGATTAAATCTAGGAAACATTTTACTTACTTTTCAGTAAGAGTCAGAGTTTTACAACCTCGAATCAGCTGGTTTGTTAGTTTGAAAACTGAAAATGTTTGTGTTTTTACATAAATCACAACTTTCATGCTCTTGTTCTTAATCCTTCCCAGAAATACTTATGCAACCCATACTAAGACCCAAAGTATAATGCCAGTTTTACAAATGTGCAGGTATAATGTTTGATGGCGCTTATGGCACACAAGGTTTTTATATCGAGCTATATTCTGTGTCAATCATCTGTCTTTTGCAATACAAACATCTGGTTTAATGAAAGCAGGTGACAATTGAGTGATGCCATGTCTTGGCTGCAGCATCTGTGACGTCAGCGGAGATGAAAAAGTAAACCTCTGTCCGCCTAGACGATGGAATGTGGCCGTTGGTTTCCATCCACGTCAGACATTGTGTAACAGGGGTCCGACCAGTGGCACCGTCTCTACCTCCACCTTCTCTGTTAGCCTGCAGCTTGGATAACGTGACAAACTACAGCGAGTTTTACTGCATTTCGTACCAGTTTTGACCAAATTAAAGGCGACTCCTCAGTCAAAAAGCCACCTGCTCTTGAACTTTCATGCCTGATTTATTAAAGCGCTTTGTCCACACTATCAGAGCAGTGAATGCAGAGGCCCAGGTCCAGGCCAAGCCCCAGTGAGTTTGAATGGAGGTCTTCTATTTTCAGTGACCACACAGATCCAATAGTTCGAAGCAAATTAATGGAAAGTTCCTTGAACACGGGATTTCCATTACAGCAACAATCTGTTTTTGTCTTGGGCGGATACAAGTATAGCGCACCAGTACATCATGTATCAACTGCAGTCTATCACTTTATATGGAATATTATTTTTACTCAATATAGTCTATCAAGAGTTCAGTTTTGTGTTTTAATATTTTTAAAACCACATGTACATATGTTTCAGTCCAGGTCAGCGCAGGTCCCAAGAACACCATTATACAAAAACACAAATCAACAAAACAATAGATTTATTAAACTGAAAAATCTAACAAGTACATGAGAATTAAACAAGCAGAAGATGAAACAAGTTACAAAAGAGGCTGGTTATTGAGTACTTAGTACTTAGCAACTCCCCAAGATTACAAAGCTGACCCAGACATTTGATACCTTAGATGGTCTCTGATTAAGTCGCCGACTCATTTATGCATGCCCACAGACTCGCAGAGGAACACACACACACATGTGGCACGTTTCCCCCTCCCCTCCCTCTCTTTGCACTGTTCTGTGTTCTTTATGGACCAGGCTGATGCTATATTTAGCGTCGGGGGAAAAGTCAGTGCCCTGCTCTGGTCTCTCTCTCTCTCCCCCTCTCCCCTCTCCCCTCTCCTCACCACTGCCGCCACAGCAGGAGCCACTCACAGGGCCTCTGCGTCACCCAGCTCCACCCACTTGCAGTGCGCACACCCCAGTGTGGCGAGCAGCGAGGCAGTCAGTCATGCAGCATGAGGGTGCAGCAGAGAGGCGCCCGTCAGACCCTCGGTGCCTTTGATTCTTTGAGATGGTTTCTTTGGATCGCATAGGGGGCTTTTAAACATAAACAAGCGGCGCCTCAGAGGCTCTTAACAGTGCACAGTAAACATGCTCCGCTGGCATGTCTGCAGACACACAAATTACACATACACACCAGTGGCACAGTCATCCCATGCTCCCTCGCAGCCTCTTTTATCTTCTTCGACTGCTTGCCCCCACCCATATACACGGGGAGTGCACATAGCTCCATAGATCCACACAGATTAGTGCGTTTTTTGTGTATGTGTCCATGGTGGAGCAGCCAGTTGGTCCAGTATGTATGTATGTATGTCTCACACATCTCACATCTGCAGCTCCACCGAGGCCCCGAGAAGTTTTGTCTGAGGGAGATGGAGAGGAAAGACAGACTTGTTTGACAGAAGGAGAGACAGACAATGAGAGCGAGAGGCAAGAAAAAACAAAACCAAGAAAAGGAGGAGAAATGTGTGAAGAGAGCAAAAGAGAAAAGAATAAGAGAGGACAATTGTTGAGAGGTGATAATTAGAGGGAACCACAGAGTATAGCTCCTGAGAACTAGTTGTAATTTTCTCCTGAGATTCCCAGTTCTCACTGTTTCCTCTTCCTCATTCTGTACATGAGTGTTCAGTGTTGTTGGCTCTGCGGTACATTGACAATTTAATCAGATATTAAACCCTAGTCACGCTTCAATCACGTCACTAATATGAAACTTCTGAAATTGTTTCCCAGACCCTTTAACCCCTCACACAACAAGCAAACAGAGAAACCTCAATATGTTCGTTTGGCTCCTCAGCAGGCTTTGTTTGATTCCCTCGCTGGTTCTTCGGCTTGGACAGTCATGTTTGAACACGCCTGACTGCTCCCAGCCCGTCATAGTTGGACTCCAGGTAAAGTTCAGAATCGACAGGAGGAATGTCGCCTCACAGTCCCAGCCTGCACGCTGCGTCTAGCCCCCCCGAAAAAAACAAGGAAAAGCCAACTATGCAAACTGATAACGCACTTATAGCTGCAAGTTTTTTCTTTCTTTATTTTTCCCTGCAGGATTTGCGTTAGCTGCAAGTCCGTTCAGCTGGTTAATATTTTATCTCCTTTTTTTCCCTAGTTTTTTCTAGATGTGTTTCTGTTGTTGTAGTTGTTTTGAATTCCTAATTTAACATCGAGCCAAGGGACACGGTTCAAAATTAACACTTACATCTTAATTACTGTCTTGATTAACAGAAGGAGTTAACTCAGATTGATAATTTTGTATTCATTTTGATTATAGATGACCCCAAGGTATATGTGGGGGATGTAAACATACATTTACTGTGGATTTAAAAAGCATGTCTGACATTGAGGTTCAAGGTGTAATAGTGATTAACAGACAACTCCCCTCCGGGCTGCTCATATTGTAAAGGTCGAGCATTGTCAACCTGTTGTGTTACAGTGGGCGCTCACAATGTAGCAACACCTTTTTTACTTCATTGCATCCCGCAGTTACGAGCTGACCACCTGTTGCTACATTGTAACTACACTTCAGGGGAAAAGCACGCACCACGTCCACATGGGCAGACTTTGACGTCACCAGAGCCCGCCCACTTCGCCCTCTCCCCTCCTCTGATTGGACGGCAGGCGTACGAGGAGGCGGGTCTGTGAAGAAGTCCTCTCAAAGTTTTTCTGTTTCGCTGTGCAGTGAGTCAGAGCGCCTCTCAGACAGAAACGGAGACATACAGCATCTGAATAATCTGAAGAGAGGGGGACAGTCCTGACGTCTTGTCTACATGTTTTAAAAACTATGGTTGGAGATTATTGCTCCTTTTCTGGAGATAAGACGGACATGCACCCACAGAGAAACTCCAAAAACGGACTAAGTTGCAAAATGGTGCTCCAGGCAGTCGGAAAAGTACTAAGGTAAAACTTGTTTTGACTTGACAAAAGCGCTATTTCGCAGTTGAGCCTGCACTGTAAGTTACTTTTTAGTACTTTTATGAAGCTGCGACAGACCGTCAAACAGTTTACGGTAGATAAAGTTTGACTTGTGCTGCCGCAGAAGCTAAAAACCTCGTCCACTGTATGTTTATTCAATGTCGAGTCATCTTTCCGACGTGTATTAATGTCTTATTGACGTCCATTGACGCGACAAATTAAAAACGGAAGGCTACGTGTGAAAGTCCAGTAACCTGTCTTTTTAGATTAGTTTTTATTACGCCCCTATAACTGGACATGTGAGATGCAGGAATTGTCTCCTCAGCAGTAATTACACAAGTTATGGTTCCGGGGTCACAGCTATTTAGCAGCCGGTGGTGATGGGGGAGACGTGTACCCTGAACGCCTCATTCCTCTTCCTGCAGCTCCCAGTAACAAGACTCAGCAAGAGTAAGAGAAATGTGACACTGTCTCCTCATCTGGTCTAATAAAGTATTAAAGACGCCTGTTTAACATGTCGCTGTAGACAGTTTAAAGAGGACATTTTTTAAAAATCACAGTGGCGAGAAATTTAAAACCTGTCTGTATTTAGTAGGAATAGAAAAAAAAGAAACTTATCACTGTCAGACCTCTTGCTAGTTCTATTATAAGGCAGCACATTTGCACCATAGGCTTCAATGATAATTTAAGCTCTAACTCAAAATATATGCATCTGATTCTTTTCTTCTTTTTTTTTTACCCTTAATTAACACACTGATTTTAACTAAATGAAAGCCGTTTGACCTACATTTTATGCACAAGTAGTGCAGTATAAATGAATTATCTGTAGCAGCCCTTTAGAAAAAGCCATAACATGACCAAGCATATATGTATGTAGGCTAAGACTTGAAGAATGTGTGACCCACATAGGTCTGTTGGTGTGTTTGTATGTCATACAGAGTAACACAAAACAACAACTGCAGTCATGATTAGCCTGTGTGAAGAAACGCTGCAATTCCAGCTAGAAGAAAAAATACCCATGTCACAACACTGTACATTTATTATGTCTTCACTCTTGTGTGTCATGCAAATAAGACATGCCGTCATTATGAGTGTGTTCCTCCAGGCGACATGCTAATGCTTTGGTTGGAAGTTTCCTCTTACCTTTCAAGTCTGGGGACAGGTGTGTTTTCGAGCAGAAGCCCCAAAGGGCAAATGCCTCGCGACCCACAGTCGTCCATGAAGATGTGGAGAGTGATAGTGGGGGGAGAATATCCTCCATCTTAGGATCCTGTAACTGTGTGTAAACAGGGCGCAATGGACACAACAGAGTTACTGTAAAAGTATGTTGTTATGTCTGTTGCGAGATTTCCGACAGGTAGAGACAAGTTCTTGCTGCTGCTCCTTTTTTTTTTCCCCAATCAGGAACTCAACACACCTTCCTTAGGAAATCAGCTGTTTGCCACGGGAATGCAGTTTTTATGTATTTGCCTTATGGGACGGTAAAGGGGGTTTTTCCACAAATCTAACGTCTCAAGGAAACACTGAACAAAAAAAACAAAAAACACTTCATCAAAGTTAAGAAGGATGCATAGTTTGGGGTTTTTATGAGTGGGTGGGGGCGTCATAGACCTGTTTATACGTTTCCTCCCTCAGGCAACGGTTGGATGCCCTTGGCTTTGAAGCAGGTATGAGCACCAGATACTATATATACGGACAAAGATAGCAGAGAGAGATAGCATCAGAGTGAATATGTAACCTTTGCACACCCTGGCACTTTTCTTTCAGTCACCATTCAGAAGAACTGATTGGACTGATTGGTGTGGAGAAATCTCACTCAGCTGCTCATCTCGTTCCAACATCAGTCACTTTATTTTCATCCAGATAAATGTCAGAGCTCCAGTCCTCTTCCAGTAAGGTTACATTCGCCAAGTGCTTAACCAGTGGTTCAGTCTTAACTCAATACCAATCCCCCCCCCCTCCCACCCTTCATCCTTTTCTTGCCACACGTGCGTTGTGATGTTGATGAGGCTCCATTATGGTGCTGGTAGGGGGTCCTTACATACTCTGCTGGCCTGAGAGCCACTGAATGGGATTAAGCACAGGATGACAAGGGGGCGAGGAGTTAGCCAGAACTGTGCTGGGGTAGGATCAGTAGTTAAATTGTCTGTGTGTGTGTGTGTATTTGTGTGTCTGTGTGTTTGTGTGTGTGTCCTACAATTCTCATTCACTGATTTACAGTGCTGCTGACACCCCCACTGATGCTACTGATAAAGTGGTGGCAGCTGGGACCTTCTTTGTTTTCTTTCCCGTCTTATCTCTTCCACCCAGAAATAAAAATGGATGAGCATTGGTCAGTGGTGTCAGTGCTCTTTTTTTTTTTTTTTAACTAAACCAAAACTTCACAGCAGCTATTCTGTATACTGAACCGTCGGTTGGTTTAAGTCCATCCTTAACTCGGGTCTCTTTTTAGCCACGTAATGGCTGCTGTGGTTTAGCTTTTGGTGTGCTGCTCCTGCTCGGGCCACCGGCTCCCCTCTTGTCTGTGGTTTTTCGAGGAAAAGAGCCATCGAGTCCGTTCAATTTGAATCCTGAAATAGATCAGGAGGAGGCCAGGCCTGGAGAAAACTGATACTCCTGACGCACAGATTCACTCAGTTCTAATCTTTCGGGGCAAAGACTGTAGTGATATCCTGTTGCTATTGATGTTTCATTACAGTTCTTTTAATCCTGAAGGAAACAAACCCCAACAATCAGCTCACAAAAGAGGGAGCAACTTCCTGACACCCGATTGATTTTTTTCTCTAATCTCTCAGGTACTTGTTTGAAGGTCGGGTAAGGTGATGGAAGTGTTTCTGTGCTGTTCCTGGGTGGAGGACTTCCAGTTGTTGTCTGTTGTGCTTTCTTATCTCTTACATCCTTATCATAGGCGGGTTGTTTTCCAGTGAAATTGCACTGTACGGACAGGTGGTGGCTGAAGAGGATATCTTTGCACCTTGGACCGGCTCTTCTTGTTCCAGAGTGATGATGAAAATGTCCTGTTGTTTAGATTATGTTTCTAGTATACTGAAACGGTTTGTGTTTTCTGAAACCCAAGCTCCTTGTAGCTTTATTTCATCCTGCCTTTGCGTTTGATTTTAAGATCACTCAGGGATATTTATGCATTACCTAAATTGTTCATTCTGTACAGTCACAGAACTCAAAGCAAAATCTCTCGGCTTACTTCTTAAGAAGCAGCCATCTGTGAGAGAAGAGGGTAGCCGTCATTGTTTTCACTGTCGGATCGCTGCACGTGCTGCTGCAGCAGCCTTGCAGATCGCATTAACTACATCCATATGCCGATAGTTCCTCTGTGATCCAGAGGTCCCACTCAAGAAGCAGTTGCGCAATATCTGACTTGGCAGAAGACACTGGCTTAACGGGAAAGTCATTACATGGGTTTTGTTAAACACATTCCAGAGTTTGAGTTTGTGCAGAAGAAGGAAAAAGAAGAACCTATAAAAAAAAATACAGGTTTTGTGATCATCAGTGGAGATATGATCCATTCATACTTTGGCGTTGAGGTGGTAACAATGGAAAATTAATCGAGCGTTGTTTGAACATTTCATCTCTTGGAGCACTGGTGTGTGTGTGTGTGTCTTCAAAAGGAGAGAGAGAGGGAGCTCTTTAGTAGCAAATTGTAGCATTTTAGAGAAAGCACTTAAGCTAATTCTCCAGCATAGCTCTGTAATGTGGCCCCGAGTGATTCCAGCATTAATTGGATCCAGGTTCTGGTAATGAGACGGGTTGTGGTGCTACCTGCCAGAGGGGCTGCTCCTCTCCTCTCTGCACAAAGTTTATTTTTGAACCGAGTGTAGTCGGTATTCAGTTAGCGAGCAGCAGCAGCAGCAGCAGCTCATATAGTACATTCACCAGTTTGAGGCCAGAGCCGTGTATTTTCTGACACACTTTTAAATCGAGACTGAGCCGTCTTGGTGGGGACACACGTGCTCTCACAAACACACACACACACACACACTCTCTCTCTCTCAGACCAGACAGGACTCGCTTCTTCTGGATTTTCTCGAGTCGTCTCTGGTGGGGATCAGGCTCGTGAGTGACGCAGCTGTTGCGACCAGCTGGGTCGGCCAGCTAGAGAGAGAGTAAGAGAGTGTGTGGTGTGCGTGTGATCAAGCCACAGGTGTGTGTGTGTGAGTGTGTGTGTGCAGGACATGGTGTGTAAATAGGTTACTAGTGTTGTACAAGAGGAGAGGTAGTGAGTGAAGAAGGCCGGAGGGTGGGGAGGGGGGAGGAGGTGGCGTTGCTGGGAAAAGTGAAAGGGGGAAAGAGAGAGTAGCTAACAGACAGAGTCGAACAGCTGTCGAGCAAGTCACTCCTCAAGTCGGCGGCACTGACCTCCACGTCACCCAGCTATACAACCCTGTTTCCTTATTGTTTTAATTGCAGATAAACATCAGACAGCATGTCTGTCCTCCTCGTTTTCCGCCCCCGGCTTGAAAAGTTCAAAAGAAAATCGGTTTTTGCGCACGTGATGTTCTCTCACGGCTCTTTGTGGACTCGTGTTGTTTCACCGAGCCTGACCAGGTTTTTCTGGATCGTGTTGCTGTCCCTGTTGGTGCCAGGCAGACTGTAGCTGCCCCCCCCCCCCCCAACACCACTACCCCACCACCCCCCCGGCCCAGAGACATGTGCCTGGCCCTGGCCTCAGTTCCCCTCCTCTCCTGCCTTCTGGCCTGCACCGATCTGCCCCTGATCTGGTGAGGAGAAAGAGGCATCTGCTGCCTTTTATGGCAAAGACTTGCCTGGGAGAACTTCACCAAGAACAGACAAAGCTGTGTGCGAGTGTGTGTGTGTGTGTTGTAGTGAAGACAGACTATGTACGTATGAGGGGAGGAGTGCTGGCACAGAGGAAGTTTTCTTTATCCTAAAATAAACTAATGGCTCCAGAAATTCACCTCCCTTCACCACACAAATGTTCGTAAGAAGTGGAGGAGGCGTTTGTATGGAAAATTATGAAATTACAGAGGGAGAGAAGCAGGAAATAGCTCAGTGAAACAGAATGTTTTCAAAAGGAAGGAGGGGAGGGGGGGGGGGCAAGAAAGAACTGACTTGAACCTTTCACAGGAACTAAACAGTTTTCTGAGGGGCTTAGCGAAGCCTTTGAAAAGTTGTGAGAGCTGACGGTATCTGTGGATGAGGCTCTTTCCTCGGGTAAAGCTCTTTCACATGATGGAACATGTAGCTCGCGGCGCAGAAAAACCACACAGACCACATGCATCTGTCTGTGCCCTCATGAGTCGGAAAAGGGGTCTGCTTCGGGGCGGGGGAGAGGAAGCAGACAGAGATAAGGAGAAATGAAAAAAAATTATAAAACAAACGTGGGAAAGGAGCTTTTGGTTGGGAAAGAAAGGAGCTGTAATTTAAAAAAAGGGAGTCGGAGTGGAGGTTGTGGATTTTAAATGGGAAGTTAATGGGGCAGGAGGATAGTTGGGCTCAGAAAGGTGAAGGGAAAGGGCAGAAAGAGGAGAAAAGAGGGGGTAAGTATGAGGCTGAGGCCCGAGGCTTCTGACCGTGAACAATAGACTGTTTGGACAGGTGAGCCAGGAGAAAGAAGGAAAAGAGATGCCTTCGAGCCTGAAGAGAAGAGAGATAAGATGTTTAGGAAGAAAAAAAAAGAAACAGAAAAAAGCTGAGCAACAGGAGAAAAGAGGTGAAACAGAAAGTAGCTCATCATTAATAATTACCCAGCGGTGTAATCTGCCACGTCCTTGGTTTTAAATGAGGCCAAAACAAGCTCAGGTGCTTCCTGATAGAAAGAGTCGGATACCTTGATGAATCATTACCCAGTGTCTCGTGCACCTGTGAACACGGTTCTTAACATTTGCAAAGGCAGTTTATGGCTCAGCGTTTCTCCTGACAGATAAATAAGGACGACAGCTGCCATGTAAAGGAGGCAATTTTGAACATTTACATAGCAAAAGGCCTCTGGGCTCCGAGCGCATCCGACATGTTGACTCGCTTCCCCCTTGTTTGCCGAGGTGGAAAGCGGGGCGACGCTTCCTGGAGAGGGGAATTAAACTGCACAGGGCTTTTGAACGCTGCTCTGGCCAACAGGCCTCGTGCTCCACAGGCCTGTCATGTTTTGTAAGTGTTTATTAGTTCCCATGGATATCAGCTGGGGCCTGTGTCGATCTACCTCCTCTCCTCATTCCTTTCTCCCCCTCCGCTCTCACTCCCCCACCACCTCTGTTCTCGCTCCTTTCTCTCCAAGTGTCTCTCTGTTATCTCTGGCGACACCTATAACTATGAACGTAATGACTTTCTTTGGTAGAGAAACAACCCGTCATCGCTTCCTTCCCCAATAAATTCCAGGGTTAGTCGCAGCAGAGCCCATGTTAAAGTGAGAAGGGAGTTTGGCAGCTGCCGGGAAAATTGTGTTTATGATCCTTCGTCATTGGTGCCTTTTAGAACGGCTCTCCTCGGTCCAGGAGCCGAAGCTGCCGTCTCTCTTTCGGGAATGGCAGGGTTGAGATCGTGGATAGAGCGAAAAGGGGAAGGAAAAGTGAAAAAAGCAAGAGCAAAGAGCCAAGAACACATGGCTGGACCATTGTGTTTAGACAGAGAGAGTGTGCAGGGAGGAGGGATGAGAGTTGGACGTGAAGCACAGGACTAAAATGTGCAAATAAGGGTCAACAAAAGCACACTAAACTCAGGAAGCAAACCTTCTTTTTACAGTCTATGAAGCAAACTCATACTCCCTGGGTCCGTAAGCAAACTTAAACAACAATAGCAGAGCAGAGTAGGAGAGGAATAAAGATGTAAGGAAAAGCTCTGTTGCAAAGATTTAAAAAAAAAAATGTTTTGAGGGTACCTTAGTCTATATTTCATGCCGACTGTCCCAGACAACAAGGCCGGCGTTTATTTGTCTCACTCATGCATCAAGCCTCTCAAACTTTGACCTCAGATGGCTCCACCTCCGCCGATACAGACTTGTAGCAGGGGCTTTGGGGAGAGGAGGGTGGGGAGGGGAGGGGAGGGGGGGTTACAGCCCTGGAAGTGCAGAAGGAGTGTGATATGACATCCTCTTGCTAAAACTAGCAGTGGAAGTACAAGGCGCTGGGGGACGTCTGTCTGCGTGGAAGCTATAGAGCCAACATTAGGCCAGAGGTCGGAGCGAGGGGTCAGGTACAGCGACAGAGGACTCTTTGTTCCGTCTGTTTGGGCGGCTGTGAATCCCAGTGCCACAGAAGTCCAAGAGAAAGTTTGTGTTGTGTAACTCACGTTAAGAGTTTGGAGACTCAGTTGGCTGGCCATGAGTTGTAGATCTCAGGATACATCCATATAACATTTTTTGTCAGTGCAAATAAACGCTCTTGTCCGTTGAGTGGGATTTAGACCAACTCGCAGTGATTTGTACTCCACCACGCTTGCTGTTGTCTCAGCATTTGGCCCCTGCACTACTTGAATATCTGGTTGAATACTAGATGTTTTTACAGTGGCATCATGCAGGCCTGACTGGAAAATTCTTATCCCAGCAGCTTTAGCAAAAAGGCTTACGTTGCCTTTCATTCTTTTACAGTGTCAGGATGAGCAGTGCGTTTTCTCAATAACGTCACTTTGAGAGTTTTGAAATCTCACTTCGAAAAAAAAAAAAAAAAAAATCCTTTGCATCACCCTGACCTGTTATCTTTTTTTTCTGTGTTTACAGGAAGTCAAAGACGAAGCCAAATGGAAAGAAGCCTCCGGCAGAAGAGAAGAAGCAGTACTTGGAGCCAGAGTTCACAAAAATCCGCGTGGTGGACTTCGACCTCAAGGAGCTGGTGGTGCTGCCCAGAGAGATAGACCTCAACGAATGGCTAGCCAGCAACAGTGAGTAGTGACTCCGACCGTGGTGGTTTGTTAATGACAGAACATATGGAACAGGAGCTTTAGTGAGGGTGACGTCCTGAGCAGCAGAAACCACGGCTGTAATTACTAAGCCTTGTAAAAGCAGTTCCACGCAGTCATTGTTAAAATGTGAGAGGGGGCCTATTATCTTATTTGAGACGTAAACATTCCTTAAAGCTCAACGTTCGCTTTGGCTTATGTAAAAAAAAAAAAAATTTCCTCTGGGGGTTAGGGGTTGTTTTTCCAAGGCGGTGTGCACTTGTCATCCCGAGTGGAGGAGATGTTGCAGAGCCAAGTACTTTACATGATCCAGGCCTGGCACAGCGTCGAGACACCACACACTGCTGCTTTCAACATCATTGTTTCCTTATGCAGTGTTGTAACGCTTACTGAAATTTATAGTTGTCATTATGAGCATCATTTCTGCAGTTTTGTGAGCTGAGGCCTGACCGATTGATTTCATAAGACTGTATTTTGACTTCTTCGCTTTGGTTACGGGTCATCCAGGTACTCGCGAGGGCAAAAGAGCAAAACAAACATTCCTCTTTTGGTTTTTATTTCAGCACGATAAAACTCTGATATGTAACAGATGGGGCATGTCTTCACATGTTAATGTGTTTTTCAAAGTTAAATTGAAAGTTATATAAGCTGGCCTGTCTCAACTTGTATCCACCGCTAACTGGATTATTGCTTGGACACAAACAATAGGATCTGAACAATGTTTTGACTGAAGCATTAAAAAAAAAAAATCAATAATGACTTCATTCTTGCACGCAAGTACAAACCAACAGGACGTTGATTGAATGTTCTCTCACTTGGTGCCGATTTTGTCCCGCGGGAGGGTGCAGATTAGATTGTCTCATTAGGTTTGTTCCATATGGGAAAACCAAGACTTTGGGTTTGTTGTGGAATCACATTGAAAGTAATTTTATACACCACAGCCAATTCAGCATGATACGAGCGCCAGGCCTTGGAGCCAGTGCTGAAGTCCAGACATTACTGTATGAGACATTTTTTAAGGCTTTCCTGGGACGTCACCAACGTTCATCATGAGAGAATGGGAAAATAATTAGGACGGGCCAGCGTTAGCAAAGATAAGTGTCCCCAACATGTCGCTACAGGTTTTAGTAGTAGTAAAGAATTTTTTACAGGACGAATATTTTTGCTTTGCAGCTTAACTGGTTGTGAGGGAGTTTCCCCCTGACAGCAGAAATACCAGTCTCAGGGTTAAGTGACTACTCAGTAACCACTTCAATTTATCCAAGCTGCAGCCACCTCTTTTTTTTTTCCTCAAGTGTACACACACTGCTGAAGGATGTGGTGATTTGATGGATTAGTAGTGTGTTTGCATGTGACTGTGACTCTGACTGTGACACTGATCGATGTAGGAGATAAAAGAAGCTGCAGGTGTTTCCTCATCACGGGAAAACGTGACACGTGAAACACACACATAGTCCACTTTTATGTGGTTGAGTATTTTAGTCATTCATTCACATTGCACCGACCTACATCTGTTCCTTCTATGATTTAATCCTGGGTAGCAGATAACACACACACACTGAATTAACACGTTATGTTTCTCTCTTTTTTTCTCTTGTCTTGTCTACAGCAACAACTTTCTTCAACCTTATCAACCTGCAGTACAGCACCATCTCAGAGTTCTGCACTGGGGACACCTGTCAAGCCATGACGGCCTACAACACGTAAGTTATCTCCTGCGCTTTTGGTTTATTCATCGTTCACCTGCGGAGCCTCATTGGTTTATTCATCGGAAATCTAGCGTCTCGTCGGTTAATTCATTAAGAGATGCCTCCCCCTTCCACAGAGCGACAACCCAAAACCACAACCATGTGTGAAGAAATTTGTTTTATAATGTAATTTTATACCCCTAACTACATAAACAGATTTGAGCCAGATAAAGTCAAAACAACTACTTAACCACTCAATTTATCATTTGTTCATTCAGTGTAGCTGCTGTATTTGGATGGACAGACTCTGTAGCTTCACCTTTAATCCCTAATGGTTGTTTCTGTGCCTTCTGTTATCTTAAGTCCACTAATATCAATAAAGTCACATCACGCTCACTTCCTGAATAGATTTCTGTGAACAAACATTGCAAAAACAAGCCGGCCTCTGAAACTCTGAAACGCACCAGTTGTCATGCTTTAAGAAGCATGTTGTAGCAGCATAGCTTTTCTGAAAGTGGTTATTTGTGTGCAATCAACTAGAGCACACCTCAGCAGCAGTTTAAGGATAATCATGTGGAAGCTTATTCACACCGTGGTAACACAGGGGAGGTGACTAACTGTAAGTGTTTATCTAAACTAGTTTGCCCTGTCAGGGCGCGGTGCCATCTTTATGTGTGAACCCTTGTCTCGAGACAGAGAAGTCTTCATTCCCCCTGTGTGCACCGAAGGCTGGAAAAACCTGATTAACCCAAACTCTGAGGAACCAAGACACTCACTACACAGCTCCTAACTCATTACAACAAACATAAACGTGTGGACACTTGCTCACACGTTCACAGTGGACAAGATTATGACAATGACACCAATACCAAACAAGGCACCTGTTGAAAAATGACACAGATGTGACAGATGTGACTAAGAACCATGTCACGCGCGTTATCCCCCTCATTTATCGCCGTGTTTTTCCACTGCTGTCACTTAAAGCCGCTTCTCAGCCCACACCCGCCATGCAAAGGTGCTTCGCCTGCGGTATGTGAAGAGCGGAGACAGAAGTGCAGATTAACATGTTTTTGTTTGCACTGTCTATTGACCTGTGGAAGAGCTAATGCGTTAATCGAGAGGAAAAACACAAAAGTCAAACTTTAGTCAGCGTCGCTCCTGATCGAACAAAAACGCTGCATTTTTCTAAGACAAGGCCCACCATTTATGACTGTACCTTCCTCCTCCTCTGCCCCGCTGGCCAGATCCCCGCCCTTTCCTGCCCATGCAAGACCTGGCACCCACTCCCCCCGCTCCCCTCCCCTCCTCTGTGGTAAAAACTGACTGAGCCGCAGTCACAGCAGCGTCAGTGCCCCTGCCCAAGGCAGAGCTCAGCACTATTTTTGGAAGAAAATGTTTCCATGAGCTATGAGGGAACGGAACCATTTGGTAGCTATTTAGACCCATTTTGTATGGGTGGGTGGATCGACGTGCGTGTGTGTGTGTGTGTGCGTGCGTGCGTGTGTGTGTGAGAGAGAGAGAGAGAGAGAGAGAGAGGGTAATGTGCTTATACTGTTAATTGGCATTGGATTCAGATGCTAGTTCCATCTTGGACTAAGCTAAATTCATGAGCAAATTAAGCGTCACTCGCAAATCTGGTATCACCGCTTTCTGTTTTCCCTTTTCTTAATAGGCAAAGGGCAGTGAACAGTATTAAGTATTCATTGGCTTAATGGCAAACACATTTTTACTACATCCTTTAAACGCTGCACAGATGCAGCCAGATATTATTCCATCACATATATCACGTGTACTTTATTCCCAACATGAAGACATTTCATAACCACCCACATCCCCACCAGCCAACCCTATGATTAACACATATCCAGGAGATTAAATAAGGAAGAAGACATTACATAATAAGCAACTATAACTAAAAATGCTGTTTTTATATGAACCCAAAGGCCTAAGAAAACCAAAAAAACCTAAATAGGTTTCAGCTTCTGAATATTTTATGATAAAAAAAAAAAAACTAAGCTGCTTCAGAAACAAACCTCCATGTGTGTCAGTATTGTTCACTGTCCAGTGCTATATAAGGCCATAGTTTCATCATGTCTGGACGGGCATGGAGGCAAATAGAAGGCATATTTTTTTAGTTGAGCCAGTGTCTCTCTCACACACAAACACAGCGTCTAATCCTGAGTGAGTAAGCGCATTGTAAGAGTCTGGACCTGGTCCTGTGGTCAGTAGGTTCCCTCCTGCAGGGTCAGTTATGTGGACGCTTTACATTCCTCAGGATTTTTCTAATGTCTGTCCCACTGACTCCCACACTCACACATGAAACAGCTCACACCTTAACACACACACACACACACACACACATTTCTTCTCACCATCCTACCTACTCATTAATTCACCTTTTCCGGCTCACTGAGACGTCGCTTTTGTCTCTGGCGGCGACCTCACCAATCCTGTTTCGCCGTCTCCTCCCACTTGAGCTCGCTCTAACCGCCTGCAGCTCCATCGTCCACCTCAAAGGTGTCTGCTGACCTGCTGTCTGACTACAAGCCACCTGCTTGTAATTCAGCTGTCTGGGTCAACCCCTACAGAAATATTTGGCCAGCAGTGGCACCGGCCCTTAGGACTGTGTGTGTGAGGGGTGGGGGGGGTCAGTGTCCCGGTTACTCCCATCACTGCAGGGAATTTGGCCCAATCAGGAAATGAAAGCTCTGGGGCAGAGGGTTTAACGCTGAAATGAAAACATGCCAACATGATATCTGGACAAGAATGTGCCCATATGAAAAAACACACAAAACAAAATGTCACTGGGTCATTTTCGTTACGATCTGCGTTACAAGGAAATAGAGAAGGTGACAGCTCATAGTTCACCTGCATATTGTTTTTTCTTCCCGCTTCACAAAAATGATTTGGCGATTTTGTATTCCAGGAAATAGCTGCACCTGCGTCAGCTGCAAACATCCTTTTACAAAACATTCATTCTGGTTAATTGAAAGCCAATTCTCTGTCATGTAATAACATCCGGCTTGCTGGTTACCTGTCTTTGTTTACTGTCAATGTGTCTGTCAATTGATGTCATTTTTGTTTCCTTCTCTGTCTCTCTGCAGAATATACTACTGGTATGACGAGAGGGGGAAGAAGACGAAGTGCACTGCTCCACAATATGTCGACTTTGTAATGAGTCTTTGTCAGAAACTGGTCACAGATGAGGAAATCTTTCCTACAAAATATGGTAAGAGTCTCTCTGTCACTGACTCCTGCAGCTGATGTCGTACTGCTGCCCCCTGCTGCTCCAGCCAGAGAAATTTAGGGATACAGAAAATTAGTGGTAGTCTAACAAAAAATTTTTTTGGCAGTATCCTGTTTTATTTCACTATTCATCAAATCTGCTTATTAGTTTTTCAATTTGGTCAATATAATGCATAATACAATATCTCAAAATATAAGATAATACAAAATGCACATATTCACATCTTTTGAAAAAAAAACTTTTGAGTCTTGTTAGTTTTTCTCAATTTTTCTGGAACAGAAAGTTAAAAAATGAGTTAACTAATTGATAGTTTACGGATGAATTCAGCTATTCCTCCACTGATGTCCAAAATCTATTAACACCTCACTGAAACGCAGTAGTTGCAGCAGGGGTCACATTCATTCATTTCTGCCATTAACACCCACTGCAGTTTTTTAAATCACTCTCAAACATCATCCTGAGGCTGTATATAAATTGACTATTAATCAACGGCTACAGATGCTCCTTTCTAGGCCTTAGTAAATCTACAGCGACCAGGTGTTTTAAAGATAAAACTATATCTGTAAGTCATTTTTGAGGATTTATAGCTTCTATAGGAGTGAATTGTTTTGGGAAAGCCAAGTCAGACCCTGTTTTAGTCTTTGGATCAGATTTGTTGACAATGAGAAAACCATAAAGCATCAAACTTGCCTGTAAAAAAAAAAAAAAAAACATAATCCCCCTGATCCCTGTTTCTAATCCCGTCTCTTCTGTCTGCTTTGTTTCCTTTTCCCCCTTCAGGAAAAGAGTTCCCCAATTCCTTTGAGTCCTTGGTAAAGAAGATCTGCCGGTACCTGTTCCACGTGCTGGCTCACCTCTACTGGGCGCACTTTAAAGAGACGGTGGCTCTGGACCTGCAGGGCCACTTGAACACTCTGTATGCACATTTCATCGTTTTCGTAAGGGAATTCAACCTGGTCGACCCCAAGGAGACCTGTATCATGGACGACCTGTCCGAAATCCTCTGCACCCCCGCCCCGCCGCCCGCGCCCACCCCGGCCCCCTCCTCCGCCCCGGCCTCGCAACCCTCCCCCTCTTCACAAAACCACGTGACGGAGAGATGAGCGGGGGGGCGGCGGCGAGACAGCAGCCACCACCGGGGGTGATAGAAGATAAGATAGAGGAGAAGAAGGAAAGACAAAGACAGCCTGGCCCCCGTCCTCGGTGCCAGCAGGACTTAAAGAGACCTTCCACTACCCTTATATTTCGCTACTACACCAACCAACCAGCCGGAAGGAAAGGGGGGAGGGTTTTCGGGGGGGGTTTGGGGGTGGCGAGGAGGGGTTTGTCACGCCAGCAGGAATTGGCGTGAGCGTTCCTCCCATGGGGCAAATCCCTCCCATCTTCTCTGCAATTTAAACTAGGAACAAAAAAGTATGTGTATGTTTTATTTTATTTTATTTTTTTGGTTTTATTTTTCATTTTTATTTTATTTTTGTTGAAGTTTTATTCAGTTTTAATTTTTTGTTGTGGCGGTGGGGGTCCTCGGGGTGGGGGTGGGGGTCGGAGAGGAGAGGAGAGGAGAGGGTCGGAGAGGAGGGGGATTGGTGTGTCGAGCCTCCCTCTGTCTGTCCTCGACCTAACATACAGTACAGGAAGGGGGGCTCTGCTTTGCTTTGACCTACTATTTGTACAGTGTTGTTGATGTGTGGAGGAGAAGAGGCGTCTCTGCTCACCTGCCGGCTCGTCCATCCCTCCGCCTCCCCCTCCTCATCCTCCTCCTCCTCCTCCTGCAGGCGGCGGTAGCGGCGGCGACGGGGGGAGGGGCGCACGGCCACCATGCCGGCCAGTAGGGAGCCTGGTGAGGCGATAACTTAGCCAATCACTGTTTGGGTTGTTTATGTCGGGGCGGGATGGGGAGGGGGAAGGGGGGGTGGGATGGTTGATTAAAATAAAAAAGCGCTTCCTACTCAGGACCTGAGAGAATACGTCACTGCTGCCAGAGAGAAGTTCCTCTTTTATTTCTCCTTCTCTGCCCCTCGTTCTCTCCAGCCTGCTCAGCCCCTCCCCATGACAAGACGGTGTTTGTTTAATACAGTATAGTCACATAAATA
Organism: Trachurus japonicus; assembly: GCF_045865225.1. NCBI lineage: Eukaryota > Metazoa > Chordata > Actinopteri > Carangiformes > Carangidae > Trachurus > Trachurus japonicus. Next base: position 20,944,920 of record NC_140912.1, read on the forward strand.
ATCACCTAACAAACGTGTCCCCGAGCTCTTCTTCTTCGGCCTCTAGAGGGCAGCAAAACAATGTAGAGGAACTCCACAGAATCAGGGGAGACAGAGGGAGATGGAAAAAAAATCTAAAAAAGATTGTACATTAGCTCTCTAATCTGAGTGGATGATTCAGAGTCAGACTGGTGCCCGTCTGTGGCTGAACGGGGGGGAGCTGTTTCCTGATGTGGAGCACAGCTGCAGCCCCTTTAAACCACCACCACCACCCGCTCCAGCAGCACAGAAGGACAAAGACATGAGGTAATGTCTGCAGGCCCACAGAGGGAGCGAGACGGAGACAGAGAGATGGGTGCGAGTGACGGTGGGTGGAGCTGCTCCGCTGTGGAACCAGACACCAGTGCTCCCGGTGCAAAACTAAAAAATCTTCAGATTTGTGTTTTTTTTTGTTTTGTTTTTTAAACCTGTCCCTTTTAATTTGCTGTTTTTGAAAAGATTATCAGAGGAGAATTAGTTCAGAAATAATAACGATATTGGTATCATTACACATGTATAGAAAATGCACAGTCTGCTTGGACTTTACTGTACAAAGAATCGCAAGCGGGTTCTGTCAGACATTAGCCTCTGTGTGTGGAGGAGGATGGGTTTATAATTCTCCCTTTTTTATTTATTTTAATTCTTTTTTTTTCTTTTTTTCTTTTTTTTTTGCAGGGTTCTTCAGTTCTGGCTCTCGTTTTTATGTATTTTAATTATTAACTAAGTTAAAAGCAATTTAATATTTTAAGCTCTGCGGATTATAATCTAATAAAAGAGAGAAATGCCAGCGTGTCTCAGTGTCTTTTGTAAGAATGTGTGTGTAAAAAAAAATTTAAAAAAATGAGTATCTCATGTGCTGCATCATGAAGGTGTCACTAAACTCATCCAATATAACACAAAGTTTACTGTTCTATGCATAAACACTGAGCCTGAAAGCAGCTGTGTAACATCTGTAACTGTGAAGGATCTTTGTCAAATCACAGAGTTAGATCTGTTTTAGATAAACAGATTATAGCAAACAACAAATAAAACAGTGTTAAACTGTGGTGGTTGAGTTTGAAAGATGTCTAAAGGCAGCAGGACAGGGAGAATGAAATAATCTGCTGCTTTCAATTTACATTTAAGACTTCAGTTTTACATAGATGAAGTGTAGTGGTGATAAATCACAAGAAACTGCAGGACAGAAATTACAACAAAAAGGTGTAGAACATATCATTTCATCATTCACCACAGAATGTACGTATCCGTTTTTAATCTGTAAATTCTCTCAGTGTTTAGTAAGGACTTATTTTTAAATCAAATCATTCATCAACATTGATTTTTGCAAACTCTCAGTTATACTGTGAGCTTTGCTTAGTCATTGAAATCCAATGGCACTGGGTGTCAGACTCTGTAGGTCTCATTGTTTTCACTCTCCGTTCACAACACTTTGTCATTGAACATTCTCCTTTATTGCTTTTAGATACATGCATCACTCTTAATTAAAAAAGAAAAAGAAACAAAACACAGATGAGCCACTTCCTTCAGTCTGGGCTCAGGTTGTCCAACAACAGTCACATCTCATAAACAAACATCAGTGCTTTTCTCACTTTGTGCGTTTTCACAATGGCTCTGAGTAAAAACATGACGTGTGCATAAATCTCACTGCATGTGATGATGGATTATTGTTTACAGGCAATCAATCAATCCATATCATGATGGCATACATTGGTTGTTAAAGCAGAAGTAAGCGATCCGGTCGTTTTCGCTAATGCTGCGTTCCAGGCAGGCTTTTGAAATCGTAAATTACAGCTTCAAGTCACAACTTACGACTTTGTAGCGTTCCAGGCAACCCACTCGTGTTTTTACGACCTGTTTTACCTGTGAAAGTCACTATAACGGCCACTCGTAACTTCCGACCCGTGAACTCGTACCAGATCGAACTGATACAACTTCACAGGACGAAAAAACACAAGTCTACGAGTTGCCTTGAACGCACCATAACAGTCCTCGTCCCTACGTCACCACATTCACGGCGTTCCTTGGCTGCACACACAGCCCTGCATGCCGTTCTCTCTCCTCATTGGATAAAAACTGTAGGATACGATAAATGTTTTCTCTTCGGCTCAGAGCAGAGCAGAGTGACTGACAGACCCGTGTTTCAGTCCAAACACTCTATGTAAGTGATTGCTGTCGGAAGATATAACTATTTAAAGGGATAGTTCACCCTAGAATGATATTTCGCTCATTATCTACTCACCCTCATGTTGACTAAGGGCTGGAAGAATTATCAGAGTCCACCGTCCCTTCTCTGAGTTACAGGGGGTCTTGGCGTAGCAGTGCATTTCAATGCCACGGTAGCAAAGGGACACCAGAGCTCTTCGTAAAAAAACACACACAAAAAAACATCCAAATACCTCCATGATGCTCGTATGTAATGTCCGTCTTGTGCTGAAGCCCCAAATTGCGTAATTGTCCCGAAAAAAATTAAATAAGTCTATATTTTAAGCTTGTTTGTAGCGGAAGCTTCTCGAAGCTCCTCTTCCTGGTCCGTCCAAATCTCGCGTGATTCGCAGTAACCGCACTGACGCCGGCGCAAATGGATGTTTTTTTGTGTGTGTTTTTTTACGAAGAGCTCTGGTGTCCCTTTGCAACCGTTGCATTGAAATGCACTGCTATGCCGAGACCCCCTGTAACTCAGAGAAGGGACGGTGGACTCTGAAAATTCTTCCAGCCCTTAGTCAACATGAGGGTGAGTAGATAATGAGCGAAATATCATTCTAGGGTGAACTATCCCTTTAAGACTTATATTAACACAAATATATCACTTACTTCTGCTTTAAATAAATATGTTTCTGTTATTCAAGTCACTCCTCCCCATACTTTTACTGATTACCATACAAAACACAGTCAGACGTGGTGTGTGTGTGTGTGTGTGTGTGTGTGTGTGTGTGTGTGTGTGTGTGTGTGTGTGTGTGTGTGTGTGTGTGTGTGTGTGTGTGTGTGTGTGTGTGTGTGTGTTAGCTCTCCAGTCTGGTCCTGCGGATCACCGTGGCCCGACGCTTTCTCACCGACGGCCGCAGGGTGACGCCCTCGTTCAGCTTGAACTGCGCGATGCCACCTGCCTCGTCCAGAGTCTTGGCGCTGCAGCACGGCGTCGGCACCTTCGTCGTGTTACCGAACTTGGAGTAGTCCACCGCGTACATGCCGTCCTCCTCGGACACGGTGGGCACGAACCTCTGCCCCCACAGGATCTCCTCCGTCACGTACGACGTCCTGGCCTGCGTGGTGATGCCCGTGGTCTCCACCACTCCCTCCAGCACCACGACCACCTCGATGTCGTCGTGCAGCAGGTCGGAGGCTGACAGGCCGTACAGGGGGCTGTCCTTGTCGATCACGTGGCAGATGATGAGGGGGGACACCAGGAAGACGCCGTTGGTCCCCACCGGGTTGTCCATGTGGATGTCGATCTGGTCCAGAGGCACCACCTCCCCCTCCTCCGTGGTGCTTCTCCGGACCACCTGCATCCGCACGGTGGCGCTGATGATCATGCTTTTCCTCAGGTCGCCGATGCGGATCATGAAGCAGAGTTTGTTGTTGCGCACGGAGATGACCGCGTGTTTGCTGAAAATGAGCGTCTCCGCGCGCCGGTTGGCCTGCGCCGTTTTCATGAAGATGCAGCCGAGCATGATGGCGTTGATGACCAGGCCCACGATGTTCTGCACGATGAGGATGACGATGGCCGAGACGCACTCCTCCGTGACCATCCGCCCCCCGAAGCCGATGGTCACCTGCACCTCTATGGAGAAGAGGAAGGCGGAGGAGAAGGAGTGAATCTCCGTTACGCACGGGACGAAGTCGTCCCCCCTCTGGTCCAGGTCGCCGTGCGCGAAGGCGACGAGCCACCAGATCATCCCGAAGAGGAGCCAGCTGCACAGGAACGACATGGTGAAGATGATGATCGTGTGGAGCCATTTTAAATCCACCAGAGTCGTGAAGACGTCCTGCAGGAACCGACCCTGCTCGCGGATGTTGGTGTGCGCTACATTGCAGGTGCCGTTCTTGGCAACGAACCGAGCTTTGCCCTGTTTGGCCTTGAACTTGGGCTGCTGCAGGACACCTTCAGCCAAACGTGTCAGCAGGTAATCTTCAGGAATGAGTCCTTTCCGGGACAACATAGCGATCCCATACTACGCACCCACACCACACGGTTGTTTGGTTTGGCTTCTTCTCTCCTCCCCGCTCCTCGGCAGCTGTCGGGCGCAGGAGGGACAGTCCTGTTGTCGCCCGTTTTCTGGAGGTATGTGCGCTCCTCACGTTGCCTGCTCCGGATCAGGCGCTGCTGCTGCTGCTGCACAACCGCGAAGTCCCATGAGAAGATTCTTCTTCCAGCTCCGCAGCTGCCGCCGTCACTCACCCCACCGACGACCGACCGACCGGGCGTAGCTGCTGCTGCTGCTGCTGCTGCGCCACGCCACAACAACCACCGCCACAACCACCACCACCACTACCCCCGCCGCTGCGTCCTCCCATCAGTGGATCAAAGAAACTCGGCGTATAATTGTGAAGTGTTGATGCAGTGCCGGGGGCAAAATGGGCCGAGCTGAGGTTTATCACCTTTGGGTGAAGAGCAGCCTCGTGTGTGGTGGTGGTGCTGGTTGGCTCCGTGCTGACTCCGCCACTTCTCTCCAACTCGGTAACGTGAGATGGAGACGCTGTGAGGTGGAGGAGATACAGTCCCTCCCTCCCTCTCTTCCTCCGTCTCTTCACCCCCTCTCTCTCTCCCTTCCTCTGCCACCTCTGTGATGCCCTTCCTGTGTTTGGGAACGTGAGCGGCCCATCATGCAGAATAAACACATGTGCAGCTCTAAATGCCACCAACAGGCCCCACTCTGATTATACAGCACATCAGGCCTATTCAAATAGTGGCTCAGGGACATACTGTTTTTCTTCTTTATGCACTTTGAGGTGTGCCTAGGTGACCAAAATGTTTATTTTGATTCATAATTGAAGCAGTGTTATTACTAATACTGGGCGTCTGTTTCTTTTTTTATTTCAAAAGTGGAGTAAAGAATTGCCACTACCTCAGTTTCTAAAGCTTTTTACATTGTTTTTATGCACTTTTTGATGTGCCCGTGTCAAATGTGACCCATTTTTAAAGGGAAACAATGATTAAACATGACTTGTTTTTCAATATAAATTTAAGTTGTGTTAGTTTAAAACCACAAGACGCAGAAAATGTCTGGCCCCAATAAATTTCTTGGTTTGAAAATCTGGCCAACACTCACAGTGAATCTCCCTCAGGTCTTTTGATTTAAACTTCAGCAGCTTTAGTCTTTTCCACGAGCATCTAGTCCTGTGTTTAAACCCAGATCTTCCTTCCCTCTGCCCCTCATGGGCAGACTTCATTTCACAGGCCAGGCCAGTCTGCTCCACTGGCATTTGTACAACATCACATGTCGGTCCTGGCTCCAGCAGGCGCAGACTCTCAACTCACATTGACACCCCTGAGTATTAGGAAGATGATCACTATGCTGTGTCTCTGGCTCTCTGCCTGCTCCTTCTGGACCTCAGCTCAGCTCCAGGTCATTTAAAACCTGCTCTGTCATGCTCCATGACTCATATATTTGGTACAGAGCAGTAAATCCCACAAACACACACAAGCACAAAAAAAAAAAACAGCTTTCCATCACCTCACTCACTATCACTTCAGAAAACACCAGTGTGAATGATAATTTATGTTTTATTAACAAAGAATTAACATTTTTTTATGTACAAATATAATACAACATGATTAAAAAATAAAAGGAATATATTCCATGGGTCAATTGCACTTCGAATGTCTTCCTTCAATGCTGCTTCTCTCTCTCTCCTCCTCCTCCTGTTGTGCTACTTGTCTGCTCGCACGAAGGAGGCGAAGACGCTGCCCTCCGTGTCCAGCAGGGCCTGGGGTCTGTCGTACTCCAAGATGATGCCCCGCTTCATCACAATCACCAGGTCGGCATTCAGGATGGTGTGGACGCGATGCTGCAGGGGAGGAAGAGGAGGAAGACTTGAGTGAACATCACTAAACAAATGGGCAAGTAAAGTGTCCAAGTGGCCGCTGGGACACTTTAATATTCATGTATGATGTTTTTAATCGCTTTATAGTGATATAACCATAACAATGTTCCTCTGGAGATCACATTACCTTTTTTCCTCTTCTCTCTTTTACTTTTTAAAAAACACTTTTACTGCAGTAACACTTATGTGTCCATGCAGCAGTCCACTGGTTCATAAGAACTGCATCATGGGTCAGTGTAAAAGGGAGGTCAGCACTCTCAAGGGAATGACTGGGGGGCGGGGGGGTGGGTTACATGCATTACTGTTAATACCTGGCACAGTATGGGGAGGGGGGGATACTCACTGCTATAGTAACTACTGTGCGGTCAGCAAAAGAGGTCATCACCACTTTCTGTAGGATGCTCTCCTGTGGGGACAGAGGCAGAGGACAGAGATCAATTCAAGGTACAGGTAATAGAAAAAGCCTCTTTAAACATATCCTCATACTGATTGAATAGAAAAAACTCACTATCACCTCTCGTTCCTCATCCCAGTGCCCCTGATTAAAAGCTCCAGCCTGTTTCCTCGAGGGCTGTGTGCTGCTGCTGCTATTGTAAGCTACAAATGTCGCCCTTTGTAAGCGATCGTACAAAGTAAGAAGCGGCCATTTGTCCACGCTGAATCCCCTCAGGCTATAACTGCCCTCGGTATTATCCCTATTTCAATCTATATGTATCTCCCTCGTGCACGCCCCCTTTTCCACTCCACCTTTCTTTTTTATCCTCCTCTTATGTAAGAAAAGTACAAGTACAACCAGAACCTGTGATCACTACCAAACTGAAAGTTTTCTGTTTCTATTAGCAGCTCAGATATTTAAAACACAACAATGCAGATTTTCTGCCTATGATACTGTAAAACTTTAACTTTTATATATGAATATGAATTCAGAAGGTCATTGAGCATTTCCCTGCTTGAATTCTCCACTCCATTCACACCTGTCACACACACACACACACACACACTGACCGTTGCCATGTCTATGGACGCCGTGGCTTCGTCCATGATGAGGATGCTGCTCTTCCTGACGAAGGCTCTGGCCAGACAGAACAGCTGCCTCTGGCCCTGACTGAAGTTTTCCCCTCCCTCCGTCACTGTGGCATCTAAAGGGCAGAAATATCTTTAATTGAATAAACACGCAATACTACACCCACAGTGGTACATTAATATTAATGTGAGAAGCACAGAGCTGAAGTTGCAGATTGCTTTATCAGTGACACAACACAACATTAAAGTTAATTGGCCATTACGATTCCTTGCTTATGAATCAATATTGTATTGATTTTCCATTGTATGTTATGAATGGGACCGAGCTATATAAGGAGAAGCTGGAAAAAGTGAACTGCTCCCCGGTGATGTCTGAGTCAGAGCATGTGTGCTTCGTCAACACGAGCTCTGACTGAAATCACATGGGAACAGTTTCTGAGTGAATTAATTTGTTTTGGGACGAATAAACAAATGAACACCAGGAATTAGGATGGGAAACACTGATGACTCTTGAATTATGAATTCATATTAATTATATGAATTCATAAGCTGTAAATAATAGTTGGAAATGTTATTTTTTTCATGCACAAAATAGAGGTCATTATGGACTTGTCAAAAATCATTACTATAGTTTGATAACATTAAGTCAGTGGGGTGGCTAAAAATACATTTTAAAGATTTCTCCTCCTGTTACATGTAAAACAATCTTTAAAAATACAATTATGGTTTTCACAAAATAACATAAATGTCTCTCTCTCTCTTTCTCTGCAGTGACATGGAGCCCTCCCGGCACTGCAGTGCAGTCTGCTTTATATGCAACATTAAACACAGAGTCACCACTGTGCTCTTACTTGAACCAAATTAAAGGGCAAAGTTAATTAGCCATTAACTCCTGGGCCTCAGATCAATGGTTTATTGAACATGTGGCTTCAGCGAACAAAACTACAGCAGTAATAGATCAGTGTCACACATGCACACACACCCTGACACACATTCATCAGTGTGTCACTATACTTTCTGTCTGAATGCACCGAGTGAAGCAGAAACCATCAGGTGAGATGAGCAGCAGCAGCAGACTGTGACTCTCTCAGAGCAGTGACAGGTTCCTTTATCAAGAGGCAGTGACGAGTGGAGGGACAGACACATCCCAAACTGAGCCAGAAGTTAAAGTGCAGCCTCCATACATCAGCATACCGGGCATTCCCCGTTCGCGGTATGTAGGTTAAAGCTGTTGAGGAGGAGTCACGGGGCTCTCAGCTACCATCTGATCTGATCTGATCCTGAGTCTGCTGCGGTCTACACCTGTCAGGATGTAGCAGCATGAGCTCCAACGGCGAGTTAAAAAATTCATGCTGATGTATTCTGATCCAGAGGCCTGATCTTTAGTGTCGGGACACTGGAGCAGCTGACAGGTGTGACCGGCGAGTAAACACGTGATCTTCAAAGAGGTCAGATTGAAGCTTCACATTCAGTCACGCAGTTTATACAGAGTGAGTGACTGATGTTAATATTTCAAATAAATATGAACATATTAATATTGGTACTGGCTATTATCTATTCATTAACAGTAAATGTGCATTGCCGAAGTATGCAGTTGTAACTCCCTCACAATTTAACAGGCTTTATGCACAGCTCCACTACTTCCTGAACGTAAACAAGCTCCTTTATTTCCTGTCTTACATTATTGGACAAACTGATTGACCTCAGTAGTCACAGCAATGGTCAGACACACCTGGATTAATCAGTTTGTCCAATAATGTAAAACAGGAAATAAAGGAGCTGGTTTAAGTTCAGGAAGTAGTGGAGCTGTGCATGAAGCCTATTCAGTTCAAAATAGTGTAATTGAATGAACAACAACAACAACAACATCAACATAGTTCCTCACCCAGGCCTCCTGGCAGTGATTTAACCACCGGCTTCAGCTGAGCGATCTCCAGAGCCTCCCACAACATCTCGTCTGTAGCCTTCATCTCTGGGTCGAGGTTGAACCTACACACACACACACACACAAACACACACAACACAGAAAGCAGCACGTTCTCACATATTAAAATCTGTAACCATGTAATGTTTAATAGATTATTATTTAATCCAGTTATCCCCACCGTTTACTTTCCATATTTCCCCTCCCCTAATTCAACGCCAGTGTTGATCTGATCTTTGTCTATGTGAAGCAGCATCTCTGATAATCTATAGTGAATGTTTTAGTAAACAGTTGACTTTGCGAGCATTGCAGAGCATTGCACAGTTTTCTTTCAGTTCTTCTTTCTCCTCTTCCCCGACATGTTTACACTTTTATGCTGCTGGAGGCTAAAAATAAACCTCTCCAGTAGAGTTTTCAGTGGAACGCCCTCTTATCTACAGACCCTCTCTGCTCTACTTGTGCTTTAGCTAAGTGTCTTTAAGGGTGCCACAGTTTTGCCAACTGCTCCTGTTACAGGAAATGTTTTCCCTCCTTCTGCCGAAGCTATTTCAGATTATCACCCAATCTAAACTGCTGTGACGCGTCCTTCCTGTTGATGAAGGGAAGTCCTTCGTACCGGATGGTGCCGCTGAAGAGGAAGGGGTCTTGGAGGATGATGGACAAGCGAGACCTGAGGGTCTGCAGAGGCAGCTTGGCGATGTCGATGTCATCGATGACGATCCTCCCTGTGAAAGACAGAAAAACGAATTCATAAAAAACACAATCACATCATGCATGATCCACAACAAAGTGCAACAAGGAACAAGAAATTCTCAGCATTTCAGATGTTACGTGCAACAATAAAAAGCTTTATCTGGCTTGTGTTTTATTTAAAAACCTTCTTCAGCCATATTCATTTCACTTGACCCGTCCCTCCACACTGATATGAAATGCTTCACCTTCAAACATGTCCACCATGCGGAAGAAGGCCAAGGAGAAAGAGGATTTTCCGCTGCCCGTCCTGCCACAGATCCCCACCTGAAAATAAACAACTCTAAATCATCATCAATCATCCCCAGTACTCAATCGGCCAATAAGATAAAAACCTATTCAGATGCTATATTCCCTGGCCCTCATGTTTAGTTACCTTCTGTCCGGGGCTGATGTGTGCGTTGACGTTTTTCAGCACGGGCTTCAGCGTGGTGTCGTATCTGACGCTCAGGTTCTGGATCTTGATCTCTCCCTGTCGGGGCCAGCCCTCAGGGACCTGAGACACGGCTGATAGAGACACACAAACGTAACGATTTGATTAAATCTGTTTACATGATACTTGACTAAAGGGGCCACTGGGCTCTTCAACAAAATCCATTTTGGCTGAAAGGTAAAAATGCATGTACGATGGATTATTAAGGGATATAATGGCATTAACTACAACAGCTGAAGACAGATAAAGACACATTTCCCTTGAGCATCATGATACCCCACTCCAGCTGACGATGATGAATGTGGAGCAAATGTGGTCTAACTTTAAACTTCATCCTGAGTGACTAAGACATTAGAAAAAAAAGAAACTCAGAAGAAGAAAGCAGATGTGATTTGTTTTTTTGCTGAGTTAGTGGAGGGTTCGTTTCTAGAAACTGAACCCGTGTGGCTGCACTCACTGAGCAGACCCTCTGAATTCTCCGGTTCAGTTTTGAGCAGGCCGTTAATCCTCTTGACTGAGCCAAGCTGTACTTCCATGTCTGCCAGGTTACGCACCATCCAGTTCATGTAGTTGGACACCTGATACACAGAGGGCAGGGAGGGAGGGAGGAGGAGGGGGAGGGGGAGGAGGGGAGTGGAGACAAGTTGGGTAAATGTCACCAAACAGACACACAGCCAGAGCCAGTCCTCTCAGGCTCTTTCAGCTCACACACCATTTACAAACCTTGTATTTCCATGAGGGGCATTTTTCAAGAGTGAAGGAAAACAGAGAAGTTTCCAGCTGACAATGAATTTTTCAAAAAGTCTGATGCATGTTTTATGTAGTTCACGTAACTTCAGATCTTTAAGACAATTTTCTTAACATTCAATTATTCAGTTTGTCTAACACATTTAAAAACTACCAAATTTTCGAGGAGGACACAGTTTTCACGGCAGAGCACCAGCACAGGGAAAAAGAAACAATTTTTTTCACATTTTTTAAAGGTTCTGTTTTTGTGCAGCAAGAAGAGAAATCAGAAGAAAATGTAAATGAGCCACTGATTATGTATCATAAGTCGTTCTTTTCATCAGCTTCTCCATTTCGATCTCCCTCAAGTATGAGAAATCGTGTGTTTCAAGTGGTACTTTGAAATTATGATTTTCATTTTGACTCTGATTTTATAATCATCTCATTTATCTTGTATAATAGGTTAGATTCACTGATGTATTAAAAAATATGTAAAAAATACCAAGTCAAATACGCCGAGGGCAGAACAAAACACGAAAGAATCTAGGGAAATATATCGAAAATCTTTGGAAGAGTTTGACAGAAATGTAGAAAATGTATTATTTTAATGTAATAAATGGTCTTTAGGAAATATAAAACACATATTCAAAACACACGGCCTCACCATGAGTGCGTAGGTCAGTCCCAGCCCCACCAGACCAGTGGACAGCTGGTTGTAGAGTGAGTTGGTGATGGAGGCTACGGCTGCCACCAGCACCACACAGGCTCCGATGTATTCCTGCAGAGACAGACAGCATCACAACACAGTGAGGAGATACAGCATGGCTGAATAATTCAAAATAAGTAAATGAGGTAAAGGGGCGATCTCTTATTACACAGCGGTTTAATGTCAACACGTATGATAATGAAGAGCATGTGTGTGCACATGAATCCATAAACATCTCAAGGTTATCTCCTCTGCTGTGAAACGTTGTGGATACATAAAACATCACGACGGCTGCGTTTCATGTTTCATGTCAGGATGGAAAATTCAGTTTTTCTGGATCCCGACAGAGGGAGCAGTTACCCAGCAACAGCTGCCGTGTGACAAACTGTAAACAACAACAACGACCAGAACTCTTCTGCAGAACTGAACAGACGGACGGCTCATTACCATGCGGACCTCCAGCCACCGGTTGGCCGCGGTGAGGAAGAGGGAGGCGATGTTGTTGGCATCGGTGAACTGCAGTAACCTCTGTCTGAACCTGGGCTCGTACCTGACAACACAAAGTATTAGTTAATTATATTACAGACCTACTTATATTATATTCCACCTGCCTGCTACTTTTCAGCCCTTTTTGCATTTAGATGGTAGGCATCATTTTTATCTATGTTTTTTTTTTCTTCTACTATGTTTACAATTTTTTAATTTTTTATGATGTTTTATGCTGTTTTATGCTGTTCTTTTTAAATGTTTTGTCTTTATGTAAAGCACATTTAGTTGCTTCTTGGTATGAAATGCGCTATATAAATAAAGATACTTTGCCTTATAAACCACCAAAAAGAGATATTATACATAGTTTAACTGCAACAACTGAGAGAAAATGAAGGATGTGTCAATTATAGGGAATTAAACCAAAGTGAAACAAAATGTATAACCTTTTTTCTGTCTGATTTGGAAAGTCTAAGAGCAATAGCTTTGACAGAAAGCAGAAAATGATCTTATCTACTGTAGTACTGAAAAGCAAAGTGCAAATGGAAATTTAATGTGAACATGCAAGTTTTGGTTCACTGAAATGATAATTTCAAAAGAAGATGCCTCACAAGAATGAATCCGAATGGCATTAGCGATATATGATGTTTTGAAGAAGTGCCTCAGACATTCAGAATTACATTTCCATAAAATCGAGACTCGTGTGGGACACTGATTTTAAAAGGAAGGCTCAAACATTCAGACTTTTTAGAGCCTAGTCAACCTCTTAAAAACCGCCTCCTACACTTAAGCTTCTCATCAGACCTGAACTGCACCTGCTTTTCAAACTTTTAATGTGCTCAGAAGTTGGATTTGATAAAAAATAAAAAATAAAAAACTCTTGCTAAAGCTCAGAAGTCAGAAGGTATGAGGGTGTTATCACAGACGGTGCAGTGCTTCACAGGCCAGATGCTTTCATCCTGTAAAATTAGTATTTAATAAAAGATGAGCATTTCAAACATTGGACCCTGTGGATATAAAATGACTACAGCAGGAGATGGAGTGTGTTCGAGATCACCTGAGGGCTCTGATAGTCGTGAGACCTTCCACTGTTTCTGAGAAGTGGGACAGTAAAGGGAGCTGGGTGCTGTCCTCCAGCTGCTGCAGGTCCCTGACAGAAGACAAAGATATAGCAAAGATATAGTATATAAACAGGTATATAGATTGGTCATTAGGTTGAGGTGATAATGGTGTCACTGTGTCAAACTAATACTTACACTGCAAAAACTCAAAACCTTTCCAAGAATATTTGTCTTATTTCTTGTCAAAATGTCTCATTTCTAGTCAAAACAAATCTCTTTCCACTTAAAATAAGACTCATCAACAAATTAACTTGTTTTTAGATCATTTTCACTTGTTTCAAACTAATTTTCACTTAAAATAAGTAGAAAAATCTGCCAGTGAAAGCAAGTTTTTTGTGTTTGTAATAAGAAAGAAAAACTTGCTCCACTATCAGATTTTTCTACTTATTTCCAGTGAAAATATGCTTGAAAGAAGTAAAAAGTGTCAAAAAAACAAGCTACTTTTATGTGATGAGTCTTATTTTAAGTATAATGAGATTTGTTTTGACTAGAAATAAGACAAATATTCTTGGTAAGATTTTGAGTTTTTGCAGTGTAGTTTGTGTAATACAGATGCGATACTGTACATGTTTCAAAATCTATTTACGGTATATAAACTTTAACTTACTTAACAGCTACCGTATGTTATGTTTGTTAAATGTAACGAATAAATACATGTATTATGCGTAAAAATGTCAATACGTTGGGCCATAACTCAGCAGGATCAACCTTTAAAACATATTCTCACTCAACAACTCGTCTGTGATCCGTGTCACTCAGCCCCGTTCACACTCACCTGGACGCCACTCGGAAGTATTTCTGGATGAAGTAGCAGGTGACGGCCAGCGGCAGCAGGGCGAAGAGGAAAACAGGGGTCACGTAGGAGATGACGCCCAGGGCGGAGACACACAGCAGCGTGGAGCGGGTGAGGCACTCCAGGGTGGTCGGGATGTGCTGGTCGATGGTGTTCGTGTCGGTGGAGAACCTGTTGAGGATGCTGCCGAGCGGAGTCGTTTCAAACAGCCTGAGGGAGGGAAAACAGTGACTCACTGCTTCAGAAGCTTAATCCACCTGTCTCTCTCAATAAAACCAAATGTGAGCTTGAGTATTATGGTACCTCGGAGTCATAGCGGTAGAGTTCTTTTGTGAATTGATTTTTTAATTTTCTTTAATACCTTTTATAGTCTCTAAACCACTTTACTCGCTGCTACAATATTCAATTTAACTTTAGGACTCCAGGTTTATTTAATGATTAAATTAAAATGATAATTATATTTTAGAACTACTCTTGAAAGATATGTGGAATCCTTAAGGTTATTTACATTTTGGACACAAGGGGAGAAAAATGTTTAACATGACTCTGCTCAGACACGCTGTGCAGTTGACTGGTTCGGATAAACTCTTTCATTTATGATATATGTGTTTATTCAGTGTATGTGAGAGTGTGTACAGTACATGCAGTGTGTGGCATGTGCATGTGAGCATCTTTATGTACAGTAAGTGACATCTCCTGGGTTTTGTGTGAGGAAAGCAGATGGTGTAATGGAGTAATGAGGCATAAAACAAGCTGCTTTTAAGTGCGTTTCCTGACTTGTTTTAGCACATGCACATGCAGCTCTCTCTCTCTCTCTCTCTCTCTCTCTGTCTGTCTGCCCCCTTCATCCATCATGAGACCGAGCTGTAACACACACACACACACACACACACACACACACACACACACACACACACACACACACACACAGCATTGTACCTCATGGGGGCCAGTATGATCTTGTTGAGCAGGTTGTGGTGGAGCTTCTTGGCCACTTTGAGGCCGGTCCACTCCACAGCCACAGAGGTGGCCAGACACAGGGCGATGCCCAGGCAGCACAGGACGCTGAACACCGACAGATACCACGAGTGACTGAAGCCACAGTCCTACAACAGAGAGAGAGAGAGAGAGAGAGACATTGAAGACATGACTGCAACTTTGTGTGTGTGTGAGGGAGCGGGGGTGTTCCTGCTTCTCACTTTGCTTGTTCTGTAATTACAAGCATAATTAAACTCGGAGGCTGGTTAAAAATTAGCTTTCTAATGTGACAGAAGCCCGTGAAGCTTTCAAAGCCGTTCTAGCAACATTTGAACAAGAAATGCAGCTTCGGTCTCCTGCCCTCAGCTTCATTTTCTCCTCAGCTGACCTCCTGTTACATTAACCGCTCTGACTGATCGCTTTACATATTTAAACACATTTTAAACATCTATTTATATCAAGTTTTAAACATTTATTTCAGCATGATGAAGCACATTTTACTCTTACTTTTCTTTTCTTATTTCTCTCTATTTTTGGTCATGTTATATTCATTGTAATACATTGGACCTGTCTAATAGGTAAATTGGATTGTCGGTGGAATAAAATAAAAAATACACTCCAGTTGCTCAACACACAGACTAACACCCACTAGAGATTTGTGTAATCCCTTTATTGTTCCTTTATTTCCATCGTCTAAATGGACATAAACTCTGCACATCATCTGTCACATGTAAGTGTGTTTACAGTGAAGTGAATATGCAGTTACATAAAGTGGTGGTAATGAGCCAGAGTTTGTGTTTGATAGCGGAGCAGGACTTCCAAGTGGATAAGTCCGCAGCAAAGCATAGATTAGATAAACCTGGCAAAGACACACAGAGACGAAGCCAGACAAGATGTCCTCTGCATCCCAGCGCCAAACTATCTGCTCCTGACCGGACGCCGGTCGGTGAGTGTGTTTGAGGAAAGATGAAAAAGAGGCTGCTGTAACGTTAGAGGAGGAGGAAGTGGAGGTGTGTGAAATATGACCTGGTATTTTGGTGCACGGGACAGACACACACATACTCACAGGCACAAGCAAAAATACACACACAAACAACGTATACGGTATATAACTACTGTATTGATAATAGAGCTGCTTCATCGTTCCAAGAACATTATAACCTGTCAGCAGCTGCTGTGACCTTAATGTGTGAATGTTGCAGCTTAACCTTCACCTGCACTATACTGTTTTCTGAGCGTGTGTGTGTGTGTTTGTGCTTTCTCTAAATGTGTGTTGGCTTGAATGCCAGTTAGAGATTATATTGGGGTTGGAAAGGCAGAGCTTAAAGTTGTAGAAAGGTTAAAGAGGATGTAGGTGACAAACTGTCTTTCAGTCAGGATAAGGGGTTATTTCAGGTCATAGCTCTTCCTCTAAACCCTCATTGACAACAAACTGTCCTCAAGCGTGCTGTTACTTAAACACCCTTTTTCAAAATGCTTTTCCATTTTGACGCAGACAGATGTTGATGCATTTCTGCTGCTCTAATATGCAGATGAGGCCTCTGGGTTTTGTTAGTGAACGCTCCATATGGAGCTGGCAGCGTCTGTGTCTGTGTTTTAGGTCAGCTCTGCTCAGTTGAGATACACGAGAGAATAAAAGTGAGAACAACTGTTATGTAATTTCACAATAGCCTGTTTCACAAACACGTGTAGATACAGTTCAGCTTCAGCATGTTTTTCATAAATGCTGCAACTATTTTTATCATCATTTCATTTACAGATTTCATGATCTATTGAACTTCAACCTGATGTCATTGAATTGTTTTTTTCCGATCAGTGCTCCAGAGTATTCACTTTACTGTGAAATATCAAATTGTCTCATTTGAACATATTTTCTGTGTTTCAAAGACTTTGTCCAAATTATATTTTACCAAAAAGCAAATGCTCGAGATAGGAACTTAAATCTTAAGTCTTCTGATCTGAAGAAAACACGATGACCAGGAATTCAGATTTCTCAGGCAGAAATATGAATTGCAGACTTAGGGGCAAAAAGAAACTGGTGAGCACTGGTGAGTCAAAGTAGGACCACACCCAGTTCTCAGGACATGTTTTCTGACTGTGGATATGAGCCCAGATCCCAGGAAACATTCATGTAAGAAGATGCTACTGCTCACTGAAATCTGCATCATCACATGTTCTCACCTAATTAATCAAATACGTCTCTCGTCCTTTCCCCTACTTAGGTCGTCCTTGACAACAGCCAGATTTGAAAAACGCTTTCTAAGACCTTGATTTCCCTGTAACCCATCATCTATAAGAAATTGTGTGACCTAGCTATGGATGATAGCAGCAGTTACATCTACACAAACAATCATAGAGGTCCCAGTGTTACAATAACAATGTCTAACAATGTGAAGGTCGTTATGAACTGAACTCTTGGAGTGTGTTTAGAAAACAACAGATCTCCCTCACAATAAAAGCCACAGATTTATCCTATGATGTGACCTTCATGTTGGGAATCACTGACATAAGGGATCAGAAATCATCACAACTGAGAGACCACAACTAGACTAATGTTTGGCATTTTAACTTGGGATTTCTTGGTTTCCCACATCAAACTCATCAAATACACAATCCAACAACTCCAAAATGCTCTTGTGGACAAGTTGTGACCTGCACATTCACCACGCTATGAGATAATAACGGAACGTTAAGAGACTCAGTCGTTTTTGAGGTAAATTTGTGCAAAACAGCTGATGCGCGTTCCTGTCAGGGGCAGTTTTCCGGCAAGCAGTCTCTGCATTTGCCTCGAAAACAACTCCGTCTGGTAACGTACCATTATTATCTCATAGCGTGGTGAATGTGCAGGTCACAACTTGTCCACCAGAGCGTTTTGGAGTTGTTGAATTGTGTATTTGATGAGTTTGATGAGGGAAACCAAGAAATCCTATGAGCCTCCGTAGCGTAGCTCTGAGCAGCTCGCGGCTCTGCTCCGCCGTTCTAAAAATAGCTTGCACCGACAAATAAAGGTAACGAACCTACTGCTATGACTGTAGGGATTGTGGCAATGGGCCAGTTTGCCAAAATGTTGAACTATCCCTTTTAAGTAATTTAAGTTAATAATAGTAAGTTAAAATGCCAAACATTAGTCTAGTTGTGGTCTCTCTGTTGTGATGATTTGATCCCTTATGTCAGTGATTCCCAACATGAAGTACTACAAACTATAGGGATTATGGCAATGGGCCAATTTGCCAAAATGTTGAACTATCCCTTTAAATGCCAGATTCATGCAAGTGTAATCAGACATGATGACTCTGACAAGTGCAGACAACAAATCCTCAGAGAAAGACGAAGCGTTCCACATCTCACCTGAACGATGGTGCAGTTGCGAGCTGTGGCCTTGATCTTGGCGTCGATGACGTCAGACGTCCAGTGCGCCAGCCAGTAGTCGATGGCAACCATGAGGGAGTGTTTGAGGAGCTGTGACAGGAGGAGCAGAGAGAGCAGCAGGAGCCCGGCGGAGGACAGGTAGGTGCCACAGGAGCGCCACGGGATGGTGGCCCGCTGACGCATCACCTGTGACATGTTGTCGTCATCGTCACTTTCCACGGATTCCTCTGGGATCAGGACAGAGATGAATTAAAAATGCTAAAGTCTTTGGACTGAGAGTGAGACGTGACCAGGCTGAGTTGTTTTCTCTTCACTATTTTGGCTGCGTTTTATCTTTGGAAAATAATATGACCGTGTCCTCACATACATTTGTTTTATCTCATGTAAAATGCTCGCTCTCTTCTGCTGTGACTCACTGTCCATACGGTCTCGAACATTTATGATGTTCCTCCTCCTTCTCTCCTCCCTAGATATGTCATTATCTTCCTTGTTTGTCATTCCCCTCTTTCCCTTTCCTTCCTGGACACATTTCCAATATTTTTTATCCTGTTGTGTCTCGTGTAAAGATGCATTACTAACACAGGAGAGAGAGGAGAGAAAAAAAACAAAAAAAAACAGAAGGTCACAGACGAGGAGAGGCAACCCACTATCTATTTTCTACAACACCAAGCAGATGCTCATTCCCATGAATGGCGTGGTTTTCAGGGGCAATGGTGCAGCCATGACACACTTACTGTCAGGAGGTGAGGAGGTAATGGCAGTGACCCTCCGCCCCACCTCGGATATAAATATATCACATCACATCATGCAGCAAGCTTCGGAGCATGAGGCTGCATGTGGGCGTCTGTGAGGCTCAAAAGAAGCAGCAGGGCAGAGACGGGAATAAAAAAATAATAAAATGACTGGCAGGGCTAAACAGACCATCGCTAGCATCATCTACAATCATGCTGGCATCAGGTAGGTTTTCAGGAGCAGAAGACACAAGAGCTTGGAGAAAAAAAAGTGAGAGAAATAAAAGACTAAATGGATGACGAGGCTCTACGATGGCAGGAGAAGCTCACACAGCGGCAATTTGCTAAAATCGTCACGATGCCACAGACATTGTTTTTCTTTCTTTCTTTTTTATTCTTCTTTTTTTTCAAACCATGCTTTCTGGCCACACCTGCTCGATCGAGTATGAGGGCTGGAGCCATCCCACAAATCCACCCCGGGGTGCCATCAGCACACAGGAGACAACACAAAACACAGATAAAGAGTACAGCCACTGCACCTTTGCACCATCCACTACAGTCGCACATTCAACTCACACAAACGCACACAGCTTCAGTGTTTAACCTCAGTAGGAGGCTGCTGGTGAGAAGGTCGAGTCATATCTGGTTGCTGAGGAAGTCAAAATAGAAGCCAAGATATAAGACACCAGAACCAGAGAGAACAAGGTGGTCTGGAGTATTTAACACCCATGCAGTGTTTGCAGTGTTTGCACTGAGTAAATAGGGTATAGGATAAACAAAGCACAAGTCATTCCAATTTACTGCAAACATTGCAGAATGTGTGAACATTAAAATAAGCCGATGAACTTAAGCTTTAATGTCGCAGGTGCTGCTTCTCAGCAAATAGACACAACAGTGACATGACAGCCTGCTTATATCACTACCAGTACACTCATGCGCGCCGCACACGCACGCACACAGACTGAAATCAGTGAATCACTGACTGCAATTATCTAAATGTGTGTAATCAGGCAGCTATAATTCACTGTTGTCATAGCAGTGGTTGTGACCTCTGACCTCTCACCTTCCTCGTCCTCCTCCGTCCTCACAGCCTCTCTGGAGTACATGGCTCTCCTCAGGTTCTTCCTCTCCAGATCCGTCAAACTCGCTGCCACCGTTTCCTGGAGGAGGATAAAGGAAAGAATTTGATCCATTGTGACATTAATGAAACCCGCAGGAACCAAACTTTTATTGCAGGCAGTGCTGGATCGTCTGCATCTTTCCTGAATTTGAAAACTCCTAAATGAACAAAAGCAAATCATTCCGAGTCATTAAGGATTCATAAGCATTTTGCAATCATCAATGACCTTCTCAAATTCCTGGTCTTCTCTGTGCATCAGGGTTTTCCACTGTTCGAAGAGTTCAGGCTCAGCGTTCTGGATGTCCTTCAGAGTCCCTTCAGTCTGGATGGTCCCATCTTTCATCGCAATAATCTGTTTAAAATAAGGAGCACACACAAACACACACACACACAAAACCGTAGGGAAAAATGTCAGTGTGTTGTGTTATCAGAGACTGGAAATAAATCTTCGTAGCATCGATCATCTGTCTTTCTTTCTGAGACGAATGGTCTGCATCCAAAATGAGAAAACAAAGTGTTTACATCATAAATAATAAAAACAGCAGCACAAATGACTGATAAAGATGTAACATTCACACACACAAACACACACACACACACACCATGGTCTTACCCAGTCAGCGTGTGGTAGATATTGTAGTTTGTGTGTGACCAACACCACGGTCCTCTTCTCCTCCCTCAGCATCTTCAGGATGCCGTCCTGCATCAGGTGATCACTCAGGTGGATGTCTAAGGCAGAGAATGGGTCATCCTAAAAAACACACACAAACAGACTCAAAAAACTGTGAGGGGAAGAGACAAGAAAAAAAAACTACAGTATGAGTAATTTAAAGGCTCAACAAGTGTAATTATACAGTATTTCTCTACAATCTATTACAATATGACAAAAACAGGAGGTAGTATTATTGCAATTACAATTTAATACTCCTGGGTTGCTTACTTTACATAATAACATGCAGATTAATCAGTCATATAAATAATCATTAGTTGCAGCCTTCCTTACAAACACATTACTGCGTGACAATTATTAACTAAGAGCCAGTGAAATCCATCAGGACCTGACAACCTGAGGGGAGGTTGTGTTTGGTTTCTCTGCCCTGCAGCTGGGATTAAGAAACTGTGTTGTTTATTTCTGTCACATCAGAAATAGAACTAGGTCTTCCGATAAAGCTGCAGAAACAACTGTCTCAGTGTGAATACTGATAACAAGCTTTCTGCTCACTCACCAGAAACACCACGTTGGTCTGCTGGTACAAGGCCCTGGCCACACTGATCCGTTGTTTCTGCCCACCAGACAAGATGATGCCCTGCACCAGAGACATGGGAAGCGTGCAAAGAGGAAAGGATTACTATACTTCACTAAGAAATGAATGACAGGATGGCCCCGGGGTAACACATGATATTGTAGGTTGTTTCCTACATTACTGGTGCATGAAGACATCGAACATGACAGTGCTCTGGCTGAACAAGGTCAGTCCAACTCCCTATACGCACAAACATCAAATGCTTGCCGCCAAGTAACGATGACAAATGATCTTGTAAAACAGTGAACTACAGTAGCAGGACATGTGATGGACTTTAAAAAATAAAGAACTAACCCTTTCTCCGATCTCTGTCTGGTCCCCCTGTGGGAGGATGTCGATGTCAGGCTGGAGGGAGCAGGCCTCGATGACAGCTTTGTATCTAGTGGGAACAGACAGAAGGAACCTCGGTGATGTGGTCAGAGTGCAGCCATTAATACTACTGTAGAGAGAAGGCAACTACAGCCATGTCATCATTGACCTGCTGGCTAATAATCTATAGGGAATCAATTAATATGTAAAATCCATGTGCGTTGAAAAGGTATCTAAAGAATCTCAGTACCTTTTAACTTGATGAATTTTTGCTCTCAGAGGACACAGGGGAAACATTTCAGGGCTGCATCAGTCATTCATTCATGTTGAGTTAAATGAAGAGCATGAAGTTCACATTTCATTATTTCTTCAGAATCCAATTAGGATCACAAATGTATGTCACACTCAGTCTTACATGGCAGTTTAACAGCTCTGTAGCTCTCTAAAGATATGGGGACATGGCCCAGAAATAATTAACTTGCCTTGTTTGTAAATAGTGTAGAAAATTATTTTGATTTCTAGGCTTTGCACAGTGAGTTTTTGTAATAATAGTAATTAATGATTTGTGCGGCTTCCTCACAATGCAGAGATTCATAGTGTGAGACTAAAAATAACACAGTGTCACATGAGAGCTCTGTTTCAAATAGAAACCAATCCAACCAGGATCAGTTAACATTAAAATAGAGTGGTAGAAGAGTACAGTGTCTACAGTCACGTTGCTTCATATAGCAGCATACAGGAGCTTTAGCTACTGCTAACGCCAGCAGGCGAACGTGCACACAATGACATGCTGTTTGTTTTAGCCATTATAAAGTTGACAATGTTCATTATTCATCATGTCAGATAAAGACAAACTGCTCAGTTCTACTCTAAATCATAAACTACATGAAACCTGTGTGTAATGCGTAGTTTAACTGATGTGTAACTTTGGACATGATTTACCACAAAGCTATTGGTTTTTACTGAAGCCCTGTTGCTGTGGCTTCAGAAGTGAGTGAGCCAATCTGGATTTGACCACAGCAGGGGCAAAGAGCTGAGCGAAGAGCGGACAGAGAGGACAGAGAGGGCAGAGAGGACGGAGGCACATTGTGCGCAAACATCTTTATTTTATAGAACATCTCCACAGCAACAAAGCACAGCAGTCCATTAGGCCCTGAGAGAGCAACAGACCTTTCAGGAAGACCATTTGTTGTGAGGATGAAAGTTGTGAGTGTGTTGCTGCTGCCTTTCAGTGTGTGTGTGTGTGTGTGTTTAAGCCCATGCAGGCGAATGAATGCAGCATATGTTGTTATGGCAGGAGTGAATAAACATGTAGACACTGCACAGAGGGACAAGAGTGTAAAACATCAGCCCTGGTGTTTATTTGGGAAGTTGCCAACTGGCTTTTTACTGGACTCAAACTGTTGATTTAATCAGGTATCAGCCGGTCCAATTTACCACAGTGGCCTCAAGGAGGGGGAAGGTGATGGCTCGTTTTTCTCCTAACAACTTGTCCTGAGGACATGATGATCACTGTACTGTGTTATATTTAACAGCTCTTTGTGTCATTTTCAAGCAGAACTGAGGAAATAATTATGTTCAGTTCTCTGTTGAGTTAGACGGAAAATGAACTTGTACTTATATATCACTTTTTCATATTGTAATGGCCACTCAGAGCACTTTACAGCACTGGCCACATTGACCCATTCCCTCTGATTCGTATATCACATCCATATAATGATGAAACCGACGTTGGGGGCAATGTGGAGTTCAGACACTTCGACACGCAGCCTTGAGGAGCTTGGGATTGAACTCATTCTACCTCCTGAGCCACAGCCGCCTCAAGCATCCAGTCATTTTAGAGACTATAGTGGTGATAAAGGTGCAATAAGAGATGTCTGTGTGATGAGTCCTCCCCTTCCTGCCCTTTCCTTCATCTGCACTTTACTCATCTTTATGTGTGCAAAATGAACAAAATGTGGTTATTGTTCCCCAGTGGCCTCAAGGCTCACAGCACCAGCTGTCCCCCGTGTGAGACAGATATTGGTTGTATGTCATTTCCTAATTCTCTCGTCTTATTTCC
The DNA here is from genome assembly GCF_045865225.1 of Trachurus japonicus. Classification (NCBI taxonomy): domain Eukaryota; kingdom Metazoa; phylum Chordata; class Actinopteri; order Carangiformes; family Carangidae; genus Trachurus; species Trachurus japonicus. The sequence continues at coordinate 20,968,815 of NC_140912.1, forward strand.
TGTCATCTCACGTGTGTTTCTGCTTGGAGCTGCCAGCACAGTCTCTGTGACCCTGAGAAGCTCCTATGAATAGATGTAACCATATTTTCTAAATGTTTGTTTTTTTAAAAAGCAATCACTTGGGGTTTGAGCTCTCACCTTGGTTTTATCATGGGCATCTCAAAGGTGATGTTCTCCACCACGGTGGCGTTCAGCAGCCAGGGCTTCTGGGAAGCGTAGGCTACGGCACTTCTCTTCCTTCAAGTGATTTTTAAAACACAGAGTCAGCGATGTCACAGAAACAGTGAATAACACTTGATCCCCTAATGAGGCTTTGGTTTTACACAAGGGTTGAGATTAAGAAACAGTTTAACCTCTGGACCAAAGGGACTCTTCGGCCTCAGAAGCTGGTGATGAATAGAAATGAGGTCAGTCTGTAAAGACCTGGTTCAAGGATCACTAAAGACTGTGGTGTATTTTGAAGTCAATATGCTGCTGAGGGTCGGGGGGCAAGTGCAATGTGAGCAGGGGGAATATCTGGACAATGAAAAAACATGAATGAACTCTCTCCACGGAGACCGACTGTTGTGTAACGTTGTTGTCATCTGAGCTCACCTGATGTCTCCATCACTTGCTGCATCTCTGTCTGTGGGACTGTGAGAAAAGATACACAAACACACACATAAACGTGAGCTGAGCTAAACTGACTAACAGATAAACAGGTTATTTACATGAATCTGACTCGACCTTACACCTGTGATGATTAAAAAAATAGACTACAACCACACACACACACACACACACAGACTAACCCATATACTCTTCCCTCTCTACAGCAATCATGTCACCTTTGCGAAGCCCAAACACAAACAGGCCAACCACTGCCCTATATGAACCCGTCTATCGTTAGCTGTGATCTTATCCACCCTAAAAATAACACCAACCCCCCACTCTCCCCACCTCACCTCCCCCAACCCAATTTTTCTTCCTGTAATTTGCTGATATGGAAATCCGACTCTGACTCATTCGGTTCTCAGAGGATCTGATTCCTCAGTCTTAGATTAGTACGTCAACATGAAGTTTGTTACTGTCTGCTGGTATCCTGCTCATGTTGTGTATGTCAGTTGTGCAGGCCTGTGCACACGCTGTATGTTTGTACTAAAATGGTTAAATGGTACTTTATCTCTCTATCTCTGAATGTGGGACAAACTGGAAAACATCAACAAAAAAAACAACAAACAAAACTGAAAGACTGATCCAACTCTTTGTGTTGTAAGGAGCTGGTGCTTGAACCGTGCGGTAAATAATTAAAAGACTGTTCAGGCAATCCAATACCACATTCTTAATTTGATCTGTCCAGACATGTAATTCAAATCATAAAGTTGATTATGTCAATTACGAGTCGATTCCTTCGACTGCCCTAAATAAACCATACGAATAAATGTGTTGTCCTGTTTTTCAAAAAACTAAATCATAAATATGCTATTATATGTTATGTTACAGTATAGATGTACAAAGAGTGTCTAGTTTGGCAGAAAAAATATGCTGTGTTGCTAAAATCAAAACACTGATGCTTCAGTGTGTGTGTCTGCATGCGTGCATGTGTGCGTGTGTGTGTGGTAAATGCCAGAGGCAATGGCATGGCCAGTTGAGCTACAAATAGAAATAATGGTCCATAGAGGGCTAAAATAAAACAGCTATTTGCTTTAGCTAAATGACGTGGTGATTATAAACTCTCAGCAGAGCTCCGTATCAGCAACAGCTGAATCAAATGTCTTTGATGTCATCAAAACAGTGCAGTCGCAACAATGTGTCTGCAGTCAGAGGATGTTTCTGTTGTTCTGGCTACAAATAGTTTTGTTTAAATAAAAAAGGCCTGACCAAAAATACAGTATTGGTTTGTTTGTTTGGCCTTTCTCCCTCTTTATTTGCCGTACTTACCTTTCATCTCCCTCAGTCTCCAGGCTTGGCAGGCTGCAGAAAATAGAAAAAAACAAATTGTAAGTGGAAGCATTTCTAATAATTCTACTATGCAGGTCCTTATTCAAAGTCCTTAAGACGAAGCCATTGATGGGCCAGGGGATATTGTGAATGGTTGTTATTTACTATCATTTAAAAGGCCTTGAATCTCACACACACACACACACACACACACACACACACACACACACACACACACATACACACGTAGCCTACATAACCATTAACATGCAGACTCCAAACTTTAAAATTCATTAAGATCTGATTGGCTGTTTGTGGCTTTGCACATGCTCAGTTGAAGCTGTGTCATATTTTTAGCTCTGACAAGTCGACACCTCTGTCAGTCGTCCCAAGAAGGTGACTCTGATCATGTCTGACTACGACCAGAGAGCGAGAGCTGCTGACTGCAGCCGCCATGACAGCGCCAGAGAACCACAGCTGTCAGGAAGTGAGTGGGTGATTGATACCAAAGAAGCCCTGACACGCCACATACATACATGTAAACACCGCTGACTGTGTAACTGTGTGACCGCGAACCGACTGTGTAAAAGAAGAGAAGCAAACAGGGTCAGCAACTGTATTCAGGAGGTGCTAAGATGAAAATAAGACCCATGAATAACAACTATTTAGACTGTGCACAAACAGAAAACAAGATATTTCAACATGATGTACATTTTTGTATTTATTTAGTAGTATGTTATGTGTTTATGTCATTATATGCATTTTAGAATTTTCTTGTTAAGAAACAGACATACAAATTTGAAAAATAACCACATTTCAGACTGGACTTCCCTGCATTTAATTATATTAGATGTCATTAATATGTATGTTTCAATTACATAGAAAAGTAGAAGAAATAAAACACACACATGTGATGTTTGTTCCAAAAATCATATGGTGGAAATCTGTAAAAGTGTTTACTTTTCAAAGGAGGCCAATTTGTATTTCTATCTAAACAACTGGTGATTTTCAGATTACATTAAAAGAAATTTGCAAGTTGGGTATCACATTGACGTTTTTTCTTACACGCAGGGGGTTGGGGATGTTTCCTCATTTATCAGCTAAACGGAGCCATTTCCAACAACACAGAGTAAAAACAGCCCTTCAGAAAATTACCTCATCACCTAATGACACTTGAAAGACACTGGCTGATTGCCTTTATCCTGCAGCCATCGTAAAAACAAGGGTAATCATGCAGGAGCTGATGACTTACAGCTTTCATCTCTGACTGAAGCACCGAGGGCTATTTCCCCTCCACGTCAATCAACACCTTTAAACACTCAAGGTCGTTTCAGAGGAGAATTCATGAGGGAGACGTAGGAAGACGGGGTCTATCAGCGGCGACACACTGAAATGTAACCATCAAAGCAGAGCTGGGGATCCTCCCACAGAGTCTAACTGTCTTAACTAAACTTAAACGCCCATCATTAAAACTTAAAGGCACCCTAATGGTGACGGGGGGTAATGGTGCATGTTCACAGTGATGACCACGCCTGATAATGTCTGTAAATGATTCCCTGTTCATCAACAGCCATTTTATTCCCTTAAACAATCCTCGCTTGTTTCTGCAGTTTAGTTTTTCAGATCAATAACTCTCTCCTGTTATTTGGGGTTAACGTGAGGTCAGTCGTTTCAACGCAGATGAAGACTCGAGGTCATGACCTCCAGTTGACCCCTGCTGCCTAGTTCTTTGAGACTATGGACCCTACTGCACGCAAAGTGTCTAACTGCACCGCCGCGACTGGACACTGAGGTCACGAGACAAATAGTCTTCCCCTTTAATGACAGAGAAATCCCAGGCACTCTCTGCTACGTGCTGTATTTGGAGCAGGGGGGTGTCAGAGGACAGGGGGCAGAGGGAACAGGTGGGTGTGGGGTCCCACCAGTGGAGATGACAGATTGCGTGAGATCTCCGTATGTCATCCCCTCCCTGACCAGTAACCTGACCCACTGACGATCTATTTAATTATTTAATCAGAGTTTATTAAAAGCAAACAGAGTGCAGACATACCAACACCATAAAGCACACCGTGTTTCTTTTTATGAGATCACACCACTGTCTTTACGCTGTATCGATTGAGACACTGGTAGCCGCACGGCCACCGCGTCTACAGTTTGATTCCCAACTGAGGGGCACTTGTTTCACGTTTGACCACTCTCTCGTTCTCTGTCTCTGTCTCCACTTCTCTGGATCTCTACTTCCATCTTTGAATAAAGGTGAACATGCTTAAATAAATAAAGCAGAAAACAACTGAGTGAAAAACACAGCCTGACATTATGAAGCTGTTGTAAAACAGTGAACCTTGTAGAGAGTGCGCTGTTACCAAAAATCAAAAACGACCTTTCATTTTGGACTTTTAAGGCAACATGTGTACTAAACTAAAATGGGACACATGAGAAACATACATGGGAATCCCTTGAAAACTGGCAACTGTGTCTGCTGAGGAACCAAAATAGGTCTTATTACTTTATTATAACCACAACTGCATGAGGACAATCAGCTGATCAGTGACAGCTGACTCATCCATCACTGTCAGACGAGCCGATGAGGTTATCCTTATAATTTAACACACTCACTTCTGACTGTCGTGTTGTTTATTTCTTTGTTTCTATCTGGGTTTGTCCTCTTTTGCTTTTGGCTTCACATGTGTTTCTAATGTTTTATTCTGAGCTGAATTTGTTTCCTTTCTCTAGGATTTATTTATGGACATTCTTCAAAAGCAGACCCTACTGTACATCCCCCACCCACCACATGCACGCCGTTGGTCCATATAGCTGTAAATGTCCGTGACTGAAACACGGCACAACAATAACAACATCAAACACGGTGGAAACACAGAGACAAAGTCCTCTCAATGTTTTTCTGGATACGTCCAGAGGGCGAAGTATAAATGACAGCTCCTTAGTCTCTTCCCCCTGGACACATGATAAGTGAGAGGCTTCAGCGCTTGGCAGGGTGCACAATCCAACCAAATATCAAAGGCAGTGCCTGCGTGACCCTGGCTTTGAAACAGAAACAGGAACTGTGTATGTGTGTGGGTGAGTGTGTGTGGCTGCTAGGGACAATATGACAATCAAGTATGGGGAACTAAGCTTTGGTGACAAATTGAGAGTGATAGCGGCACTATCCCGGGTAGGCGACGAGATATTCATGTCATAATGATATGCACCTGCAAGGATACTGTTTCACCTAAACATAAACCATCAGAGCAGAGAAATTTAGCTCGAAGAAAGTGTCACAAAATGTACTGAACCAGCAGAACAACGAAACATTTGGAATTTTAAATACTATATTCTTTACAATGTAAAAGTTTTTCTCCTCACATATCATTCCATATTTGAACAACTGATCAGGAAGAGAGGAAAAATACTAAATCAAGTTGAAAGGAAAAGGCTAGAAAAGCTGCACGTTTTATGACTTATTACTTTGTTTTCAATCATAATTAGCCAAAAAGATCTGCAGTCATTGATTTACCTGCCTAAAATAAGTGCATTAAACCATCAGCCTTCATAGAAATATGAGACACATGTCAAAAAGTGAAAGCATTTTTAAAGTCTGCTGGGATGCTTTGATGTCGTTCTAATTCTGGGTCAGTGTTGCATGAAAGGTTCCTCACTTCCTCCACCGCCTTAAATATAAAAAGGTGCAACATCAGCTCTTTTTCACTGACCTACAAATCCATTTTTGTTATATACTGCCGTATCCTGGTAAGAGGGTTTGATTTTGATGCTAATTACATCGTCCTGTCAGGGAGGTAGAATGTATTGCTGCCCAAGAACATAAAACTTAACAAAGCCCCCAACCCTCCTGACAGACCAATTACCAGAGAGGTTCAAAAAGCACGAGCAAGACGACCTCACAGGGCTGAGGAAGGAAAGCTTGCTATTGGAAAGCTTGGTTGATATTGACCAGAGTGATCTGGGTCTCTGTGGTGAGCAATTCATTTCAAATTCGTCTTTCATCTCTGGACTGACCTTTCATTTCAAGAATGAAATGCATGATAAACAGTACACGCGTTCCTCTGAGGCGTCATTTTTCTTCCTGACTGAATGGATGTGGGAGCTGTTGATGCCGTTATGTTAATGTGACCAGCACCTCCTTGTTAAAGGAATGCTCATGTACAAAGAGCATCTCTTTATTAAGGAACAAGACTAATGATATCAGATTACTGGAACAAACACTAATTAGTGTCTTCATTATGCACTTACCTCATTTAATTGCAATTATTTTCAACAGGGATTGTGTCCTATTATACCGTAGACAGTGATAATTAGACTAATCATTCTCCACCTCTCAGACTGAAGAAGCAACAGTAAACTCCCCCTTTAAAATTCATATTGATGGATGATGTTATTGTAACTTATTCATCGAGATTAATTGGCAAAGAGATTTTTTAGACTGACCTGTTCCAGATGACTGTTCCTGATACTCGTTGCATTTCTCCCAGCGCTGCTAGCAGCAGAGACGATTTCCCACAACCCACCTGACCCACGATCATAGTGAGCTTACCTAAGAGATTTGATGAAAAGGGAGAGACATTAATACAGAAAGTAAACAACAGATGGAAACTGGATGAAGAAGCAAATAAATAATAAAGACGAATCAAGGAGGTCGATCGTGTTTCCCACTGCCTGATGCTCACCGAAAGGAATCTTGATGTCCACGTTCGAAAGCGTCGGGGGTCCATCGGTCCATGTGAAATAACCGTTGAAAATCTGACAACACCAGATGTCAAACGGAGACAGAGTCACTCTTTGACAAGTAAAATGTAAACGTTTCATCACCCAGAGATGATGCAGAGCTGCAGTGGGGCAACAAGTCATAGATGTTGTCTCATTGCTATTCATTTTCTACAGGGAAAACAGATCTCCTGCAACCAAGATATTGTGAATGACACGCAGAGAATTTATTGAGCAGTTTCCACAGATAGCTACAGAGCCGAATGAGATTACTTTCCTACATTTTGTGATAATAAATATACAACATACTGTATAAGATATTAAAATCAGACACCACCGCTGCTCTTTAGGCAAATCAGTTCAACTTGGAGACCAGATAAATTATTAGTGTAGTCAAAATGTGATCAGGCGTTTTCAAAACTCTGTGTGATGAAGAAGCTGTGGTTTAATGATGAAAACTGAAGTGAATTAGTTCAAATACTGTGACCAAAGAGAAAGTAGTCCCTGCCTCTGGAGCTTCACTTCGCAGCAAATCATCATATCTATTATGCCTCTCATTTAATGTGTGCATACATGTACGCATAGTTCATACATAGTGTGGACAAAACACCTACTGTAAATGTCACCGAGGCTGAGGGAACAATTCAACGAGACTGCAAAAAAGGCTTCTGTGATGTTCTTTGATTCTCTAAAGGTCAAAGCCTGAGGGAAAATGTATTTTTCCCCATTCAGACAGTCTGTGTTATGTTTTCTGACTGACATTTACCAAAAGGTAAAAACTAAAGCTAGTGAGATTACAGCATCAATTATGATCAAACATGGAGGGAGGGATAATGTGTCTGTGTCTGCATCACACACAGTCTGGAGAACTGACATATTCACTTTTCACTTGTTTTCTCTGTCTGTCTGTCTCTGTCTCTTCTTTTTCTTCTCTCTCTCTCTCACCTTGATACATAAGTCTTGGTCCACTTCATGGGTGGATCTGTCGCCCTCATGCTCCCCCTGCGAGCTGTAGTTGTTCCAGTCATCCCTCGGGGGGCGCTTCCGGTTCACCACCTTCAGGGGCTTCAGGTGCCGGGACAGAGAGGAGCAGGATGACGAAGGGAAAGATTTAGAGGATGACTAGAGGAGGGTTGTATAACATCCAGCACAGAGGACACACACAGGGGTAAACAGTGATATTGACAGGATGGATGTTCAGGTGGAGGAGGATGACAACATTCACAGCAGAAGTGAGACAGTCTGGATGCACCAGCGGGCGAGTCAGTGACCAACAAACATTGTCTACTACTTCATTGTTAGAATCAAGCCATAATAGAAAAATGTGTTTTCGTATAAACTCACCACAGCCTGATATCTATTTTGGTTGTGATTACTGGAGCCAGAGGTTACCATGGCTCTGGGCTCCTGTTCCTCTCCAATTTCATCGCTTGAGAAAAACTCGCTGAGCTTTTGAACGCTGCAGATCAAACAGCGAGGAGAGAAACACAGAGTTGATGAGAAAAAATAAATATGCGTAACATATCACATTATAAAAAGACACATTGACGGATCACAGATGCTGTAATTAACTTCAACAGCAACACAAGGAAACTGAATCTACCATCAACAAACTGCCCAGGCCATAAAGGAGCTCACTTTCATTCATATGAATATAACAACATCCCCCATGTGTTAACTGTCACATCCTTCATTCGGTGAAACAGACTGGAAAATCAATTGAATGTGGTTCACTAACAATGAGCTTCATCTTCACTTTCTCTCTCTTACACACATACACATCCACACATCTCTGAATTCAATGTTTTATTTAACTTCCTAAATGACAGCAAAATGCTTCCCTCTGCTGACACATAAATCTCATGACTAAATAATATGTACTAAATAAGAGAATAATAATGTAATAACAACTGTAACTCCACTGGGACTCATGTATGTTTTGTGCCATTTTCGCAGACACACAGTGCACAATGTAGATGGACATGGCTACAGCATTATTGACTGCTATAGTGTTACTACTATCAAAACAGTGTGTGACATGAGGATGATTCGGGAATATTAACATTTCCATTAATATTTCAGTCCACAGGAGGCAAAAAACTCATGATTACACAGCTACAATTTCTGACTGTTAATATGAAATCTTATAAAATCCAATGGAAACTGCTCACTGACTTTGTATTAACAACATGGTTTTTGCTAGAGAGTGAAGATAAGTTGAGGTGCTAACGTCACATTGTAAAAGTGCGTCACACATCACATGGTCCCAGAATAGACATCTCAAAGGAGTGATGGCTGCTTGTACGTTAGAATAGGATACGATGCTTACACCACCACTGTGGATGGAGATGGTCTCCTAAAAGCCCATACAGGAAAATATTATTTATGTATTATTTTATCTATATCTGAAGTGTATCAAGACAAAGCATAGTAGAGCACACCTCTTCTTAACTACAACTAAAACAACAGGTTGGTTAATTGCATCCTACCTCAGAGGGATGACAGGAGTAGACAATATTGAACTAACTATGCAGGATTAGTGGCTGAGGAAGAGCAACGTGTGGCTGCAGCTTCCTAACCACACAGTTGCTGCGAAAGCCAGATTAATTGTAAAGCTAACTGCTGAAATAAAGAGGTGCAATCAGTGTCAAGAGACCAGTGCACTATGCCAAACGGAGAAATTAAACACTTTGTTAGATTCACAGAGGTTGATCCAGTAATGCAGCCACTCCATCTACTGCAGGAAAAGGTCAAGTGTTCAATTTAATCTTGTTACTTTTCTCCTGCTCTGCTTGCTCTCACTACAGTTTCTGTTGTTTCAGCGCCACACGGATATATTTCAGATATTTCCCTCTACAATAAACATTTAAAAAGAAAAACAAACCAGTGTTTCCTAGTTGTATCAATTATTATGAACTGCATTGTTTCTTATTTATTGATTTATTTTTTTATGTAACAATTCTTGAAATTGTAACAGATTGGATTTGTTCATGTGAGTATTTCTTAGCTTTCTTACCTTACAAGGGCCTTGACGGTGGAGCGCACAACACTGGAGAGCAGGAAGAGGGGGGTGACCAGGATGTGAAAGAGGGACAAAGAGGCAAAGGCCACAGCTGGGGAAAGATCAGCGTCCTCTGAGATGTGAACATGAACCACAAACGTCTGCAGGATGAGATGGAGGACAGAACGGCTGAGGTTAGACGCAAAAGCCTGGAGTTAGATCCTCTAACCTTGGGACCCTTAACTTTTGATTTCCTGTCAGTCAACAATAGACAGTTCAAGGCAGAAACACAGCCATAGAGAAAAGAGTTGCGCTATCAAGAGTTTAAGGAGCACGATAAAATCAAATCCAAAGATGAATCATTTGTCTGCATTTGTCCCTCTCCTTGGTATCTGTCTGACTTTTCTAATTTGTCACCACTCAGCGCAACAACAGTGAAGGACTTCTATAAATACAGACAGGATTTAGTGCAGAGCTGTCAGACAGGCCTCCGCTGTGTCCCTGTGAAATGTCACTGGACATCTTAGAGTCAGACTGCCTGGCACTGTCTCCGCTCCGTCCTTCACACGGAGGAACGGTCAACAGGATGCACACTGCACTGAACGGTGATTGGCTCTGACCTGATGAGACAATATTCAAGCAATATCACAGAGGGAGAGAGAGCGATGTTATGTATCAGCACGGCTGTGATTCGGTAATAGGTATGAAGCTGCAGAGTAGAGTGCAATATTAGTTGACAATAATTACCAATAACAAACTGAACAACATTTTCCCCACTTGCACACTAAACTAGCTACTTTATCATGAATCATGAGTCACCTCCGGTGTTAGCTGATGTAGTCAGGCCTCTTTCCGCCCCTTCATCCTCTTCTGATGACATTAGATAACTTAATTCAAATGTTATTTACGGGAATATATTCATCTCTGAAACATCTGTTAGGGTTTATAGGGGAAATATACAAGTCTGGTCACTTTTCTGCTATTTGCTAACCCTCCTCCACCCGGCCATGTGCATTTGCTGTCAACGAAGCCAGCGAGAAAGCAATTCATGGACGTTATTTATCATATATATGTTACGATGTGTATATTTGTATAGTCTTATCTGTCATAAACAAGAGATTATGGGTTATGAGGGCGTGTTTGTGTTGCGATGTCCCCTAGACGAGAGCTGGGACACCGGGTCGGAGGCTCTGATCTTGCAAGGTTGGTTTTTCAGCCAGAGACGCTATGTGGAAGGCAGAGAGCCTCCATTCTCCCTCGTAAGGCAATTTATTTAACCATCACAATTACTCCAAAGCAGTTTAATTAAAGTAAAAATGTGGCATACTTAAGGTAAGAATCTTGCATAGTAAATAACAACTGTTTATTTAACGCTGATTAGTGGAAAGTAGAGCACCTTCTTTTTTGGGGGGCTTATTCGCCTTTAATGGACAGGATAGTTCAGAGAGAGACAGGAAATGGGAGGCAGAGAGGGGGGGAATGACATGCAGCATCGACGCGGGATTCGCAGCATAGGGCCGCTCGACACGGGATTCAAACCGCCTGCAGTGAGGATTATAGCCTCAACACATGGGGTGGGTGCTCTACCAACTGAGCTAAACACCGCCCCAAAAGTAGAGCACCTTTTCAAAAAGTCCTAGTGCCGTTAGAGTGCCTTTGTCCAATCAAATTACTTGGTTGGAAAGTATCTAAGTGTTGGGTAAGACAAAAAACAAACTAATCTTAATGAGAGCAAATTAAATATTAATTCACATTACTAATTATTAATATTGGACATGAAACTCACCGTCAAAACTGCTGCAATGGGAATGGCTGCATTCATAAAAACTGTAAATGGAAAAGAAAAACAGGAGGGTATGAGATATTTTGTTGTACACCTTAAATATTTCTATATTTTGTTGTGTATGGGATGAGAAAATTCAACATCCTTTTGGTTTTGTAAGGCCTTTTCAAAACCAATTCAGATAAACTGGAAAAATCCTGTCCAGTACTGGGCCTGCAGCTGCAAATACACACAAGGCAATCACAAAACCCTGTTCTTCTTTCTTTACTTCTCTGTCACTTTCCATCGTCCTGTAACTTCTCTTTTAAATGCATTGGATGTCAAGATAAATAAAGATGAGAGCAGTCAAATAAACTGAGCACTCTGCTGATGTCAGTAGTGAATAAATCCTTGTTTCTGTTCCGTTCCACGGCTCTTGTAAACATTTCATGGAGGAAATTATGATAGCTCACTCCCCTGAAATCTGCAGTTATTGATCTTAGATTGGACACAGTCTACTATAAGACTGGAGCCGAGCGGACTGCAGCCAGAGTTCATCTGAGAGTGTGGAAAAGAGATAAGGACGACAATCTTCATAAAACAAACAAAGTAGGCTATTGAATGATGGAAGTGCAATCATCCCTTTTGGCCTGTCTAAAAACATTACCTATCTTTACATTCAATCGGTTTTATGGTGATATGCTGAATTACAATAGAAAGACATAAATCCTTGCACTTTGCTGTAAATCTCTTTTCTGACGAGAAAATGTTTGATTGTTTGCACTAGATCATTGAATTTCAGCAGTGCAAAGTCCAGTGTGTGCGGAGGAAACAAAGTGTCTCACTTGATATGGACGTGTAAAGAGCGAAGGCCTGCAGGCTGGTGAGCTCCTTGCCCCTGGTCTCCTCCACGCTGTCACAAAAGATGTGCTCCCAGGCGTAAAGCTTCAGCAGCTTGATGCCCCGTAGGAGCTCGTTGGTCTTCTTCAAACGCTCACTGGAGTACTCCTGAAAGTAGAGAGGGAGACGTTGATTATACAACCGTAATTTAACACAACAAGGGCGTCGAGGTCTATAAAAGGTGCAGCCAGGGGGCAACACGAGCGTAATCACCTCTACTGTCAGGGATCAGGTGCCCAAACAAACAACTGAGCCACCTAAGCAAAATGTTTTCCCTAGAATTAAATCGACCTCCAACACAGCATAGGAAAACAGCATGATTATATTTGAGCACTGTTACTAAATAGGTGGAGGCAGCGGAGGAACGGCTAAGGGCAAGAAGAGCTGATCTTGTGGCTCGTTGTTTTGTTTAATATCGACTAACACTGTTTGCAAAGTTCTCAGAGCCAAAAGGCACTGAATAGGACACAGTTCACATTTTACTTCACCAAGTTACACTAGCAAGAAAACCTCTGCCTCCTTAGATCCACTTTATCTGGATTAAATTATTGGCAGAGCGAGTTTAGGCCTACATACCAAACTGCTGTATGCTGTTTTTATGTTGGGTCTTACTGATACATTGCAGGTTCATGTCATCATTGTTATTGCCATAATTTTTAATTTTTATGCTGTTTGTGCACATTGTTATTTGTGCACGAAATGAAATGTTAAACAAAGATCATGAATGTTCAAAGTGAATTGCAAACAAATGTGGCATTGGAGAAGATGTTATTGCTATTATATTTCATCCTCTGGGGAATATGACTGTCTGTAACAAATTGAATATAAATCCATACCATGGTTGTCAGGTCATTTTACTTTAAAAAAAATGGTGGCAATACCAAACCAAAATGAATCTAAAGGTTAACAGCAATCTGCACTAATAAAACGAGCTGTTCAGATAGCTGAACATGGACTGAGGTGACTGAGAAATGCGCTGCATCACTGTAAGAGAGCCAGTGATTGGACTCACCAGAGTGCTCTTCTGTGTGTGAGACAGTTTTGTGGCTACGAAGTATTGTACAGGAGCCAACACCGCGATGACAGTCGCTCCAATCAAGGCACTGATTCCCAAGAGGTAGTAGAGCAGAATCACTCCCACAATAATCTGAGGAAAGAAAGAAAGAAAGAAAGAAAGAAAGAAAGAAAGAAAGAAAGAAAGAAAGAAAGAAAGAAAGAAAGAAAGAAAGAAAGAAAGAAAGAAAACATATGATTTACCCAATGCTTCCTACTGCACGATGGTGAACCACTTTGTGTGGAGCAGTGACCTTGAGCTTGATATGCGCATCATCCGCATCATCATCATCATCATCATCATCATCATCATCATCATCATCATCATCATCATCATCATCATACATGCCATGTCAGTTTCACTCACTTCTCACACCGACTGATGAGAAAAAGGTTCATTAGTCATTCTGACTAATTACAACGGCCTTTGAGGAAATATATTTTATCCACTGACATTCACAAACAAGTTGAAAAAACAACAGAACATGCAAAGCGGCGATTTCACACAAGGTTCTTGATTTCAAGAACGCAACTCTTAACTCCAGCATCACTCAGTAGCGATGAATTAAGAATGATCACACTGTAATATTTATGTCAATGAAGCTGTTGTCATCCTCCGCTGCTCAGGTCATTCAGCATCCTTCACACATACTATCTCTATCTCTCTCTCTCTCCTGGTTTGAAAGAGAAATGACTCATGTTTCCACCTCTCCTTGGCAGTTCTCCAGCCAGCCTGAGCACGTGCCGGTGTCAGAAATCCCCAGGACACTCAGAACCAGATGGAGATGGATGTGACATTTCACACTCTCGCACCCTCTCCTCCTTCATCTGTCACAGGGACACTGCGGTGCCACTGGAGGACGACGAGGTGGGTGGTGGATAAAAAGCACAGCAGGACATTATTTTCCCTCCTTCCTAATAGCTCCATTAAAAGTCTTGGGCTCTTTACAGCGGCACACTCCGAGGCGTGAGTCATTTGTAACCATGGCGTTTGCATTGGAAAAGGCAATGTACAGTCGCAGTGCCTTGAAATCCCACACAGTGTCTGACAGCTTCTCACCGGTCCACATCTGATTTAACAGCATGTTATGTAGCTGAAACTTCACATTATGTAACAAACAGGACCACATCCCTCAAGAACGACTTTACTTTGTTACTTCCCTTTATGAACAAACCAGAATTTCATTAGCAAATAATATGCAAAATATTCTCTCAATTCATTTCAACATTCATTCAAACAGTGACAGTTGTCACAATTTCATAAAACTTGAGTTGGTGGTAAATGGACCGTTTAAATTGTGTTTTTCTTCTAGTCTATTAACCACTCAGTTCATTCACATGTTGATGGCACAGCAACAGAGACATCTTATGACATCAAATTGTTTGTTGTGTCTGACAAAACAGCTCAGTTGATTATCACGTAATGTGACAAAGCAACAAACACTCACAGTTGAAAAACCGGGATTACAGATTAAATGTTCTGCCAGTCAACAACTACAACAACAACTCCTCTCTGAGGACACAGATCAGTATTACCTACCTCATGTAGAAGAACAGTGTTTGTTTCACCTGTGCTCTTCTGTCCTAATCTCCAAAAAATGTAATTTAACCGAAGAACAAGGGGCTAAGTAGCTTCTCATCTAAGACAACCCTGAGCTGTAACAAAGATAAAGAGCGACAGAAAACAACACCTCTGAGATCTCCGGCCAATTTCAAAATCACGGTGACACGTGTCATCAGGGACGCAGGCTGTAAAGACGGAGCAGGAGGGATTCATTCACAGTTTGCACCAGACAGGTGATGCAGACAGAGAATACTAATTCAGCTCAAGTCTTGGAGGAAGCAGCAGGAACCACACAGCTTGTATCCAACCTGCTGCTTAAGCTCTGTCCTTTTATCCTCAAATATAATATAACATGCACAATTTTGCTGAGGTTTTTTTTTTTTTTATCAATATCAAGCAAATATATTTCCTTTGGTGTTTGAAAACCTGAAGCCATACACAATGTTATGTAGCAGCATAATGCAATTATACCAATTAAATGATATAGCACAGACTAAAATGTCAACATACAGTACAGCGCTGTCAGCTGAAAAAAAATAAGCGAGTCGTTTAGGACCCTAGGAATGCTTGTATTTCTTGTATTGTATATCTTTTTAGCATTTCACTATGATAATCTGTTTTAAACCATTTCATGCAAGAAATTGGATGTTATTCACCACAAAACAATTTAACTGCATCTTTAAATCACCTCCATTTCCCTCTCTAAATGACTGTGTTTATTAAAAGAAGATATGAAAATGAAATGATGGCAGATACTGAACATCCATGAAAACCCCAGTCTGTGTTCATAATGTATTTTTACTATACAATATTCACCGGGATGTTTGCCTTCACTTCCAATTTCTCCTGAGGAACTAAATGGTACATGAATAACAGTATTGATTCTACGGTATTGGATGTCATGAATTGCACAATCCACTTATAGGACAACATTACAACGTATGAAGGTCACAGGCTTACAACCGACTGCACACATTTGCAGTAAATCTGTTCAAACTCTCACGAGGGCTATAACACCTGAGACTGTTTTCAGCCTTCACATCTCTCTCTATATGATTCTTCATTTCCCACTTTGTCCTATCCTGTGATTCAGATGGGAAAAGACGCACAGCAAGATGCACCACCGCAATAAAGGCAACACGTAGCGACAACAACACAGAACAAGTGTAAATAGCTTTCGATACACAGCCCTTTTGAGTTTACCACACAGAAAACAGCGCGACTGTTCCATAGACTTGATAACATATTTATTATTGTTGCCATAAGGATGAGGATGCTATGCCTCCTATAGATTGCACCATTGAATAGACTGAATAGGGACAAGTGATGTGGTTATTTAGCTTGACATCTTGTTGGCTGTTGAAGCCCAGACTTACAGTTTCTGTATTATTTCCTATTATGACCAGGTTAACTCATTTTTCTGCTTTTCCAGTTTCATTGTGTTGTGTAGCTATGGTTGCAGTTGGATTATAGATTTAGACAAAAAAAAGTATTGAGAAAAGTCTGTTTTGGGTCTTTATAGGCACCCCTTTATGGTTAAAGGACCTTTGTTGTCACAGTTGCAATAATAAATACAACAATGAGCTATTCAGTAAATCCAAGCTTGAGATGTTTCTATGGCAGGACTCATACAGGACAATAAATCTGGTGTATACCTAATTATCTCTCAAACATGTTTCTTACCTGTACTGGCATGGCCCACAGGTTGGGACAGAGGAAAAAGAACCACATGAGCTGGTTGGTGTCTATGGCAACCAGGTTGCAGATCTGAGCGACCGTCAGTTCACCCATGGACATGTTGGAGGTGCACAGACGCATGATCTTGTTGTAGATTTTTGTCTGTGGAGGAGGAGGAGGAGGAGGAGGAGGACAGATTGGACACACTGGGACAGATCCATGTGGACACAGAGCAGAGCCTCGTAGACTTTAATGAGCTCAGGAACGTCACCTGTACCTGTATGGCCCCGCGCAGGTTGATGCCGGTCTCAATGGCCACATAGTAGGACGCCTGGAGGAAGGTCCTCTGCAGGAGAAGGGCGAAGAAGAGCAGCACAGCCAGCACGTATGCATTCTCCAGAAACTCCTTGGAGGAAATGAAATAGATACCGAGCAACCTCATCTGGAGGCAGAGGGAGACGGGGAGACAGGGGGAGAGAGGGGGAGATATCGACCGGTTTATCACTGTTTGCGAGGCAGAAATCTCAGCAAGGTGACTCACATTTGACTTTACAATGCAGGGCTGGATGTGACTTGGAGAATTACAGTCAATAATGAGTTTTCAAATGAGACTGTTTCTGTTTATCGCTTTAATACCGGAGGCCAACAGCGTTCATTTACAACATTATCTTTTCCATTTCCCAGCAGGTTTACAATGCTGCATGTGAAACTAAAGTTACTGAATGTTGCCCTCAAACTGTGTGACACAGCTGATATGTGGAGTGTGAGCAGGAATAGATCATCCTCCCAGCAGGGATTACACATTATTGATCAGGAATGTGCCTCTTTGCTATTGCAGTCTATCCCCAGAACAGAAGCACATTTTCACTCAGACCACACTAACACTGCCACACACTGACTGGCTGAAATCGTTTCTCTTTTACAGACGGACCTATTTTCGGCCTGCTCTCCAAACAGACACAACTGTCATGAACGATCACTTTGAGATCTTAAAAGTCTTTTTTTTTTAACCATTTTAAAATGAACTTGTGATGTTTCAGTGCAGAGTGGCTGTCTGATCTGCCCTGTCTGTGTGAAATCTAAGAAACCGCGACAGCAATAAGTCTCATTAATATTTGACAAGGCTTAAATTAGTATGCCATCGGGCAGCAGGTGCACCGCGAGGAGAGAGGGTATCATAAAGGTATCATCGAAGCGCACGTGTAACCTTCGAGAGGAGGCCGTGTGAGGTTTACGTGATGTCTCGTGAGGCCGCCTTCCTTTTGTGCCGATGTCACCAAATCTACACCACATACACTCACAGACAGCTTGTCATGTGTTTAGACTCAAACTTCCCCATGTCAAGCAAAGCCTGGACCTAATTGTTATGGTTTACTGCTGCACCACAATAACACTGAACAAATGGTAGGTAAAAAAAAAAGTGGTTATTGCAGTTAAGTGGACACTGGAGCCAAGAGATGCTCTGCTAAAAGGTGTTGCTGTCACTGTTTATTAAGTTGAACAAGGTTTTAAGTGAAGTGTGGTGAATAAATTATTAGTACCATTGTCAGATAAGAAAGGTTGTGAAATTATCTTTTCACGCTGAGTGATCGGCTCTTACATGGACACACACTTTGAAGTGGGCGTTTGCTTGTGTTGCCAGTTCTGTCGGTCTCATCTAATCAAAATGCATCCAGACAGACAGGCCTGAAGAAGCAGATCTGGTTGTTGACTATCTTTTTTTATCCCAGAAACTTGAACTCACAGACCTGCTGTTTTAGTCTTGGGTACTTTTTACAAAAATACTTTAAACCAAACTTAGAGGCTGTCATGCCAGAATGTAGAAAAACAAGAAAACCTCATTTCCCATTTCTCTGTCCTCGTAAAACCAAAAAAAAGAAGAAAACATGACTTAAAGAGAGCAAAGTTACATAACAGCATAGTCTGATATAGTAACACACACACACACACACACAATTTATGAAGTCAGCATTTCACCGCTCCCCTCTATACGCAGCTTCTGGCTTGTGGTGGAATTACTCAAGTAAATCTCTATCATAAATGTGTTACAATAATTCAAACTCAAGTTTTCACTTTCCAACACTGGAGCTTTTTATTAGGTCCCTTATCAGAAGCGATAAGGGCGACCGTTTGCTTGGAGCTTAAAACTCTAGCTGAATGAAAATTGTATTTAATTTCCTGCGTGCCAGTGCGGTCGAGCCCTCACCGGCTGCTGAATGGTGCGGTTGTCCTTGCTGATGTGGTGCACGATGCCAGAGATGCAGAGCGGCCCGGCGAAGCCCAGCAGGTCGGCCAGGAAGCGGAATGTGATGCTGAGGATTAGAGGTCTGCCAAACGCCTTCCTCAAGGCCTGCCAGATCCACTTTGGACCCTGGGGCGCCGTGCCTTGAGGCCTCTGAAGGAAGAGGGACGGAGACAGAAAAATATCAGCATGCTGCATGAATACACTGAGGAGAGATAAAGCTGCATCCGGATGCTGAATTCAGTTCATCTGCAGTGACGCAACAACGGTTTTATCTAATTTAACGGATTTGAGTTATTAAAATCATTGGAGATCATTGTTCCATTACTGTTATGTAAATGGGAGTAACTGCGTGAACACTTCTTAGCAGCGATACTTCATAACAACACTGTTCAGCCATTTCTCTGTGGAACAGAAGTTGCTGCAGAATAAAAGACCAGAAGAAACTAGGTCAGACAATACGAGTCTGCTTATGGAGCAAGAGGGAGTAATTGGGTGAACATGAAAGCAGAATCGACGCCACTAACTCAGGAGTCGGTCCACCGCTGCAAAGGAAACCTGCGAAATGAGGTCAAGTCACTGCTGATGATGAAGCTTCATCGTGGGATGTGGTGATTAATGGTGATTTTCACACCGAAGCTCGAGCTTAGTCAGTCATTTATAAATGCTTAACCATGACAGTGTTGTAAAGGAACGAGGATTACACAGTCAAAAAGAAGTAAAAGGGTCTTATTAAAACATCACTTAGGGAGTTAAATAGATTTCCAACCCGGTCTGTGAAGAGCTACTGATCCTCATTTTATATTCATTAATAAAGTCCAAAATGTATCAACTTCACAAACAACACCACAACAGCTCGGTTCAGTGAGTCCATTAGCAGTGATCAGAGGACAACATCTGGACTGTCACGGTGCAGTAAACAATCCCAGAGCATGTCACTGACTGTGTGTATCAGTGTGTGTGTGTGTGTGTGTGTGTGTGTGTGTGTGTACATGACTGAGTCATTCTCAGAACTGTGAGAACAGACGTGACTGTCCTCATGTACCGCCGTCCTTCCTTTTGAGCTCATGAGGAGTCCCAGCCTTCGTTCAAAATGTGTCATGTGCATCTCACACACACAATCACACACAAACACACACGTACAGACACACTCACATGTCCATTTTTTTTCTACCTTAGCTTCAAACAACCGGGGAGGAGGAAGTTTCATTCTCACACACACGGAGTGAAAGTAGCTTCCCATGAAGTGCAGTGCTTTCACCCCCGCAGGGGTCGGGATGTCGCCTCGTTCACAGTAGAATGGGAATGACCCGGTGCCTCCAGGCTCTCCTCTAAGTGCCCCACCCCCCCCACCTCTCCACTGGGATCTCTCAATCTCTCTCATCCCTCGCTCCTGCCGGAAGGAAATGGGGTTGCGTTCACACCGGACGCACACGCATCAGTGACGAATCTCGGTGACCTTCCAAACACTGGAAAACGACGACCCTGCAGAGGAGGCCCTTCACCTCCGACCCCGGACACGTGCTCCGATAGCGAGACGGGAGAGAGGAAGAGGAAGAAGAGCAAGGAGACGTCCTGGGCTCGGCCTGCGTTAATAAGGCTGGAGGATCACCGCCTCGGGGTGAGAGCGGTAATCTCAAATCTCAAATAGTAGAAGACAAAGCTCTGTTTCATCTGCCAGTTCAATTCCCCGCCAAACAGATTACATTATCTAAATAATTGGAAAACTGATTTCATTTCGTGCTTCCCTACTGTCTTGGGACTGTAATTTCGAGGAGCTGTATTGAAAATGAGGCTGAATATCAACGTTGCAAAAGCAGCTGAGGGTCTGGAGTATCACAATTTCATTTGTTAACACAGAAAAGCTCGAGCCAGGCAGAGGATTCAAGTTTTTCTAATATTAATTTACATTCATTGAGGAAAGAAGTGCAGTACAGACCTGCAGCAACGAGAGCAGTCTTAGCAACAGGAGCCATATCAATTGTCTAGGTATGATATTTAATTATGGGACTGTGGGGAAGAGAATAAGCCTGAGTGTGTTTACATGTGTACAGTCAGTGTGACATTTCATTTTTTACACTCTTGACCAGTCATCATGTGACATGTGTGAATACAGTTCAGTGGTCCCAGTCCAAACAGAAGTGAGTCATCACGGGACAGAGACCAACTTTTTTTTTTACTTTTTTTTATGAGAACAGCTGTATTAAACAAAAAACAAACAAACAAAATAATAATAAATCAAACTGTACTCCAAGCTTCCATAAATACTTCCATAAAACTTTATTTGTATCTGTGAGTGAAGGATCTAAGATGACCACTGTACTCAGGGAAAGACAGCAGCAGTCTGCTCTTTCCGATCAGCACTAGTAGGTTTGTTTTAAATAAGGATAAGGACCCTTCACATAAAGACAGTGGTTCTGCTATTTTTGTACAAAATGGTTAAACATTTTTGCTGCTGACACAAACTAGACTTCATGGGAAAGACATAACAGTATCAATGCTCCATTTTGCATTTTTCTCTCTCGATCTCACATACAGATCGTCTTCTGTTACAGTCTGCGCCAGCACCTGATACATTCATGATGATTTATTCAGCACTAATGATGAGAGGAAAAGAGCGAGGCTTTACATGTTAGATATTAAACTTAGGGCTGGGAAATGTTTTATATTGCTGATGTTACAGAAAGAACAGGAGCACGTAAGCACAGCAGTCCCCATGCACGCTGCCTCTCCGCTTGGTTTTTGTTTGATTTAGTTAAAATCCTGGCTGTCTTGACCATGTCAGCCTTATGTTTATTAAACCTTTCCTATTTTTATGAGTGTCTTTGTGTGGGTGTTTTGGAGGTCTTTGGTGGTCAGTTGTTAGGCCCCTTATGGCCAACAAAGCTGGGGCGTAAGTTATTTTGCACTTCGTGTAAAGTGGTAAATCAAACTCTGATCACACTGCTCCATGAGCTGAAGTGGTGGAGCAACTACACATCGAACTTGATGCTGCTCAAAGAACAATCAACTGTCCAGTGGTTGCACTCACCTTCTGGTCTTCGAAGGCTGAACGTAGCTTTATGTAGTTTGTTAGGGCTCTCATAGCGATGGGCAGTTTGCCGATGACCTTGAGGTCGATGGGGCGTCTGTGGGCGGCGGTAATGAAGGTGTTCATCCACCAGTAGGTGGCTTTGGACAACAGGTTAACGAAAGGCTGCAGGAAACGAACCCCGAGGTCCTGAAGGTCCTCGGGGGGCTTCACCTCTGTGGGGTTGGCGAAACACATGTAGCGCTGTAAGAGAGGGACGAACACACAACGAGGACAGAAAGACAAGTTAGATTTGACCTGAAAGCTGAGGGTGATTCTAGAAACATGCAACTGATGATTACACACTCAATGAAACAGAAACATCAACCCATCTGTGACAACCTTTGTGGAGATAAAGATTATAATTGTCTCTCTACTGCATGAAAGCTACAACAACAGCTGAACACATTGGCAATCATGGGGTTAATTACAGCTGCAGAGCGATAAACTGTCACCAGTTAGTATTGATTACAGGTTGTCTTATATAGTAGCTACTGTGGAATCTTGGAAAAGCTTAACATTTCACATTTTCTTTTCATGGTAATTTAAACCACTTAAAAAAGCTCAAAAGAGCAAAGCAAAGTTAAAAGAGTAGATGCATTAAAAGCAGTGGAACTTCACTGTGTATTTTATTGAGATAAATAATGAGAGAGTGTCACCAGAGTTATAGAAACTAGGTTAGAGACTGGCAGTTGAATTACCACAGAAAATGTCACATGCACATTCATTACGTGATAGGTCTCAATACTCTGTAAGTATGACTATTTTTATAGATTTCTTTGGAAATGGATCAGTAAGAGGATAATATTCACTAATCAGCTATATTCTGTGTGCAATTTTCATGTTTGTATATAATTGAATTTAATATAAATAATGTTTATGTAATAGCCTATTCATGTTTCATGTTTGTTATGGAAAATCAATTAGAATATGACAGAACAAATTAAATAGGAAGGATTAGTGATTTGAGTGGATTATTGCAACAATTACTAAAAATGATGTTTAACATTAATAAGACAATTAAAAAACGATCATTTTAACTCTTAAAAAAACACACACAAACACACTTGTACACATGTGCAATGGTTTTCTGTTGAGTTTCCTTTAGTAGAAGCGATACATCACAGGCAGAAACATGATGAGAGGAACATAAAGGTTCACATTGCCAGTGCAGCAGAGCCAGTATAACTGTAGTACATTCATTTTACTGCATTTTCCTTCTTTTTGTGTTTTTGTTTGCATAGAAATTAGCATCTTTAAAAAGAAACCAAGAAACTGGAATCTTATCAATCAAGAAAGTTGATAATAAAACCGCAACAATCCATTGTATTAAAATAAAGATTCCATGTGATTCCTGATATCGTCTCCACATCTTGTCATATGCTAGCCTTAAAATAACAGCAATCACAACTGTCTTATTAACAATGACCTTATTAACAGCTCAACATGGGTGACAAGGAAAAACAAACATCACTGGATCCAAATTATTTTTAACTCCAGCTCTGCTGATCAGCGACCACTGGAGCCATTTGGATTTCAGACTAAAAGAAGAAGAGGTGACTGTATCTAAAAGCATGCTGTACTGCAATCAGCTGGCCGCACATGCCTGCACACACGTGGCAACATGTACACACACACACAGACAGACACACTCACCCTGCCCATGATGACATTGATCTCCACAGCCAGTAGTAGTCCATACAGCAGCACCAGCAGACCGGTGATGCAGTAGCGTAGCTGCCTGGGGCCGATGCCATGCTCGGTGTATTTGGCAAACTTGATGGTCTTCATGGTAAAAGCCAGCACCCAGTAGATCAGCAGGGCTGAGGAGAGATTTAACAGAGATCAGAAAGACATCGCAAAAAACACCAGACAAGGCTTAAAGATAAATCACCCGATAGATTACATTAGAGCTGGAGTTTAAAGTAGAGTTTGTCACCAGTAGTAAATCACTTTGTCTGAAACTGGATTTGTACATTATCCAGGCATGACTCAGCAGATGATACAATCTGTTTTCTTTTTTAGTTAACAGTGTTATAACAGCAGGTGTCATTTCATATGCTTCAATGACAAATTTCAAGGTATTAGCTGTCAGTTATTGCTTTGACACCTGCTCCTCTTTTACTTCTTTTCCTCTTTCCTTTATTCGCCCTGCTCTTCTCTCTTTCCTCCCCTCCTGAGATATCAGGCTCATTCTTGCAAAGTGTGTCCAGGGCGACACAGTTAATCACAGCACAGTAAAACAGACACAGTATAACAGCATTAGGATAACTAATATCTTCCAGTGGGTTTTTCTGAAACACCCTATCAGTGTTTCAGGGAAATGGTTGCACAACAGGGACGACTGACTCATTTACGATTTATATTTCTTTGTAATGAAGAACATATATGACAACAGGATCAACATGAGGGCGATTTGCAGAGCCTTACTTCAGTAGATTGATCCTTGGTCATGCAAAGACAAACCCAGCAACGCGCTGCAATATTCCCTCAGGAGACTGACTGTGATAAGGAGATCTGAAAGCGACGTGATGTGGGCAGCAAGTACTGCACTGGGAGTTGGACGTAGATGAGTTAATGATGTGTGAGGACTGAGGAGGAAAGAAGAATATCGCCGGCTGACAGCTGAAGTAGGCCTATATGTTCGCTTGTACTTCTTATTTTATGAACTCTTGTATTATTGCCCTGGGAATATTTCATTGTGATGTTAATATTCTCGCTAAGAGGGATAATAATTAAGAGTAAGAACTATTCCTAATTATGAACAACAAGAATTATGCAAATCTCTCATTTGATGAAAAGTGACAATTAACAATCTACCCAGAGCAGCACAATTACACTTACAAGTGATATCGCCCTCAATCACATTGCAATCTTATCTGAAGGTAATTAACCATTCATCTGTAAATGGTAGCACTAACGCTGTTGCACCGTCATCATCCTGAAAAGCTCACAATTTGAATCTATTGTTGGTCAGAATGAAATTAGTTTCTGTTTCATAGTTTAGTTAATCCTGGATTTAAAAGCCTTGATCACTTATTCAGTGTCCCTTTCACAGGACTGTATCAGCTACTCAAAGATCAGCAGTGAGATGAGTGTTTCAATTGTGTGATATAAAAGGAAATGGAAGGAAAAACAAAACATGTATGATTAATTAACACATGATAGCTGAATTTCAAGAATACGGTACCTAATAGTAGTTTGGGGAAGTTGGAGGTCTCGATGTTATGATAGTAGACAATAGAGGTGATGCCAGCCATGAAGGCCAGAGCTGCAGGCATGTACAAGTGAAGATGGAGAGACTGGCTGAATCTGCAAACGAAGTTCAGATAAAGACACAGAAAGAGGGAGAAAAAAAGGATTAGAGCAAGCACAGAATGACTGACACAACTTTATAACATCAACGAGGCACAACCACTGTGGCTTTTTACCCCCATAAAGTATGTATAACCATGTGCAACTCATTAAATTTGTATGTACTATAATGTATGGATGTGGATTCAATAACCCTGTTAAAAATGCTCACCCATATTTAACACACACAGGCACAAACAACCATCCAGAGCTCTCCAGTGAAGCACCAAAGCCAGTGAGGTGTTGAGTGGATGGAGAGCTCTTCTGCTCACTTCAGTAACAATCACTCAGATGTGGTCACCTGCCTCCCAGTCGGCAGAGATGTGCTGATAAAGAGTAACTCTGAGTGTCTACTGAGCCGTGGACCAGAGTGTTCACTGGGCTGTTACGCATGGACTCTCTACATTTGACAGCAACAGTGCGTATATCATCCAGACAGAGAGGAGGAGAGAGATTCAGATAACAAGGAGTTGTGGGGTTGACAGATACCTGGCCGCTTCCCGCGTGTGTTTATCGATATGTTGACTTTATCTGACAGATATACTTCAGTGAAACACTCATATACAGGCAGGTCTGGGATCATACAGTAAACTGGGTTTGTTGGCAGAGAGGGAACAAACAATGTGGATGCATTGCATGCACAGCTTTAATTTGTTGTTAATGTTGTTGTTTGAGATCTTTTTGGTGTCAGGCGTGTGTGAAGTTGCTGCATTTTGTGCGGCTGAAGAAGCTCTGTCAAAACACCTACATTCAGCTGCAGCCGGCACAGATGCTAACCGGCTAAATTTAACATCTGTGTCAGCTGCTGCATAGAGACTGCAAATGGTGCACACAGCTAGGCTACATATCTGCTTCCCATGTAAAGACAATGAGCTGTGTTACATTAACACTCATTAGTCAACTGCTTGCACTTAAGTTGTTTTTGTGATCCGCAGAGACTTCAACTGAGCTTGTGGTCTGCACCAACAAAGGAGACAGGACCCTGTGCCTGGACCTGCTATATTTCACATATACAGTATGTATAGGTCTGTATATAATTAACCCTGGTGATTCGACAGCACATCACTTTTTGCATTTGCATTTGTGCACTTTTTCTAACCTTTTGTTTCCAAGGCTGAACCATGACACTGGGATTGTACTAAACTCAATCTAAAAAAAACAAAACCCTCATGGTTGTCTGCCTCCACCAACCAGTCTAGTTGCAAAAAATATGGTCACAAATTCCCCTTCTGTTTTGTTACAGTGTTGACTAATCCACAGAAGTGTTTTTGGAGAAGAATATGATGTTACAGAGAGGGTGACCTTTGACCTTTCCTTTAAAAAATGTTCATATACACATATTATCCTTTCAAATACCTGTGTTAGATTGTGTCATAATTCAGAATGAATTTTTGAGTTAATGACCAAAAAATGTGGTTTTTGAGGTCAGGGTGACCTTGACGTAATATAACAAGGGTGACCAAATGTCCTCTTTTGCCTGGACATGTCCACTTGTCACGTCTTGTCTGGGGCGTCCGTTGGGTGGGGGTTTATGAATTAATGTCTGGTTTTCTTTGTTTTTCACAGGACCATTAAGCATGTACTTAAATTGACTGGCGCTTTGCACAGTACTTTGTTGTGTGTGAGCAAATTAAAGACGGAGACAAGTGTCCTCTTTTTTGGAAATCAAAATATGGACACCCTAACTTAACAGGTCTGATGAATTTCCCATCAGGTCCTCGTGACCTTGACCTTTGACCTTTCACCACCAAAATCTAGCTTGAGCTCTATCAAGCTCAACTTGTGAATGTTTAACACATTTCAAGACATTAAATGAGGCCATGCTAACATTTTAGCATGCTAGCATTGTTTTTATACAAACTTATCATGAGGAGCCCTTTCCTACATAAAGGACCGCTGCTTCATTTCCACACCATTTACAGCTCGTCTCAGCAACACACAGTGGGTTTACACATGCTATTCTTCATGCTATTCATTCATCATAGCTGAGCAATTGTTATAGGGAGACAGATGATAAATAGCTGATGTATTCACAGTGAGCATATTCTCCTCCTATCTCCTTGTATCTCTCATCAGCCTTTGATCAGATGATCACTGTGAAACAGAGCGAATACTCAGAGGAGCACAACAATGCTGACCTCTAAAATCTAATCAAGTAGCGGATGAAACAAAATGCAGGATCATTATCCTGCACTCGGTTTCATCTGTTTCTTACAGCCACACCTCCATCTCAAAAGTAATTATTGCACAATGGTATATATACACAGCATAATGTGATCAATGGAAAGTTCATTTCTAGAAACTCATGTCATCGGGGTCAGGAAGTTGATGAGTCTAGGTACATGATGAAGCAGCCAGATGTCGGACATACCCATCAGAGACGATGCCCTCTGCAATCTCGCAGACGAGGATGAAGAGCAGGACGAAGGTGAGAAGCCAGCGCAGGTTGTGACCAGGAAAGTGTAGCCAGGTGCTGTGGTGGATGTGGACCTTTGAACTCTGGCTGCCCCAACCTCAAACAGGAAACAGGAAATAACTATTTAGTCTATCAGTCAGAAATGGTAAATTACAAAAAGGAACAAATCTTCTGCAAAAGAGGCAGAGAATGTAAACACAGACTGTAATGATGCAAGAACTGTTCATGACTCATTTCTGTGTGAGCGGCTGCAAATTTGCACATGAAAAATCACCTTGTGCATTGTCATGACTGAGTGCACTGCTTTCTGCTCCCTGTGCAACCTTGGACATCATCATAGAAACAACAAGACAGACTGCTATTGTGCTCACAGCAAGGCTGAATAAGTAATACAGGGAAACTTGAATGAAAGCCATCTTTGCTGGGACGGATGGCAGCTGGCCAGAGGGCTAACTTTTTGGAGCTCAAGAAATCTGTCTTATTATCACTGTCCTTACTTTGCCTGATACTTGGCAGGCAATGCAATGAGAGTGGCCAGACGGCTGCTGGCCCGAGACCCTCTAGTCAATTACCTGAGCTCTTACTTTGACTACAGCTTCTCTTTTATCCTTTATCCCTTCACTTCGACACACGCTGGACTGGAAAACAACAATGATTTGGTCATCAAAGTCCAATTTATGTTATTAATGCGAGTCATTGCTGTCATCAGATTATGTTAATGGGTCCTCTGCTATTGGCACCTCAGCTGCTGGAAAGTTTATCTCTCGCGGAAGGGTTGGCGCTGGCAGGCAATCCCACACACACACACACACACACACACACACACACATACACACACACCAACTCCCATGCACTGCATATCTTCCACTCTTTTTCACACACAAATCCATACCATCTGTTCAAGTACTGTGCACCATATACACAAATGTTCTTCTTATAACGGTACACATCACCACAATATGGCAAATATGCACAAAAACGCATCTTAAATCATGAACTGTTAATAAATATAACAGACTGTGTGCATAAATGTGTCTGTTATAAATGTGAAATTATAACATGCATTGGCTTGGCCAGCCAAAGATAATCCGTCTCTTTAACAATTGGTGTCATGCAAAGCAAACTACCATATTATAAAGGTGTTGCAGTGCATGTACTGTATCTGCAGTATCTCCTAACAGATGAGCACAACCTTGATAGGTGAACTCTCAAGGCAGACGTCTAAAGAGCAACACTTCAGGTAGCTGCAGGGCCCAGCGGGTGCAGACTGGAGTGCATAAAAAAGGCTCTGGCATAAGAGGTTTTGTCAAGCAGCTCAGAAAAGCTTTCACACCCCTGAGGTTTGTCTTTGGTGACAAAGTTGTTAGTGAAAACAAAACACTTCAGGGTCCAAGGGAAGAGAGAACAATCACTGCAGCTCATAGGTTATCCTCTAATTGTGGACTCTCTTGATGATTAGTGAGCATTTTTTCTTCCCTCTTTTATCTCTCGCTCTAAATTAGTTGAATTTCATATCAGTGTTAGTGATAAGAAAAAAACATTTACAGACGTGAACATGGTTGAAGAAGAGGTGTTAAAATCAGGAGAGTGTCTCTGTCTGAGACTGAGCTCACACCACAGGCACAGAAATTACTCAGAAAGATGAAAAAGACTAATATAGCTTATTATCAAAGCATCCAAAAACAAAGGTAGTGTGTATGTGTGTGTCTTTGTCTGTGTGTGTTTGATTTAATTGGAGAGTTTGCATGCTCTAAAATATGCATGTGCGACCTGAACTTAAAGATCATTGATGGACACTAGCTGGTAGGATGTGGTCTATTGGACCCTGATGACATGTTAACATGCAGTTCATATAGAGAGAGAGGACTATCCAACCCCTTTATACAGGATGCAATGATGAGCGGAGTTATTGTCATGAGTGTTGACCCTAAAAGCAGACAGGTAGACAGCATTAAGGGGTTTTAGAGATGTAGCTGAAGCACGCCTGTCTGCATTAAATGTCACCATTGTCTAAGACTGATGAAAAAGTTGTACTAACAAGGATTTATTCCTGAGTAAAAGGCCATTTGCCATAATTTAGCCACCATCATTAATCTAAATACCAGGATATTTGTATACAGCCAGGATATTAAATAAGGCGAACAACAAGAACACAGAGCCAGAGCCCGGAGTGAGAAAGTGTTACTGCTTTAAACAGCAAATAAACAAAACATAAACTGCTTTCAAACAGGTACACACAAACACACACACACACATCCTGACATGAGAGGGCAGGTGATGAGGCCAGAGCATATGTGAGCAGAGCAGCGGAACGACACAGGGCAGGTCTGTTGCACACTGATGATGACACTAGAGGAATGGCCATGGAGCTGTAACCTAATGCCAAGCAGGATGGCATGTGTGTCTGTGTAAACTACATTTCAACAGAAGCGTCACATTTGACTGCAAAAATCCTGATTGCAGCCCCAGAAAGAAATATGTCGTCCTGTGCCATCGCACCTCGGAGGCTCATGTGTCAGCCGGTAGTTATGGGACAGCCAACACCTACGGAGGAGGGGGCGTCGTAACTCATGGAGCGAAATGCAAAGTCGGACAAGCTAATATCTAGAATAAAAACAAAGTGTAATGAAGGGAACAGACACTAGGATGGAAATAGATCATTTACAAGACAGTAAATGCTTTTTTGATAGGACATGTCATGCAGTATTTCATCAGACACATGCAGCACAGAAGTTGATAGTGTGAAAACTGAGAAGGGCAGAGAACATGTTGAAGGCCACCAGCTCCAGTTCATATCCTTATGCACTCTAAGCATATGAGTGTGTGTGTGTGTGTCTGTGTGTGTCTGTGTGTGTGTAATCCATGTGGGGAGGTCTGCAGGTCTGGTGTGGTTCAGGAGCTCGCCTCCCACAGCGACACTCACCGATAAAGAGGATGGGAAAGGTGATGAAGAGGAGGAAGACGTGTGGCACCACATTGAGCGCGTCCAGGAAACAGCCGTTGTTCAGAACCCCTCCGTCCACGTTGTAGGCCGCCGAGTTATTCTCGTTCCCACAGAACGCCAAGGACATGGTGGAACCGGGACTCTGCAGGGAACCGGCCGGAGGACGAGGGGGGAGGAGGACCAGAGAGAGAGAGAGAGAGAGAGGAGAGACAGAGAGATTTAAAAGAGAGGCTCTCGGTGCATGTCTTCTTTTCAAAGGGGAAGACTGACGTGGTCTTCAGTGGATCCAAGTACTGTAATTCCCAAAGTGAGCTCCTTCCTGCTCCCTCTTGAATCCAGCGTTCAAATATCGGATCCAGTGACTGAGAGGAGACAGAGGGAAGGAGGAGGGGGTGGTGGTGGGGGGGAGAAGGGGTCAGAGACAGTCACAGTCCAGTGCTGCAGCAGCTCCCTCTCCTC
Organism: Trachurus japonicus; assembly: GCF_045865225.1. Taxonomy (NCBI): domain Eukaryota; kingdom Metazoa; phylum Chordata; class Actinopteri; order Carangiformes; family Carangidae; genus Trachurus; species Trachurus japonicus. Next base: position 20,999,896 of record NC_140912.1, read on the forward strand.
TCCGGCCGTCTAAGCAGCTTTTCCAGCAACGGCGGTGAGAAACATCTGCATCCCTTCTGCCTGCAGTCTGCAGACATCCTCTAAAACTGAAGCTTCACTCGCGCGCCGCACGGCACTGCACAGCTCCCCTGGAATGCATTCAGACATGCTCACACCAAACACACACACACACACACACACACACACGCTCTACAACCGGAGCAGTGGCGGCATTCCGCAGTGCACCTGCTATTCCTGTCTCTCTTTGCAAACGAGAGCTCGAGGTCGACCTTAGAAGAGGAGCGCGGAGAGTGTGCAGAGTGTGCAGGCGAGCTGGAGGACTGAGCTGCAGAGCCTCAATAGGTAGGAGGGCAAGGACGGGAGGGAACAGTGAATGATGATGAGAGAGAGAGGGAAACAGAGAGAGATGGAGAGAGAGAGAGAGAGAGAGAGGAGACAGAAGGGGGATGCAGCTTCTGAATGAGCAGCTCCAACGTCACACAAAGGTACGTGTGAAGCATGAGCAAGCGCTCTAATCTAAATCCCAACACCACGTTTTCAGGAATTACATACCCCGTTTGTCATTTATCACATTAGTTTACGTTATAGCTTTAAAAAAAAAAAAAAGCTGAAAAAGCAGAGCAGTGACTGAAAAACTAGGCTGCACACACATAAAACAGTGACATCAAATATTAATGAATTCCAGAGATGGATGGATTGTGCATCGGATCCTGCAGAGAGGGATCCCTCTGCAGCCAGTGGCAGTTGATGTGTACGGAGGGATCAGCTGAGACCCACATGGGAGCAGATTTGGATAATCCATGTAACAACAAGGACAGTCTCGTGGCCTTTTCTTAGTGGTTAAAATGATTTGTGGTTAATGTAATCCATGCCACGCTGACCTTCACTGACAACAAGGAGATAAGCTTAAATGTAATGAGCAGTTTACGTGTTACACACAATTGTCTGCTGCTGCACGTGCATGCAAACTGGCTGTGGTGTATTTAAGCAACAGGAAATACAGTGAAAGATGTATTTATCAGTTCTTAAGTTGTTCTGCTTACAGTACCAAAGGGTGAATTGAGAAGCAGACTCATAACAGCAATAAAAAAAGAGTGTGTTCCTGATATGAACCCATCAGAAACAGACGCTCAATTTATTTTCTACTTAGTAACTGACAGCTGACAGTGTGTTTGAATGCATCAAACACTGTTATTTCCATCTTAGCCTTTGACGTATAAAACAAAGTACGGAGAAAAATACCAAGTGCATTTTTTATAATGTTCACTGGGAATCGCATTCTAAATCTGGCAGCAGTGAAGGTATACAGCAACAAACAGAGTTGCCAAAAGTAGAAGTAGAAGAAGTCAGTTTTTGGATGCTGGAGGCTGGTCTTAGTGGAATTTAAAATGCCTGAAGCCTGACACTTTATAAGCTGCAGAATAGACAGCAGTGGCTTTTCACTAAAACATGCACGTAACTGGTCGGACGGTGAAAAGGGCAGTTTAGAGGCAATGACATGTGCAGGAAAGAGAAAGTAAGCAGCAATCATCTATTTACGGCAAAGACCAGAGTTAAGCCAGTGGACAGTTGGAGAAAATACTGGACATTTTATACTTTTTAATTCTGTTATAATGGCATGGTGTAACCCAAACTAACCAGATTCTGACAGTGAAGGTGGTCTCAAATGTCAAATGACCACCATTGAAAATAGATTGTATCTTAACAAGCTGCCAGCATCACAGTGCCTCATAACAGGCTACACATCATGCACTGACTGTATTATTATGCCATACAGCCGAGGTAACTGGCTGGGTTATAGTTCTACGATGCCCTACATCAGAGATTAACTCTGTCCATCACTGGATCGCCTGAGGAGAGCTGATGCTTCAGCATGTAGAGAAAAAAAGCGAGAGGATGAGTAGAAGAGCAGCAAGCACTCATAGAGACTGGGAAAAGGAAGAGAAAAAAAGAGCCATTGAAGCAATAGGGACCTTCAGGACTTAAAGCGCACACACAATGAGGAGCAATGCATCCCTAGAGCCGTTCAATATCAGAGCTATTTCATTATTATGTGTTGATGCAAACACAGATAGCTGACTTAGCAGGGCAGAGTGTGTGTGTGTGTCTGTGTGTGTGACTGAATCACTGCCATGATTTTTTTTTATCTGTGGGAGTAAAGCGAAGTGATGTACATGCAGTGATGAATCATGCATTATTTTGTGACACCTGTGTGAATCTACATCACAGGCCTCTTTCTCACCTCTGCAGAGAAGAGACACAAGAAAAAGACATTGAGGCTTCTCGTGTTAAGGGCTTTCTATATTATATTCTCCATCTGGCTGAGAACTTTTGTTACAAACATCCCCCTATGAGACCAGCACATCCAGTATCTCACTCTCCCATGTTCTTTAGAAATGAACCTAATATGAATCCTACTGCAGCATAGGGATTAAATGCTGTGACCTAAAATGACCTGTAAACATTAGTAGGTATCTTTCACCTGCTGCCAGTTCAGCTCTGTAAAATGATTCAATAAAAACATTTATGCCCCCAGTGGACATTAATACATGTCTAATCATGCCTAATAGATGTGATCAAGGATACAGAGCAGTGCAGGCAGGCCCACTATAGCCAAACAGTGGAAGTATCGATCAAAGTGAGTGAACAGGTGACACACAACCAGCAGCACTTACCGGTTTATACCGTGAGATCATCGTGTGTCAGTCTCGTTTCCCGCTTGAATCTTCTTCAGTGTTGTCACATCCGTCGCTTGGATGTGTTCAAAAAGAAAAGGAGAGGAAGAAAGAAAAAAAAGAAGAGGGAAAACCTCCCAAACTGCACTGTCTCATGAGCTGAGCTGAGTGCAGCCGACTTCTTCTTCTCACCGCCGTCCCACTTGTGCTGCTCGACCATCCGACCGAGGGCGGTGGTTAACGGGGTGGAGGCTGGAGGAGCTGGAGGAGCTGGAGGAGCTGTCCACGGTGCTGAACCCGGGTGCACACAGGAGAGGGAGGAGAAGGAAGAGGAGGAGGAGCAGGAGGAAGAAGAGAAAGAAAGAAAGTAGCTCCGGTAGATTCCTCCACCCGGGAGGCCACCTCTGCTCTCTGGTCTCTGACATGAACCGTGTGACCGGCGGGTGGCAGAGGCAGCGGCCGCTCAGCCCAACAACACACCCCGGCAAACAGGAGTCACGTAGCCTATTACCACCACCACCATGATGTTGGACCGACCGCACACACACACACAGCGGTTACGTAACAACGCCACGGCTAAGTGGGATGCTGCCAGGCAAAGCTACACACATGTAACATTACAGTACATGATGATTGATCGGAATTTCCTGGTTTCTTTCTCTCTCTTTTTTTTTTAAACCAAACATTTTCAGCTACCACAATAAAATCCTGTAAATTCCACTAAAATGATCTCCACCTGTATGATACTATACACAGTTATTAAAAGCAGGATTATGAACACAGAACAGGCTGAGTACTCTCAGCCACACACAGAGGAGCTTGATATTCAAGAAGGATCACTATTGCCCCCTGTGGACATTTAATTACAAATCTGTGTGGCTCCCCCTGGTTTCAATAAATCGATGGTGGTAAGAGCAGCTAGGGGACCTGAGGAAAACCATAAGTGAGAATATGAAACGAGCTCGAGAAGCTTTGATTACATAAGTGCCATTATAAAAAACCCAATTAAACAGATTGGATGTATGGTAATGTTTACATTGTGTCAGTCATGGATATAATGTTGTAAATTTACATTAAGAAGTGATTTGGACTAGTTTCTTCACAGTAAAAGATAGGAGAAAAACAAGTGCAGACGGCTCTTATGAGTGGAAAAGTTGAGGTCTGAAGGGTTTAGACAGACATAAATCTGGATTATGTAAAACAGCTGTCCATCCAAAGAGCTGCCCAACAGCTGTCAAAGAGTAAATAAGGACTTTTGTAAAGCCACAACTCTTCATCTTTCTCTGAAAACGTAAATGGGAACGCAGAAAATCAGTAACAACACAGTGTAACCTTAATTTTGTGATGTGAGCAGTGCTTTATTGAGCTGAGCAAATTAGAGAGGTGTTATTGATCACAGTTTGCCTGTTTGACTGGTTCTTTATTGCTCTTGTCACAGATTAGACACAGGTCTGAAGGAAAGATCAGTGTGGTCAACTGTAGCTAAGTGAGGTCTACAATGTCCAGGCTTGAAATAAGGTGGAGCGGATTAGTAGAGATGACTAAATATTGACAGGAGAATATATTGACGGAGAGAGTGAACACTGATGGCAGGCTGTTTATGTGTTCATATAGGACACAAGGCTGATTCTCAAAGAGCTACGTTAAAACAAAAAGACCACCTTAAAATTTAGTGTAGAGATGGGAAAGAAGATAAAGAGAAACTATTTTTATTTTATTGTGATTAGGATGACGGTGAATCTTCTCCTTATTCAGCTGGGTTTTCTTGGCAGGTTGTTAACGAGACTAGAAGAACGTCCTGCAAGAGAACACAGAGGAATTAATCAATAACATGTAATTCTCTCAGATTGACTTGTGGCAACTATTGACTGGGACAAAGCTTTTATCATGTTCGCTTTAGTCACTGCACATTGAAGCACAACAGACCAAAACACATGCAGGTGAGTTTTAGGACAAAAGATAATCAGGATGTAAACTGAACCCAGGATTTCATTTCCTTGATTTTTTTTTTCCACTTTTAAACCACAAAACCCACTTCTTTTGAAATGTCATTTCAAGTTCAAAAATCTCCCCGATCAAACTGAAGGAACATTATGAATTTTTCCAGCAGCAGAGCAGAAATCCTCGCCACAGCGCCTCCCAGTGTCTCTGTATGTCAGAACATGTAACAGTCCTGTGGAACAACATCAATCAGAACAACTGCTGAAGGCTGGCAGGAGTCCCAGGCTGCTTTTATGAATGTCCATGACCTGACGCCATGGGACAATACCACACGGGCCATACATATATGTACGTGTTTATATACGGCTCATTCGGGGTTAGGATTTGGCAGATATATGGTGGTATGGGTCGCATTAGTTATAAATGTCTTCACTCAAATAGCATGGCTGTATCTTTGTGCGTGCTACAGTAATAAAAACATATTGCCTTGAGGCGATTTTCAAAAGGAGGGGGGGAGGAAAAACTGCTTTTGGTGGAGCCCACCGAGCTGTAATGGTGTTACATAAATCTGACAGGTGAAGGGAAACAAACAGAAAAATACTCTGCAGGTTTGCCTTCTTCTGATTGACAGGGAAGACTGTCACATGTGCTCGGGGATAACAATGGGGCCAAACGGAAACAAATGCCACAGCAAACATCCTCTCTGAGACGTGCAGTGAGGAAGAGGAGATGTGAAGACTACGTCGATTACCAGGACGAGGGTGCGGGAGGAGGAGAGGGAGGGCTAGAGGTCAAGAAGGTAGCCGTGTCTGTACAGTGTTGCACTGCCTTCAAACACCTTTCTGTTCACAGTGGGACTGACTGATGCTGACTTAGGGCTGCATACACATGCACACACACATGATTGTATTTAAACAAATGGCAAAGATGATAATGATTATACATATTTAGACTAAAAGAGGAATTCTTACACTTCGTCTTCATAGTCTTTCGGAGGAGAAACGGCAAACACAACATCGATCCAGTCCTGAAGGGAAAAACAACAGCGAATCAAATAAAAACTATGAAGTCAAGCTGCCAGACTCTGCAAGTTGGAGCATGACGACGACACCCACAGGCACAAACAATCAAAGTGAGCTGATGTGGGTTTAAAGTTAATCAATACAACACCCTGCTGTGGTAGCTAAGGTAAATAACATCTCTTAAAAAAAAAAAAGCAGCATGACATTTCATTGTAACTGGGATCTCTGAGTCATACCCCTCCACTGCTCCAGGCTCGAGCCAGAGAGTTTTGTCCCTCAGTCAATGTGGCATCAATCAGGATCTTCCCATTCACAGCCATAAGTTCATCCCCTGGCACGATGCCACCTGCAAACGGAGACATCAGAGACATTTCACTGCCAGACACACACACAGTACGTGCCAGCTGCAGATGCCTGGATCTCTCAACCGACTCAAGTACAATAATAGTCCCCTCTGGTGTTGCAGAGCCGTAATGGAGCGATATGTCTACACTGTGTACACACAGAAAAGTCATTAAGCAGTATCACACGTTTGCATCCTGATATCGTGTGTAATCAAGCATCTTACGTCACTCCCTACGTTTCACCCAGGAGACACTAATGATGGTGTAATAAAAGCAAATTCTGTACATATGATAATGATTTACTATGTTTAAAGCAGCAAACACGCCGTGGGTCTTTTGTTTTCAACATTAAATGTATTTACAGTAAAAGGATGTTGCCTGAGATAAGGCTGAAGTGGAACAATGAACAATGAATCACTGATTTATTTGTGTAATTATTGTTTATATTTTGGGATGTAGTATTGTTGCCTTGGATTGTGTTATACCTGGAGGTGTCTCTAATATTCACTCAACCTAACTAATAATCATATTCATTTTTAAAGGAGGATGGATTCTCTCTCTGTCAGAATATAGTTAAACAAGTGATAAAACAAACCTGAATAGTTTTAAAATTGACATGAAGCTAAAGTGTGAATGTTCACAACCAAACTGACCGTGCCGATCTGCAGCACCACCTTCATACACAGAAGATACCACCAGCTTTCCCAACGGAGAGTCCGCTCCCCCCTCCAGTGCGAGGTCGAGCTGCCCAGCCTGAAGAACAACGACCGAAACATCAGCACCATCAATCACATGTCAGAAAATCTTACCTGAAAAAATGACAATTGAGATTCCTCTCATCATCTCATCAGTTATTACCTTTTTGATTCTCAGCAGTCTCACATCTCGCCCTGCGATCTGTTCCGAGGAGAACTAACCAGAAAGGGGAAAAAAGATTAAAGAAAGAACAAACAGAGGTGCCAACACAAAGAATGGGTTCCCCCTCTTTGAATAGTCAAACTGGTAGGAGCAGTGATAAAACGAGATACTTACAATCCACCATGCAGAGACTATTAACAATGTATGACAGACTGTATAAACACAGGACTAGTGCTACTGGGAGTTTACATGAAGAAAAGATATATACATTTCCTTTGAGAATAAACTGACCATCTGTCAGTCATCTCATCTGGCCTTCTCTGTAATATCTGCGTGAAAAGCTAGGCACTAGAAGTCAGTTTGTTTGGTTTTTTAATTGCACTAACAAGTCAATCTAATTTCCCAAGTGATGCCAACAAAGGCTGTTGATGCAGTTATATTGTGTATAAGAAAAACAACACAGGAAATTTACAGCAATTGCTGATATTTGACATACATAAGATGGTGTGTTGAGTTATGCATCTTCTATTGTTGTTAATTATGGTAGGCTGCCATGAGAATGTGTCAGTAACAAGTAAGGAGCTAAGACTTATTAGCTGTCCACCACTGTCTGCACTGTCTGCTGCGGTGCTAACAAGATCAGACATACCATGGAGTAGGGATCAAATTCTTCCTCGTATTTCTGAAATCCCTGAAAGAGAACCAACGTGCAGTTAATTAAAACTGATCAATATGTCAATAGGGCCTTACAAACAGGACACAGAGAAGCAAATGAACTGTTAGGAGCTGTCTGTGAGCAAGAGGTGTGCAAAAAGTCACTGCATCTTGTGCTTGGACCAATTTCCTTTGACAACCAGTTCTGTATTAGTTTTAATAACCTGACAGAATTAATGGAAACCATGGAGACACTCAGAGTCATTAATTCAAAAAAGCACAGAGGCTTTTAAAGCCACTACATTGATTCAATGACACAGCTAATTCAGAGGAACACGCTCATGAAAAATCATCCCTAATCATTCCTAAAATGACCGCTATTTAATTTCATGTGAGGGGGGAGGGACGAGAAATAAGCTCTCAGAGAAAGGACGTCACATTCATCCAGCTGTAATGACTCACAGAGCTATTTTTCTCACTGCCCAACAAACACTCATTAATCTTTAGTCTTCATTTCCTGTTCCACAGAGGCTCCACGTTGGACATAAAAAATGAACCCACTTGTAATGTGGGATTTTATTTGTTGTGGCTGGAGACAACAGCTGAAATCAGACCAACAATTTAAGTGATGTGGTGTTTCGAATAGAAGATAAATGAGACTACTCTTCTCTGTCTTCATGCAAAGTGAAGATACATAAAATGAGCCTTTGTACGCCGACGCCTCATGTAGAAAAGCAGCAGTTGCCAGTTGCCAGTAAAGATGAGAACTAATCATTACAGAAAGGCCGAAACACAGTGATGTGCATTTCCCACGCGCTGTATGTTCAAAGTACTATACTACAGCATGCTTCAAATCAATGAAAGTGCAGTCATGCATAATCTACACAACTGGACCTAAAGGCATTAACGCAGCCAACGTAGAGAGGACATGATGAAAAAAATAAATAAAAGGAGGAGCCATCCCCAGTCAACCGTGAGGAAATGTGGTGAATGAGCGTGGATGCAAAAAGTACAGAAAGAAGAATAGGACCAAAGCACTCAGGAATAATATAATGGAGCGAGGTGGTTGTGGGGATTACTTGTCGTTTGTTGTTTGATTTAAAAGACGAGTTGAAAGGCACCATCCGTTTCAACATTTCTGGAGGCTGAAACACAAGATCAAGCGTTGAACATATGAAAATACAGAACTCACTTCTATCTTTTGCTTCTATGCTAGTTACTAAACCCTTTTGAAGAGTAACTTTAGAGCAGGTTGGATTACTGCCCTCTCTGGTTGTAAATAAGTTCTGTCTGTACAGTTCAGTCCAACACATTCAAGTCAGACTCACACTTCTACATCACTACAGCAAGGTAAAAATTTAAACCACTGGAGAGTGAGTGCTACACACTATAATAATAAATTAATAATCATATCACATGATGTTATGTAAATACTACACAAACAGCTCCTGGGGAAATGCCACAAATCATAACTGCAGTACATTAACAAGCAATTTTCTCTTAATTTGAATTCAAATCAAATTCAATTTCTATTTAATATAATTTACAAAACTACCTCAAAAGATCAATTGTTCAGTTGCTGAGGCAGCATTTTAGAGTGGGCCAGTTTACCAGGATGCTTACTCAGGGTAAAACATGTCAAAGCATCCCCCACCTCCTCGACTACAGTCAAGGTGCCCTTCAGCAAATCATTTCACCTCCAGTGGCTGATGGTAGAAGTGTGTGGTGTGAATGTGTCAGTCTGTTACAGTAATACGAGGCAGAGGGTTTGTGGAACAGGGGGTTGTTCCAGTCCGATAAAAAAAAAAAAGTTTGATAAATAAACACTCTGTCGAGTTTCATTACAGCTTTTTGACAGGAAGGAGAATGGCTCCCCTGTGGGATCTAATAACCACAGACTGGGTTTCTGTGAAACAGCTGGTGAGTCTGGAAGACTCACCGGGAAGACGTGGAAATGAGACAGAGATGAATACAGCAGCCAGATGATGGTATACTGCGTCAGACGTCTGAATGCTTTATGACTCTATTATGTGAAAGTGAAGTTTCATGCAGGAAGTAAATTACTGCTGTGTTGTGTATTTCATACCAGACCATCAGATCGGAGCGCAGGTCTGTGCGGATCTGGTCGGTGGGTCTGCGACTGAGGCAGCATAACAGGCTTAGACATGACAGGGGCCGTCTGACGCCTCTGGTTGGGAGGACTAGGAGCTAGTTGCTATTGGAGAAAGACCACGGTACCAAACAACAACTGAGAACAACAGCACGTGCTGATTCTAAAAGTCATTTTACAACAAAAGCATCTTGTTCTGGAAGGATTGTAGAAATGTATAAAGCTTATGTTCGCAGGGTGTTTGTAAAAAACCTGTCAGTACTTTTACAGAGACTCACCAACGGCGTGCTTGAAGTGGATATATGACTGGCATGGGATGTATTTCTCATAACCTGAACCACAGTGAAATAAAAGAGAGTTTTTTCAGCACCCAGGTCCACGCAGCACACTGCAGGAATATCGGTGCTACTACTCAGCATGCAGCATCCCACTCAGTCTGCCAAACCAAACGGCCACACACACAAACGTCAATACCAACTAACTACATCTGAATGAATAACCCTCAGCGAGGAGAAAAATGCAAATCACTGACTGATTGCCCAGGTCATTCGTGTTCTTACAGCATGAAATATAACCATACATAAAAAAAGACCATGCAAATTGACCTGTGTCAAATCATGCTGCATTGAAACTGCATTCATTCTGAGAGCTATCTACATATCTCTTTGAAACTGCTGATGCAACTTGTCTTCATAGATTGAAAATAAATTTAAAAAAACGCACACTGGACACTCGTAAACTAAAGCAGGGGTTCCCAAAGTGGGGGTCGGGACCCCACTGGGGGTTGTGAGGCACCGAGAGTGGGGTCGCGAGATGATTTCCAGGAATCAAATAACATTTGAAAATTATTAGAAATACCGCATTTTAGCTGTAAATGTAAAAAAGATAAAAGTAGTAGTTAAAATATAAAATAAAACCATGCAAATAAATTTTCTCTTCATGTTTAGACGCTTACAGATTGCGTCTAAGCGTGGAAGATGATCTCCGAGTGGCCGTCTCCAAAATAAACCATCTCATTAACAAAGAAACATAGTAATTCCCAAAATGTAGGTTTGCACAGCAACAATGTTTACATGTTTACTCAGTGCTACGGTTTATGGATATTACTTTGACTGAGATATTCTTCTTCTAAAGTAATGATTCAAAATTAAATTTGCACATGACAGCAACAATGTTCACATCCATAAGTTACATGGATATTACTTGGACTGACGTATTCTGCTTTTATCTTATAGTAAATAGCTATATGTAAGCATGTTGTCGTTATGCCCATGTTCGGATACGCCTATTAGTGCGTGTGCTCTGTGCTCATGTCACTTCCAGGATTAGTGGGGGTCACCAGTCTATGGCACTGTTATTTTAGGGCTGAAAAGTTTGGGAACCCCTGAACTAAAGCAATAACACAGCAAGGAAAAGCCAGTCTGACACATCACACCTCTCTCTGATGAGACTCTCTAACCTTTGGACTAGAGGGGTACGACATCTCACTGGTGTTTGATGAGTAAATTCCTCCTCTGGGGAGATAGCCTCCCGACTCCCACTCACTCCTCCGATCCGGGGGACTGGGAGGGTGCTGGAGGTGGTGGTAAGGATGCTGTCGGTACCCGCTGAGGGTGCCCATCCGGTTGTCAGAGTGTTGTGGGGGTGGGGGAGGAGGGGGAGGTGGAGGCGGCGGAGGGGGAGGGGGCGGAGGAGGAGGAGGAGGCCTCGGAGCAGGCTGAGGGGAGGACGGAGGCCGGGATGACTGAGACGGAGGGTAGTGAGAGGAAGGCGGGGTGGCGAGATGAGCCGGGGCGGGGTGAGGCTGCGGGTGGTGAGGCCTGCGCCCCCTGGTGGTCAAAGTAGACGAGGCAGAGGGAGGAGGTTTCTTCCTGGCGCCGGGCGGGGACGGAGGACGACGCTGTGGCGACGCTCGAGAGACGGGACTGGGAGGGGAGTAGTTGGGAATGGTGGGGTTCAGTTTGGGAGAGGGCGGAGGGAGAGGCAAGGGAGGCGGAGGGTGGCTGGTGCTGGGCTGGGTGGGGGCGAGTCTCTTCAGAGGGCCCCTCAGGCTCTGATCCACTTGGTCCAGGTTGATGTCGTCCAGATCAGTGGTGGCCAGGTGGAGGCCGCCGGGGAAACGCTTCACCCTCGGCTCAGAGGCAGGAGAGCGTGGCGGGGACAGCTTAAATTCAGTGACATGAAAAATGTTTTCATCATTCAACTTATTTTCAACATTTTACTCCATAACCAAATATTACGCAGCCCATCTGTGGTGCTGTACGGTGTTACAAAAATGAAAAAACTCCAGGTGGCATATGACAATGCATTTCGGATCCTACTTATCCAAGATGCACAAGTGCAAATCATCTTCTTTTCTTTTATTTATTTTTACAATGGAGTCTGTAATAAAGCTATCTATCTATCTATCTATCTATCTATCTATCTATCTATCTATCTATCTATCTATCTATCTATCTATCTATCGTTTTAGTCCTGCATGTAATGTGGAAAGACAAAAACATCAGAGAAAAAGAGGTTGTGACAGGTGAGGTCTCACTCTGTACCTCTGGCGATTCATTCTCCACACAGGAGATCTGCTCCAACCGAGTCTGACAAAGACGCTCCACCCAGTGTTGCACTTTCTCAGACTCCTCTAGGTCTTCTCTCTCCGTCTCTGAAACCTGGTACAGAGGTGTGGTCAGACAGCATCAGGCCACATTGCCTCACTCCCTCACACACTCACGTACACGACCAAGACAGGCGGCAGTTCAGCGTCAGACACTTTCAAGTACACTCTAGAGTTCACTACAGTTAAGCCCGTCTTTTCATACCTCCTGAACCAGTCTATTGATCTTCAGCTGCTTCTCCCGTTCGTACATCTCTTCTTTCTCCTTGGCGAGTTTCAGCTCAAACTCCATCTCCTTCTTGCTTTTTCTCTGCTCCTGCAGCGTGTCTGTGTTCGACACCTTCTTCTTTTTCTTCTTCTTTTCTCCTTTCTGAAGTGTCATCAGTTAGTCAATATAAAAAGCAGGGAACAGACAAATCTGCCACTTGAAAACCACACTCTGCTGCCACAACATGCACTAATAACTGGTGACACCAAACTGTTAAAAACCACAGCAAACAACTTCAGGTTTTATAAAAAATAAATAAAAAAGGGAGAGAAAATACAAGCTCTGGTCTTAAATCCATAACTACCACCTTGTCATGTTGACAAAACAGTCAAAAACAAGAAAGGAGTTGTCCCAGACTTTCCTTTGTGTCCACTCTAACACCACACTGAACAGTACCTTGCGGATTGACGGCAGTTTTCCTTCATATCGATAAAACCAGCCAAATGCTAAGGATGAAAATTAATGTGTGTCATTCTCACAAATATATTAAATTACAAACCAGAATTTCTCAAACTCCATGCACGTTGTCCATGTGAAAAAACAAGAGACAAAGACACAGCACTCAAAGAGAAAATAAGTGAAAATTCTTCTTGAAAACCAAATGTTCAAAGCCACAATTCTGGCAGCAACTACCAATAAATACTAGATCATTTAAGGATAAAGGTATCTCCAATGGCTACATTTTGGTTGTCAAAGGAAATCTAGCACTTGTTTGTGTGTGTGTGTGTTTGTGTGTTGGTTTGCACAAACATCCTCCCATACAACAGCTGTGACGATGCACAGCTGAGGCTCCGGACTTACTTGTCCGTCCTCCTCTTCCTCTTCCACTGTGAAGGCCACGACAAGCAGCACGGCACGCAGCAGTGACAGACAGAGAGAGAGCATGCAGAGGAAAGGAGGGAACGAGGTGAGATAAAAAGGGATTTACTTCTAAAACTCTGTGGTTTTAGAAGAAAAGTCAATAAATACACTCAGAAGCAAACAGAAGAGTCATGCATTTTTAAGGAGAACATTCACTCAGCTGTTCTTACGAGAACTCTTGGCCTTTGGAGTCGGGGCAGACGGAGCCGGTGATTTGCTCTTTGGAGTTTTGGGGCTCTTGGGGCTCTTGGGTCTGTCTTTGGCGCCCCAGTCCTCCTCCCATTCTCTGTTGTGCCTCTTCTCCGCAGCGTCAATCCTACACAGGATGACAGCACATGTGAGTAAGATATAGTATCTTAAAATAATACTGAACTTGCACTTAATGCACAATTGATCGCATACTTCTCCATCTCCTGTTTATAGCGCTCCTCTTCCTCTGCAGTTTTCTGAGAAATCTCCATCTTTCTCCTGTTAAACACATAATAAATTGTAGGGTGCAACATGAAACTCTATCAACAGAACATGCTACAATGCAGGCATAAAAATACAGAATATATTACTCTAATCCTGTTTATGGCATCTGTGTGAGTGTGTCAACCCTCCAAAACATGATTTGCAGTCCCATTATTCACCCCTGGAAACTGCTGGCATCAAAGCACTGAGAAAATCTAGTGTGTCCTCTAAATTTATTAAGGCCTGAGACAGATGTGCAAATGATTTAGTAAAGTGAACACGAATCTGTATGGTGATGCAGCTATAGAGTAATTACGTGAAGGTCCTCAGGTTAGATGGAAAATCACTTCAGGTCATGTTTACTCTGCTTGCACCTGATTTATGTAGATGTATGCTCTGTCATTGATTGATGTTCGTGTTCGAAAGCAAGAAGGCCATGCAATGTCCTGAATGCAATTTGAGTATCTGAATTCATTTATTGGGCTTTTTAAATGCCAGATTTGGCATTGCATGAGAGATGATGTTAGAGAGGGTACAAAGGAGGCCAAACGTAAAATGCATAGAAGGATTTCTAGAAAACATTTTGCAACCTTGGTTAATGCCTTTGCTATTGGGTGAATACTTGCAGTTTTATATTCATTGCATCTTGGCGTTCTCCAAGCTTCTTGGACGAGTTGTTGGTTTACTTTTTGTACATTTCAAATTCAAATTCATATTGAAATTTAAGTCGGTCCAACAGCTTTACAAAAACAGCACCGCTCTCTGAATAATATGAAAAACTCAGCCTCCCAGCTATGGGTGAATAGAAAAGCTACTGAGCACACAATGTGCACCATTTATGTGGAGCTGTATTCAAATGTACGACAATTTCTCAAAACAAATAGTTGCTTCTAGTCAGTCAAGCCGATTTAGAGAGGCTTTTACATTTCCTGTTTTGTTTTTTTTATCCAGTTACTCTTCTCAGTTACAGGATGAAGATGCAGTAATTGGTTGGACAGCCAGAGGTGAAGCTATGTAACTTGAGAACTAGATTTACTTTATGTGTTTCAGAACCTGGTATATCCACTACAGTCTCTCATCAGCATCATCTGTAATAGTAATGGCAACAGCTTCAAAAAGGGATGAACATCATCAAAACAATGTCATTTCAACTTGTGTTGTGTTGACACAATGCTGCACTCACCAGCCAGTCACTAAGTTTTTCTGATTGCCCTTTTGGTGCGGGGCATACACACATATATACACACTATACACTCTAACTCCCACAAGGAGATTTCAAAGTTCAAGTTTCCGACTCTTTACTCACTGCCTCTCCTTCTCCTGCTGCTCCTTAATGATTTTGTTGGTCTCCAGGGCCACCTTTTTCTGGTGCATCAGCTCCTGCCTATCCAGCTCCCTGCGGGCCTCCACCGCCAGACGCTCCTCGTCTGTCATGAACAGCTCGCTGCCCTGAGAGAGTGACAACAATCAGAGAGATAATCAGGCACAGACATCATGTACAGCTGGGGCCCTCAAACTTTTTTTTGGCTCTGTAGGCCAACAGGGACAAACCGGTCTCTCCAAAGAAGTCTGTGTTTGTCACATAAAATGCTTACAGTCTGCAAATCACAGATCTATAGCATTTTAGCAACACTGATTTATAATTATTGTGAGGTATGAAAGACACAAGTTGTCTGATAAATATTTCTTCAGATTCACTTTGCTTTAATCTAAAATATTGGCTCATTTGCCTTCAATTTTAGTAATAATAGTGCATGTACTGGATCTGTCAAAATGAAGACATACACACACACACACACACACGAACACAAACAAATCAATCAGACAGTCGCCAGGGAAATAGGTAAACAAGATGGGACAGCTTGTCTCAGATAGGCAGGCATTATCACCGAGTCTTGAGGTAAATAACCTGCCAAGTGACATGACTAATGATAACTGCTGCTCCTGCAGACAGACGGGCTGAAGTACAGACGAGGTAATGTCATGTCTCCAAAATAAAGCAAAATATTTATCTGTGCAGTGTAGAAGTGTGAAGAGAAAAAGGCAGAGAGTTGTATAATGATGATGAGAGATACATTTCCTTATGATCTCATTCAAAATAAACATAAATGGTATCAAACATTTCATATACATCATGTCATCACCATTTTGTCAGAATTATATATACAAAAGATTATTACATTTAAAGGTTTGTGGGTGTCGAGTACAGAATGTAACTTATATTCTGTCTCTGCAGTGTCCTCAGCAGTGCTCACAAGTGATAACAGGAAAAAAAAACAAGACTTAGATGAGGTGAGGTGCAAAAGTTGATTGTGTTCATTAGTC
Organism: Trachurus japonicus; assembly: GCF_045865225.1. Taxonomy (NCBI): domain Eukaryota; kingdom Metazoa; phylum Chordata; class Actinopteri; order Carangiformes; family Carangidae; genus Trachurus; species Trachurus japonicus. The sequence continues at coordinate 21,016,015 of NC_140912.1, forward strand.
TCTAAATTCTGAATAATTATTAACAGATATGATGTAGTTGAGAGCGGTACTTACAGCTCCTGTGAGAACAGTAATAGTCAGACTCCTGCTGCTCTTCAGGACCCTCACAGCCTGTGAATGGAATTGCAAAAGATTTCAATGATGAGATTCATTTTTCGAGATTATAAAGGGTAAATGGAATATGTTAACACTTTATGTGTATTCAACAGGGTGTGAAATCATCACTGGCAAATACCAGTTAATATCAATATCTCTGTTTTCTCAGCCAGTTTTGGTAAATAGCCAAATCCTGGGTTTTGTTTTTCTATCTCAAACCATTTTGGCTGGTGAAACATTATTTGGCTGTGGCTCTTCAGCTCAGACCAAACCCTGCCAGTGATGAGAGGTTCAATTTCCACTGATGATTAGAGTAATGACAGATGCCTTCATGTTGCTATGGTGCTTTGGATAAAAGGACAAAATGTACAAAATCTAAGATTTTAACATGACGCAAAATTCACCTCTTTGTGGTCCACACTGGTGAAATCCACGCCGTTCACCTCCACAATCTGATCTCCCATCTACATGTTGATATGAGACATAGAAACAGTTCACAGCAGGCAAAAAAAAATGTCAGTCAGTGTTTCATTGTTGTGTTTTTGTGTTTTTGTAAATCACCTCAAGTCCCACTTCTGCAGACAGGGAGCCTGGCTTGACATTACTGATGTAGATGCCAGGTTTCTGGGTGGGACCACTGGATATGCTGATGCCCATACCCTTTGTTCCCACAAGGCTGAGGAAAACCTTCTTTTCCTTGATCTCCTTCCCGCCGATCGATGCCAAGCCTGCAATGCTGGTTTTTTTCTCCTAGGAGGTGAGGAAAGGAAGAAGAAAAGGAAAGAAAAGCCCATGAGCGGTCTGCTGCTGTGATCCTTCTAACAAATCCCAGGGAAAAAATATATAGATCTGTCTCTTACCCCCGACTCGGACACAAACTGGTCAACAAACTGCCACTTCAGGGGCTCATCTGACGAGCTGCAAGGATGAAAAGTGAAAATCCAGAATGACATTTAACAATAAACAAACAAATTAATGCTATCTAAAATATTAGTTGCCTTACCTTTTCACTGGGATCATCCCCACATCTGGAAAGATAGGAAAAGAAGGAATTAAATGAAAATAACAGATGCTATTGATGCTTGAATGCACATCAGTGCTCATCATACTGCTGGAAAACTGTTAGAAAACTAATTTGTGTTTGACATACGCCTGACTTTGAGTGACACAATCTTCTTCGTCTTGATGAGACTGATGACTTCCTCATGGATACATGAGGAGATGGAGTATCCGTTGATGCGCACAATCTCATCACCGACCTATAAATCAACACAGGATGGGACATTAGGAATGACACAATCACACAGACGAAGTCAATGCCTCTCTAGTGATGTACCTCTCTGTCAATCGACAAAGTAAACTGCTCCTGTGTTTCTTGACAGGAGCAGTTTGTTTTGTTACAGATCTACCTGGGTGAATCTGGAGCCTCACAGACAGACGACCATGCTCTGTAGGAGGTTAACAAACATGGTGCTTTACCCCACCTAGTGGATTCTAGTATTATGACTGACACTGGCACTAAGACAGCAGCCACAGATTACTTAAATAATTTCACCAATAAATGATGCCCACGCTACAATAATGCAGCAAAAGTATTTTTTTTTACACACATAAAGATCTTTATAAGGTGCTTTCGCTAAAATGTTGTTTTTGTTTTGCAGAAGAGCATCTAGTGAGGTATAATTAGCTCACAGGGACATACCTGAAGGCCAACGTTACTGGCCTGACCGTCTTTGACAATCTGTGATATGTAGAGCCCAGAGCCAAACTCCAGCCCTCCTCTCACACTCAGACCCAATCCATCACGATGAGTGCGATCCAAGCGCACCTCTTTGAGCTTCCTGCACCACGAGGAGAGGTATAAAACAGAGATATAATGAATGAGCCACCTCAAAAATAAAAAATAAAGAGGAGCATGACGTTTATATGAGAACAAAGGCTGCCATGGTGTAGGCTACTCACCGTGACCTCTTGGGTGTGAGCAGGTCGTACTCCACCTGGTGTTTGAGGGGGATGAGAGGTCGAATAGCGTCAAACAGCGGTAAGCGCTTTGGTTCGTTGATTACCAGCTTCAGGTCCCCGACCAACACCGGCAAATCCATAGACCTGAGAGAATGAGAGGAGGATTACTATAGATTTCCATGAATGTTAAACAATTTCTACCTCAGGATGGATACAAAATAATTAACAAGAACAGAAGTAAAGGTTTCAGGTAGTTAACGCCTTTAAAGCATACATTTCTAAATAACATTAATTATATTCACACAGTTATGTCACATTTAAGGGTGATGAAGTAAATGTGATCATAAATGGCCAGCAAAAGATCTTATCAGCCAAAAGATCTTCCAAATTCTCCATTTCTGATTTTAATTTATAGCATTCACCTCTAACATATTTATAATCCAATTAATGACAAAAGGCAACCAAAACAGCAGTTTAAGAAGCAAAGAAAAGGCAACTGCAAAATGTGTCCTCCTGGCCCTCTTGTTGAATTATTAATAAGTGCCATTCCTCTGTTTGGAGGATGAACATAAAAAGAGCTTTTGTGGATAACTGGCCAGGCTTGTCGGAGCACAGTGGAAACTGATCAGAGGCTTAACCAATGCAGCCATAGGGCTCTGCTTCTGTACGAAGATTAATTGAAACCTAGACCAGTAGCCCCCTGCTCCTCTGAGACCAGGCTGTTATCAGAAACCATGATGGAGAACACACAGGGGTATGTGAATCATAGGTGACTAAAACAGGATGAAGAGCTATTGATGATTAGCCATGAAAAAGTTAGAAAGGGCATTTTGGCATCATTTTGTCTGAAGATAACAGAGGACCAAACATATGGGGTAAAAAAAGAGATCTTAGATTTAAATGTTTTTTATAATTATATTGGCTGAAAATTACACACTGCCCATAAAGTTGGATGTGTGAGTGGATGTATAGATGTAAAACAAATAACAAAATGCAACTTGCCCACATACACACTGAGCTGAGAGTGACATTGTTTGATTGTACTCACTGGTGATACATGCGGAGGACATCATACAGGTAATCCTTCTCTGCTTCATTTTCAATCAGCAACTCCACCTGTAAGAAAGGACAAACATCTGGTGTCATCCTTCTATTGAGAGCCGATTCAGAAGAAATGTCAGCCCACTGTCACACACTGTACCTCTCTTGTGGCCCTGTCAACGCTACAGGGGGCAAATCACCTGTGCATGCTGGTGTGTGTATGTGCGTGTGTGTGTGTGTGTGTGTAGGAGCCATACAAACCTGGTGGCAGCTCAGCTGCAGCAGGATGGTTTTGAGGAAACGTTTAGGCCAATTACTGATGTAACACATCTCCGTCTTACTGACTAAATCGGTTCTAAATGATGCTGCAAATTTCACAAAAGACCTGAGAGGCTACTATTTTTTTTATCCAATTAGAGTGAAAGGTTAAGATAAAAAACAAACAGGCTGTAGGATGATGAGGCTCCTTGGAGTACAGCAGGTGTAATGGGCTGCCCGTCCCTAACTATCAAACCACTGGGAGGGAATAATGGCAGAACAGCTGAGGAGAGGCTGCAGTGGGTAGGTCAGCAGTGTCGTCTTACATCTCAGACACAAACAGAGGTGAATATTCACACCCAACAGTCTCTCTCTTGCACATACACACACACACTTTATGCTGTGAGGTCGTTGCGAGGTTCTTCATGACATGGTGTTTACGAGTGTCATAAATTTCTCTCACTTGGGGCAGTGAAACACAGGCAGCCACACCTGAAATACGTGCAGACTTTGGCACCATAATCGAATAAGATAAGAGATCACTGCCCTGTCACATAGGCTACTGATTTTAAAAAGCGCTGTCTGTTCTTGAGATTTGGACTGTTTTCACACAATAAGATCCTCTAGTGTAGCACACACAGATTGTGGTTCATACTTAAATTTACAGATAACAAATATCAACCTTTAAATTGATATTTCTGGCATTTTTTCCTGTGACGACAGTTAAACTGACACACACGACTAAACAACTAAACAGAGACCCAGTGACTCTGACCCCAAGCAGAAACAAAGCCTGATTGTGCCTTGTACTCCCATCAGCCTCTAATTAAACCCATAAATTGTCCCATCTCTTCCGCTCAGCTGCTCACCTCTCTACATTATCTAATACTACCATGCCCTTTATGAAGAGCCAACAATATGGGACCCTGCCTGCCTGCCTGCAGCACAGATGGCTGTCTGGTGATCCCTACATGCTCTGTGCCTGAAAACGCCCTGAACATATCATGTTCCCATCCTCTGTTATCTTTTTACTCATAGTTATCTTAATAGGACTTTACCTATTGCTGTAATGATCCAACCCCATCCAGAAAACAAAGTACAGTGTAATTTGACCATAATTCCTGGAACCAAATATCATTGATCTTTGTAATATTTAACATTTGACAGATAGAAGCAGGATGTTATAGATTTCACCTGTTAAGACAACACCATAGATACTTACTTTTGAGTCTGAACTACTAGCCTACTGAACTACTACGATGGCCATTTACCAGAACAGTTTCAACAGTTCAATAAAAGAAAAGTAATTGTTTCATTTGAATGAAAGACAATTTATTTATAAGCAACTCTACTAGCTTTATATTATTCCAACTGATTTTAACTTATAGCAAGTGACACAAATAGATAGGCCTACACTAGAAATGAATGTTGAGGCTCCCACCATACAATTTGCTACTTCCATAATGACTGATAAATATTATTTATAACTTTCACCACCATGACATCCTCTTAAAACTAATTCTCCATTAACTTGACTGCTTTTTCTTTTTTCGTAAGGCCCAGTGTCTGCGCAACATCCCGCTGCGAGAGACACCTGAGCCAAGTAAGTGACAACCAGGTAGACAAGACAACACAACCAGCTCTAAAAATATCTATTTAGTACCTGAAGAGGAAAATGTTAATAATTTTACCTTGTGTCTAAATTCCCGGGCAACTTTCCGCTCCATTGTTGAGAGACAGAGCGAAACCAATCGAAGATATTTCCAATTGTGTCGGCGAAGTTTGGCAGGACTGGACCTGGGGACTGGGGGTCAGCCGCGTGTCAAGGTAGTCGAAGTTAAATAAGAGTTTCCGGTTTGAGTTTTCAAAGTAAAACTTGAGTTGATTAGGAATGACGTGTTTTTGTAATATATATGATCATTACGGCGATCTTCTATGGCATAGTATGGGCTACTAAGGTCTACAAGTTATTTGACTGTAAAGTACAAAACTTGTGTACACTTCACGTTTTCCAGATAGTTCAAGTTTAGGCTTTTATGTTGAAGGGACAGCCGATACACTTCCGTTCCTTAGCAAACTTGATGAAGCTTTCGACCGTTGGCGAGTTGTGTGTGTGTGTGTGTTTTGTTTTTTACCTCAGTAAGCACTCTAGAAAATGTATACACCTTTACATTTATATTTTATAATTATATATTTTAAATAATTTCTTAAATAACAGAACTTTCAGCAGTTAAAAAAAACAAAGCAAAAACAAAATCACAACAGAAGAAGCTAGCTTAGCTTACGGCCTTCTGAGCATCATAAATCACGACTGTCTTTTCAGCATAAATAAACACAATTTACCCACCCGTGTCACAAGAATAACATCACGATTATGTAGTTATTATTTCGTGACAGTTGTAATTTATATTTATATTTAACAGCGGCCGCTAGTTGGCAAAATAATCACCTTGGTTCCGCAATCCCACGAAGAAGAAAAGAAGGCGTGAACTTCCGGCTTTCAAAAGCTGGATAGCAACGAACAACACACTGCAACACCGAGGGCTGAGTAACAAAACAAACTGTAACGTGTAAGTACAATATATCACATAAAACGCTAGACGCTGGTGGGAAACAATTTGCAATGCTGCTGCACATTTATATTTTGGTTTTAGCCACATCTGAAGTGGTACAGTCGTGACAGATAAGGGGAGTTTTCATCATGTAAAAGTTAACAAGTTGATCTGCGAAGTCGAGTTGTCTGAGATAAGTGAGTGTGTTTTGATTGGTTAAACATTTTAATTTATCTAATAAAGGGGGGATAAAGGGTTTTTAAACGCCACCCCAGCTTTTACTCTCTTTATCCTTCCTGAATAGGCATTTTCTAACGCAGAAACGTTATTTACCGTATCTACAATGAAGCTGCATACACAATCATTATTGCAGTGGTGATATCTCTAATGAATTAGGGTTATTTCTGTGATAGTAAGCGGCTTTGTAACATTACTTTGTGTACTAATCCTGCTACTGCTACCATTAAATAGTGTAGAAGGAAATACTACCAACTATTCTCTAAAAAATGTATCAATTTTCCACGTGCAAACATTATTGCTTTATTGATGTTTTTGTCTGATGAAGTTGACTATTTTTATAAGAAATAAAATAAAAAATAAAAAAAACCTACAACAAGCATTTACAGGGTATGACAAGATGGGATGGTTCTCAATACAGTTTATTACAAATGCTCCCAACTGAAATCTTTGTAATAATATATATTTTCAGTGTACAGCTGGTTTCCATTCACTTACAATTAAGTCACAACTAAGGGTTGACAGCCATATTAGTATTTCAGTATCAGCATGTAAAGGCAAGTACATCACTTTTATTTATTTTTGTAAAACTCTTTCACCTTTGTTTTCAGTGTTTTGTGCTGGGATGGGTTCTCCAACCAAAAATGCAACGCCACACAGGTAAGATTGTTTAGTCAACACACAGGTCGGAGCACAGAACTGTTGGTGTTTTTTCTGAAAGAAAAGGGACATAATGCTTTTACTGTAATTCTCCTGAGTGATACTTAGACTTATTTTGCCAGTCTGCCCCCCTACTGTTATGATCCTAAGCCTTATCCCACATGGATTTAGTCTTAAATGGGTTTAAATGCAAGGTTAATCATTCATTTTCATTGCTTGCTGTTTCTCTGCAGACTGTGCACAGGGTAAAACTAGACTCTAGTGGCTCGGGCAAACACAGGGACAGCATTTAGTGTTCGTATGAGACGTGTGTGGTTCGCATTAAGTGTCCACTTTTATATTGGACTATAACAACTTCTTTTTTTTTGCCCTACAGAACCAGCAATCGGACACCGGGTCGGGAGCCTGACTCCCCACTGCCCCCCATCAATGAGCGTCTGGCGTACCTGCGTCCATCCAGGGAGCTACTGGAGTTCTACAGACAGAAGATTGCCCAGTTTGATGGGGAACATGAGGAGCTGCTGCAGATGTTAGAGAAGAACAAAGGGATCGCCGAAGACCAGGTCGGATACAATGAGCAGTCATTGAATGTATCATTACTTTGGTATTTTCTTGCATTAATTGATCTTCTCTCTGCCTTTGATATCCCCCCCAGCATAAGCTACAGTGGGAGGTCCGACAACGTGAGGAAGAGATTGCTGAGCTGCAAAACGCTCTGAGCGACATGCAGGTCTACCTTTTCCAGGAGAGAGAGCAGTCTCTCCGGCTTTATGCAGAAAATGATCGACTCAAGATCAGGTTGGTGAAGCACAGACGCATTTTTTTAGCATAAATTATATTATAACACCCAGTGAAGCACAGACGTAACAAATAGCATTAATAAATGCTGCTTTCCATTTAGGTCTATTATCCTGTTACTATGCATGTTTGATCAATGTCTTGTCTTACTGGGGCATTTCAGTTGAATGGCATCATTAATGTTTATAGTTACACTTTCCAACGATATCTCAAAATGCCTGCCGTAATTGCAACCTATTAAATGTTAATAGTAAAACTTTAGGGTGTTTTCTGCTTTTCTTAATTTACAAAGGTCTAAATGGGTAGTGAGTGAAAATACTTTTATTGTGCAGAGGCTTTTACAAATAAAACTGGATCTAATTACCTGTTCACTTTTGTACAGAGAGCTGGAGGACAGGAAGAAAATCCAACACCTTCTCGCCCTGGTGGGTCCTGATGCAGGAGAAATCACATACTTCCACCGAGAACCTCCTCATAAGGTACACACAAGGTCATCACAGGCCTTTGTCACAGTAGAAATTTTAATTTGTCAAATACACGTGAAATTGATCAATGATCCATATTGCATGGGGCTACATTTCAGGTTACGATCACTCAGAGGAACCCTGAGTCTAGATCGGAGGAAAACCTCAGTCTCAGACCAACAAAGTTGAGACCATCTGTGAACAAGAAAGGTTTGAAGACAGTATATTTTTCTGATGACTTTTTCTACACACATTATTATTTAAAATTGGTTTAATAACGTCACAAATTGATAAGAAGTTATGCTATTTAATCAAGTGTCTTTAATCGTCTATATTATTGTGTGTGTTATGATGAACAATAAGAATCATAAAGATTTAGTAATACTTTAGTTTTACTTTCCTTTAACTCAAAGACAAAAACAGATCTTGAAATTTGCAAAAAGACAAATCATAGTTGCAAATGGCACTTCTGCTTGTTCTCCTGACTGTCATGTGTTTGTTTAAGTTGAGAGTAGCAGGAGAACAAAGTCGACAGACGGGGTAAACGGAGAGAGCCTGGAACAATATAAGATCGACAACCAGACTTTGTTACTACAGGTACAGGCCGACTCTATGAATTCATGAAATTATGTCATCTCACATACCTGCTAGTTGCTATATATATACTTCGGACAACATATCTTTTGAAATGTGTTTTAAATGGACTGAAACCATCTTTTATTGTTATAATTTTGTGGCTCACATTTCCAGGTGGAGGCGCTCCAAGCACAGATGGAAGAACAGACCCGTCTGGCAAAAGAGCAGGTAGAGTCTCTGCTGGAGGATAGACGGATTAAAACAGAGGAAGCCCAGGCAAAGCGGCAAAGAGACCAGGAGCGGATCACAGCACTCACTGACAAGTGGGTCTTCTGATATATGTGAAGACTATACTGTATGGATTATAATAAATCTTTGGATGATAATTAATCTTCATCTGACTTTATTGTCGCACTTCAGGCTCCAGCGAACCCAGAATCTGTTGTATGGGAGTACAAAAGATTTCTTACAACTAAAATTTGAGACACGAGGTCATGAGAAAAGCTGGATGGTGGAGAAGGACCGGCTGCTGAGGGACTTGGACTCCTGCCACAACCGTCTGAGGAAGGCTCGGTCTTCTGGCACTGAACTGGGCCGAGCATGGCAGCCCGGCAGCAGCACGGCCCAGCTCCTGCCCCAGCCTCAGCCAGAGTCACAGCAGACACTCAAAGAGGAGCTAAGGGTAACAATAGTCATCTGTCTATGTTGATCACAGCACTTAAAAAGATAACCCTGCTAAATATCTACAATTTTTTTAGACTAGAATAAATATTGTCCACTTTTGCCCTTGATAAAGAACGTCAGTGGCTTGTTGTGGCTTTGGCTGTTTTGTCTATTTCATCAGGCAATCCAGGAGGAACTAAAGCAAGCTCACCGTCTGGCGGAGATGTATAGGGAGCAGTGTATCACTCTGGAGACAGAACTGTCCCAAATCAGAGAGGAGGGGGATGTGGGGAGGGAAATATTTAAGGTAGCATGGTTTGCACATGTAAAAATTATTTGATTGTGGTGATCCCCAAGCTTTTTCTCACTGATATTTTTTCTACTCTAAATATTTCTGTGAGCAGGAGCGTTCAGACAAAATGGCCAAGCGTCTTCAGCTAATGACTCAGCGATATGAGGCGCTGGAGAAGAGGAGGGTCATGGAGGTGGAGGGCTTCAAGACTGACCTGAAGCACCTCAGACAGAAATTCAAAGATGTTGAAAAACAGCTTGTCAAGGTGAAAAACCTTTGGTGTTTCCCAGTATACCGTACATGTATTTATGTGGTTTATTTCAACCACAAACAAATTATGTGTAATTTAGTTGTAATGGAAAAACACAACTGAAAAAGAAATCTCTGTCTTCCATAATAATGCTTTTATTAGAAAATGTACCTTTGAACTGCTTTACCATGCCCATTTGTGTTCACTACTAACACACTTTTTTGTGCTTTAGGTTACGCTGAATATTGGGCCCAACCAGGACTTGGCTATTCTTAATGAAGTACGCCAGACCAACACCAGAACAAAAAAGGTTCAGGATGAGTTGATGGCCCTGAAGGCTAAGATCTATGGACTGGAGAATGAGATGAGATTTAGCTAAAGAATGAACTGTTGTGTGTTGTGTTTGCCTACTGAGTTGAATCTCTGTGAGATTTATCCCAGACATACATGTTTGTGCTACTGTGTTTATTACTGAACCTTTGATATTTCTATGTTGTTTTTTGGGCCAATAAAATGTGTTTTGTTGCAATGATTTTAAAACAGTGAACGGCCACAATTATTTATGCATGCAGCGAAAGGCTTCTTCATAGTAACACAGTGACATCATCACTGGTTCTGTGAGTCAGAAGAATACCAGAAACCTGAAACTAAAGCATAATGATACACAGATCTGTGCTTCACTGAGTCTGTCTGTCATTTTCTGTTTGCTAAGAAAACTTAAACACAGCCAAAAATGACTTACTGAAATCCTGCTAATTACATTCCAAGTAACAGTATGTTTATGTAACTTTGTCGGTCTTTACCATAAATTACCTGTAAAAAAAATTGACACCACTTTATAATGAATTCGAAAATTTGTTTCAGCAGATTTACTCACTTCCAAGTAGCTGAAGGTAATTGACATTGTTTTAATTTTGCAAACCGAATACTGGATTTGCTCTCTGGTTTATTTTAATGACTTTAATGTCTTGTAAATGTTTTTCTTTTGTTTTTCTTTCAGTTTAGTTTAGTTTATTCAATTAGCGTTTAACACAATGAGGGGTGAAGCTAATCAAAAAGGTGCAGGCTGAAGCTCATGCTTATTATGCTTACCCTTTTTACAAAGAAAAACATCTTAAACAAGGCAACTCTTAAAATACATGGTTTCAAACTAATTGACAATGACAATGAGCACATACAGTCAAAATATATCATGTCATACAGTCAAAATATATTATGTTTAATCATTTTTTTAATGATTTAAAATGTATAAAGTCGAAAATGGTATCTAAAACGTGACCATCATTTTTGTTCTAAAGTTTCAGTGGTAAATGTGTAATGAGACAAGAAGAGTGATTAAGTTTCATTTCTTTACAGTCTATGGTAAAAACAGAAGTGTGCGGTGTTTCCGGGCGGGGCGGACTGTGACGTAATTCCGTACGTTCCCGCGTATTGGCGCATGCGCCTCCATCGTCATTAGCAACTGAATCGGTGGAGGTGCTGAATGATGGCAGCTACAGCGGCGGCGGCGTGAGCAGACTGCGCACACTGGAGGACAGACCCTCGCTGTTTACGATATGACCCATTTCTTCAGGTGTCACGTTTGTTAAGTTGTGCCGTTTGCTCGGTCGTGTCCGGCCCGTCACCGTGTCCCTCTCTCTTTTTTCTTTTCTTTTTTCTTTTTTGACCAGCCTCCTTTTAACCGGAGAAATGCAGAGATTGAGGTTTTTGAAAAGTGGCTGGCAGTTGCTGAAGTCAAGCTGTGAAGGAGCAGCAAAACAAGTAAACACGTCGTCGCCCTCGGTCTCAAGAAATTACAGCCATGTAAGTGAACGCCTCATTCAAAGTGAAGAAATGACATGCACTTTTGGTTCTTTTAATAGCTCCATTATAAGGTGTTAGTACTTCTGTTATTACCATCTATAACTATCAACCGCTTCTCTCATAAATGACTTATCTACTAATAAAACGCCGGTGAGTGATTTATCCTCTGAGAACAAAGTCTCATCCCGTTCCCAGTGACGAGATCATGTCTGTCAATACTCTGTAGTACTGCTGCCACAAGTTAATGAACAACCTTGTGTTTTTGTGCTGCACATGCCACCGCTCTCTGGCTCAGCTCCCTCCTCAGACTCAGCACAACTCCTTCGGGCTCCTCTTTGACATCGATGGGGTGCTGGTGCGGGGCAGGACGCCCATCCCTGCAGCCAAGCAGTGCTTCAGGAACCTGGTGGACCGCAACGGGAAGTACAAAGTGCCTGTGGTGTTTGTGACAAACGCCGGTAATTGCATGAGGCAGACCAAAGCTGAACATCTGTCACATCTGCTGGAGGTGGAGGTAAACGGAGCATCTATTAAATCGCAGTTCCTGTACTCTGTTTGCTTTTTTAAAAATCTCATTTAACATGATATTGATCTCTTTTTTTTTTTGCTCTGTGCTCCCCTTCAACTCAGGTGTCTCCAGACCAGGTGATGCTGTCCCACAGTCCCTTGCGAATGTTCACCCAGTTCCACAAGATGTGTGTGCTGGTGTCGGGACAGGGTCCTGTGGAGGAAGTCGCTCACAAGTATCCTGTCGTCTTAAATCAGGGGACTCAGATTCCTGGACTCTGTCTGGGGCCTTAAAACTGTGCATGTTCTGTTTATTCAGTTCAAGAGTCCTACTTTGTTATCAGCATTTAATCTTTTCACCCTTTGTTCCCTTTACTTTGACTGAATGTTTGGATGTTACTTACTATTCTAAACCTTTTGAGACTCATACGCTGCATATTAAACGCACTAATTCATTCAGAATGTGAGGATTAATGACAATGAATTGCAATATTGCCAACAGAGGGTATCTATGACATTTTGCCAGACAGAAGAATCAACCCTGTGTTCGGTGGGCCATAACTCCTCCTCCCCTGTGTTTGTGTTTTTTCCTTTAACCTTTGAAACTCCAGTCTGGGCTTTCAGGATGTTGTGACTATAGATATGCTTAGAGACGGATATCCACTACTGGATGTTGTGGATCACAACAGAAGGCCCAAAGGCAGTGTAAGTATCACTCATGGAAGCCAATTTGTGTACAGGAACGTGTAGGTTAGACATCTAACCAGTTGTGTGTAATGTCTTACAGGTTCCACCCACCAAAGGCTTGCGGCCAATAGACGGTATGTTTTCCACACTCAGTTAACACAGTAGCTGTAAATATAACTCTTACTGATCCATAATAATTGGACTGTCTTTTATATCATTTTCTTATTTATTGGTTTGTTCCCACTTCCCACAGCTGTCATCTTATTTGGCGAGCCAATCAGATGGGAAACCAACCTCCAGCTTATTGTTGATGTGCTCTTAACGAATGGGAACCCAGACAATAACTGGAGCTCGATGCAATACCCCCACATCCCTGTCCTGGCCTGTAACATGGACCTGCTGTGGATGGCCGAGGCGAAGAATCCCAGGTACATTACATATGTCTCAAATATGTAGTACACACATTAGAGCATAATTTAAACCCTGACACATTGTTTAAAGTTTTGAATGACAATGCTGTTTTTATTTTTAATGTCTAATAGGTTTGGTCACGGTATGTTCCTGGTGTGTCTAGAGAGCCTGTACAAGAAGGTGACAGGCTATGAGCTGAAGTACGAGGCTCTGATTGGTAAACCCAGCGTGGTGACTTATAACTACGCTGAGCTGCTGATCAGACAACAGGCTGAGAAACTGGGCTGGACCACACCTGTGAAGAGACTCTATGCAATAGGGTGAGTGACTCGGTTTTAGCTTTTCACTTTTGACCCAAAGAATCATGTTGTGTTTTCTTTTTTTTTTTTCTAACACCATCAACTCATGTCCAATCAATCACAGCGATAACCCCATGGCTGACATATACGGCGCCAATCTCTACAACCGCTACCTCCAGGCCTCCCGCTCTACCAAGGCCCAGAAGCAGGCGAAGAGCGGCGGAGGAGGTGCAGATCCCTTGGCCGACGCTGTTGATGATGCACCTAAAATGACATCAGCAGAGCTCGGCGGAGCATCGAGCGTTTACGGGGCGGAGGAGGAACTCCCAGAGGGGTGCAGCTCCATCTTGGTGTGCACGGGGGTGTACAGCAGAGACCAGCAGGAGCTGCCCTCAGACACAACACAAACCGTCACAGAGCAACGCATCTTCCACGGCCACCGGGACTTCCGCTTCGACCCCAGCCTCACGCAGCCGTCCTTCATAGTGCAGGATGTGAAGGAGGCGGTGGAGCTGGTGTTTCAGCAGGAGGGCTGGCCTCTAGAGTAATACCAGCCTCCCAAAGTCTAGCTCCATCTCACGGCCTTCCAGTAAACAGCTCTTACACTTCGTAACCAGTTGTAGCAGAAACTTTTAAGAGCTGAAAGTCCCTGATTATCACAGGGGAGATGTAGCTGTTGCTCGGGCTAGATACAGATTTTTTATAAAGTGCCATAGAATCAGCTGCAAAAAGCAACAATATGCAGTTCTGACACCAAATATAGGAAAGCTACACTTAGAGAAGTTATAAGTCGGCCATGCATGGCAGTGTGTCACAGACTGTGGTATTTGTAGTGTTTTTTTATACTTGTCACAAACAACACAATTGTAACTGTTTCTATTAGCTCTCTCTCTTTTTGCCTTTGTAGAGAACAGTCTGCTGTCTTTTAAAAAACGCACATCTAAGTGTTGAGATTGTTTGCATTTTACTCCGACGTCCATCAAGGTACTATGGTTGCACAGATGGAGCTGAGGACAGTTCACACAGTTTGACCTAAAGCTGTATAATTGTCAGTTTGCTCCACAAAAATAGATTTATTGTTTTATCTGTGACAATACCACACATTGTCCAGATAAAGATGAATTTCATTCTTTGCACAACAGGCTACGTAAGTGGGTCATCTCTCCTTTCCAAAATACACACCCCCTGGCAGGTTTTAACTAGACCAGTTCTGCTCTTTGTTTTTACTGCTATCATATTTCAGCTTAATTTGTTTTAAGTTAGGGTGGATTTACAACCACTAATGCTGATGAAGTTGAGATGCCAGCTTTCGGTTTTTAGTACCTCATTTTGTTTAGCCTTAATCAAGCCTATGATGATTTAATTTTTTTTTTAAAACAGTGTTGTCTTGTTTTGTTGGTTGGTCAGAAATATATAGAGTACCGTGGTTTTCAAAGAAGATGAAAAGGTGCTTTTTTTCCGTCATCTGGTTAGAGATGTGAACAATTTTATGAATGGTTTAATGTGAATGTCTGTATTCAGAGACTTGTTTTGGGAGAAAATGTTTAAAGTTGTTGCAGCACCAGAGAAAATTTCGTACAGTGCTGGTTTGTAATATTTGTCACTGACAGGTGTAACAGTGTATGACTCTGAAGGTGACTTCAGTTGCAGGGTAAAACTCTGTTAATGTACTGCAAATACCATAATGGTATGAAAAGAACAATTAAAAAGGAAGAAACAGACACAAAAATTTGTCAAGTGAAAACATTTTGTTAGTGTGTACTTTGTACCTAGTTCTCCAGCAGAGGTGTGGTTTGTAACACTGGAGTCATTACCACATTCAACTGCACTTACAGTATATTACAAAATACGTCTCATAAGCAAATACCATTTAAAGCCTGCATTACACAGATTCTATATCTATAAATAATACAATGCAAAACATATTCAAAATCTATTGTACACAGACACTGCAACATATGTCATTTCTCAAAAAAATAATCTTATGCAAGTAGCCTCCCTTTCTTTGTGCAGGAGCTTTTCAAACACACACACACACACACGTACTGCCACCAATATTTTTTAAAACCAAGTCTTAATGGACACTGCTTCAGTCCGCTCAGCACCCACACTTTTTATCTGAGGACGCAGTACCATGCACAGGGTGGGAGCTGTTACTCAGCATGAACGGAGATGGGTCTTGAGAGGCCTCGTCTGTGATGGGCATGCCGTTCCGTGCCAGCAGCTCCCGGGCCATGAGGACGAAGGCCGCCTCTACGTTCTGGGCCTCCTTGGCCGAGGTTTCTAGAGCAGCAAGGACATTGTTGTTTTCTGCCAGCGTGCACGAGTCTTCGAACAGCACCTGCCTCTGAGCGTGGAGGTCTGACTTGTTCCCTGCAGCGATTAAACAAAACAGGAGGAAGTGGAATGAGATATTTAGTTCTCAGAGCTGAATAATCTGAAAAGAAAATGCCCAGCAGCGCTCAGATGACAACACAAATATCAAATAATCCATAAAGAACAATCAAACAAGGGCTGATAGTTAATTATCAATCAATGCAATTTGAATAATGTGTCTTATTTCTTCTTACCAATGAGTATCAGCACCACGCTGGCAGCTCCATACTGCTCCACCTCCCTGATCCAGTGGGGGACTGATTCAAACGTGCCGCGGCGTGTGATGTCATAGGCCACCATGGCCCCGTGGGCGCTGCGATAGTAGCTTTGAGTTATGGTGCGGAAACGCTCCTGTCCAGCTGTGTCCCACACCTGCATCTGTAAATAACACACAAAACACAATCAACACTATTTTACTTAAATGGCTACAAGATGTGGGTCGAGTAAGGAAATATACACATCTTACATTGTTTAGTCCTTTTTGAACAGCTTATGCCTTTAACACTCCAAACTAATTAGCATAACAAGACACACATGCTGTTAAGATAAAAAAAGAAAAGAAAAAAGAACACACCCAGAAAGCTAACACACAGATGTTATCATTTGACAGAAGCAGTCAGCCACTCCTCTCTCCTCTAGGGAAAAACACACTGATTAACTGAAACAGGCAGAGGGATTGTTTACTTTAAGACAAGAATAAGAACATATATCCCTGTTTTTGTCAATGTATTTCTATATTAAAAAAAAAAAAAATCATGCAAATCTCTTACCTTTACTCTCTTGCCATCGATGTCCAAGGTGCGAACGGTGAAATCGACCCCTATGGTGTTTTGTTGTTTCTCAATGAAAATGCCAGACTTGAAACTCTGGACCACACAGGTCTTCCCCACATCCGAGTCCCCAACCAAGATGATTTTAAAAAGAAAGTCGAAAGAGTCCTCAGTCTCTGGTTCAAACTGCATGGTGATGGGAAGAAAGTACACACAAATACACAAAACACTGAGGCTGAAACACTGGATACAAGACCTTTGTGCCTCAATGCAACAGACCTAGTTTCTTCCAAGTTGTGTCAATAATACCTGAGACTATTTACAGAAACAGCGGTCACATCCTTCTTAGAAAAAAAAAGGGGGGGGAAACTACCAGCTGGAGAATAATAGTCCATGTGGTTGTGGTAGAATAATGATCCACAGGTGAAACTTTTCCAGTCAGACATTTAAAAAAAATATAGTTGATATTATGAATAATCTTACTGGTAAATCCAGTTCTGTTCAGCAAACTCCAAAATCAACTTGGTTTTCCCATAGTAGAGGATTAAAATTCCTTTTCTCTTGAATAACAAGCAAAAGTCAGAATTCAAAAGCTTTGTTGCTTCATCCTTCACTTGTTTCCATGTCTAAATCACATTTTTACAATCTCATTCTTGAAGATTTAAGAACAACTATTGTCTGCACTTGTGCCCTTTAGACCGTCACTCCTTCTGCCCTCTGTGCCTCTCCCCGCCTCGCCTTCATTCAGAGACATTTTAAGACACGCCTCCTACCTGTCTTGGTAGGTGTGATCTCCAACTGCCAGCCCACCTGCACCACTGCATCTTGGGATAAGGATTTACTACTCTGTAATGGGACACAGTACCTGGAGGGGGCAGAAATAAAACTCAATGGCTTGAAACATCATTTATTGAAAGTGCTGTATATCAGCCCGACATAGGCAGGATTGAGACATTCTTCTCTTTATGATGAACTGGTTAAGACTAAGTATTTTTAATTCAAATTATGAGTACACTGACAGCTCATGAGCTTACTTTGAACAGAACCATAACTCCTTATGAAGACAGTTCTGCTTAAAAGGCTCAATGTGTAAACACCCCTGAGCAAACAGCTCAAACCGCTCCTACAGTTTAACTACTCCTGAGTCCTAGTGTAAACACCTGACTTCTTTGTCTTAACAGCCGTCCTTTGGACCCAGGAATGTTTTCTCGTGCATTTAAAAATGCCCTACATAATCAGTGTCCTCATTATGATCCCCCCTCACTGACTACTGTCAACTAACACATTCCACAGCCGTCAACAGAAAGGGGTTAACCAGAGACGAAGAGAGCCCAACACACAACATAGAAAAATACAATGGAAGGATTAAACATGGTTATTCTAGAATAAAGTGTAATTGAAATCATTTTACCTCAGGCTTCATTTATTGACATCAGAGAGAGATGCTAACACAGAATGAGCATACTGCTCTGAATCACCCTCTCTCTCTCTCCCTCTCTCCGTGTGTCTCTCTCCACCCCCTCACTTGTTTCTGTCGTCATCTCAGCCCACAGAAGAACAAGGCACAGCTGGACACAGAACAATGTGTGAGTGTGAGGGGCACTTGACCAAGCCGGGTCTATCTTTGGCTGTGACCACGATCCCCCTTCTTTCTGTTGTACTATACAGTTGTGTGCGGTTTGTGCCTCATCAAATGCAGAGAAACGTGGTTCTTGTTGACCACTCAGTGATGCAGCAAAGAAAATAGGGACAAGAGCAAAGAAGAAATGTAAATCTTTCTTTATCGTAAAAACAAACTGATTCAATTCATATAATAAACTCTAAACATCTGTATGTAAACATACTAAAACCTGAATATTTAGACATTAAATCGCAACTAGTGCATCATTACTAATTGCTCCAGTATTGAATCAAATATAATAATGAAAATGAATACATGTGGGAGCATGTCTTTAATTAGAGAGAGAGGCATATAGAGAGCAGAAATACTTCTGTGACTCATCAAAGTGTCTGTTCAAAGCCTGTGGTGGTTTGGATGAGTCGACATGAAATCATATTTGAGCTGGAACTGAGCCTCAGTCATGGACATCAGTCTGCTGTGTCATCTCTTCTGCACCAATTGTGCTGTTCTCATAGTGTTTCTGAGTCTAAACGCAGTGCTGGGGCTTTGCTGGCTCTTCCTCTGCTTCTGAGGTTTCTTGCCAGACGTCTTATTCACTGATGTTTCTGGAGGAGGGATGGGAATCGGTTTCCATGGGATCGGATTGTAGAAGCTGGGTGATGGGTAGGATTTGTCATAGGGACCTGGAACAAGTCAAAGCAATGCAATACTGAAACATAGGAAATATTAACAGCAAATGAACTGATGACCTACAATCACATTTATAGATTTCTAACCAATATATTTTCAGTAATAAGTTGATTTGCTTTCTATTCCTGAATGATAAATTTGTACAGAATAATACTCATAAATTTTATTTTATGTCAGTTAATCCAAAAATGACAAAGTATGGTTAATAATTTCTAAATAAGTGAAATGGCCTTACTTGTTGGGTAGCTGTGTGGTTTGGGACTTGCTCTGTCCTTTTCATTGGCTTTTGCCAGCCATTCCTTAAACTTCTCTTCTGCCCTCTTGCGTCGCTCCTTGTCCTGCTCCTCCTTCAGGGCAGCTTCCTCCTGTAAAGGGAAAAACAAGCTCTCAAAATCTGTCTGTTTTATCATTAACATTAGAAATGTTTCATAAAAAGAAATTAAGCATTAAAAGATCAACATTACCTTATCCCTCTTTTCTTTTTCGATTTTTTCTTGGTTCTTCTTCTGTAGCCAGTCTCTATATTTCTGCTGAGCTTTCTGTTCGATTTCCCTCTGTTTTTCCAAATGTCTCTGCATTTCCTGTTCCTCTTTGGATTGTTTTACAAGTTGCTCATGCTTCTCCTGGGATTGTAAGAAAACAAATTAGACAAATAACTGTAGACAGCTGTAGCATTACTGTGTGGTTACACTAAATAAATAAAAGATAGAGATTGTTCTGTACCTGTTGTCTTTTCATCCTAAGCCACTCTTGAATCTTATCTTCCATGACCATCCTTTTCCGTTCCTGCTCCCTTTCTTGTTGCCTTGTTTTGTCTTTTAGAAAGCGCTCCTAATTCATTCATTTATGGAAGAAAAAATTCTGGTCAGATATCGAGAGCATGTGCAGTAATAAAAAAAATCTTGTTATGACTAAAACAAAGGCAAATGAAGAGAAGAGGCTTGCCTCTTCTGCTTTCTTTTCCAATTTGAGTCGGTCCTCCTTGGCTTTGTTCACCAGCCACATTTCCCATGCACTCAGAGTAGGTGAGACTGCAGGGTGCACGGCTGCACTGCACATCTGCTTTGAACGTGTTTTGGGCAGCTCACAACTATAACATAACAGATGCACATTAATACACATAATATGTTCTACACTGCACGTATGGTCAATGAAAGTTATCTTCAGCTTTACCTGACCGGTGAAATGCCACGTCCGGAGTTGTAGCTTTGCTTGGGAGAAGTCTGCTCAGCTGGGATGGGCTCTAAGTCTTCATCACTGTCGAAACTGTCGTGGTAGATTGGAGAAAGCAGGGAAAACGTGTCTTCGTTGTCGGAGATCACGTCGTCATCTAAGCCCTTAGCAGGCTGCAGCTCTCTCCCCTGGCTGGTCTTCACCGGGGTCGAGCTGAAGCCCTCCGAAGCAGAGGTAGGACCTTTGGGCATCTTCCCTGTAGACATTACTAGCCGATGTCTGCAGCGAAACACACGATGTTCACACGCATTGGTACGTTTTTCCATTAGTTTTGAGTGACTTTTAGCTGTTTGAACTAAAGGAGATAAAGCTAAGCAACTTTACAACGAGAAACAACATACAAGCACAGCTAACAACAATGTCTGTCTCTCATGTTTACAGTTTGTTGTTATGGTTAGCAAAGAGTGGCTAACGTTAGCGTTCGTTAGCTAACATAGCTTTTTAGCTCTAAAGTGCTACGGACGTTTAGTGCTAAACACAACCTAAATTCACAATACGTGCACTGTTTCTTGCTTTTTTTAATGAAAATATACAATAGTAAGTAGTTTACCTTTGGGCGTTTATTTGAAGAAAAGTACCGCCGTGGTTCTCGTGTCTTTCTCTACTGTTGCAGCCAACTGATTTACTTCGTTTCCCATGATACACCACGCCTCCCCACCATGGATGTATTATATTAACGCTCCCCACGCTCAACTGGACGCTGCGTCTGTAACCATGGAGATGCTTTGTTTTTAATCTAATCCACATTCTTGTCTCTCCAGTCTCCATCATCTGCAGTTTTTAGTCAATGCAGCATGGAAACTCACAAAAATATGCAAAGCTTTAGTATCCTCCAGGTTGTTTTTTAATCTTTTCATTTTTATTTTGATCATATTTTGTCTTTTGTTTGTTTGTTTAGGCCTGCCTTCCTTTACACACTAAATGCTGTTTGTGGGTGGTTACAACAGGCTATCTATGCAAATTCTTTAAAATTATCAATTTGTTCTTAGTCATTTTGGTAATGTACCTATAGCCTTTTTGGGGAACACCAGACATTTCTGAATGACAACTGAGAGAGAAATTAACAACACTAGATAGATTAGTAAATATGTAGCCTACTCAGCTGTTCTGCTCAGCTCTGGCCTGGGCTTGTGCTTCAGGCAACCAGCTGTAACCACCTTCTGTAATAAAAGGCAATTGTTGTTTATCTAGCAGTGCTGACCCAGTTGGAGTTAACCTGCACATGCACTCACTCTCAGTCACTCACTTAACATTATCTGTCTAATTATCAGCAGGCGCGCCACGCTGCGCTTCTACACCGATGAACTTCTTTCACAAAGGGATGTGACATGTTGTGGGTGTTTGTCATAACCTGCACAACATTATTTTTTGTGGTGTTTTATCTAGGCCTAGGCTATTTGAATGCCACTTTGGTAACTTTGATTTTTTTTAGTTGTCATTTAAAATGAATTTAGTCATTGTATTGTTGGTTTAACAGATGTTTAAAATTGGGGTTTAAAAATCAGTGTAGCTACAGATAGTGTAGGCCTACAGCTAATTTTCAATCATTCTGTCATTAATGAAAAAAAACCGAACAACATCATGTCTGTCACTTGCTGGTAATTATAGAAATATTTCTGGGAGGCTCTCTAAATAGCTCCCATCCATCCTTCCTCCTGGATGCAATGTGTCAGATCCCTGTAAGGCGTCCACAGTTCTGAGTAAGATCATGACACAGCGGGATAATCAGCCGCCAGCACGTGCAGAATGCAGGTAGGTGTGTCTGATCCTACGTGTCTCCAATCCAGCTCCACACTCACACCCAAGTGAGGGATTCCAGCTTTTTCCCAGTGCTGGTCCCACCCTCAGTGGGCAGGAGTTCCCATTCAGAGCTCGGCATGGTCTAATACAGACTGCATCCAGCCACCTGAGCAGCCCAGTGGCCAGCTTACTGGCCAGGTGGAAAGGTGGAAGGAGACCTTCAGAGAATGGCAAAGGGGAGAAACCAGCTGCGACAAGACTCTCAGACCCCTCTTCTAGACCAGGGACCTCCTAGGAAGTCACGCAAGAAGCTCCAAGTTATCATCTGCGTGCTGCTGGTGGAGCTGTGTGAAAGATTTACTTTCTTTGGGATTGTGTGTAACATGATTCTCTTCTGCACTGTCAAGCTGGGCTACGACAACTACCTGGCTGCGACGGTCAACCTGTGCTTCGTAGGAGCCAGCACCCTGACACCTGTTCTGGTTGGGTGGTTTGCAGAAACCTGTCTAGGAAGGACCAAAGTGCTCTACCTGTGTGCTGTTCTTCATTTCTTCGGTAAGACAACAGGTTGGAGTGCGATGCGTGGTGTCTGTCGTCTGATGTGAACATTTTGGAATAGTATGGACATATGGGCAGAACATTTACTTTATATTGTTAAATCAGAATAAGGTTGAACACAAAGGGCAACTATAATGTCCTGTTGTTTTTATGTCTTTGCTCTTTTTCATGATAATACAGTCTCCAATTGTTCCACCTGTACCTAGATAAACTTTTACTGATGTCTCAGAATCTACTGGGTGCCTCTTCATTCTAGGTACAGCTATGTTGCCGGTTGTGGCATTTCCCTTTGAAGATTTCTACATCGACACTCATCACATGACGCACCACCTCGAACCCCAGGAGCAGCAGATCTTGTTCTACACCGGCCTCCTGGCTGCTGCGCTGGGCATTGGGGGCATCCGGGCCATCCTTTGCCCCATGGGAGCATACAACCTGCAGGGCTACAACCAGCACCAGCTCCTGTCCTTCTTCAACTGGTGGGTTGGTGTTGCCATTTCAGTGCAGTATTTCACAAAGTTACAATAACAAATCAATATGTTTTGGGAGAAAAAAAAAAAAAAGGATTATCCTTCCTGTTCGATTATGAGATTTTCTTCAGTGTATGTTATATATCCCACCACCACCCATTTTGGCAGATTTGATGGTGGTGTTTTAGGAAAATTTATCGAGTGTTCAAAATGATTGGTTCATCCAATGGAGAGAATGAACATACGCCAAATATCATAGTAGTAAAAGAAAAATCCGAAGAGTAGGAATGCTGCCGGGAACTAAGGACTTCTGTTGTTAAGATGGTGCTCTTTGGTACAGGGCTAGACGAGTGCAAAAACAGAGAGAGTACCAAGGCACTTTTATTGATGAAAAAATTAAAATGCCTTTATTAAGTTTATGGGCAGAACATGGTAAAAACAAGCACTTTGACATGTTTCAGCTGGGAACCTTCATCAAGAGCTGAGTGGTCTGCAGACAAGTCAAAGAACATGTGAGTCTGGTCACAGGTGTAGGCATTTGACGCAGATACAATTATTCTGTTATTTTTTGTTACCTATGTTGTTAATTATCCTCAGCTGGAGGGCTTTATACTGGACTGGTTGGTTATGAGGTCCTCTGCTGTCTTGTTCAGGTAATGACTCCCTTTGTCTGTATCTGCCATGGTGAAAGTGATGAGTCAAATGCGTACACTGTGACCAGACTCACATGTCTCGGAGTCAGACCACTCACTTCCTGTCGAAGGTTCCCAAAGTGCTTGTTTTTACCATGTTCTGCCCATAAACTTAATAAAGGCTTTTGATTTTTTCATTAAGATGAGTGTCTTGGTACTTTTTCTGTTTTTGCATATAGTACTTGTCCAAACCATCACAACCAGAGTATTAGACAGGCTGACCAATCAGCTGATACCAACATACTACAGTGTAAAACTACAATGTATTGCGTAGTTCTTTATTTGACCAATTTTCACCATGTAAGCATGAAATACTATATGGTTATTGAAATGAAGGAGTTATTGTAAGAATTGTTTTCATTACATTTAGGTTCTACTGGTTGGTGAACCTGAATTCCACTGTTGTATTTCTGGGTATTGCTTACATCCAGCAGTCTGTGGCCAAAAATCTAGGCTTTCTTATCCCTTTCACCTCTGTGCTGCTGGCTCTGATCGCCATACACATGATGCGCAACAAACTCACCTACAAACCCAAGAAAGGTAACAAAGACGAGATACAGAAACAGGTATTCAGAAACACAGCAGCGGCCAACACAATACTCCCTCTGGTGTTTCCATCGTAGGTGGATCCCTTCTGACCACGCTGGGAGTCTTCCTAAACTCTTTTAAGATGTGCTGCCTCCACTATCGGCACCTGAGTGGCGATGTGGCGTCTTGGCTGGACCGTGCCAAGGAGAACAACGGTGGCCGCTACAGTGAGACACACGTGGAGAACGTCAAAGTCCTGGCAAAGCTCTTCCCTCTTTACGGCCTTCAGCTGCTGTACAGAGCCTGCATCACACAGGTAGGTAGGTCACTGCATGTGGGCATATTAATCATGTTTATTTCCCTATTATGTGAATGTTAAAGATTGTGTCTTTCTCAGATTCCCTCAGGCTATTACATACAGACAATGAACTCCAACCTTCACCTGAATGGCGTATTGTTGCCCATCGGAGCTATGAATGTGATCAGCATCCTTCCTGTGCTGCTCTTGGCCCCGCTGATCGAGTTCATCACTACCTTCTACCTCTCGATGCAAAAAACCCCTTTGGCCCCTGCAAAAGTCATCAGTGAGTTACCCCCACACATCCACAACCCCTACTAAAGCACACTAAGTTTTATGTCTTCAGCTAAATATCTCTTTTGCTCTTCTACCTCTCTCATCCTTCCTCTGTTCCTCCTGTAATCACAACCTTCCCCCCTGGTCTACAGCCCCCTCTCTCATCATCATCCCACTCTGTCCATCCTCCCCCTCCAGCTCTGGGCCATGCATGTGCCGCTCTGTCAGTCCTGGTGGCAGGTTTGTCTGAGCTGCAGAGGAAGTCTTACCCTCTGGTGGAGCAGACTCTGTCAGGAAAGGTCCTTCAAGTGTCATCCATGCCGTGTTTTCAGCTGGCGCCCCAGTACATCCTGCTGGGTCTGGCAGAGGCTCTCGTCACCCCCGCATGTGAGTGAGACACTTAAACTGATACAAGAGTTCATGTCATGTCATCACAAATCAATAAAAGCATGGTAAGAGCCAAGGGTCATGGGGGAGTTGCGTTACGCTGTATGTCATAAATATATAGTTGAAAATGATGATGATGATGATGACATTTTTGCTGCCACTTCCTCTCTTGCAGGTTCCCTCATATCTTTCCAGTTGACCCCGAGTCACATCAGAGGCATCTCCCTGCACTTCCTCACTCTGTCCTATGGAGGGGGATGCTTCCTAGGGGCTCTTATCATTCAGTTGACATACTTTCTCTCTGGAGGTAAGAACAGA
Organism: Trachurus japonicus; assembly: GCF_045865225.1. Taxonomy (NCBI): domain Eukaryota; kingdom Metazoa; phylum Chordata; class Actinopteri; order Carangiformes; family Carangidae; genus Trachurus; species Trachurus japonicus. The sequence goes on from NC_140912.1 coordinate 21,041,528, forward strand.
TCAGCTGTTTTTTGACATTCACTCACCACTGGCGCAAATTTGACCACTATTTGATTACAGGTAACTTCTACCCAAGCATCCTGCATGGTGGAAATCTGGAGAGTTTCTTCTTCCTCTTGGCTGCACTCATGGCTATAAACACCCTTGTGTTTTGGAGTGTATCTTACAGGTATAGTATTATAACTTTCTTATTATGGTTATGTAATTAATCATAACATTTTACAAACATATCCTTTCTGTGGTTTGAAAAATGTTTATATTTTCTACCCCGATCTTACCCAGGTACATAGACCTGAGTGTACAGGGTAAAGCACTGACCATCAGCCCTCTGACTGAGAAGCTGCTGCATTACAAGGCCTGTCTGCGCTTCTACGACACTGTGGAGCGCTCCTACACAAACGCATCCATTGAATCTATTTTATGACACTGTGACCTCTTAGTGGCGCTGGCGCTGCATGTTAAAATCTACAGTGGGAAAATGTGTATTGAACTGTATGAATGAAATTCTGTGCATGGATGGAAATATTTTTGTTGCTTTTGAATTTGTAAAATTTCACATGTAATAAAGCACAAACATGTAAATAACAACACAACAGATCAAATAAACAATGAAAAAGCATAGAGTTTTATTTGAAGTCATTCTGCTTGATTGATTGACTTTCTTTGATCATTAAACACACAGAATAAGCACAGTGGTAGTAATAACAATCACCAAGAACTGAGACAAAATAATGCATATGGTCCTCCAACGTTCAAGAGACAACGAAACAATGAGAGCATGTCATAATGATGGAGCGGCACAGCCTACGTGTTCCAAGCTTTTGTGAAATGATAAATCTTTGAATGCGCCATGATGTGACTGAGTTGAAGCAAGAAGTAGAGAACAAAGAAATGTTTCAAACCATCAAAGCAATACAATAAAAAAAATGCAGATTTGATCAGTTGTGTATCATTTATGTATTTCATCAATCAAAAATAGTTACATATACGAGCACAGTTCTAAAAAATAAATTCACTGTAAACTTTCCTAGAGACTCAACCGGTATAAATGGTTCAAGTTTCAAGATCACTTTTACTCATTTGACTTGTACCTTCTGTGGTTTATTATCATTGCCATTGCTCTAAAATTAATAATTTGAAAACAAGTTCATGGTAAAAAAAACCTTTATTTTCGAACTTTTAAGCTCGATTCTTAAACAGCATCAAATGAGCTGTAGCCTATGTTGCTTTTTCTTTAGTATGTAAATGTCAGCCAACCAGTCACTGACTTACTCACTAATATAGTCTCCCATGTAGCATAAAATGTAAATGTACGGCTAGCCCTGAGTTTAATTTTGGTTTAATTTGTGGCTTAAATGTTGCATATTTTCAGTGTTGCACCTAAATCAACAGAGAAGCCGGGATAGAGAGGTTCAGTGAAGGTGGTCTGGGTCTGGTGCAACACCGTCAACTGGTCAGAGTCATGGACACTGAAGAAATTCAGCTTTCCTGCTCTGTGATCAAGGTACACACCCACTCTTCGGAAGCGAGCTGGAGGGATTTGGCCTTTGTGAAGATTATCGTGCCAAAATGTGCAGCCGGAAGGGGAGCAGGTTAATTTCCAGGACAGATCATTGTGACCAAAACAGCATTCTCTCCCTGAACCCTTTCTTTTAATCCCTCTGTACGACACAGCCACCTCAACTACGCCGCCATCCCACTCCACCTCCCAGTAGTGGTTGCCCTGTAGGCCCTCTCTGCCCAGAGCCTGGTAATAGTGAGTGAATCTGTCATGGTGATCAGGATGAGCCTGGTCCCTGTCACCCCATGATATCTCTCTGTTACTGTCAGATAAGCAAAGACACGCTGCTACTGTTTTAGGATCCACCTCCAGTTTTGAGTCTGCAAGGAAAGATGAAAAACTCAGTGAGCTGGCGAAGCACCAATATATTTGTACAAAATGAATTAACCTCATTCTTACTCTTGTATTTGGTCAAAAGCTCCGTTCTTGATTTGATTTCTTGCGGACTTGGTATGTTTAATGCTGGGTCTAAAACTAACAAAGAAAAAGAAAAACACAGCTCATCATCTTCATATTCATAATAATCACAGAGAAAAGACGAATGAACCCAAGCTAATTCTAAGGTTTAGAAATCAACACTGGTCGTACTTACCCATAATGCACTCAAAATGTTGTAATCTTTTCTTTTCTTTGTTGCACATATTCTTCAGTTCATCTGTCCGTGCAGTGACAAACTCTCCAAGTTTGTCAAGTTTTTTATGTGTGGGCAGAGAAGCAGGCAGGTTACCCAGAGCATGGAAACCCTGCACAAGGCCGACACATACAGAGTGGTAAACACCTTCAACAGTGTACTAGTAGGAGAGCTGTAGGAAGGTTCAGGAGTCAGTGACTCAAGCAGAAGTGTCAACTGATGGTTGATGCATCAAGAAAAGGAGCGATGAGTGGAACAAATGTGTAATGTATCGCATTATTTCATGTCACTTACTTTGTGTTTTACTTTCCAGTAGTTTGGAGAGGAAATAATCCAATCTACCACTACAGCACGTACATCGATGCATCCAGTGGATGGATAGATGGACAATGCAATTAAAACTGAATCAAACTGAACTGAATTAAATGTCACCAAATCTGAAGGAAACCTCATTGGTGATTTCATTTAAGCCTATGAATACTTGGTTAACAGAACATGTATGTTCTGTTTTCACAGACAATGACCTGTTGTTTACACGTGGTGGGGTGAGTGATGTGACTTTGACCTACTGTGTAGACAGAGGAACATTTTCCTCATGTAAAAATCAGAGTACTACAAAGCTGGTCCTCACCTTGAGGAACTGAATGGGATCTTCTGTCAGTGAGAGTTGCTCGAGTTCATCCTCTCTCCTCCTGAGGTCAGACACCTCTCGTTGCAGTTCGCTGAGGCAGCCGAGGGTCCAGTCCACCCCGGCTTTCTCCGCCTCTCCAACTTTCTCCCTCAACTCAGTGCGCTTCTTCTCCATGGAGTGGACGTAGAGACGGATGTGTTCTGCATGAATGCGCTCAAACTCATCACACGCCTCCCAGGCAGCATCCTTGTGGGGAAACACAGTTGTCCTTGTATGACATGTATAAGCCCTACATAACTTTATATTTCTTTAATTATTCAGTAATATGTGATGAACAAATGGATTATACTTTTTACTTTTTATTCACAGTTCTCAGAGGGAAGTGTGCTCTGAGCTTAGAGTGTCATCAGCAGGTTGCAACATAGACACAGACTGGAAGAGTCACAGTAGACGTCCTTTGGCCACATAACTTATTGACACGTGACATTTTTTGCTGTGGTATACCCACCACTGTTGTTAGCCTTTGTTTCAATAAATTGTTTGAGATGAAGAAATTACCATTCCATACTTTTACTTAAATGCTCTACTTTCTTGATATAATAACACTGTAGCATGAACCTTTTACATTTTCCATGAATTTCACCAGAAAATCTAATATCCCTAACTTTTTGTGAGTAGGCCCCTGTGCACAAGAACAGCAGTTCACCCCAACTGCAACTGATTATTTTAAAGGAAAGGAAATACATTGTTGAGTGAAATGAAAAGGATAATTGAGTTTGTGGGTGACACTCACCCTTATACAGTTTGCAGCATCTCTCAGGTTTCCCATTCTCCTCTGTGAACTCAGCACTCTGTCTGACATTTCCTGTTTAGTCGCCTTCAGTTGTCTCTGTTAAAACACAACAAACACTTTTCATGAGATCAGTGACAATAGAAACAAAACTAAACTAAACAAAGGACAGACAACAACTCCAGTAGCCTACCTCCACTGCCAACTTTTCTGCTTCAATTGCCACAGTGTCATGGCCCTTGTGTCCATCCATCACACACATCAGGCATATGAACATCTGGTCGGTGCGGCAGTGGATCTCCAGCAGCTTGTGGTGCCTGCTGCAGATGCTCTCCTGGATCCTGGCCGAGGCCGGGGTCAGGCTGTGTCTCCTCAGCGGCGGCACCGAGTAGTGAGGCCGCAGGTGAGTCTCACAGTAGGAGGCCAAACACACGCGGCAGAACATGCAAGCTTTCCTTTTCCTCCCCGTGCATACGTCACACGGCACGTCACCAGGTCCGGCACAGGTGTCACCTTCACCATCATCTTCATCATCATCATCATTGCTATCGGTCCTTTTGCCCCTTGCCCCCCTGTGCTGCTCCAGCAGGTCAGCCAGGAGCGTGTTCCTCTTCAGCACAGGCCTCGGGTAGAAAGTCTCCCTGCACTGGGGACAGCTGTACCTTTTCCCGCTGTGGTTGTTTTTGTCCCAGAAGGTGTTGATGCATCTACTACAGTAACTGTGTCCGCACGCGGTCGTCACGGGATCCTCCAGTAACTGTAAACAAACAGAGCAGTCTAACAGTTGTTGACTGTCAGCCATGTTGTTGTCGCGTCTCTCAACTCAACACTGACCGAGTTTTAGTTTCATTTTCCTCTGGAGGAGTGGCTTGTGTGCTGCACATTAACCGAGGCTCCACTTCCAGGGCCGCCGCAGTTTCAGGACCTCAGGCCAAGGACCACATAGTTCTAGGCATAGGAGGGGCGTTTCTACTTCTGGACACTCTACCAGTGGCGTGCACGGGGGGGGGGCGGTCGCCCCCCCTCGTGGCCCAATTGTTGAAAAACGCGTGCTAAAGTGCCCCCTGGGAGCCAAAACGCGTGTTAAAGTGCCCTCTTGGAAGCCAAAACACGTGCTAAAGTGCCCTCATGGGAGCCAAAATGTGTGCTAAAGTGCCCTCTAGGAGCCAAAACGTGTGCTAAAGTGCCCTCTAGGAGCCAAAACGCGTGCTTAAGTGCCCTCTAGGAGCCAAAACGTGTGCTAAAGTGAACCTCATGGCAGCCAAAACGTGTGCTAAAGTGCCCTCTAGGAGCCAAAACACATGCTTAAGTGCCCTCTAGGAGCCAAAACGTGTGCTAAAGTGCCCTCTTCAGTGGCGAGGACGCGCTATTATGTGCCCTTTTTTTTCCTTTTCGTCCCTGCCCTTCAAAAAGTCTGTGCACGCCACTGCTCTAACCCCCCACCCCCCAAACATTAACCTTTCATTTATCCCCAAATCCCAAACCATTGATGATTCAGATTTGCATACCATGCACAATGTTCTGGGTACACAGTTTTTGGCAACATCATGTTGTCATTGATGTGGACCAATTTCAGCCATTTCTGGGGGTGGGGGTGAGGGGATGTACTTTCATGACTGCAGTTTCAGGACCTGCTAGATAATTCACAAAGCTTGTGGCCCATTTAACAAACCCTTCTTCTTCCCGAAGGCACCTTTGGTTGCAGCATCATGAGTGGGATTCATACCGCCACCTCTCAAATCATATAGTGTCATTAGCCAGCTATCCAGCTGGATTTGTTGAGCCCTCAGCTTCACCATATTTTTTACTTTATATATGTTGCTTTGTCACATGACATGGCTTTCACAAATTAATGTTAAGTTAATGCAACCTTAAAATGTGGTTCTGTTATTCCTTAATGAATCTGAGGAAATGTTTTAGTTGTGTGCAAAAAGGTAAAAGTCTACTCTTGTGTTGATATGAGAACAAGGAAATCTGAAATGATATGCAGAGACATGGACTTCAACACACCTTTAATTGAAAAGGCTTTTAGAAAATTTAACAAAGGTTTCACAATTTTTAAAGTGCCTTAAACAGTTTTTTCTGCCCAACATCATACACCACTTGGAAAAAGATATGGTATCAACTTCTTCTGCACAACTAGTGGCCTGGACATATGGGAAAAGGCATTCAAATTGACAGAACGTGCATTAAAGCAACAAACCCCAGCAGCAGGAAATTTCACTGCAAGCAACCAAGCTAAGATGAAGGGTTAATAGTTAGTATAGTTAGTATACTATAGTAGTTAGCAGCAAACTAGTAATCACAACTGATCCTGACATGACTAACATTGTTTCTGTTCACTTTGATGTGAGGATCCTAACAGAGGCGCCTCTGCTGACCATGAAGCCAGGGTACAGAGGCTTGGAGAATGTGGTGTGAACTCTGTGAAGGAGAATCATTTCATCAGCATCCCACACGCTGTAGAAGGACAGGGTCCCGGCCTTATGGTTCAGATAAACTCCAACTGTAGAGGAGCAGTGGCCTGACACTGTAGTTTTGACTTGATTGTGCCAAAAAGTACAACCAGAAGTTGTAAGGGAAATACACCAGGACTGGTCTGTGTACCCAAAGCAACTCTCTTGCAGCCCCGACCCTTTGTAGCACACAGCGACTTCAACCCTGGGCCCTCTACATTCAACCTCCCAGTAGCAAACCCCAGACAGACCTTCAGTGCACAACACTTGGTCATATGTGGTAAATCTCTCTGGGTGATGTGGGTAATGCTGAGCTTTTTTAACCCAGGTTATCTTGCCGTTTCCCTCAGAAAGCAATAGGTTTTCAAACGCTGTGTTGGGATCCAAACTGGGATGGCAGGAATCTGAAATGAAGGTAAGAAATGTTCATTCACTGTGGCTAGTGCAGTAGAGACTAGTGTTAATACCAAAAGACAGTGACCACTTACACAGAAGGAACTCTTGCCTTGTCTTTGGATCAGGATCAGCTTGAAACAGAAAACAAAATGATCATACACCATCAATCACATAAACATAAATTGTTTGAATAATGCTATTTTCTTACTTTGAATGGTTAGGTCTGCAATAGCGGCTACAATGGGTTTCATTTTGTCTGTCAAATCAGAAATGCCCTTTGTCACAAAGTCAAAAGATGCGTGCAGGTGGATGTTGCGGTCTGATGACACAGCAGATTCTGGATGGTCGAAAATGGACTGGCAGCTCTGCAAACATAAGAACAACATGAACTGTAGTTTCCCAACCACCATATTATCTTGTCCAAAGATCTATTTTGTGTTTGTGTACTTGAATGAAATGAATGTTATCATCTGTTTGGGACAGCTGCTTCAGTTTATCTTCGTCCATCCTCAGCTTCATGATATCCTTCTCCAGCTGATCCACGAGCGCCTCGGCTCGGCTCATTGCAGCCTTTTCTTGAACACTGATGGTCTCCTTCACAGCACGTCGGCTTTTATCTGCCATCTGGACTAAATCAGCAAAGGCTTTCTCATTCTGATCGGCTGCTGCGTCTGCAGTGTGCTGACAGTATGAGACATGTTGTTACTGCACTGCACTGCACTGTAAAAATGTTTTGAAAGCAGGACAGTCAAGAAAAAGTAGGAAAACAAATCACCTTCAGTGCTTTCATTTTGTGTTTCAGTTGTTGGAGTTGTTTCTCTTTTTCTTGCATTCCCTGTTGGTATCTTTGTTTCTTCTTTCCAAACTGTCTCTGAAAATAAAATTGCATTGTTTTGCATTTGAATTTGATTCTGGAGCAATATAAATAAACATTTTCAAGCACAAACTAGAACCAAAAATAAATGCCCTTACTTGTCTTTCTTTCCTCTCTGCTGCAGCCGAGATGGTGTCATGACCTTTGTGGTCATCCATTGCGCAAAGTAGACAAATGCACTGGCCATCAGTACGACAGTAGATCTCAATCAGCTTGTCATGCTTGGAGCAGATCCTCTCTTGTATGGAGGAACAGACTTCCACCAGCTTGTGTCTTTTGAAAGCAGCAGACTCATAGTGAGGTTGTAAATGAGTGGCACAATAGGAGGCCAGACACACCAGGCAAGACTTGACAGCTTTCAGCTTCTTCTGGGTGCAGAAATCACACTCCACATCTCCTGTAGCCACTTCATCCCCAACAGCAGAGGGGTGGGTGGGCATTTTCCCCATCAAGTCAGCCAGCACGGTGTTCTTGTTCAGGACAGGTCTCGGTTTGAAAGTCTGTCTACACTGGGGACAGGTGTAGACCCCACGTTGGTCCTCCGTGTCCCAGTAGGCATTCACGCAGTCCATACAGTAGCTGTGGCCACATTGAAGGGTCGCAGGGCTCTTTAGTGCATCCAAACATATGGAGCATGACAGCGGACCTCGTGCCCAGCCTTCTGCCATCTTCACCAAATAACACTACACGACTAACTTTCGTTTTCTGTGAAAGCTGGGGTAGGAGGAGTGGCATCTCTTACTGTGTTAACGTTCATGGAGCCAAATAAAACTCACACAACTTACCCGACACCACATTTTTAAATGCACAGAGAGCGTGTGCCACCCCCTAAAATTATTTTGTGTAACGCTGCGTCACAATTAAACTTTTAAAAGGGACAGTCAGGAATCAAGAGGACGATTTGCCTCACGAGATTTGAGCAGAACGCGAGATTTCTTGGGTAACCATGGAGACGACGGCGGTGGTCGGTATGTTTGCTGTGAGGAAGAAGAGGAGGAGAGTCGGTCGGTGGTGTGTGTGTGTGTGTGTGTGTTTCCTGTGGGGATGTTTGTGATTTTACACGATGGACCTTCCGGAGACGCTCAGAAGACGTTTAGAAGATTTCTCCCGGAATGTGTTATTTGACCAGAGTCGGACTGGACCTTTCTCCAAGGAGAATAACACATTTTTACCACAGGGTGAGTAAGTTAACGTTACAGTTCAGCTCAACGAGCAGCTAACGTTATGGACGAGTTAGCTTTCATGTTTATGTTGCTAACCAGCGACAGGGTCGACCGTACGAGGCTCTAAAACGTAGCTTTGCGGCAGCTGTTGCTTAAATCCAGCTATTTATGTGTTGCTCTGTGGTTTGTTTGTTTTCAGACAAGCGGGTTTTGTCAAGTCTCCACCTCCAGATGTCTCTGTACTTTAACATGTGGTTCTTCCCCTTGTGGTGGATCAGTGAAATTGTAATGCTGCACCTCAAGGTAAGGCTAAATGTGTCACAGGAGGTTTGGTTATGTGAAATACTGCTGGACAATGTAAAAAAAAACAAAAAAAAACGAGTTATTTGGATAAGTAGATAATTAATTTACTCACATTAGGTCAGGACAGACTTGCAATACAGGGCTGATCCTATGGTAAAAGGTAGTACAAGTAAAACTCTACAAATAGAGCAGGATGTATAATATATAATAATGCACTTATGCATATGCACATTATGCCACCGTCCTTACAATATTACATTAATTAAAATTCAGTTCATTCAACTGCATTGTTGTGACTGTGTGTGATCTCTTCCAGTATCCCGCCTTGCCAGACTACTACAAGTTCATCCTCGTGACTGTCCTCATCGTGATGACTCTGATTGAGGCCATTAGACTTTATCTCGGTTACACTGGGAACCTGCAAGAAAAGGTTGGGCATCACACATATAACAATATAGTGTGATATATTTGATGTAGAAACACACACACACACACACACACACACACACACACACACACACACACACACACACACACACACACACACACAAAACAAGAGGTCATTAATTCCAGTGACTACAAAACCATCATGCCATGCTTTTTTTGTGTGTGGAAGGTCCCAGAGTTGGCTGGATTTTGGCTCTTGAGCATCCTGCTGCAGTTTCCACTGATCCTGTTCCAGCTCTTTAATGAAGCCATTCTCATACAGCCCCTGGAGAGAGGGGTTCACATAGTCCTTGCTATATTCATACTTACACAGGTATTTTTTTTTTTTTTTTTTTACATTCCTCCTAAATACTGACTGGTGTAGTTCGTAGTGCATGTATTAACATTTTGGTGGACTACATTACACTTTCAATATTTGGTGATCATTAAAGATTTAATCTAACCCTAACCTTTTAAAAAAAATAATGTTTCTTTCCCTGAATGACCCAGGCTCTCTCTGGTTTTGTGGCTCTACGTGACATGGTCAGACACACCCAAACCCAGTTTCATCTCAGACAGTTTGACTGAACCTGGACCCGAACCCACACCAGAACATATCCTTACCTGATATTCTTACCCAGTGTCTTACCAAGTGTCAGATGCCAACAACAAACAGTTTGTGTCACTTTTTATGTTGAGTGTAGGACATGGCTGCCCTCAACTTATTATTAAAGAGAAAAATGTTTGACCATATTTATTTTTGTATTTTCGGACATGATATTTCATGGGATTGTATTGTTGTTTTTATAGAGTTGCAATAAATTACATTTATATAACAGAGCCCTTGTGTCATTTATCAGGCATCTTATGTACTGCATCTTGGACTGTGGTGGTGTACTCTGAACAGTTTTATCATCCATAAATCTTGTCCTTACCAATATCAAAACTAAGGAGAAAACACATTAGGACTGTGACTGAAAATATAACTGATTATAAAAAATGAGTTTTGAATGACTTCATATTACGTTTATTAAAAGAGAATAATAATTATAAGACAGAGACCACCCCTGGATCGTACCTACTGGACTGTCTCTCCTCTGACTGTCAATACGATAAAAGTCCGACCCATGTCATGAAATCTGTGTCAGTGAGGAAACAGCAGCATTATTCAAGTATATTCTCACACCTGCTTAAGTTTTAGCAAAATATATATTTCCCGACACTCATGAGTGGAGCTTCACATCACCAGCTGGAGAACAGAGAATAAAAATCATCCTATTAGATCTCAGATCAAAATATTGTGCTCTACAGTGGGGCAGATTGTGATGTTCTTGTGATCATTGCCTCTTGTCCATCCGTGTTTGTTTGGCTTTTTCTACCAGAGTGATGGTGCCTGATGTCCTTTGCCTTGAGCCTCCTGAGGGAACCACCCTGTGAATGTGGTAGTTCCACCGTCATTAAGCCAGACGTCTTTGACAGCGGGGGTAAAACACCAACATGCTTCTTGTCTTCCCAAGTCTCATTGTGTAGTCTGAGGAAATTGAAAAAGGAGAAAGAGCTCAGAAGACCTTCAAAAGGACATTAAAATTAGGTTAAAAGCTAATGCTTGTTTACTCATCATCGTAAAGAATGTCTTGTTATCATAAATGTTTAACATAGGGCTTGTGTTCCAAACATTGAACTGCAGTGGCAACTTGAGCTTTTAACAGAGAAGAGAGAGGGTGCTCATTGGAAGATTTAAAAATGGATAAACCTGTTTCCTTCTTGGTTGGGGGCCCTCAGCGCAGGCACAAATAAACTGCTGCGTAGTGCAGTGTCTCTCAGGTGGACGTCAGGAGCGAGCTCTCTCTGGTTCTGCTCTCCAAGTGGTACACATCTCACCAGTGATAACCCCGCTGAATAAATAGCAAGATTGGGTAGAGAAGCGGTGAAGTTACTGACAAGTTAGAAAAAAACACATGTTCTCATTATGTATATGAATATCAAAGAACTACCTTCCAAGGGATCAATTTGCTGTTCCTCATTCTGCCGTTTGGTCTTGGTTGTGTCTGCGTGTTCTGAGACCCGTAAAGAATTTCTGTCTCTGTAAACGTGCCGACTGTTGAGACTGTCATTAGCGATACTTGACAGCAGGCGCTTTGATGGAAGAACGTCTGGAACCATCTTAAAACACAAGGATGACCTACCATAGAGATTGATTTAATGAATATTAGTGAATCTCTCCACACCGACTATTATATTATTTAAAAAAAATATATCAATTTACTGTGATGTTTACCTGTGGGGCCTTGAAAAAGAATTTGAGGAAGGCTTGAGTTGACCTCCGTAGGAGACGAAGGGTTGTCGGGGATGGTGATGCTGGTGGTGGCTGGGATGTATGAGATTTGGTGAGGGTGGAATAAGAGCACTCAGGTGCAACAGTTGAGATGAACATCTCCATTGTCCTGTATCCATCCCCTGGTCACCTGTGAAAGCAAAAAAATAAACACGCACACGCGCGCACACACACACACACACACACACACACACACACACACACACACACACACACACACACACACACACACACACACACTTCACTAAAACACAAGATCTCTCCTAATCGATCAAAGGATGAAACATTCATAGCTTTGCCTCCAGGAAACCACCTGCATGTTGGACAAGTAAATACTTCCAATATGAAGGCAAAAGGCAACATGATGAACCTTACAAAATATGACACTAATGATACTGGGGATATAAGGGTATTTTTTTCGACGGGCTGAACCTCCAATAAAAACCAAAACATTTTACCTATCTGATGCAGCCCAGCTGTGTGTTTGCTCAGATGCGGACAATTGCAAGACATGTTTTCCAGAGGGTCATCCTAAAAAATGTCAAAGCAAAGTCAAATTACAGGTTGTGTTTCTTGAAGCATTACAAGAAGTATCAAATTAATTCATTTAGTCTGGATTATCTGGTTCATCTTTACCTTGACAGGCTCACAGCCCTGCCACAGAGTCACCTGAGCCCCAGAGTGAGTGGTGGAAGGAGGAGTCACAGCTTTTTTTATCAGACCATTTGCCTTCGAGAAGAAAGAAATATAAGTGGGTACATGTCGGGAAATGTCACTTCTTTGTCTGGCTGCCTCTCAACACATTCACACTATCTGTACATCATACCTGCCATTTTCTCCGGTGCCTCCCAACAGGCCTCTCTGGGATGTTCTCTTTAACTTTCTCATGTGGCAGCCTGGACTCCTGCAAAGACCGCTCAGTAATCAGTCTCGTTTGACAGCAGACAAGAGTATGCATTCATTAACGGGCCATTGAGTCTCTTACAATAGTTTTGATGCTGCTTTGCAAAGCCTTTGGATCTGTGTTCTTTGCTCTGAGTCTGTTCCTCTCTTTATGACTCTTTAGGCACTTCTTTTTCTTCTTCACTGGAGTTTGCTTTAGAGAAGAGTGACAGTGTGTTGTAAACTGATTTTCACACAAGATATAGTTGTGATATTAACCTTAATCAAACACCCACCATCAACTCAAGGTGACGACAATACTACATCTGCTGTTGTAATAAAGCACTAGTGTAAAACTGAACTCGCAGCATACCTGTGTTTGTGGCTGGTTCAACAAATGTGCCGGGAGTCCATCTGAATCTGAACTATTTGATCCGCCAGTGCTGTGAAAGCAAAAATATTCACATTCAAGCTAAATGAGAGCACATTTTATATTTATGCCATTATGTCCAAGTATAAATAATACCAAGAATAGTAAATTAGGAGATTACCTAGTTTCCAGGTCAGACATGGAGAAGTTGAAGTCAGTGGCCAGATCTTTGCCCAGCCTCTCGCTGACCTCTTTTCTTAGCATAGCTCCCAGCTCTGTCAGACAGTAACTGGTCTGAGATAAGAAGAACAGAGGAAACATTAGAAAACAATTGCACACAAAATTCTGTCACAAAATTCAGGCCTTTAACACCAGTATCAAGGTATATTTTAGTGACGGATGGAGTCTACATATCTCTAAAGGCCATGAGGCTTCATCCCACACCTTTGTTGGATCGGGGTCGCAGTAGTCCAGCAGGGTGTCACAAAAATAAAAGCCCAGGGACTTCAGGTCTCTTGTGGTAAAATGTGTTCCTTTCCTGTCACCTAACAGTTAAACATGTTAATCATCATATAAAAACACATGAAAGAAAACACATATTCAGGAAATGATAACTTTACCCAAAGTGGAGCCTCCAAAGGTGGCCTCCATAGTGTAGCTGTTTTTGATGCCAAGTCTCCACATTACGATTCGTCCTGTTCCCTCTTTGCTCTTCTGCACTCTGAATTTACAACTCTTGAAGGAGAACTGAGGAAGATAGGATAGTTTAGATGTGACACACGAATGTTAAATATACATAAATGAATAACAAGGACCAGACACTGTAAATACAGAAATGCACGTCTTACATTTTAATAAAAATGTTTGAGGGTCATATATAATTCAGACTAATATAGGTTTTATGGATTTTTTTTTTTTTAAATAACACTGACTTTACCTTGTTACTGGCATTTTTGCTCATCATTAGTGGAAAGACTCTCTCATGGAGTTTAAGAGACACATCACCTTGGTTGTTACAACCGTACATGAAAACATTGTTTTTGCGGTTGTGGCCATGAAAGTCACAGTAAAGAACTACATCCATCTCAGCCGTCAGCCTGGGGAAAATATGAAAGAATTTTGTTGTAGGTTGTGATTTGTCAACTTTCCAAACATACAAAATGTAGGAGAGAGAAGAAAAAAAAGATATTGTAAGCACTATAGGTTATTATGAAACCACTCTCAAACTCTGATCTTGTGTTATTCTATGCATACGTCCTTACCTTTCCACAAAGTTTCGGGTGTGCCACACGCAGGGAAAGGAATCTCTGAGCAATGTTTTGTAATTTCTGTTGAGGTCTCTGCCTGCCAGGGAGCAGCGGTAATTTCCCACCACCACACCATCAGGGTTCAGCATTGGCACCACCTGTAGCACATTAGAAAAACACTTTGTTTGATAGCAGTACAATTACAACCCAAACTCATAGGTCTGTCCATTCACCATCTGATTTATAAATTACTATTCAGACAAGGTATTTGAGTAATGATCATGATAATAATGCAGATGAGAGACTAAAAGAGCTCGAGGTTCCTCGCCTTGAAGACAAAAGTGTCCCTAAGTAGCTGAGCATCTTCCGAGTCCCCAAGCAGAAAGTCCAACAACCCCTCCATCATCCAGGACCCGTTGGTTTCTCCAGGGTGCACTCTGGCAGTCACCACCACGGCCTTCTTCCTCCTGCCCTCCACCCTGCCGACCCCCTGGGACGTTATTGTCACCACATACACAGCATTCCCAGCGAGGCTGTGGCACAGCACCCGTAGTTTACAGTACGACGCAACTGCAGGATTGGAAGAAATGCGCTTGAGGTAGCGCTGCAGGTGTGAATAGGTGTAGGGGTAGCAGTGGGCCAGATAGCAGGTGTCTGAGTCATAAGGGAACTGGAGAGTCCAGGTGAGCGAGTACAGGGTGATGGTGTCGTTGTTGTTGTCCTTTGTATTCTAAATAGAGGCAAAATACATTTTTATTAAGATGGGGAATCTCAAACTTTCTGAAAATAAAGATGACCAAAAGATGACGACATGATTGAACACTAAAGAAAGAGACGAGTAGATTATGGTGCACTGACTAAAGCCAGTCAAAATGCTAATATTGACTGGCTTGTCCAATATGTAAACCTACCTGATTGTTGTTACGGTAGTATTTGATGTTGGAGCCGGTGCGTTGCCATCCAGTGCCTTTCTCCTTGGCAGCCCTCTCAGAGTAGAGGAGTGGTTTCATACCCAGGGAATACAGGCTGCTGCTCTTCATCAAGTTCATGATAGTGAAGCGGTAGGTGATTCCAGCCTTCATGTTCCTCACCCTGAAGTAGAACCACTGTGTGTGCTTTCTGGTGTACATGTCTGTCTGCAAGGTGAGCTCATAATCGTAGACACCCCTGAACAGGGAGGAAATAAGGGTGGAAAGAGAGTAACTTCACCTGGAACCACAGGGATGGATACAGAATAGTTGAAATGCTGTGGCAACAAGACACTCACACTTGCACAGCTTTCTGAAGGTTCCCACTCTCAAAGCGCGACTCAAACTCAAGGGTGAAGTCTGTCTGGTTGATGTCATAAGATGTGGCACTCTTAACGGGGCCCCTGCTCCCTCCAACACGAGAGCAGGTGAAAAAGGGGCGCTTAGTGGCTAAAAGGAGTGACAGCAGCAGGAAAAGAGTGATCATAAAACTTGGATTGTTTTCAGGCAGTGGTGGCAGGGTGTAACATGTTTATCAAGAAAACTATTACAGTTGATATCTGGAATAACACTGATGAGAAAAGACACTTAAGCTGCTTAATGGCCCACTACAACTCTCATGAGACTCTACATTAACTAGAGAGTAAGACTTGGATTACACAGCACTTACAGATAGGTATGGTGATGCCAATATGAAATCCACATCTTGAGCCATAAAGCCCTTAGGTTGTGTTTGTTCTCACAAAATACAACTATGGGTAAACAAATTCAAACAGTGTTTGGGGTCTGAAGTTACCATGGTCAATGCAGTACACCACTTTGCCTCGCTCCTCTCCTGCTGGCATCGGTGTCCTCTCATGTCCTGTTGCCTGATAAAAAGGCTCTGGCTCTGGGGGGTCCCACTCTAAAACACAAACTCTCTCTGTATTGTTACACTGCCGGAAATAGGACATGCAAAGTTTTAGATGTAGTTTAATTCATTGTTTCCATTCGTTACTTTTTAAAATTATTATTTATTTATTTACAATTTTTGACTCATTACCAGCACGTGGGCTGATTAACACGGCTGAAAAGCCTTTTTTTTGCACTTCAGAAACACAGTTGGCTACAAAAAGGAATAGGAAAATTACCTATGTGATGGATAACGTCAGTGACAACCTCACACTCTATGGGCCAACGGGGGCGGGAGATGGATGGAAAGTTAACCAGGTCCAACGGTGCCCTGAGACTCAAAATTGGTCTGCCACCATCAAAATCTATGAGCAGCTGCCTGGTCCGCAGAGTCTGGGTCAGGTTTATGGACACTGAAGGGGAAGATGAATCACACCCTGAATATCTGTCCTTCATCCTCCTGCTCTTCTGGTGGTACACACTGGATATGCATTTTTCATCAGGTCTGGCTGATTACCTCATTCAGACCGAACAAGCTAAAAAGGGATTATACTGCACCTAATTGCCTTTATTATCTCATTCACAAAAGAGCTCTTGTTTAATATATAATGATCTAGTAGAATTAGGGATGAGACCCCACATGTCCATTCAGCGTTGACCAGTTCTTACTTTGCACAGTCTCCTGTCGCCAGTATGGTTACATGCGTATATTCTACATACAAATGTTGTGAAAAATAACTTACACTGCCTCTTCCCTGCTAATTCTTCCTCATCTTCTTCAGTGTTGGAGTCATTAGTGTCTGATTTGTCCAAATGAAGGGTATTCCACCAATTCCTGATGGCAGACATAGCCTTTGTTGATGTTTTCTCTACCTAATTGGGAGAATTGAAGTCATCACCAGTGTTGTATCCTTATTACCAAACTGAACCAACAGTGTACTGGTTCAATTCCAGTATCAGGAAAAGACAGATGAATTTGTTTGTTCTCATCATAAACCAATGGGGACTTCTAAACAAAATTATGAATCTGGTTTTGCACTTTATACAAACTTACAGCTGATGGTGATATATATTTTATAGCATTACACAACACTTGAAATCATGCCAGGAGACATTAAAACAAACATACAACAAACTTAGATGCGGTATACTCACGGGGGAATCTCTTACAGGCATCTTCACCCGTCTTTCTGCTAAAAGAAAACTCAAGATTAAGTCATATTGCACCGTGGTACGTGCTAGTGTAGCTCGTACAGCTCATACAGTGACACAATGTCCGCATGGGCTGTTGTTTTTGCAAAAAATCCAGTAATTTACACCAAACTTTATCGCAACATTACATGCGTCCCCACTGCCTTTTGTTGTTGCTAACATTAGCATTAGCTGCTTCAATTGCTTCTACTGCTACCATGCTGTTGGCAGCGTGTACAACGTTTTCGTCAAGTGTTGACAGCCACTTACCTCAGTTACATTTTAATTGCACCTTCAAACCTTCAATACAAAAAAAGAGAGCCGGTATATAAACAAAATGACCGAAAATCAAACTTGTTGGCTACCACAAGTGGAACAATCTTTCTCCAAGTAGGCGACGTATGTTACCAGGCAACAGGTTGTATCAACAACGTCACGGTTGCCATGGAGATGCCCACCCAAAGAAGCAGCTCTCAAACCAGGAAACAAAAACAAAAATGTACGAGTGTGTAAAACAATTTTTCTTATACAACATTTAATAAAAAAATGTCAATGCATGTCGAACCACACAAAGAGAGACTGGTCATTGCAAAAAACCATTTAATAACGTTTTTACAAAATATACAAGCTCGGTGACATTCCCTCCCCTTTCCGAAAACATGGCTTAACCCACTATACATTTTTATGTACACAGTTGTAAAAATGTTCAATAAAATAGATGATCCCTCCAAACAAACTGTGGCGGTCATCTACAAGGTGGTGTTGTTTACCACTGACAGACTAATGAACCCAAGACATTTGGCACATTTACAATTTTGGCTACAAAAACAGGACAAAGAAAAGGACATTCAACCCCTCTGGTGAATGGCCTGCCATGTGGGGGGCCTTTACATGTCTGCATCATGAGCATGAAAAATGGTAGAAAAAGTCCACAGACCACTGAACAAAACTTAAAAAAGGGGGGAGGATGACTTTATGGTAGTGACAGGAGTGGATTTAAAAAATGTTGAGTGGGCATTTTATGACCCGGGCCAGATGTTACGTGCTATTCAACTTCCGTTTCTTCAGTCGCTGCCGCCAGTCATCGGGAAGGACCTCAAAGTTGGCATTCTTTGATGCTTTTCCTCTGGAGAAATAAAAACAGAACAACATTTAGCTTGAGGTTACCAAAATGGAAACAAATAACTTATCAATTTTAACCATTGCATTTTTTGACTGCTAAGATGATGACACATACGTCACAAGCTGCTGTTGTTTCCAATCCTCGATGCTCTTCTTGTTGAGCAGGTCTCTGTCTTCGTCACTGGAGCTGCTCTTCTCTTCCTCATCCAACTCTTTCTGGATGCTCTGCCACTTCTTCACCAGGGAAGGCATTTTGGTCTTACTCTTCTTTGACTGCAGAGCAATTCAGGAAAAAAATAGCTGCAGTTTTTTTTCTGTGACATTTAACGTTTGGCATTATAGAGACATGATATGCTGCAGACTTATAACAAATATTGATAGTGTTAAAACAAAGCTTTCTCTACTACAGTCTTGTGACACTTCAAGTGTAATGTAAACTCCAATACTAACCTTGTCCTTTTTGGTTTTCTTGGTCTTGTCTGCGGGCGGGGCTTTCGGAGGTTCGAAGGGCGGCTGGGATGGTGGCAGTGGTGGTTGAGGAGGTAGGGCCGGGACGGGTGGGAGCGGGGGTTCACAAGGAACCACGGGAGCAGCGACAGCCGGCACACCCCAGTAGGCAGTTGCTGCCATGAGAGGAGCTGCAGGCAAAGAGAAACCTTAGTATTATGGCATAAACAATTACATTTTGCTTCCTGTTTTTTCTTTTTATGATAGGAAGCAATTGGACATAGATTATAAGGGAAAGCAACAAAAATTCCCCATCACATAATTTATAACAGAAATTACAAATATGTCTTTATTATCTGCTTACCTGCACTGGCAGCAGGCTGGGTGTAGAGAATGGGACTGCTGCCAATAGTAATGGCTTTATTCATCTGACTGGCTTTACGTTTCTGACCTTTCCCCGATGACTCTGCAATCTGTGTGACAAGAGTGACAAGAAATTCATGATAAATTCAATGATGAAAATAATGAACTTGCCTACTCTGATTGAAACATGTAAAAATGATCAGTCAGAATATTAACAGATATAGACTTATTGAGGAAGGAGGGAATTTGATAGGGTGCCCCAGCGGGTCACTTTGTAGGCTTAGTGCCAATTGCAGTGGCCTTGGGTTTGAATACAGCCTCTGTCCTGTCCTAATAAAGGCAAAATATCCAAAAGAAAGTTGATTATGCCAATACCTTCAAAGCATTTGGAGGTAAAGGAGGTCTCCCACTGCCGTCTTCCTCAGTTCCAGGGGCTGGAGGCTCCCCGTCATTATCATCATCCATCTCCATCTCCACCTCCATGATCTCTCCATCACTGTCAGGGGGTGGAGGAGGTGGAGGGGGCGAGCCAGGGGGAAGGGGTGGAGGTGGGGGGTAGTTGGAAGGTGGAGGAGGTGGGCTGTCAGGAAGAGGAGGTTGGGCTGGGGACCAAAATGCACTTGGCTGCGGGGGTGCTGGTGGGGCAGTAGCAACAAAAGTAGATCCTGTTTTTGAGACAGGGAAACAACAAAGGGGACGAACATGGGGACATTTTATTATTTGCAGCAAAGCAGTGCTGAAGGAGACATTCAGATTTTTCCTCGTTTTTTGTTCCCATGCGTTGAGTCCAAAAACAAGATTTCTCATTTTTTGCTTTTTTTAAAATTATGAAACTAGACATTAACACCCCTTATGTGTAAATTTGGGGACTCTATGACGAGCAGAACTGAAATAGATGACGATCAAAAACTCATGACAGCTCATGATCTGGAAGTTTTTATCATAACTGGGCTTTTGCAAACGGAGTTCTGCATGTGGATGCAGCGCAGCTGCTCCGCTCTCACCCGCGAGGCTCCAGCAGCTCGGAGCCGAAACAGGAAGCTCTCAGCCGACAGTCCCGCCTGGTCTTCATCTGGAGCAACACCGTGTCCTCCCCAAGGTCCTCCCGTGGTAAAATGTGATGGTCTCTGGGCCAAAGCAGGCCGCCGGCACCGACCCGTACCACAGACGGACCGCGACCACCGGTGGGGCCGGTGTTCCCGACCTGCTGTGGCCGAGAGACCATCACGTTCCGCGGCGAGAGGCTGTGACACGGCACGGTGTGTCTGTGTTATTGTTGTTTAGTGGCGCCCCCCCGCCCCCGATGGTGGTTTTGTGAATAGAACAACAATTGTTGTATATATTTATCTTACACGAGCCCTTTGATCCAGAAATGCGAGTGTCAGAAGAGCGACAGGCACAAACAGAACACCTTTCAGAAAAGATGCTGGGAAAAAAGCAGGGATTTTGATGAAACCCAGCCGTGTTTAGCTTGACTTTTCTCAGGAACAGAGGCACGTAGAAACAAACGGTTTGTGGCCATTTGAAGCTTTAAGTTTCACCTTTCAAATGAGCCACAGTATGTGTTGGTGGCAATAATATAGAATACACTGTGGCTCTACAAAAATCGTCAAAAATCGTCTAAATTGCAGGTACACTAAAACTTTGGAAAGGAGCGCGGCACTCAATGAGTTAAGAACGGATGGAAATTAGCCTTTGGCTACACTCCGGCTTGCTTACATTTTATTCCTAGTGAAGAAATGTTCATTAGCATGCACTGTCCCTCCCAAATAAACTGAAAGGAGACCCCACAACAGATTTGACACCCTGTCTATGTGTCTTGACATTGTGATTTTATTCTTGCTGTTGTGTGTTGTGTGTAACTTTGTTATTGTTGTTGTTTGAAAGGCTGCTTTTGTGATGATGTTTTTATATTTGTACGTGCTTGTCTGTGTTAGATTCATGTTATTTGTTCCTGCTCAGGGACTACAGATGAAATTTAGCTAGTAGCTAATTCTGGTACGGCTGAGAGCTGTGTACTGTCCCTGTTAATTAAAGAAACAAATAAAATAAAATAAATAAGATACGGCAGCTGTATTAATAGACAGACCTGTAGCCCCACCAGAAGATGAAGACGATGTTTTCGCATCTCCTTGACCGGACGTCTGCGCCTGGGTCCCTTGGCCGCCTTTCGGGTCTTCCTCCTTGTCCTCTTCTGCTGGGAAATCCCACTGGGATTCACCGGTCCGGTCCTTCACATAGAAATACCGCCTGTGCTCTCTAAAGAGTGGGACAACAGAGATAGAAGGCAAGAGTCTCAACGGCTGGCCTGGCAACTGGCTGAGTGACATGATACCCTGGGACTGTAGGGCAAGGGAGTGGACATAGTGGCCACAGTAAAGGGGCAGTGGTGTTGACGTGGACGGCAACTTTAGCCATCCAGAAGAAGAGCCCAATTAGAGTGTGGCTATGAATGTGGATAGGGGACCCACCTTGCTCTTAAAATCAATAAAGCAAAAACAAATCATCTTTAGGTCCTGAAAGTAGCATTCAGCAGCTCACACCATGGTTGTCACATTTGTTCCTTTTTAGACAACCATTCCCACCCAGACACAGGAAGTCGCCAGGGAGGAAGTACCATCATCATAATCATCATCATCAACAAACATAGGTCAGAAAATAACAAGCACACAATCAACTCGTTTCACATCAGAAAGAAGAAAATAAAAAAACAGGAAGACATATGAAATAGAGTTGGTCTGACCTGCTGGATTCCCGTCATTGCTCCATCTTCACCTTTTATTTGATGCGTGACACTCGTCGCTTTCCGGGGCATCACTCTGTCTGCATTGCTTTCTGGGGGTTGTAGTCCTGTAAAGTTCAAAGCTCCCCGACGGAACCAACCTTCTTACCATGCCCCCCACCCCCTCCGCCCTCCCCAAATTTCCTCTGATTGGACCCATAACCAGTCTACATCTGCCCTCACAACAAAAGGGCTCAACAGTCTGTTATGGGGAGAGGGAGTCCTCTCTGTGGCAGGTATATTTTTACAGGAAGCAGGCTGGCCCTGAGTGGATGCTCCCTTATCAGTGCGTGCAAGGCAGAGTGCCAGGATTGCATCTTAGAAACCTGAAGAGTCTGTTTCTGGTAATTATTTCAATCCACTCGAACTCGTTAAGCTTCTCCCCAAGTCATGTTACAAAGTCTGCAACCTCGGCAATAACGGGGTGTAGTCACACGGTAAGATTTGTGGGGGACGAGGGAGTTTAGAGGTGTGAAAGGTAAGGAACGCGTACCTGTCCCAGTGGCAGGACCAGCCTTTAGGGGTGGCGTTAAGTTCGTAATATTTTATGTGTTCGGCAGCTTCCTGTAGCCTGCGGCGAAGATAGACCCCGTTCAGAGCGCCTTCCCTCCAGTCGGCGATCCTAGTCTGGAAGGAAAATATCAAAAATAAAAAGGCAAAAGGGAGAAAGAGAGGGGACAAAAGGAGACAAGAGTGAGATAAAAACCCAGAAAGAGGTAAAGGAATAAAGAGATACAAGAGCAACAAGATAGATGAATAGCAGTAGAATAATTACAGTGAGCTTCCAGAATGACACCATGTGATGGATTATTATGAGAATTTTAAATATTAAGTACTACCACATGGCTGTGTGTAAAAATGATATGAAATAAAATTAAGCATTAAATATTTTATAAGTCGCACAGAGATCACTACAACTGGAAGCTATGGTTATATTGCTAACCATCCTCTCACCTCAGTCTGTAGCAGAAGCAACTGGAAGTTTGAAATCGCCTTTTTATTGATCCCGAGGAACTCCATCTTGCTGGTTAAGGTGTTGGCTAATTCTCCAATCTGAAACTAGATATTTTTACAGGATTAAAAAATGTACTATGGGAGACTGCAATAATTATTATGGTTAGTAATAGTAACATTGCTGTTACTTTGAGCTCGGGCGTTTCCACTTTGAGCTCTGATGTGTCTTCTTCCTTTACCGAAGTTTTTGAAACAGTTTTTTCTTCAGCATTGTCCGTTTCCTTTTCTTCTCCTTCTGCCACATTCTCCAGGACTTTAGGGGGTGCTGCTATAAGACACAAAAGTTGGATTTAAGAATGCAATCATTTCTGTATGAAAGCACTGCTTGGTAGGATCTCTTTAATGTAATTTACTTAACTATCACACACATCACCCAGCACTAGCACATGTTAACATTTCAGCTTACCGGTCTCTGTGTTGTCCTGTACGTCTGAGCTTCTGCTGTTAGAGTCTGGGCTGGCAACAGAGGGGAAGGCAGTCTTCCAGCGGTTTTTCTTCAGTAGAAGAGCACGGGAACTAGAGGCCTCTTGACTTGTCTCAGAACATGGACTGGATGCCCCAGTACTCCCATCCTCCTCCAGTGCGCGGAGCTCAGCCTGGGAGTCAGACATTAGAGAGAGGTTAAAACCAGGTCATGCTTACGTTAATATGTTACTAATGTAGAAATGGCACCACTGTGCAATCTAAGACAACTTCAATGTCATTCCTGTCAGTTATTTAAGTTGCAAATATAAAATCTGGCTTCTCACCCCTACCTTTTTCCTCTCCAGAGCCAGTTCCAACTCCATTGTGTCTTCCTCAGGCTCGTCCTCACCATCTGAGTTGTCTCCCGACTGCTTCTTGGCAGACACATCCTTTTGGACAGCGGGAACTGAATCCGTGTCACGAAGAGGGGTGGTGGAGGGGGATCCCGCAGGGCGTGCACCCTCTCCGTCAGAATCCAAACTGTTCTCTGGCTCATCCAAACCTTTAATTAGCTTTTTTCTCCATTTTTCTTCTGCCTCTTTAACTTCAGAGGGGATCAGAGGACCGAGCAGGGATGCAGCCACTCCACGGCGCTCCTCCTCTTCGCTTGTTAGCCCCACAACACTCTCAATTACCTCCTTTTGGACAAAACAACAGAGTAATACATTAAAACTCATAATAAGACTCTTTAAATGCCACAGAATAAAACTGATTCACATTTGCATAGGACTTCAATGAAACTTGCCTTTGCTTTGGTCTCTTTCACTGTTGTCGGTGCCGCAGCATTAGCAGCATTTTCCTCAGTGTAATAACCTCCATGGACTGTGCCATTGCCATTGACACTAGAGCTTCAAAGAAACATACATAAAACATCACACACAAATACATCTCTGAAGTGGGAATAAAACCAAGTGTACTTAAGATTATGTAGTTATACCAGGCTTCTGTTAATATGCCCAATCTTTCTGTCAGTCAGTCTTACCTGTTGGCACTACTCTCCAGGCTTTGCACCTGATCAGCTAAATAATGTGGCAGCTCCCAGGAAACCTCGTTGCTCACAGTGTTCCAGTAGTAGTAGCAGCCAGAGTTGTCGTCCCATACTTCCTGCCAGTCACCCATCTCTACACCCACTGCAAAACAGCATATGCATGAGATGCTACGTGACAAATACAGCAAATATGAGATGACATATTATGCACACACTCTCTTCCCATATAAACCATTCATTTCTAGGGTATAACCTGATTACTATTGTGCAATTGCTAGCTCTACTGTACTCTAACAAAGCAAGAGCATCATACCAAAGAAACGAAAAGCCCAGATTGTAACAATGTATTTACATTTCAAACATGAGAGCTTTAGTGCAGTAGGAGACCTTGATGTAAGTACTAAGTACATCTGTTGAACTGGGAGAGCTAGTTCTGCATGTAAGGGAGTTGTAGGTAGTTACCTCCAGCTAGTGAGTACTGGGTGTTGTACTCAAAATCTGTACTTTGCTGCTTCTGTTCTTCACCGGCAGCTGGCTGCTGAGCGCTAACCTCAGGTCTGGGTGGGGTAGCAGTTGGGACAGAAGGATGAGATGTTGCATCATCTGGAGTTGGCTGGGTGGTGATTGCATCAATTTCCTGTGATGGTAAAATAACAACAGTATTCAATTTTTTTTCTGACAATAACTTGGATCAAAATAAAAACAACACCCTTGTAAGCACAAGTCTTCACACAGATAATACGATTCATTTATTGATAAAAGAAAAAACTAGGCCTGGAAGACCAAAATTTGCAGGCTGCTTAGATCTGAGATGGACTATAGCCATACAAATATTTTAAAATACTTTCCTTTGTTGTACAACCAACAGTGTGTGATGTCGCATGATATAATAGACAGGAGAACTCAGCTTTGTCTCTTTTGTCATTACTAGACCAAGTTTACAGGAGAGGTTAGAAGGAATTCATTTTGTCACCCAGTTTTGAACCAGGAAAATGCATTTCTATACAAGTAATGCACCTCAATACATTATAAAAAACAACTGAGTTAGTATGTCGCTCATGTCCTTTTCCTTATGTTTCACTATCAGTGACCAAAATAGGGGGTGTGCAGCGTAATATTTACTCACAGCCATGAAATTGGCCAGTGTACTGTCGATGTCTCCCGGCTGGTTGTGTTGAGAATTCACAGTCGATCGCTGTGAGTCTCCAGCATCCTCTTCATCACTATCCTCATAGGCGCCAAGCAGGGACAACCCCTCTACAGATGGGAGACAAAAACAACATGGTTTAATCACAGGACAAGCGTTACTTGTTTCCACTGCCTGAAACACACACATAAAACACATTTGGTGACCTTACCTGTGGCCTTTACTGCAGGAGCTTTCATGTTGGTGCGTCTCAAGAATTTGTGTGCATCACCCTCCTGCTGTTCGTCTGCAATTCACACCAGCAGAGAGGTTAATGTTGAGCTTTATGTTAAACAGCAGCGAGATATTTCATCCTGACGTCACACAGCAGCTAACAGCTAACGGGTGGAAACCAATGGGTTTTTGCCCCACACGAGCCCTGTTTTTACAATCCGAGGGCGAAGCAAATATCACGTAGCAGTATTTATGTGTAAACTGTGTCAATTACGTGTGGGTTTAGCGGCGCAGTCATTTGCCTATAAATTGCCTATAGCCTATAAATATTTGGCAAGTCACCAAAACCTGCTAGCTTATTATCCGCTAGCTTAGCAAGCTAGCAGCTAGTTTCTGGTAGATCCGCTATATACAAAAATGAAGGTTTCGTATCTTGTGCTAAGGTCACTTGTGTATTTTTGTACACTGCGTATTTATTTACATCCAATATTAACTAATTAAATCGCTTACTATTATTGGGTGAATTCTTTTCTTTAACAGGCGAGCCCACCCATCATGCCGCGACCATTTAGCCTTCAGCTAACGTTACCTTACCCTGATGCTAACGAGCCACTGAGATAACACCGTCTTTGATAACACGTTTAAAAAACAAACACACCGTCAGATCCCGAGGGTGCTTCGTCTTTATCTCCCGTGTTTCCACTGCGGAGCCCAGGAGGTGAAAGCTGTAGGATTGTTCTCCGACCGACCGCTGCTCCTGTGAGGCGAGTTTTCTTCCCCATCCCTGGTCTGACGGCCTCGGCCTGGCTGCAGCTGCCTTCGCTGGCGTCGTCGTTGTCGCGACTGATGCTGCGTTCGACGCCACTCGGATTTTACGACCTCCTATTTGGAAAAGTGCAACCGAACGCCACCTCAATCAAACATAACAATAACACATTCATCAAATGAAGAGAGCGATAGAGAGAAAAAACAAAAAGAAAATAATTAAATAAAAAAAAGAAAGAAAAGAAAAGAAAAAAACTACCCCGCACCTATGCAGAACCACACAGTCAACAGTAAAACATCTATTTAAATGCATTTTAATATCAAAATACATTAAAACGTTACAAAGATGCAACATTTACATACGGTTGCAGATTAGCCTACCTTCTGATGTTATGGACACAGTAAATTCATGTTGTCATTTCTCTTCGATTTTAAATGATCTGTTTCATTATTTAAAAAACAAACAAACAACCTACATAATCTTTCTTGTCATTTTATTATCATTATTATTATTGAAAATGAACCATAATGAACATTAACAACAACAATGAACACCTTTCAGAAGGGCATCGGAATTTTCATCTGGGAGGTTCCGAGTTCCGAGTTGTCTTGAACGCAGCATGAGCGCCGCCTGCCAGAAGACCACCGCGTGCTCTTCCGGGTCGCGCACGGGGTCATGTTTTGTTTCGCAGCAGCAGCAGCAGGAGCCGAGTCCAGCTAAGTTGCTAACGAGCTTAGACACTTTTCGACCGTAGCGTTAGTAGAAGACACCGTCGTTACATCTATAGAAGCGAGGTCATTTTGTTTTTGTCGTTCTTTCGTCCAACATTATTCTTTCTTTCGCTCTTTTTTTACGAGTGTTTAGCGGATGAGCCAAAAGCTAGCACCCGGAATCTCGAGTGTGTAGCTCAATAGGCGTAACATGGGAGGGTGAAGATAAGCAATTAGCTACAGTTTGGACTGGGAGCCTCCCATCAATGTCTGAACGCAGGGATCCAGCGCAGAGGCAGCAGTCGGCGGGGCTCGAAGGAGGAATAAGTAGCCAGACCAGGACCAGGAGAAGATCCGGAGCCAGCGGGTCAGACTCGATGGGGGCCAAGATGGGTCCCGTTCTCCACTGGATGCACGATGTGGCATCTGTGACTCTCCTGAAAGCCCGACGGACTCTGTTTCAGGCTGCCATCCTGTTATGTGTCCTGGGTCTGCTGCTCTGGGTGTCCATCTTCCTCTACGGGAGCTTCTACTACTCCTACATGCCCACCGTGAGCTTCTCCACGCCCGTGCACTTCTACTACTCTTCTGATTGTGAAGCTTCAGAGCAAGCCCCGCTGTGTTCATTCCCCACAGCCAACATCTCTTTCATGAAGAACGAGAGAGACCAGGTGATGGCTTTCGGCCAGCCTTATCGAGTCTCCTTGGAGTTAGAGATGCCAGAGTCTCCTGTGAATGAAATGCTGGGTATGTTCATGGTCAAGATGACTTCATACACCAAGGGTGGGAAGGCTGTCTCATCAGTGGGGCGATCAACGATGCTTCATTACCGCTCCAGCCTCCTGCAGACCCTCAGCACTTTCCTCTTCTCTCCTTTGCTCCTGAGTGGGATGGCTGAGCAGAAGCAGCTCATAGAAGTCGAGCTCTTCTCAGACTACAAGACGAACGCTTATCAACCCACTGTTGGCGCTGTCATTGAGATCCACTCCAAGCGAGTGCAGATCTACTCATCCCAGCTCCGCATCCATGCCTACTTCACTGGTATACGTTACGTTCTGTACAACTTCCCCCTGACATCCGCAGTGATCGGCGTGGCCACCAACTTTGCCTTCCTGAGTGTCATTGTGCTGTTCAGCTACCTGCAGTTCATCTGGGGCGGGCTCTGGCCTCCAGACCAAGTGAGAGTCAGAGTCATGATAGGAGACAACACCCGAATCCAGCAGAGGAGAGAAGAGGTCCGGAAGCGCATGGAGAGGGAGAATTCGCAGAAGGAACTTGATGTTCCCAAAGTGATCGGCTCTGTGAATGAATCTGATTTCCAGGGAAGCGACACAGCGGCTGAAGTGTCATCAATGAAGCCCTCAGTTATCTCCGATGCCTCTGGGGATGATGATGCGCCACCACCAGATACCAAGGAGAAAGAGTCTCATGACTCTGAGGGGCCTGGCGAGAAAGGTGGCTCAGATGTGTTGGATGGATGCCCTCTGCCACAACAGGGCGAGACGACGCTCCGCCAGAGACCTGGACCCTGGATGAGCCTGTGAATCATGCTGCTGCACGTGCTTAAAGTGTATGATAATATGTCATATAATTTCCCATCACTCCTCAGCATACGGGAAATAACTACTTGGCAAAAGCTAGATTCAGTCGGCACAAGTAGAGGTGCATGAAAAGAGTAACTACCTGTGTTGTTTTAGCTAACAAACTTCAGCTTATTGTCTTGTCTTTATAAGTTTACCTCATTGTATCTCTGACTTCTGCTTACGTCTCTTTGCTTCATGTCCGAAAGACCACAGCACTGTTACTGTCTTATGTTTGTGCCACTTGTGTTTTTTGATTGTGCCCTTTTAAGGAGGTGGTTACATTCCAGTCCGTCTTGTCCAACAGTATACATAGTCTACGGGGATCTGGCACTACAATCAGCCGTTGTCTGACAATTTAACACGCCCTTTTTAAGTCAGTTGAACCTGTTTGTTACATTGATCTGATGTCTGTAGGGTGATACTTGGTCACATTCATGGTCGGCCTGCTAAACTCAGACACATCCTGACAATCCCTCCATTAAAAAAAAAACACAAGTAGATATTATTGACTCTAACTCACCAGTTCAAAGTTAAATCGAAGTGGAGAGTTGATTGTTTTTGAATGTAGCTGCAAACAAAAATGTCAATCTGGATTTAGAAATTCCTTGACTGGTTCACAGCCTTTTACATGCACACACATACAGTATATGCCTTGTGATTTTTTTTTTTTCAGAAGTGCTCTCATAGCAATTTGATTTGGAAAATTTGCTCCAAAAAGAGTCTTTGTTTTTAATAACTTCCTAGAAGTAGATTCCCCCAAAAAAGTCCAGCCTGAGGAATTAAAGGAATTTATCCCATTTATTTTTTGTTCTCTCAAATACAGACATTCAGTCCCAGTGTGGCACATCAATTTAGGGGTTAAACACTTTTACAGGGTTGGTTTCCATTCCATTTTTATTCAGTATCTGTTACTGTACAGTTTGCACTCTGTGGTTTTAAGTTGTGGAAATTGTATTTATTTGTGTGTTTTCATTACAATAAATAACCAGGATATTTTAGATGGGTATTTTGAGTAATATAAGTCTGTTAACAGGTTGGGTCATTAAACATTATCTGTAACCTCAAGGACCATACAGTATGAGTGCGATAAGGGGAGTTAGTGTTATGAAGTTGGCTCTTGTTGCTAAAGCTAATGATGATAAGTGTTGCAATTGTTGGGGTATTGTTCATCCTCCATGTGTCTAACCTACAATTCAATGGAGTTTAGGGTTCAAGCAAGTATATTTAAAGGTTTATTCAAGTTGTGTTGATGTAGGATTTGTACCAAAGATATTAATATGAAGCGCTCACGATTTGTCATCTTGAATTCTGTCTTTTAGGATGTTCTTCTAAATGCCTCTAAAGTTAAATGTTATTTAAGCACTTACACCGAATTAAGCAAATAAAAACATACAGCAGTGCACGTTTTTCTTTAATGTCTCTTAATCATATCCCTTGTTGACGGTGTTTGTAATGAACCATACTTTTATACAGACTCAAATGAAAAGCATATGCCATTATTATTTAAAATGTGCATTGTTTGACACAAAATATATTTAATACTTGTACCGTATTCAAGATAAATGCTTTCAGCATCTAGTATGAGGCTATGCTTTAACTATGCATGCCCTTTATACACAAGATAAGTTTCATTGTCATAAATCAAAATGATAAAGATAGCTAAACCAAGATTTTCTTTCCATATATGTCCAGTTTGTGGAGCATTTTATTTATATTCTTCATATTTTAGGATCACATTATCTTCTGCAACTCATTCAGGATCTTGTGAGTCAACACATGGAAGTGATATGAGGATATTTTCAGATTTGTGGTTGTGACAAGGCACCATAACAGCATGCATGAGTTTTATCTTTGATGTGCAAAATACGTTTGAATAATAAAACAGAAATCTGTCTTTATATATATTAACGTGTAGACATCATACCATACAACAAAGTGTTGTTACCTTGAATAGGAAGCTGAATGTAAGATAAAGATGCAGTTAATTCAGTGTGTAGCCTACACGCTGTTATAAATAACCATATGGCTATTTATATCTCTCATTGTAAAGATCTAAAAATGATACAAAATGTGCAAAAAGATATATTCAACAATGAAATGGAGTCTTGTTTACTGAACATCTGTCTGGTACATTGAGGAATGAGAGCGCTGCATTTACGATCTGTTTCAAATCAGAACCGTGGTGATGATATTAAGGCCCATTAGCAGCCTTTATTCAAAGCCACAGCCTCAATCTATCACATGAATTATGCATTGGTCTGGATAAGGAGTGCACTAATTGACTTAAACCATCCATCACTTGTATTAAAAACCTCACTGTATTTAGCCACAGTAAGTACATAGGCTACAGTATATTATCTCCGACCCTGCTAGAACAATTTCTCCCTATACTTTTTCCCAGAATTTGTGCTCACAGGTAACCTTTGAATTTGTACACTGCATCTGGTGACATCAGGGTTATAAAACCGAGCATATTTGTATAACCCCAAAATAGCGTCACTAATAAGGAAATGCATAAATAAAAGTGTGAGTCACATTCTGTGTTACTGTCCCAAAACAACACCAGTACTTGCAAGCATTGCTTACTATTTGTTGCATGTAAAACTCCAAAGATAGACATCTTGCAGTATTAGATAAACTAGTTCAGAAGTTGGTCAAAAGTTAATACCAATTTACAAAGTCACTTCTGTGTGAAGCCATATACAGACTTTTATAAATTCAAACAAGACACTGACATTTCGTACATGCCAGAAACCAAACAGTAAACATTTTATTTTCAAAATACAAATGTCCCTTTTCATTCAGACCAGATTTCTAGACTTTTTATTTTTTTATTTTTTTACTTGAAGCTCATTTGACTGGTTTTTACCATATATGGACCTGCCTGGCGTACAACACACTTCACTGTAAGTGTCCACTTGAATGCTGTCCTGTGCTGACAGACCTTGTCACAGCTGAAGGTTACTTTGTTCCTTGACCCCTAAATGTTTTGCTCCTCTTCAGGTTGTATTTCCCTGACCTCGGCTGTAGTCTCACTGGCTCCTTTTGACCCATCATCATCCTGCTCATCATCTGAGCTATCTGCCCAGCGTCCAACCCTCCTGACACCCTCGCCTACTGCTGGGGCGTTAACACAGGGATTGTGATCATAAATGACAAGTTTCAATCCCTGCATGTGAGACAGGGCTGGAAATTGACGAATTTTGTTCCGATCCACATCAATGACAGCCAGAAAGTGCATTTCCAGCAACACTGGTGGGAACTCTGTCAGCTGGTTCCCAGCAAGCCAGATACTTCTTAGCTCCTCCAGCCGCCCGAGTTCCTTTGGTAAACTCCGTATCTGGTTATAACCAAAGTGCAGGGTCTTGAGATTAGGGAGCTCAGAAACCACCTTAGGGAAAACAGTGAAGCAATTAGTCTCCAGCCACAGAGTGCTAAGCTCCTTGAGCTCCCCCAGTTCTCTGGGGAGGCTGTAAAGCCTGTTGTTACCCAGGTAAAGGGTGCCGAGCTGGGGCAACCTGCAAACAGCTGCAGGGAGCTCTTCAAAGCAGTTGAAGTCGAGGGCCAGGAGCTGCAGCTTCCTCAGTCCCTGTAGCTCAGCAGGTAAGGTGCAGAGGTTGTTGTCACTCAGGTAGAGCTTCACCAGCTCGTCAAAAACACAGGCAGCAACAGGTAGTCGTCGCAACTGCCGGCTGCTCAGATCCAGAGTCCGATCAAGAGGCATCTCCTTCAGATCCCCCACGAGGAAGCGTTGACAGCGCTCTGAGGGAATGAAGGCGATGACGCCCCTCAAGGCGTTACCCATCTTCCTCACTGTCTCTGACACGCCAGTGGTCCTCCTCATCAGTTTATTGCCAGAAAAGTGGTTGCACTCAAGCAGGCTGTTGGCGTCTTGTAATTCTCCACCACCGCCCCTCTGGAGTTATTGATCCTGATGATATGCAAGAAACAAAACAAGTTTATAACAATGTAATACATCTTTGTATTACTGTATCAGTATATGAAACTGCATGAAGCAACAATTAGATGATTATGATGCTGAATTACACCCTTTGATGGCATAACAGCCATGATGTTGAGTTATTTCAAAAAGATAATAAGCATCAACAGTCATCAGAAAGAGACAGAAAACATAACAGGCGTAAAGACGATCATAATAAGCATTGAAAAACACCTACTTTCCAGTGTTTGCCTGCTGATGCCCATGATTCTCAGCATCTCCTACAGAAAGCCATTTGTTTATCCAACTTAATGAGCTGAAAACCTATTGTATTCTCTGGGCAGATGTTCCCCAGTGTAGTCCTCTTACTATCTCTCAGTGGCTCTGAGCTTTGCCCTGACTTTCATGGCGATAGCAACCACTAGCTGCTCTCTCCTCCCCATTTATGCCTAATGACTCCCCCCCCCCCCCTTCTCCAAGATGACAGAGGTGGGAGAGAGAGAGACAGGGAGGGGCAGAGTGCCATGGATAAGCATAAGAAGTGCTTTGTGATGAAAGAGCAGCAAAGGTCATTTACATTCTGTTTTAATCGGTCCGGACGTGATGCCATTGGGCCAGACAAGTGGGCCTCCACTGTGGCATAATCTCAAGAATTTCAGAAAGAGACGAAAAATAAAGTGTATTTGTTTTATTGTGACTCAGTCTGTGGCCTTCATAGTCCTGCTATGATGAACAACTTCTTGGGAAAAGAGATGTATTGAAGAGGGCCAACTGCTCTTTGTGGGAACTTTGAGGTTTCTCTCAAAAAGACCTTAACCTGTAAAGTGAGAAACTGAGATAATGTGGATTATGATTTGGTGCTATACAAATGAAACTGAATTGAGTTGTTGGAGGCTGTTTGGCTCTGTGGACCTGTTTATCAGTGGCACATTGTACATGCCTGTTTGAATTGTGGGGTCATTGTGGTGTCAAGACTTCAGTTTGCTTAAGTTTAGATTTTCCTAACCCTAACCCTCTAACTCTTTAACTGTAAGAAGTCACTAGTAGTCATCCCAGCCTGCCTGAGGTGTGATTTGCACATGCTATCTTGCATACCTTCATTAGTGCCATTTTCCAACTTGATAAAGCTGGGGAGGAATTTCATTTTCCTTATCAGAGGGGGCAATGGTTGCCCCCCGTCTGTTTTCGATCACTGACAGACTGTTTTTAGCACTTGTCCTTCTCATCGTCCACTTATGGCCTGGGGGCCCCAAACAGACTGAGTACAGAGACAGAAACAAATGACTGCCGTGATATAGTCTCTTCATGCTGGACATTTTAATATGTCATGGCAAGAAAAGCTCAGCTCAGCTCCCTTTATGTAATTACTGGAGCGTTTCAAGCAATGGGGTTTCCATTCATATTTTTCATTACACCTGTGCCTTCCCTGCAATGACAAGTGAAAATATATCAGCAGTGAAAAAAGCATATTGGCTCATTAGTATCATTTCAACCACATCTCATATCCCCTTATCAGATAGAGCCATTAGTTGAAGATGGTTTCCTAACCCATCTAAATTCAATTAGTAACTCCATCTGCTGACAGCGACCAGTAGATATACAGTAATGTATCAGAAATAACAACTATTTGGACCTTGTGTGAAGTCCAGGCGTTTTTTCCTGTATTATCTTTTATTGCCATGTTTATCCTCATTTAACCAGGAGGGCAGCTGGAGGAGATGGTCTCTCTACATGTTAATTACCCGAAAAGGACAATGAGAACATCCTGCAGGCATGTCTGAATCTGCCAGTGCATTCCTGGACAAAGAAAAGCTGCTGCGCCTCAGTGAATATCACAGTCCCCTACTCTCGGTGTGCTGTACAGTTTTCTATGCTGGTTGTAAACTGTTTTCCGACTGCCCGTCTGCCCGTCCTGGGTGTGGGATCCCTCCCCTGTTGGCCAGACCGAGGTTTCTCCGTTACAGTCTAGGTCACCAACAAGACCAGCAGTAGCCTACTGAACAACAGAGGGGGTAGTGGTGATATCTGTTTGGAATAATGAGCGAATATTACGATTGTTGTTTTTAGATGTGACAAAGAAGCATAAATGACCCATATGGGTCCAGAGATGGTAAGCTTTAGCTTACCATCTCTTTAAGGTTTCTTAGCCCCTTTAAGTAAGGTTAGGATGCCAGAGGGAATGGCATCCATTACGATGGGGAACTCTTTTGGGGTAAAACAGAAACACCAAATGCTTGGAGGAACTCAAAATGATTTAGCAGATTTCCATTGCAAGCTGGGTTAGGCTACTAGAATTATGTTATTTAACCATGTTGGGAGAAATAATGATTTGGTTCCTAATTATTATGCTACATTTAATGTGTGTGGTTTATTTATTTTTTCATTTTTTTTGTTTAGGTCTTTTTTAATGTCTTGTGTGTGTGTGTGTAGGCTACTAAATGTGATGTTGACCCCTGTCAAAGACAAATTTCTGTTACCCTTTGTTGTCAGACAAATACATTTTATATTCTATATTGTTGCAGATGAAACACTTAGCCTACGTTAAGTTTTTTTTACTTCAACTTCAAATTTATTTCATTATGTGCAGGGGCACAATTAGTTTTGCAGTAGACAAGAAAAATGACACATTCGTACCCTGTAACAGACACATTCAAGAACACATGAATGGTGATCAGCCATGCACAACCACAAATCAACAACAGAGAGATGAATGACAGTAGTACAATAAAATCAACACATAGGCCTAGTGCAAGAAGAACACTGCATAAAGTAAGGTGCAAGAACACTGAATGCTTATTGTGTTTAAAAATTAAAGACCATGCCAAGAGCATTTGTTTATGAATTTTCTCTATTTTATAATCACATAAAAGAACATAATCCAAGGCCTCCCAGTTAAAGTTCAACATGCTGAGGTGGAGCCACTGCTTTATTATGACACCGGGGTTTTGTGTACGGAAGTGGTCAGCAGGTTGTAAGGTCAGAGGGTAAAGGCTATTCCCTCTTTCGATTTAGAGTACACACAGCCATCTTGGATCTAACGAAGAGAAGGGAAATTGATGCGGTGAGGGTATTTTACTCATTTTTTTTTCGCCATATGAAAAAAAAGCGGCCCCCAGAAACAGATTGAACCCCTCTTTAGGTGTGAGTTATTTGTCTCGCTGGTATCGCCGTTTCGATACAGAGCGGGTGGTTATTGGTTATTAGCCTTTAGCTCCGGCTGTTTGCTGCTGCTGCTGCTGCTGCTGCAAACGGAGCCGAGAGACACGGACAGCTGACTGTGGGTACAGAGAGAGAGAGAGAGGCCTGGGCTACTGCTGTCTGATACTGACTGCTGAAAGAGCAGGGTGTATTGAAGTTGAAAGGTTTTCTTATGTTGTCCTTGTTAGGTTATTAGCAGCCTCCCCCCTCCTCCTCTTCGGGAAACGGACGTTCAGCTAGCTAAATGCTAACACACACAGGGAGATCTCAATAGCATGCTAACGTTAGCTTTACACTAGCATGTTACCACCACCACCACCACTACTACTACAACTACTGTTGTTGCTGTGCATTTCCCCCAACAGTGTCAAGTTTAGGTAACTCTTTACCAGGTAAGAGACAGACCAGACACCGCTATGAAATATTCAAGAAGTGATTTATCAGGTAGCTCTGCTGTCACTTTGGTTTATTCATTCCGTGTTATTGGAAAAAGTAAGTTGTTTCTTCTGTTTATGAAAGTTCAGCATGTGCATCGTTGTTACAAACCATGCACGCAACTGTTCAAAACTATATTGTAACAATTTCATTTTCTATTTGTTCCATGGATAGTCATTTTCAGTTTATACACTATCAACAAAATAATGATATAATTTGCACGTTTTCATTTCCATGCATGGAAAGGAGCCCCTTAGTCAATTCATTCTGAAATTATAAATAGATGTTCTGCCAAATTACTTATAAATATCCTAACACCGACAGAAAAAGAAAAAGAAAAAAAAAAACACACAAACAACTCAAATATAGCCAATGCTTTCCCATTAAAAAGTAAACAAAAAAACATAACATAAGACACTGTCTTCCCATTTCATATGATCTTATTTTTTTGGACTGTCTTTTGAACTCTGGTGTGTTCTTTCAATCTAATCTAATCTTTCAACCTAAAGAAGTTATTTTCCATCTGTTATTAAGGGGAATTCATAGGAAGTCCTGTTCTATTTTGTTTATGTATGTTTATATTTTGAGCAGGTAGTGTCAGCGATGTGCTTGAACAAATGTGTGAGGAATAAATGCATTTCAGCAGTTGCACAACTCTGGGACTATTTGAAGTTAAACTCAAGTGGGTGAAGGAGTTCAAGGAAATCATTTGAAGTGTCATGGCCATTGTGAAAAGGATTTTTTTTCTATTGGTTTAGTTCTTTATTTCTTTCCCTTGCACATCTTTAACAGCAGATCTGTTCTCTCTCCTCAGGTGACAAAAGGCATGTTTGGTGCTAGAAAGAAATTTGTAGAGTTTGTCGAGGTAGTCGATAACGACTTCACCGATGAAAGCATGTACTACAGCCAGCCGTCGATGTTCCCACATCGGTCGGACAAAGATGTGAGTCCTGTCACCATTTTTGAGCTCGTTTCTCCAGTGAACGACAGAAGAGACATTTTGGATCTAACTCTGTCCTGTCTTCACTTTTCTTTTCCTCCTTTAGATGCTGTCCTCGCCCTCGCCATCGTCGTCGGGTCAGCTGTCGCAGCTTGGTGCAAGTTTGTACGGTCCACAAAGTAAGTCTTTTCATCTCAGGCAGCCAGCCAGTTTCTCTTATGTAGTGTTTTTTTTATTAAGCGCACTTACTTCTCGCTTGTACAACCACATCTGCTTAAAGTCAGAGGAGTTTCCTTAAACTTGCTTGACGTATGTTCATCGTTGATGCGCTTCGTGTATGTTTTATCTTGTTTTTCTGCCATGTCTTTCTGCAGGTGCGCTGGGCTTCTCGGTAAGGGGCATGGGGAACAGTACACCTCAGTTAAACCGAAATTTAACGCAAGGCACGCAGCTACCAAGTCATATCACTCCCACAACAGGGGTCCCCACCATGTCCCTCCATACCCCCCCGTCGCCAAGCAGGTGTGTATGAAGGTGTTGATTTGTTTAACTTTGAACCAAAAAAATGCATGAACCTAGAAATGATAGTTGCCCTGGAATCAGCAAAAACTGAACACATCTAACTGTTTGATAGGGGGACGTTGCCGATGAACACGAGGAACATGCTGAACCACTCTCAGGTCGGTCAAAGCATCGGGATGAGCGGCAGGACCAATAGTATGGGCAGCTCGGGGCTGGGCAGCCCCAACCGCAGCTCACCCAGTATCATCTGTATGCCCAAACAGCAGCCAGCACGCCAGCCCTTCACCATAAACAGGTAGACAGATCTCAAACCTTTGGTTCTGCATTAAAGAAAAGCTAATGTCTAGAAGCTGACCTTTCTGGTTTTGGTTTTGTTTTTGTTTTTACTCTCACTCTGCAGCATGTCAGGATTTGGTATGAACCGCAATCAGGCCTTTGGGATGAACAACTCATTATCAAGCAACATCTTCAATGGCACAGGTTAGTCTGTTTTAACCAGCGTGGGTTAACCTCTGGATTTTATTTAAAGAGTTAAAAAGTCTCCTCACTTTCTATCGCTGCAATTGATTTCTCTGAACTCAGAATTGACTGTGCAGTGAATACTCTTTTCTTGAAGTCGCTACTATACATATAATTCTGCTTAGCAAAGGACTTTTCTCTTCATTCATTTATAGTGTAGATGAATTAACACTATTAATTAGTAAATGCCACAGTATTAAACAGATAAGTCGCGATGGAAGTGACATTACAAGTACTTAACCTTCCTGTTGCTGCAGATGGGAGTGAAAATGTAACAGGACTGGATCTGTCAGATTTCCCCGCGTTAGCAGACAGGAGTCGGAGAGAAGGGACTGGAAACCCAACACCAGTGCTCAACCCGTTGGCTGGAAGGGCTCCTTATGGTAGGCCATTAGGCTGTAGAAAGTGTCGTATTTTTACACACATTAAGCTAAAGGCAGTAGGATCTAAAGGCAGTAGGATCCCCTAGGAGAGGAAATGGCTATTAGCCTCTTGGGTTCTTAATCCAAGTCGAAGCTTTATTTCAGTGCACATCTAAATTGATAGAAAGAATTGTAGATATTAGTTTGCTGTAAAAAAAGACAAGAAAAAAAAGACAACCTATGTAATTTCTGCTTCACTGTGTTCATTGTCATCATCAAGTTGGCATGGTGACAAAGCCATCAACTGAACAGACACAGGATTTCTCCATCCACAACGAGGACTTCCCTGCACTGCCTGGCCCAAATTACAAGGACCCCACGTTGAACAACGACGACAGCAAAACTGTAAGTGAGACCCACTGATGACTTGACACCACACTCTGACTTGATGTCTATATATATATTTTTTTTGTCAGTGTTACACATCAGACGATTATTTATTGTGAAGTGTGAACATGTTTTACCTGTGTTTCTAAAATGGCTTTTCTTTTGTTTAGAACTTGAACTCCACAAGCAAGAGCACATCCAATGCAGATGGGCCCAAGTTCCCTGGAGACAAGACGGCCTCAGCACAGAATAACAACCAGAAGAAAGGGATCCAGGTGTTGCCCGATGGTGAGACCTCTCAGCCAATCGTATCGCTCCAATTCCACTGAGACATCCCTTCTTAATCGCACAACTTGGGTGAGGCAGTTGGGCTCTCTACCCTGCATTTGAGGTTAGATAATTATTGGATAGGCTGCAGTGAGAAAACGAAAAAGAATATGTTCATTATGATGCAGATAATGATCACCTTTCCATTCACTTGTCTGTGACCATCACATGTTTTTAAAAAGAGAAAGAATAGGCCTGGTTTGTTCTCCACTGCGTGCACAAAGTGTGGTTTAGAAATATGGAGGTGACAGTAAGTATTAACTGTTGATCACAGCCCATTTTCAGCAGTTTGTTGAACTCTGATGTTTGTCCTGCCGCTGCAGGTCGGGTGACGAACATTCCCTCAGGAATGGTGACAGACCAATTCGGCATGATTGGCCTGCTGACGTTTATCCGGGCGGCAGAGACTGATCCTGGGATGGTCCATCTGGCGCTAGGGAGCGACCTCACGACACTGGGACTCAACTTAAACTCACCAGAGTAAGATGTTTACAGTTTACATTAAAACATTTCACCAGCAAGTACAAGTTGACAAGTAAATGCAGTCCAACAAATAAACGTGGGTTCAGTTGCCCATTTAAATATAGTTTTACGACTTTTAATGCATTTTACAGACACAGGTGGTTAGCAATGCCATGGTCACATTTGCATTTGTGCAGCTTTCCTTGTCATTTAATAAAATAAAGTTAAACTTTTGACCCTCCTTTTAACTAAAATACCACTTTGATGGTGTAAATTCTCCTATTATTGCAAAATCCACTGCAAAGAAGAACTTACTTCAGCTTTATTTTCTGACAGAAACTTGTACCCCAAGTTCGCCTCACCTTGGGCCTCAGCACCTTGTCGACCTCAAGACATTGGTAAGACATTAAAGCGGATTATTTTGGGAAGAATGCTGTTTAAAAAGATTTGGGTGTGAGCCAGTCTGAAGATAGACAGGACGAGTGTTGAATGAGATGAGTTGTTAGGGACCAGGCAACGCCTCCTCATCTAGTGTCATATTTTCTTGTGTTTGTAATAACATTGAGGAACAAGACATATGGCAATAATTTCATATTTAGGTTATATGTTGAGGATTCTTTGTCCAAGTTTCAGTGTTAGGGCTGGCAGTGAATAGACAAAAAGGCTTTATTA
The DNA here is from genome assembly GCF_045865225.1 of Trachurus japonicus. Taxonomy (NCBI): domain Eukaryota; kingdom Metazoa; phylum Chordata; class Actinopteri; order Carangiformes; family Carangidae; genus Trachurus; species Trachurus japonicus. Next base: position 21,082,007 of record NC_140912.1, read on the forward strand.
TAATATTCTAACTTATGCCTGTGCTTGCCTTTTCAGACTTCCATGTTCCCTCTGAGTACTTAACAAATATCCACATAAGGGACAAGGTAATTATGAGCTGAGCGCCACAGTACGCGGTCGCAGTCTTCAGGTTGGATGTGCTCGGACAAAACTAATTATCCTTCTTCTTTTGCTGCCTGCTCTCCAGTTGGCTGCAATCAAACTGGCTCGATATGGTGAAGACCTGTTGTTCTACCTGTACTACATGAATGGTGGAGACCTGCTACAGCTTTTGGCAGCAGTAGAACTGTGAGTTCCTTTGACATTGATCTGTGCTGTTAAGTTCACACTTGAAGCAGAAGTAAGCGGAATATTTGTGTTAATATAAGTCTTAAATAGTTATATCTTCCGACGGCAATCACTTATATAGAGTGTTTGGTCTGAAACACGGGTCTGTCAGTCACTCTGCTCTGCTGTAAGCCGAGGAGAAAACTTTCCTTGTATCCTACAACCTTTATCCAATGAGGAGAGAGAACGGCATAAAGGGGCGGTCCTGTCTGTGTGTGCAGCCAAGGGATGCGCATGCATGTGGTGACGTAGGGACGAGGGCGGGGACTGCTAACTCCATCTGCTGACAGGAAGTTAGCCAAAACGACCGGATCGCTTACTTCTGCTTTAAGAAAAAAAAAAAGTTTAGTCCGGCAATTTACTTGGAAATTATTGAATGAAACTTTGATTCTTGGGATGAAAACCTTGGGATGCTCAGAGGTCGGTGACTGGCTTGGTTTCCTTTTATCCTCATTCCTTTTTCATAACTTCACTCTCCAGCTTTAACCGGGACTGGAGGTACCACAAAGAGGAGCGGGTTTGGATAACGAGGGCGCCTGGCATGGAGCCGACACTGAAGACCAACACCTATGAGCGGGGCACCTACTACTTTTTTGATTGTCTTAACTGGAGGAAAGTAGCCAAGGTAAGAGTTTGTCTTTCGGTAGCTTTTTTCTACCAACCATTGTTGTCTGTCAGAGCTTCTCAAATCACGGTAAAATTGTTTCTGCATCTCTAAGGAATTTCATCTGGAGTATGACAAGCTGGAAGAGAGGCCTCATGTGCCAACAACGTTCAACTACAACCCAGCCCAGCAGGCCTTCTAAGGCCCGACCAGTCCAAAGGCCGCAGCTGTTCCTGCACACGACACTGTTGTCCAGGAGGGGCGCTGTGGTTCACACAGCTTGGTTTTTATTCCTTGAGGATTCGGCTGTTTGACTGTGGGGGTCATCGCCACCATCAAAACTGCCCTGCCTTTCCAAAATTACATGCTGCCCAAAACACCAACACTTGTTCTGTTTTTATTCTTTATGTTCCTCCTGTTTTTTTTTGTCTTGTTTTGAGCAGGGTCTGTGTTATGTTTACGTCTCTGAATCTGAAGTCTGTTTTCTCCCACAAAAGGAGGACTGACCTTGCGGCGCAGGACAGTGACAGAACAAGGGCTTCGCCTCGTCTTTACAACAATGTTAAGAACAGAAAAAAAAAAGCGAGGGAAGCAAAGTTAACTTCGTCAGACTCAAGTGAAAGGGTGAAAGAAATGCAATGTTAATTGTTGCACTATATTTAGTAATAAAAGAACACAAAATTTGTTTGTGCTTTTTTATGTGAACACTCCCTGATATCTCTTTTTTCTCCCCCCTCATTGTTTTTGTTATGGGTCGGGTGGGTGGGAGGGGGTGAGAGGGGTCAAGCTACTTTTCTACATACATCCCTTTTCATCTAACTTTTTTGTTTCCTTTGATTCCTTCAACTCTTCTGTATTTGCACCTACATCATACTTTGTTTCTCCCTCTGTCCGTCTCTCTGTGAGTTCTGTGCCAGCTGAACTTGGACACAAATCTGGGAGACTACTTTGGTGTCCATGAGTGTGGACAAATCCTCACAGAGGCTTAAACAGCTACACAATGTTGTTCCAGAGCAAACAAAACACTTTCCAGTCTTTGTTACAATTTTGTAAGAAATGTGTACATTTTTTGTTTCTTTGCATCACATAAATTAGTGTATGTATGTACGAATGTGTATATATGACTGCTATATATATATATATATGTATGTGTATATATATATATATATATATATGACATCTATTTTGGAAGAAATTTGCCCTGCCTTGTACCTCGTTTTTATGAGGTGAGCATGGATGCAATATGTGGATGTAACAGGACATTTCTGGATCTGCTGGACAGGGTGTCACGTGGCACTGTGGGCACTTACAACGAAATAATACGAAATTTAAAATGTCATTTAAGGAAAGGCCTGATTCTCAGCCAAAAAAAAAAAAAAAACAACCACCTAAAACTAAACACGGAGATCATCCACCGAGGTTCGAGTCCAAAGCAAAAGAAGGGATGTATTTCAATTCAAGCTGTTTGAACAGCAGTGAACAGCAGCATTTCGTAGGAAACGGAAAACTGACAATTTGAGGAGAAAAAAAAAAAATCCAGACCAATATTGTATTTTCTGAAGTGAAAAGCTTCTTTTCTTTGTATTAAAGCAGAAAAGGCTTTCCTGAACCACTGTGTTGTTAATTGCTTTCTTTATAAACCAGGCTCCCTCATGCGGTCCAACCTTTTACAAAAAGTCACTTTTATTGTGGATTACTTTGCAGACAAACTGTAGTTGTTTAAGCCATTCATATAGACAATATATTTGTGCATACTGTATAGTACTCAGGTTTTAAAATAAATACTAAATTCTTCAGTACAAAGTCATGATTGAGACATTACATTCTGTTCAAAGTGCAAATTTTATTAGTCCTCAAAGACTTTACAGTCCTTCCTCTTCAAGCAAGTTAATTGATGGAATGTTATTTTGACCAAATTGTGGCCTAATTTTCATGTTCATGGATACAAAATTGCAAAATTAAAATGTAATGATAACACCTCTAGTGCAGCAGAGAAATAATACAACCTCAGCACTATGCAACACTCACAGATCAAGAATCTGGGGGTGCAGGTGCATTCTCAATTAACTACGGTATGCGATGAAAGAAAAGATAATCCACAGTTTAGAAAGGCACAGACACACATTAGTTTATACAATGTATAAAATGGACAGAAATTAGCAGTAGACAAACGTGACACACAAACGAGAAGATTATACACAACATTCTCAAGAGGTGTCAATAGTGTGCTATAGGATACAGAGCTGAATGAACAGTCATGTTACCACAACTAGTACACTGGACACTAACAAAGAGATGCAGCAATAAAACAGCAGTGAAATCAAAAACACATGCAAATTAGTCAATGATTGAAATCATCTCTGATCAGCAGAGGACACACACGCACACACACACACAGCTGCGGCTTCTATTGTAGAAAAATAATCTAGTCCTTCCAGACCGAGCATTAAAAGTATCAAAGAGCTGTGTGATAGAGGAAAGGATCCACTTTGACCTCATGCCTCACCTTTCACACCACACACACTTTTGTAAATGCTACAAATTCAAACTGAATTTATTAGAGGCTGACAGATACTTGAAAGCTGTGGGATGTTACACAGATGTTTCTGTAAAATGGAAACAAAAGAAACAAAACAGAGACACTTCCTGCCATAGCACTGTGTCCGTCTAATGTCTGTTGTTTTTACCCAGTTTCAAGTCTGCAGCTCGAGATCTTCTCTTCACCTTCTTCTGGCCAGGAGCTCATGTGACAGGACTCTCAGAGTTATAATCTGACATGAGAACACGTCGTCAGCTCAGCGTCACTTTGAGGCAGCTTCAGTGGGGGTGGAGCCGTCTGCAGTTCCTCCTACTTTGGCTGTTTCCTCTGGCGGAGAGAGAACGGCAAAATCACTGGTTGAGATCTAACAGCACAGACCTCGTCGTTCATTAATCATTCTACCATCTCTTCATTCATCCATCTACCATGAAAAATTATCTACAAAAAGCCTGTTTAACAGGGTGGGTGTGCCAATGGCTGTGCATAATTGAAGACCCCATTAATCATCACACCATCATCTAACTTTTACCCTTTTTCTCCTGAGTCTCCTCAGCTGCAGTCTTGTCCGCTCTGAAGAAGATCCGTGCGCTGCTCAAGGAGAAGTGGAGGAGCTCAAACTCCTACAGTGGAGAAGAATACAGAGAGTTAGTTCATAGTGAAACATCATCCACTTCTTTCATTCGTGCTCCTTCACCCTCAGGGGTCTGAGCCTGTTTTGGCCGTTTTTGAATACTTTAGATTTTGCCTTTATACACCCATGCTTGGTATCTTTTTTTTTTTAGCACAACTTCATCTGTATGATCTGATAATTATTTTGTCACTTTAACCTACTTCATTAACACATTGGGCCTGGAAATACACAGAAGTGATCAAATCTGAATCGAAAAAATATGCTCCTCCCAGTCCACGTCAGACATTTCTGGTATACTCATCACATACAGTATCAGCGGATTTGACCACTTTTTCCCGCTTTGTAAAATGACAACAAATGACGAATATATGGAAAGAAGAGCAACGCCTGTCCCTCCCATCCCCCGGATATATATTTTTTGTACTATCAAATTAAAACTATCAAATCTCCGGTTTTACTCCGGTCTATCAAAGTGAAAAAACAAAAAACAGTGAGAATTTCAAATCCACGCTTTCAGTTGAAGTTGACGGCACTTCAAGTGACCTAATTTCTTTTTTATGGCACTTTGAAAACGTCATGTGATCTGATCATTTCCTGCAGTTACACGGCCTGAAAACACTGAAAAACTAACACTTAAAAACTGAGAGAACCTGAAGGTAGACGTCCAGCCTCTTCTGAGTGAGGTTCATAGTTTGCAGCAACTTTTCATCCTGACTGGCCGACTGGACGTTCTGCTCCTTCACCACAGCGTTCATCTCTCTCTTGTATTTATCTCTAACGGCCTGGAACCAGTGCAAAGAGTCGAACTCCAGATACTGGTCCAGCAGCTTCAGGATGTATGCCACGCCTGAGAGAGCACGAGACAGAGGAGTGGCAGAGGGGAAATAAAAAAGAGGAGAGTACGTCAAGCAGTCAGGCTTAAAGGCTTTGGGATGCTTCTACGGTTAAAATGTGATTTATCACTTTTGCCCACTCACCCATTGCAAAGCCATCATCCGTGAAAGCAGCTCCACTTTTGTTTTTCTTGTTGAGTTTCTCTTTGCAGCTGATGGAGTGCTCCACAAAATTAACAGTCTGCAACAGAGATTGATTGCATATAACTCATTACAAGTACCATTACCGCAGTCAAACATAGCAGGAATAAAAAATGAAGAGTGTGTGGGCACTGACCAGTGGAGGTACGATCATGTAGAAGTTCCTCAGGTGCATATTCTTGGCACTGCGAAATTCAGGGGCAAACACGGCCACCAGCATCTTGAAGTACTCCGTCCCCTCGGCAGAGTTGCTGGTCAGATCTCCCAACACGGAGTCTAGGACACTGGGAACGACACACAGTGATTAAGAAGAGGATGTGGTGCCACCTAAAGGTGTAAAAGTGGAAATGCAGTCAAAGTACATTTCACCTTCAGTACATCTGTTTGTAAAATATTGAGCCATTACTGAATCTCACTGTCACTATAATGGCAACACTAAAACAAAAGCAGGTTACTTTGAGATAACTTTGACGTATTTTCACATTTCGCCCACCTAGCAGCTCTCTGAGTCTCCTCTGACAGCCCCTCCTCCTTCACCAGCTCCTCAAAGTTGACGATATCCTCCAGGTCGGGAACAAACCTGGAAATGATACAGACATAAAAAAATATTACAGTAAGATATGATATGAAATAAACCTTTAGTATTCTCCGGTTTTCAGCGCAGCTTCTTCTTTGAGCATTTGTAAAAGGTTTCCCAAGAGTTCTTCCATCCCTTTTATTTTCTGATAAAAAGAAGCATAAAGGTTAAGTCTTTTTTTTTCTTCTTTTTTTTTTACCTGATGGCACTGCTGCAACAGTGAAGGCCTCCAGAACGGATCATACGCACATAGCCCATGGCGTTGCCTGGAGAAAGACAGGATATAAATGTTATTGGTATTGGCTTAACATTCCCCTGCAGCTGCGGTTGAATTTGAGGAGAAGAGTTGAAATGTATTTGTGTGCATTTCTCACCAATCTGACTGATGAGCTGTCTGAACTGGTCCAGGTAGCTCTGTCCCTCTGGAGTGATGCCAAGCTTCCTGATGCCACGGTTAAACTTCTCTGCTCTCTCAAATGGATACTATGACAAATACACAGCAGCACAATATCAATTAGTTATTTCACTAAGATGACAGTATTTTTAAAATGGAAACCTCAGGGGGTTATTACAGGAAGATTATCCAGCTAACAATATGGCAACTTAAAGGGATAGTTCAACATTTTGGATAATAACAGGACCTTACGAGAGTTGTTTTCGAGGAAACTGCCCCCGACGGGAACGCGTATCAGCGGTTTTGCATGAATTTACCTCGAAAACAACTCAGTCTCGCAATGTTCTGTTATTATCTCATAGCGTGGTGAATATACAGGTCACAACTTGTCCACGAGAGCGTTTTGGAGTTGTTGGATTCTGAGTTTGATGAGGGAAACCAAGAAATCCCATTAGCCTCCGTAGCGTAGCTCTGAGCAGCTCGCAGCTCGGCTCCGCCGTTCTAAAAATAGCTTGCACCGACAATTAAAGGTAACAAACCTACTCCTAAAACTATAGGGATTATGTCAATGGGCCAATTTGCCAAAATGTTGAACTATCCCTTTAACCTGTTTAATGACAGGCTAAATTGATCTCAATCACTAATTTCTCTTTCTACAACAGCTTTGTTGTTGTTGTTGACTCTTTACAAACCTTCTGATCGGACTGGTCCTTTGTTTCTCTGAAGAAGCGGATGTCTTTGATGAGTCTTGACTTGATGTGCTCATCGTACATGAACTGGCTGAAGATGTAAAACTTCTTGCGCAGGAACTGGTAGGTGAAGTTCACCTGAAGAACAAAGAGACAGTGGAAATTAAAATCCAAAAAAGTCCAGATTTATCAAAACACACTTCTGCCTCTCTTGTAAACTCACCGTGGTGTTCATGATGCCCGTGCCGTGGGTGCGGATGGAGTTGGCAATGTGACGGATGTTGATGGTGTTCAAGTGCTTGTTGTTACTTGCCTTCTCTATGAAGATCTATTGTAAAGCAGTGGTTTTAGTAAAAACAGCTTGGTTCAAAATGAGAAAAGGTGAAGGTGGAGGCGACCTGTCTTACCTGGTTGTTGAGGTTATAAAGGTAACGCGAGACAAAAACATGAATGTTCCTCATGATCTCCAGGACATCCAACCCCTGGTGAGAACACATGATAAAGGACACAGTTAATTGACCATTAGTTAATTAACTAATCTTAATGATGTTTAAGGTGCAACCACACAGACCTGCTCCAGGGTCTGACTGGGCAGATGGGCCTCAGTCATCGTTAGTCCGTAACGCTGTGTGGCAAGGTTTCTCATCTCACTGTAGGTGGCCCAATCATGCAGAGCCACAGTCGTCAGGTTGTAGAACGTTTTATCCAGGTAGTGGGTCACATAGGCTGGGGGGACATTACACTTTTATTACTGGGCTCTACCATAAATAGACATGTAATGAAAAAAACCTTTTTAAACTTTACGGATCTGGAGAAAAACTAAAGGTTTCTACCAAATGTCATATAAAAAATGTTATTTAATATCATTCTAATGACAAAAGGGATAGAAACATATCTGTGTGTGTACATGTGTAAGCAGATGTTCAGCACCTTTGATATGGATGAAGCGGTTGAAGAATCGGATGGGTTTGAGGGAGAAGAAGTGGGCCAGATCCTTCATGCCAACTTTAAAGGGGTTCCTGTCGTCAAGCTTGAGGTGAGTGTGAACAGAGAGACGCAGATCCTTCTCAATCTCCTTACAGAGCTTGTCCAGTAGGTGCTACATGACAGAAAAAATAAATAATAAATTCACAAAAAAAGTCACGTCATTTGGTAATGCAGAGGGTGGATTTGTTCTGCTTCTGCAATAGTTCCTCTGCTCTCACCTCATTGAACACATCCATGATCTCCTTGTCGTAGCTCTCCAGGAGCTGGTCACATGACTCCATGTGTTTGGCATGTAACATGGACGGCACGCTGTCCCGCAGCGCACTGAACATGTACTGCTCCAACCAATCACAGACATCATCCAGACAAAAACAAAACAGCCGATCAACGAAAGCAGACGAAAGAGAAGAAACAATGAAATAAATGAAGTTTATCTGTATTAGCATGTAGAATCTTTTGGATCTTGAGTGTATTATGTCCATCAGAAGACTGTCAGCCTACATGTATTCGTGCTGCGTCCACGGCGTTGTCGTACACATCATCCAGGTAGATGGGAAACACAGCTCGGTGCCAGTAAAGGAAGCTACAGTCACACTGCAGCCGGACCCTGAGGGACAAAGGAAAACAATCCTTCAGTCTGCTGAAGACTCTAAAAGTAGGTCAGAGAAAATATCTAATTGCTTACATGAATGCAAAGATAAGTGCCAAACACAGTTGTGACATGGTCAAACATTAGCATCCATCAAGGGGCCAGGTGCCAATAAAGGTTTATGTTTGACAGATAACTCTGGACAGTCACCTGCCAAAGTGATGAATGTCAGCATTTAAATTGGTTTTGTTATATAAAGACTAAAACTTAACGACTATGCAGGCTCTCTGAGTATGAGCCAGCGACATCGGAGCACAACACTGGCGTCCTATTTTGCAAGATGTAGAAAGCTGCCTGTCACGCTGGCTCCACACCAAGATGTAGCATCTAAAACTTCTGGAAGTTTTCTTTAGTGCCTGGAGGGCTGAACACTTTGCCAGTATGTGACAGATGGAAGAGAAAAATGGATCATGCCGCTGACTAGACCTTCACTTGAGATTTTGTAGCTTATCAAAACAAAATCCTACCTCTCACGCAGCTCACTGATGAGATCCAGCTTCTTCAGCACAAGCTGCAGCGGAAGCAACTCCTCATCCTTGAAAGTTTTCTAAAAGAAGCAAAAGATTGATTTCGATGTCAAGACACAAATCGAATGAAATAAAAGAAAAAAACGGTGTCAGTGTCCCATCAATCGTGCGTTTTTTTCCTTACGTACCAGCTGAGTGCCGACACACAGAGCCAGAGACACCACGAGGCGTCGCTCCTTCGTGCTGGGTCCACTGAGGGCGTTTTCTGCCAGTACCAAAGACGAAAGCACATCCAGACGCTGCTCACTGTACTTCTTGTCCGAGATCACCCTTTTCTTCAAGGGGGAATGACATCAAATGATTAAAAAAAAAACAAACATACTTTATCTTTAAACTTCTTCTGTGCATAGCAATAATTTGAGCTATTACTCATGTGTCTGCGTTTACCTTGGCATTGCCGGTGGCATTTAGAGCCTGTGACTGCAGCTGCTGAGTGATGTGAGACACGGAGTCGGCTACAACCATAGATCTCCTGTGAAATGTGTGCTCAACAGCCTGAGAGGGAGACATGATTTGACCTGATTATTACTAAGATAGACAAAATCAAAACTTAAGCTCGAGACAGACAGGAAAACTTGTGAGTTCAAGCATGTTGGTCCCCACAAATAAAGAGGGTGCCTTGTTTCTGGACCCCAAAAATAAGCCAACACAGTCATAATATGCACCCACCTTTAGCAGTTCAACCAGTCGGCAAAGAGCTTTGACAGATGTCTTTGTCATGGGCCGCTGCATCGACATGTACATATTCATGGTGGTCTTGATAATGGTGCTGATGCTGTATGCGTACAGGATGCCCTGTGGGGAGATTGGATGCAACAGTTTTCATGAAATTACACAGTTTATCAACAAATGGATACAAAACAGGGATCTGTTTATCAAATGCATTTCAAAAGTACTGCAAAAATAAAAGGTTGAGTCTTTACCTGTACAAAAACATTACATCGGCTGTTCAGGTCATCTGCCAGCTTGTCACTTTTGTGGTCCTTAGATAAGATGGACTCCATCTTCATCATCCAGGAAGTTACAAAGACGTAGTAGGACTGAACATCCCTGAGGAGAAAAGACAAATCAAACTATTTTTTTCTCATATCTAAAAATCAGGTTGTAACAGAATGAATTTTGACTGAGATTTGGCCCCACTGACTTCGTTAGTGTCTGAGCTCTTTGTTGCAGGTAGGTGTCTCTCTGCACTCTGATGGCCTGGAGGCTCTTCTTATCCATCAGTTTAGCAGCAGCTGGGACCTTAGTGGTGAGGAAAGCGTCTGGAAACCAGATGATGTTAGCAGTCAAAGTGACAGCTGGAACCTGGGGGAAACGAGACAGAGAAAAACACATAAAAAAGATGTTACCACTGCCTCGGGACAAGTTACAACTAAGGATGAGATAGAGGTGTGAAGAACTAACGAAATACGACAAAACTACCTTTTTACAGACATCGAGCAGAGCCTTGTAGAGCTTCTTGTCGACAGTCCTGAAGATGTGAAAGTGAAGCACAAAGAGACCACAGACACCGGCATATTTGTCTCTCTGGTCGATCTCTGAAGGTTCTCCTGAAAGCAGCGTGAATCAAACAAATATTTTAAATTTGCTGGAAGAAGCTACAACCTGCGAAAACCAATCTTCGATGAGAGGATTAACTGACCTATCTTGGACTCAACATTAGTGAAAATGGTGCGAATATTGTGGGCAAACTCCTCGGCGAAGGCACTGTTTTTGGAGACAGCTACTCCCTCCCCAGGATCATCGAACCTCTGCTCCACACAGGCCTGTCACAGGGTTAAGAGCACAATGAGGTCAGTGGGGTCAAGAGGTCATCAGAGTATACTTAATCAGAAGTTCAGCCTTAAAATGACATACCGTGGGGAAAATAAGTATTTGATCCCCTGCTGATTTTTGCCCTTATTTCACTTGATCAAATGTAAATTCATTTATAACCTTTATATGATGATTTCTGGATGTTTTGTTGATATTCTGTGTCTCTCTGTTAAAATAAACTTCCCATAAAAACCATAGACCGTCCATTTCTTTGTGGGGAAGCAAACTTAGAAAATCAGCAGGGGATCAAATACTTGATGTAGATCTGTGTTATACCTAAAAATCATTGAATAAATTAATACACAAAAGCTTACTAAGAGGGGAAGTTACCTGCAGTATCATGCCATCCAGCAGCTGCCCCTCCAGCTTGAGCAGGAGCTTCTCAAATGGTTTCAGCTTCTCTTCAGGAATGGAAAATTTCCCTGGGTTGTGGTGCACCGATTTCAATAACCTATGGCAGAATTATGCATTTATAGATCACTATAAACATAAAACATATCGGATTGAAAAATATATTTTTTAAAGAAATGAATTATCACAAATGGCTTTACTGATTAAAAGAAATACATTTCTACCACTGATTGTGTGTGTGTGTGTGTGTGTGTGTGTGTGTGTGTGTGTATTAACCTTTTATACATCTTCCAGTGATCTTTTAGTGTGCCATGATTTTCCATAATCTCATCAAGTGTGAGCAGTACCACTAACAACTCCCCGAGGTGTTCGTACACTATCTGCAGTGGCAACACAAAACAAACATGGAAAGAAGTAGTTAGAAACTGAAAACACACACTCAAGATTCACACACAAAGATGCATTAAATCTTAAACCAACCTGGAAATGGACACCCGATGATTCGATGATTTTTGTTGCACCCCTAAGATATGAAAAGCAGAATGGTTTTGTATGTTCTGTCTTACATTGTAGGAAAGCAAAAAATACATACTCAAAACACAACTGCAGTCTGTATGTTCTGCTTTTGTCTGCACGCACAGTGCATAATGACTGTTTTCACAAGCCAACTCAGAGAGAACAGTGCATTCAGTGTGTTATACATTGACTGGCTTCTGTTTGTGAGTCTTACTTGTTGCTGTTGTAGAGGGCGGCCAGCTGGTGGACAATGTTGACCACCACTTCATAACATCTTGACACGAAGCAGGACAGTTCCTTCCCAAACAACAAAGACAAAAGCAATCAGTGTTTTCTTGACTCCAGTAAACCACTTTATAGCGTAATTCAAACATTTCTCACCTGTAGGAATGAGATGAATCTACCCATCTGAATCTGGGACTCTCCTTCAACAACACTGGTGTTAGACACTGCAACAAAAAAGCACACAAGTAACTTGTTTTTATCAATTCGAAGTCCTTAGTTCAAATTATTACGCACCCAAGATAAAAGGAAGTACTGTTTGCTGACTGGTTACCTCCTTCTCCATAGTACAATGAGCCATTGTAGAACTTAGTTTCTGCCTGCAAGTGGACAAATATAGTACAGAAAACATTCATACAGAGAAGTACTGCTGAAGTGTATATTGTAGAGTAGGTGTAGAGTGCTTTGACCGTGCTTACCTCATACTTGAGCTTCTTCACTTCACTACAGAGTGCAGCGTAAACCGTAATGACTTTGTTAAGAACCTACACACCACAAGATAAGTACTGATCATTAAAAAAAACGTAATTTAAAATTTGAGGCTTTAACTATTACAGACTCTTTATACGAATTTACGTATGTACCTTGTTGTCAGTCTTAATTAACTCCAGTATAGATGACTGCTCGTATGGGAGAAGCTGAAAGAGTGAAGAAAGTGTTAGGGTGGAAATTACCCAAGTTATAGCTAACTGTGTGAAATGAAGTTGTGACAGTTTCAGGCTCTTGTGCACAACCCCACTGGTGTTTTACCTTCAGGGCGATGGGGTCCAGAGTGAAGTCCCACACATCTCCGATGGAGTCATCCAGCGCCTCCTCGATACCCCTCAGCTGGGAGGTGTATTCCTCCAGAAACTTGCTGTAGTTCTTCAGTTGGACCTCTGTGTGTATTTCTGCAGGGTGAAAGGTCAGATCAAGGACATTAGTCACATTTAGTACGATATTTATATGTTGTTCAGGCTCTGGTTCATCACTTGAGTTTATTAACTGTCCATTTCCTACACTTCTACTCCACTACAGTCCTAAAGTAAATGCTCCACTTCCTATTTTCCCCTATTAGTTACTTTACCATCTAAATCCATATTGCTTTTCAGATCAAAAGTATCCTATAATACGGTAAAACATGTATTGTTCAATCCTTTATTCAATATCACATAAAGTCAACAGAAGCTCTCTTTACTAGGTGCACAGTCAAAACTTAGCTACATCTTAATCTTAACAAGTATCCTCAGCAAAGCACTTAGGTATGGGTTAAGGAAAAAGCCTGCACTAAGTCTGATGTACAAAAATATTATGTATCCTGTCTCTTTGCTATCAAACCCAATATATTAACTGAATCATGTACTCGTTTAAGTTTTATGTGTAACGTGGGTTAAGACTGTCTGCCACACTTATTTTGTGAGCTAGACATAGGAAGCACCACTGATACAGAATAATATTCAAAGTGCATCATCCACCTTTCTTGCTGATAAATTAAAATGTAACATCAGGTCGTTTGAGCTTTTTTCATCACTGTCAAAACTGACAAACTGTTTATGACGCTGTCATACACATCGGCTGGACCTGCTGTCTTTAATTTCAGCTCGATTTATCCTTGTCACGAATTTACACTTCACACATTTCAACTAGTCTAGATGTGCTAGTTGTTCCCTATCGGTTAATATAACTTGACATAGGAACAAATACGTTAATTTCACTGGTATTTCTGCACAATGACTCGCAGCAGCAGTTCTCCTCCAGCAAATAGACGCAGCCCTGCAGAGAGCCATCTTTGCTAACAGCTTGCGCTAACACCGCAGGGCTGCAGTGTTTTATGTGTTTTCTCTGCATGTGAGCACCGGACGAAACACTTACTCTGTGACCCGTCGTCAAAACGGTCAAACTCCCAGTCAGGTGCGATGGTTTCTACCGCCATAGTCCCGACAGAGGTGAGTCAAAACACCGCTGTTAGAAAGTGCTGGAGCTACACGGTCCCATGACCGGGTCTCATGATTTCGTCAATGGTCGCAAGTCCTCATGGGAAATTGAGTCCACAGAAGTTGACAACTAGTAGCCTAGATAGATAGATAGATAGATAGATAGATAGATAGATAGATAGATAGATAGATAGATAGATAGATAGATAGATAGATAGATAGATAGATAGATAGATAGATAGATAGATAGATAGATAGATAGATAGATAGATAGTGTGGTAGCCTATTGATGTGTTGATGAAAAGAAGTGATCACCGCTGCATAAGCTCTGACAGGCTATAGGCCTATGTTTCTAACTCCAAACACTCCACCTTCTCCAAACTAAGGAATGCAACTAGGAATCAACAAAGACAACCTTGATCTGGATCATTTACTTTCTGGCATTTAACCTCTTCACCAAATCGATAACTTTTGGGCTACCATAACCATAGCTATAGGTCAACGGAGGAAGATTGACCTTGACCTAAGGTTTCAGCCTTTAGGCTAAACAAAACAATCATCAACTTTCCAACAGACCAAATTGCTTCTAGGCAGGATATGAAACCCGTGAAGCAGAGCATCAGTTCACACATTCCTTCAGTTCAGAAAAAGCACACACACAAAGACGATTCAAGATATTAAAACAAAAAAGTTCAGGTGGATAATACACTATAGGCTAGATAGATAGATAGATAGATAGATAGATAGATAGATAGATAGATAGATAGATAGATAGATAGATAGATAGATAGATAGATAGAGGCAGATTTTCTGTTCCAATGGTCTCACATTTGGGCTGCTTGTGACAAAACAGAAGCTGCAATCAGAACAAGAAGCAGATTGTGAGCAGCCAGAGGCTTTCCCAAACATGTTGATATGTTTTTGATGTTTCTAAATATTTTTGGAAACCTTGTGAGCTAAAACCAAGAGGCACTTCTGCTCTTCCCCTGAAATCAGCTCAAAGTTTTGAATTGGAGAGAGAGGGACGCTGGATGGGACTGGCCTCACTCAGAAACTTGTTAGGCACACTGTGAGAAAGATAATAGCTATGTTTGTCTCCAACCGTGAGAAAAATCATGTGTGTTACAGGGTAATTTGTGGCCAGGATCGAAACATACCGCATCAAAACTTGTGTCTACATTTTACATGGAGTCTCTAGGTGAATGTATGCAGAAGCAGTAGTTGTTAAAAAATAATGCATAGGCTACACCCGTTGCGAAGCATAAAACAACCATAACAACTTTGCTATATTACACTTGGGGCTATCTCAGTTTCTGCTCTCAACAAAGACCTGTCAAATATGTGTGTATCCTGCCCTTTTACCCATGCTGTCACTTTATTTGAATATATTCATGAGGCATGGGGATGAGAGTGAGAGTTATGTGGTAAGTGTGAGTGTGTTTGTATGGGTGTGTGGAGGAGGGGTTAGGGTAATGCCACAGTAAAGACTCGGCGCACTATTCGGAGGACGACAGAGGTCCACGAGGAAAAGTTAAGGTCAGCAGCCAAGTGTGAGAGCAGATGCCTCTTCTTTTCCTATGGTTTCAAATTGAAGGTAAGGGCTTTTTTTTTTATTCCTCGCTATGTTGC
The DNA here is from genome assembly GCF_045865225.1 of Trachurus japonicus. Taxonomy (NCBI): domain Eukaryota; kingdom Metazoa; phylum Chordata; class Actinopteri; order Carangiformes; family Carangidae; genus Trachurus; species Trachurus japonicus. The sequence goes on from NC_140912.1 coordinate 21,097,471, forward strand.
TCAGACTGTCAAATCAAAAAATATTCTCACAGGCTACTTCTCTTGCATGACATCTCTGTATTTTCAAAGAGAGAAAAAACACACCAAGACAAGTTCGGCATCACAAATCAATCAGATAGGAGAACTAAAACTGTATCTTGGGTTTTTTTCTTTGGTTTCAACTCTAATGGTGATCTCAGATAGTGCCTGACTGTAGAGAGACTTTCACCATAGCTCTTCTAAGTTTCCTGACTTGCTTTACGTAGCTCTGTGCATCTTACTGTGCTGACTTTCTCAAAAACAGCTGCACAGGACTCCTCACAGATAACATTAAACACTTAGCTTTGAATAACTTAATATGTTTTGGATCGGAACAGTGTGCTGCTTGTAACCCAACATGCTTGAGGTTACCATTAGTAGGATTATCATCATAATTGAAGCTTTTTTTCAACAGGACGAAGCAGATTATTGAGATAATTTGATGCATGATTGTTTTGCACATTTTGATGCACTGTTGACAGCATTTTTGGAGACTACATTCATCCAATTCCTCTTGGTGACCTCAGCTTTTTCGTATACCTAACCATCTCTTAAGAATGTCGGATAAAGTGCATTGTCTCTGTCAGACAACGTAGCCTCAGTGTTGCTGATGGGAAACATGCATGAAGAATGATAATGCAGGCAATCTCTGCCATCAGATGACTCTGAAACAGCCTCATGCAACAGCAGTACGTCCCACATACCAAAGTTGCACTCTTGATTTTTCATGGAGGTGAAAAAATTACAGCTACAAGTAATGTAAAAACTACCATACATCCACCAACTCTGATTCTTTTTTGGCTTATTTCTGCTTCTGACAGTTGTTTCTATTGTGTATTGTTTTTGTTACAGATATTATATTTTATGTCTTATCCTCTTTAGGAAAGGTCATCTGTGTGTGACCAGTGTGGGAGCTGAGTAACATCCTGCAAAAAGTCAACGTTACACCATGGTTGTCTCACAGTCAAAGGATAAACAACAGCCCACAAGCAGCCAACAGTATGGGTCGAACACATCCTTATCCCAACAATCTGGAAATCCACAACATTTCAGCTCTAATGGGAATATTTCTCCAGTCAACTCCAATCACCAATATGAGTCACAGGCGTACACTGAGACAGACTTTCTGCTCCCAAAACAACTTTACGGCCTGTCAAGGATCAGTGAATCTTTGAGGGCAAAGGATGCAGAACGCCCAGTTGCACCCGAAGAGTCCATCTGCTCCATGGTCCTGCAGATCCTGGTGCCATTTCTACTGGCAGGGCTCGGGACCGTCTCTGCTGGGATGCTGCTCGATTTGGTTCAGGTAAGGAAACAAGCATACAGAGAACACATTCAGATTATATCCAGTGTGAAGTCCTCATTTCTTGTCTTTTCAAATGTCAAACATTCTCATATTGCAGATAAGTAGAGAGATAAAATGAGGGGAAGACAAATATAGAAGACAAATAGAGAGGAATTGATTTAGATCAGATTATGGGAATCACAATATTCTGCTGAGATCAGTTAGAGGAAGCATGGGAATTATAAGATTAATACAAATCATTAAGTGTGTGTGTGTTTTCATGGCAGAACTGGGATGTATTCCAAGAAATCACGGAGCTCTTCATCCTGGTTCCTGCTGTCTTGGGCATGAAGGGGAACCTGGAAATGACTCTGGCCTCCAGACTCTCGACCGCTGTGACTATGTGCATGCAAACATACTCACACACATACTTGTCTTATACTACAGGGGATCTGTCACTGACATACTGCATTCCCAACGCACTAAACCACCACAACTAAATCTCAGAGCCCAATCCCTAGCCCAAACCTAATTCTAACCTTATAGAGAGAACAAGAGGATGAGAGAGAGAGAGCTATTTGCAGAATAGACAACAATTTAATGAACTCACAGCCTCTACCATGATGCACATAGGAACTGCCCCTTGTCAATAAACTGTTCATTAAATTGTTGTGGAAAATTTGGTTCTGCCTATAGAGAGTCAAAGAACAAGACTGGAGAGGTGCACCAATGTTTATTCTCTATAGAGAAGGGAACAGAACACAGAACTACACAGCAGATAGCAGTTCAGAGTAGTGCCCCCAGAACAGAGATTGCAATCCCTTATATACCCCACTCCGTGTCTCTGGTTACTTTATTACTACAAGTGATATTAGCTTTCCTAGGCAATAAAACAATTCAGGATGTAATACCCCACACAGTAAATGGTGTTGTAGCCACCCCAGTTGTTGTTTTACAGTACCTATAGGAATTTACAACCTAGATGAGTTAGTAACATCCGGGTTGTTGCCTCTAATGGGTTTAACAGGTTTACTACAAGGTTTAACTACAACTACTTCAAAAGACTACTTATTACAAGGAGAATACTAATGTCAGTAAATTTCCACCACAAAATATACATAATCTTGAGTACAAGGCAACAATATTAATTGTCAACATAATAAATTATAATAAATTATAATAAATTATAATACATTCAATTTTAAAGTAGGCTATGGTATGCACTGGAACAAACAAGTAAATAAATAAATAAAGGAGTTGCAAATGACTGAACAATACAAAAAAACACCCACAGCTTCTTTCTCAGAACAATATTTTTGCCCTGTTGCATCATGGGTGTGAAACTCCTCACAGAGCTGTGAAGACCACAGCAGCACTCTGACTTGCAGTACAAATTAATGCTAACAGCTGTACAACAATTCAGCCTAGTCTTGAAAGATGCTTCCTGGAAAAAAATATAATATATGACATTATAATCCTCTATTTTTCAATAATATATCATTCATTAATCTGTTAAATTCTAATATGGTATCATCCTGTGTCCTACACCTCTTATACCAAAACAACTAAAAAACATTGGCTTTGTTATGATACACAGTACATTTTCAAATCCATCCAATTTTTGTGCTACAAATGCTTCTAGGCCCTAAAGTGTGTGTTAATCAACAATTGACAATAATCCTTCAAATGCACCATTTCCATTTGTACAAGTTATTAAATACGACCAGCTTTTTTTTTGTTATTTAGCATTTATTTTAAATTCATTGCTGTCAGTTCCATGTTTTTTTTCCCCCTCAAGTATTATCTTGATGTTCTTCTTCTTCAGTGACTATATAAAAACAATCTAACGTTAAGTTATTTCTGCTATAAGGATCTAGTTTTTCCCCCATTCAGCTTTCCACTTAAAAAAATCCTATATACACAAGCTTTCCATATTTTCTGAGATTGTGTTGTGTCCAGTATTTATCTATTGAAGGTCAAACAGCTGCCCTGGAGCTTTTAATCGTATCACATGATCCTCATCAATTAATTGAGTTTGCAAAATGTAAATGCACATTTTCAAACATCCATAATTATTGAGCTATTATGTGTCTGATGTTGACAGGTGAACACTGGGAAAATGGACTCTGCCAGAGAAAAGTGGATGTTGATTGTTGGGAACCTGGCGCTGAAGCAGGTTCGGTTCACAGTTCCCTTTTTCCCCCACCGTTGCCTGTTTTTCTGCATAATTTCATTGCAGTCCACTGAAAATTGTGAATGTTCCTCATCACCACTCTGATTTCACAGCTTCAAGCCACAGTGCTGGGCCTGTTAGCCTCCCTAATGGCGACCGTCTTTGGCCTGATGGCAGAAGGAGAGATGCCCTTAAATCACATAGTGCTTTTGTGTTCAACCAGTGTTTCCACTGCCTTTGTGGCCTCACTGCTTCAAGGTAACAACACCATGCCCTCCGCCCGAACCACTGTCCTTTATCTTGACTTCAGTGTGAAAAGCTTTTGATAGGTGCAAAGATCCAGCTACGCACACCAGCATTACACTTGCTAAAACATTTTGACATCATAACCTTCTCCCTCTCTGCTTTGCCCATGACTTCAGAACTCATTATGTTTTATTCACACATACATTATGCATTTACAGGTGTTGACCTGCTTGTGTCTGTGTCATCCCTTCTGTCTTTTCTCTGTTTAGGACTCACATCATACAGCCCATTATTTTGTCTAATCAGTCATCAGTCATCCCTTGTTCTTTTTCATAGGAACCCCTTATCATAGCTGGGGAATATATAAATCTTTTCAGAAAATGTTATGTCTTGTTTAAAGCAATCTGGTGTATGCAGTCCAGTGCAACGAGGAATGCAAAGACCTCTACATTGGAGAAACAAAACAACCACTGCATAAACGCATGGCCCAACACAGGAGAGCTAACTCCTCAGGTTTGGACTCTGCTGTCCATTTACATCTCAAGGAGAAAGCCCACTCCTTTGAGGACAGCAATGTCCACATCCTAGACAGAGAGGACAGATGGTTTGAAAGAGGAGTAAAAGAAGCCATCTATGTAAAAGTAGAGAAACCATCCCTCAACAGGGGAGGAGGTCTCAGACACCACCTATCTCCAATTTACAATGCTGCCCTTTCATCCCTTCCCAGGAGATTCAACAATCTAGCCTCAAAGAACAACCACTGTTCACAAGTGGCAAGTGACTCCAACGACTGTCGTTATAACAACATAGGGCACTAACGAAGTCGAAACCAACTTTCTATCAAAGACAATCACCTAAACTAGACTGTCGTTGACACTTGGAGCACAAAAGGGAACCAGTGACATCATCACCCTTGTGAACGCCCACACAAGAGGTTAAATAGTGAGTCTCCACACCAGTTAGTTGGACCAGTCCCAGCCTGGTCAGATGCGTACATGAACTGATGAAGCCTCTTGGATGAGAGGTGAAACGTCTTCCTAGACAAATAACTAAGTCCAGTTGCTTTGGATTTAACCTCCTTTGAAATACTATGACCTGGACAAATGAGAATATGCACAGGCTATGTCTTATTTAGTTAAGTGGCCTTTTTTCATGATAGAATATTGTCTAGAAATTTGAATATGAAAAGATAAATTAATATGTATAAACACATACAGTATGGATGGATAAGTGATTTTATGGAAGTGAAAAAAGATTAAGATGGGGCATCGTGTAGCTCAGTGGGTATAGCAGGTGCCCCATATAGGCTATTGTCCTTGCTGCAGCAGACCTGGTCCGACTCCCCTGGTGGCCCGTTGCTGCATGTCATTCCCCCTCTCTCTGTCTCCCCATTTCCTGTCAATTAAAGGGCTGAAAAGCCTAAAAAATATACTTTATATATATATATGCTATATATGTAAAACTGAGGAGTTCACTTGGATGAAGGGTTGCAGGACTTTTCTTTTCTTTCTTTTTTTTTTTACTCCATTTAGGTTAAAACTGAATCAGGGTAGTTTTATCAGCTTTCCACCAGACTAACACCCACAGGACATTCTTCACTGTCACCTCATTAATTAAGAACCTCACCTTGTCTTTAACTCTGTGAAGGCATTATCATGGTGGCAGTGATCATTGGCTCCAAGCGAATGGGAATCAATCCTGACAATGTGGCCACACCCATGGCAGCCAGCTTTGGGGATCTCATCACTCTCGCCTTGCTGGCCTGCTTTGGTCAGTGGTTCTACTCTTTCACAGGTAAACAAGGCTAAAGACACACACACACACACGCTGAGCCAGAGGTTGTGCAGTTTTCACTTCAGACCAATAGATGGCACCTGTGTCCCTTACGCTTTTAGAAAATGGATGATGACTTTTTCTCTTCACAGACCAGTATTTCTATGTGCTGTACCTGGTGGATCTCTTGTTGTTATGCCTAATCCCTCTCTGGATTGTCATCGCCTCCAAACACCCGGCCAGTCACATCCTCCTCCGTACAGGCTGGGAACCAATCATTACAGCCATGGTCATCAGCAGGTACTCACCACAGAAGTTAATAGATACAGTTCAGGCCCTAAAGGTTAAACCATCAAAACCCTTTGGTCACTGGCAAAATACTCATCGTCTGTTGGAGGCTTGTTATTTTGTTAGATGACTTTGGGACTAGTCATGTCAGTCCTAACAGCACTCAAGAGTCAATCCTCTAATAGTGTAGAAATAGCGGTCATGCAATTGCCACACATATTTGATCACAGCCAATTGATGAAAACATTTATGGTGAGTTCACATATAGGCTATACAAGTCAGCTGACGCTCTCAACGTCACTGGCATCTCACCGCCTGCCAGCTCCAGCGGCCAAAGGGGGGGGGGGGACTTTCAAGCAGCGCCGAAGATGTGTCCGATCAGGCACTCTCAATTTCTCCGCAGCCAATTTGACGCCCTCGACGCTCCGGACCCCCGTCGACAGTCAGTCTCCATTGAAAATGACTGACTTCTGGCCGCTGCGACGCACAGCTGGCCCCCACACTTTCTGACCTCTGGCAATCTCATGACAGACAGTCATAGGACAAGATACGGACAACAAAGCAATTAGGGCAAACATAGGTTTTTCAGATGTTATCCTAAAGGAATTTACAATAGGCTACAGTAATAAGACACATAACTTGTGTTTGCCCTGTCACACACCAGGGTTCAAAAGGACTACAACGACTGCATCAAAAGAATATTAGGCTATATAAATACAGGGATGCATACATGTTCAAACTGACTCAGTTCTATTGATTTTAGGGGTGATTTTAGGGGGTTTAGGGGGTTTTAAGGTTGTATATCTAACAGGAATTAAACAAGATAGAAAAGCTATTTTTTAAACTTCTGTTTGGTAATTTTCTCTTCTAGACTCTCTCTGAGAATTGCAGATTGTTTTTTAATGAGCTTGTTAATGTGTAGAGTGTCACTTATATGTAAATCTTTAATAAAACATGTTGGTGGTTTCCCCTCTTCTAGTATTGGAGGACTTATTCTGGACAAGTCTGTGTCAGACCCGAACTTGGCAGGGATCGTAGTTTATGCTCCAGTGATAAATGGTGAGTTGTTAAAAAGTTTTTTTTTTTGAACATCTGAATGAGTTTTGAATAAAATGGTACAATGCAAATCCTTAAAACTGCTTATCTGTTATGATACACAAATCAGTATCCTTTAAACTCGCTGGAGGAAGCACAGGAGGAGAATGTCTTAGGATCTCAATTATTTATGGTGATCTCAGGACTTCACTGCACTGACACTCTCAAGGAGATCCACACAAATGTCACTCCTCCACTTCAAGACTCTAAAGAAGAGACAGGGGGAGGGGCGGTCAGGTTGTGTTGGTCAAGCTGTGTTTTCAGTTTCAGGTGTCATAGTTATGTCAGATGAATTGTCCTCTAACACAGCCATTCTCAACCGTCAGTCGATGTGACTGGAGGGGACGAATGAACGACATGTTTCTTGGCATGCATTTGCTGACCTGGGCATTGTTTCTTAATAAATTAGAAAAACTTTTCTTATCATTCCCCTTTTCCGTGCATGGTTGAAGGAGATTGGCTTGCATCCACGCTCCACTCGCTCCTGCGCCGACATGTCCTCACATGTCATAAACCAGTCCGGGTGTGTGGACACCGCATCAACTCGCCACCCTATTTAAACTCCGTCACTTTGTTTTGTTCTTTTGCCCTGATGAAAACCTCCAGGTCGAAACATTGGCCATGGAGACAAAACTACGGCAGCCAATTCATTTTTTCAGTGCAGGGATCAAGAACTAAAAAGGCAAAAAAAAACAAAAAACACCGCGGACAGCGCTGCGCTTTATCCATCATGCGTTCACACCGGCGTGTGTGTGTTTGTGTGTTGGGGGGGGGGTCGCGGAGTCGCGGACAGCAGTGCATGTGAAATTACTTTTTTCTAGTAAACGGCCAGCGTAGCATGACTAGTTATAGGGATTGTTTGCGGAGCTCTGCCCGGTGCTGATCACCCGCGGCGGATGCTTCCTCCAGGACAATGCGCCGCGGGGCAGCTTGGAAAGGCTGGTGGACTCACGGCTTGAGTTTGCGCTTGTGAAAGCGCCCTAAAACTAATGACATCAGCAGCAGCAGAGCATCAGTACCATCAGTAAATGCTCTGTGCCTAATGGCATCTCCTCGTGATCATGTGGTCTCAGCCTGACCATTATTCACAAATTGAAGAACACAACAGGCGGTATTGTAATTGGCGCCAGGCCATAGATGTATAGAAAAGGCAAAAGCAAAACACACACACAAGGAGGCTCTGTTAATTGTAATTCCAGGTTCTTTGTGAGATACAACTCCCAGCTTCTACATCAGAGTCAGAGGAGCCCAGTCAGTCACGGGACTGGGGTGAGAGTGTGACAGATTCCCAATGACAAGCAGCATCATTGTGATCCATTGACTCGTTTTTAGTTAGCAACCGGATCTGTTGGTTTTTAATAAACCAACCTCAAATGGTGTGGAACACTGATCTCTAAAAGGTAAAAGAAAGACAAAGAAAGTGTATGGGGGAGGGGCCATGAATAATAATGCAACCACAGGTAGCCTACTTACCATAGACTGTAAAGAGAATGGACGTCACACATTGGTTTGGGGGAGTCTGTTTAGGGCATTTGAACTGCGCCCTTGGAGATTTTAGTGGGAGTGTACTTTCCATATTTGGAGGAGATGCGGCGGTTAGTCGGCCGAGAACCTGCCCACTGGTGGAAACTATCAAGACCAAAAACAAAAATTGTACCCAGCTGTAAATATGTTTTTTTAAGCTGTAACGTCGGCTATTTTAACATGGGGGTCAATGGAGAATTGCTCACTTCTGGTCCCAGCGGCAGCCGGAGAACTGCAGATTTTTGAACGCGTTAGTGGTATTCACTAACCCACGACTCCCCCCTGTGTATAATTCAAAACATCATGCTCTAATCTCACAATTTAGGACAAATGTATCATATCCACTGTGACATCACCATGATGACCGTTTTTTCTTTGACTTGACGAGTGGAGACATTGGTGGCAATTCGACTGCTGCCTCTTTTGTTTTTGTTGTTGTGATCTGTAATGAACTCATTGTTAACCCCTCCCCCCACCATTTCCTCTCCTCTCAGGTATTGGGGGAAATCTTGTCTCCATACAGTCTAGTCGTATATCTACCAATTTGCATTTGAATTTCTCACCTGGAGATGTTCCTGAGGATCGTAAAAGCTGCTACAACCCATGCAGAACTTTCTTTGGTTCAGGTAACGATCAAAATATTTAAATAAAACTTTCACCCAACCCCAATTACCTACTTTGTATGCGACGGACAAGCCTTTTCTCACCTTTGTGAGCTTTTTCACGACAGGACCAAACCATCGATCTTCCCAGGTCCTGCTTCTTTTGGTCATCCCTGGTCAGTTGATCTTCCTACACACCATCCATCTGATGAAAGGTGGCCAAACTTTACCTAGTGCTCTCTTAACTGTTGCCTTTCTGTCTGCTTCCATGATTCAGGTGAGTCAGGCATGCGGTTATATTTCCCCCTACAGACATCATCAACTCTTCATCTAAAATAAATCTCATGTGTCTGTATCTCAGGTCTTCTCCCTGCTGTGCATAGCTGACTGTATGGTCCACTGTCTGTGGCGGAGGCGTAAAGACCCCGACAGTTACTCAATACCTTACCTCACAGCCCTTGGTGACCTTCTGGGGACTGCTCTTCTCTCTCTTGCCTTTCTCTTGCTGTGGTGTGCTGGTGACTCAGGCAGTGTGTAGGCTCAAAACAAGAGAAGACTGAAGGAAGAACAATGAAAGACAACAATATTTCTTGTGTCTTGTGTCTCATCATATTTTGGTCATCAATGCTCCTGTCACACTCTGTTTCACTGCCTGACATTATCAAAGGTTTCTGACACATTAGTTCCTGTCACATTGAAGTGGGTCAGTCTGTAGTGCAATGAAAAATGAGGTAGAAGGGCAGTGAGATAAATAATAAATACTGGATGAATATATCAATATTTATCCAGTGTATTATTTATCTCATCTCACAGCAGGGTTGTATTGCAATATGTAGGCTACAATAAGCAGGACATGGCAGTGACAGTGTGAAATGGCAGTGACAATGGGACATGAAATGATTCAATGATGAGTAAGTGGGTGGTATGATATCAAGTGGTTATTGACAAATGTTAATGACAATGTATGACTGATTCAGGTGTTTAGCAGAGTGATGGCCTGTGGGAAGAAATCTTCCAATCTTCTATCTTTCCAGATGTTGCTGCTTGATCATTTCCTGGTATTCAATCAATTTTGCATGAGACTGTGGACCCACCATGCTTCTTTACTTATTTTGATACTAGATATGTCTGTGGTGGAAAATGTGAGTGCGGTCAATGAACTTATTCCATAATGTCTGATCAAAATCATAAGTTATCATTATGTGAGAACAACACCATTGTTCATGGAATTGTAATAGAGACAGGAACCAGTTGGTTAGGATTACACTCATGAGTTATTTCCTCAAGAACTAACCAATCTTATAAAAAGCTCAGACCATAGACCATTGTTGGGGTTTTTATAATATTTTGGTTGACGAGAAGTTGTTCCAATTTCTGCAATAAAACCCAGTCTGCTGCAATGCTTCTCCTGTTGTCTCCTGATTTTGGGAGTTCTCAGCAAAATCTTAAGGTAGGGCCCTGAGGATGATGTGGTATATTGATGTGTTGATGAAAAGAAGGGATTACCGCTGACACGTCTTCGCTTGTATTCAAAAAAGAAGTTTATTAACAAGAAGAAGAACAGTGTACAAAAATGCCGAATCCTGGAGTATCTCTGGTCCAATATGAGATCTCTCTCTCTCAACCCAAAAACCTTCCTTTTTATATGTTGGCTTATCTCCAACACTCCACCTTCTCCGGACAGAGAGAAACCTCCCGAGACCAGATGGTCAAGGACCTTTGACTTAACCTATTGATCTTTAGGCTTTTTAGGCTTTTTAGGCTTAGCTAAAAACCCCATATCCTGTATCCCATGTCTCTTGTCCATTAGAGAAGACATCCGAGTCATTAGGTCATCTTGGACCATACCTACATGTATCCCATTAGGTCAGATGACTAAGCAAATTGTGGAACCCATGAAGTAGAGCATCTATCCAGACACTCCTTCATTTCCAAACAAGGTACACATATAAAGAAGATTACATAATGATAATAACAAGATATTAAAACTAAGAACATACAATAATTTAAGATATTAAAGCAAAAGCACAGGTGGATAATACACTACAATGACTCCAACATGAGTTAATGCAGGTAATGACACACAGTAATATATAAACTATTGTGGTATATTGATGTGTTGATGAAGAGAAGGGATCACAGCCGACACGTCTTTTCTTGCATTCAAAAAGAGTTTATTACAAGAAGAAGAACAGTGTACAAAAATGCCTAATCGTGGAGCATCTCTGGTGCCAAGAATCGAGATGACTCTCCCTTGGCCTGAAACCCACCTTATATACGTTTTCTAAAACTCCACCTTTTTCCAATATAAGGATATGTTTGACCAAGATGGTCAGACAAAGACAGGATCTAAAAACAGAATTTAACCTATGACTTCTAACATTTAACCTTAGCTTGACCAAGCTAACTTAAGAATAGATACAGTGTCGAGTATCTCCAAAAACTATGACCCACCAAAAAAGGGTAAAAGACAAGAAACACATGTCTCTGAATACATGACAAGACAGATTCTTTCTGGGCCAAATATAGAACCTGTGAAGCAGGGCATTAGTTTACACATTACTTTAATCTAGAAAATACACAAAGAAGAACATAAGAAGAAAAGAGTTTAGGTGGATAATATACTACAACAGTTCCATTGTTCACTATTATACAATTTTTTCCAGCCCCTCAAAGTGCAGGAAAACCGCAGTTTTTATTTGGAGCTAACTAACTGCTGATCGGCGGGCGCTAACCCTGGGCGGAGGGATATGAGTTGGTTAGGTCCAAATAAAAACTGCGTTTTTCCTGCACTTTAAGGGGCTGGAAAAAATTGTATTATAGTGAACAATGGAACTGTGTATTTTTTTTTCAGGTAAAACCTCTTTTAGGCCGTGAAAATAGGCCGTTTCTTTGGGTCCATTCACAACAATGTATGTTGTAAATCTCTGGGCAGGGCTATGGGCTGGCGTTGCTAACGGGAGGAGTGCAGAGAGTCTTCTACTGCAATTAAAGTACTTAGGGGCTATTTGTAGATCATACAACCCCACTTTAAAAAAATGCTACTATCGCTTTAATGTGGAGGATTCATCCAGGTTTGAGGTCTCTTCAGCCCAAAGTGTAGCATGCTGAAGAAGTTTTTTGAAGCTCAATCAGGAGCATTGAAGAGGAACAGGGGTATAATAAATACCTATGTGTCTCTGAAGGTGGTCTGTTTTCACACATGTAGTCACAGAGTAAACCCTTGCCACTTACCACACAGAACTACAACAGCCGGCTGCCGTCCAACCATTAGTCTTCACTCATTATATTGTCGTGCATTGTGCAGGGATGCTCTTGGGCGTTTCCCACCCATCAATGGCTGTCAATATCATTCCAACGAGGGGTATGGAGTGGGAACAATTTATTTAAGTCCCCACACCCTATTGTGGGGAGCAAGGTGCTGCCAAAGCAAAATAAGTAAATAATTGAGAAGGTCTGAGGAATTTCAGCAAACACTAGATTTGCCAAAATGAAAGTTGGAAGTTATGGCCAAATCTTTTCAGGAATGTCCACAGGGGCTTGACTGTGTAGAGTGCCTGGTCTCTGAGAGGCTACAATCTTGGCCATGGCCAACTTAGAGTGTTAAATAAATAAAGTTTGAAATTTGATCGAGAGATGCTTTAAAGGGGGACTACGCAAATCTGGTTCTCCGGCTTCTCTGCTGTTTTGTTAACCCTCCTCCCAGCAATGTGCATTTGTTTTTTGTCTTTTAATGAAGCCGGAGAGAAAGCAATCCATGGAGCAGTGGATAACGTTATATAGCCTACCACATCATGACATGTATATTTATGTAGTCTTATCTGTCATAAACAAAAAATTATGGGTTACAGGGCAGGTTTGTGTTGTGGTGCCACAAAGACGAGTGCTGGGACACCGGGTCGGAGACTGATCTTGCAAAGTTGGTTTTCGGCTGTGGTATATTGATGTGTTGATGAAAAGAAGGGTTCACCGCTGACACGTCTTCGGTTGTATTCAAAAAGAAGTTTATTAACAAGAAGAAGAACAGTGTACAAAAATGCCGAATCCTGGAGTATCTCTGGTCCAATATGAGATCTCTCTCTCCTGGCCCAAAGCTCTGACCTTATATATGTTTCTAACTCCAAACACTCCACCTTCTCCAAACTAAGGAATGCAACCAATCAACAAAGACTACCTTGATCTGGACTATTTACTTTCTGGGATTTCACCTCTTGACCAAATTGATAACCTTTGGGCCCCCATAGGTCAACGGAAGAAGACACCCCTGACCTAAGGTTTCAGCCTTTAGGCTGAACAAAACAATCATCAACTTTCCAACAGACCAAGTTGCTTCTAGGCAACATCTGGAACCCATGAAGCAGAGCATCAGTTGACACATTCCTTCAGTTCAGAGAAAGCACACACAATAAGAACATAAGATAATACAAGATATTTAAGCAAGAAAGTTAAGGTGTATAATACACTACACGGCCAAGAGGCGATCGGTGGAAGGCAGAGAGCCTCCATTCTCCCTCATATTTAACCATCATCACCATTTAATTAAGTTAAAATGTAGCATAGCATTGCTCTTTAACTTCAGCAGCCTGGATAATGGGCGTACTCTTTCAGGTTCTTGCAGCAGTGTGGCTCCGCCCCCTGCAGGTGACATCACACTTTAAAAGTTTGGTGATAAGGGAGGGAGGCGCAGAGGAGAGCTGGGCAGTGTGTGGACGTTTGGCTGCATGTCTTTGGGGTTTAATGAGCTCAGAAGCTGCAGCAAGGAGTTTTCTCACCCATCCGTTGGCAGGTCCAGTGAAAACGGATACGAACATGGACGCATAAGCGGAAATACAGAAAGAGGAATTTAGTTTGGCGCAAAGACTCCGGATGAAGATGGAGATTGTTGTCCAGAGAAAGTAAGTTGGTTTGAAGTTTTTCGCATCATTGTCCCTGGTTGATGTGATACGACGCTGGCGATGCATTCGCGTTTAAGCCTATTGTTCATCTTTTTTTCTGCCTCAGTTTCCTTCGTGGACTCTTTTCTTAACTTTGTGTTTATCGGAATGTGTGTGAGCACGCGCATGCAAGAGCGCGGGGATACCATACTTTTGCTGTGTGGTCAGATGACCACAGAGCAAAAGTATGGTGACACTAGAGCCCACCCTCCAATCATTAGAAAAAGAAATCCTAAATTGTACTAATATTTCAATTTCATATTAGGCCCCAAACCCAAATGTGGTGAGGATCAATTTATACCAGGTAACGTCTTGCCCCCCCCCCCTCCCCGCAGCTGTTATGTAGGATCTAAGGCATGCCTTATTCTCATGCATGTGCAGTGACGATTGATCTATTTGCAAGTGGGATCTGTTTGGGTCATTCCCTCTCAAGCGTGAACGCATCACCTGATAAGAGTTTCAGCGGAGTTTTATGGCCATGCGTTTGCATGAAAATGAGCTGAAAATGCCAGGAGCAGAATATGACTTGAATGACTGGAAACAATTAGTTTATGAGTCATGAGTTTCAGCGTGTCCGGTCATATTCTCAGTCATCTAAGCACCAGTTGATCTGTTTTACTCTCGAAGATGTTTCCTATCCTCTTTCATTTGTTTGTGCCACAAAGCCAGAAACAAGCTTTACAGATAGCATATCTTGATAGACATTAGGATATAATAATTTGTGACCTTCCATTAGTTTGTGTCCTTCCATTTCTCCATGCATAACTGGAAAACCAGACTGTCAGAATTTAGGTTACATCATGCATAGCATATGTATCAGTTATTCCTTGGGTGGAGTAAACTTCAATACATTTCTGCTGGGCTTCAGAGACCCTACCCCATGTCACGAATCACCGCCCATAGCAATAGCAATAGCTTCATATCTTTTTACATTAATAGTATTTTGGTTTGATAAAACTCCCCAAAAATGAAACCATGTACATTCCTTTACCAAATTATATCCTGTGGCGTATCAATGCTGGATTAAACACAGACGCATTGTGCTGCTAATTTGACTACAAACATGTTGCAAGTGTTCATCTCTGTTATGTAATATGACATGATCTCTGGACAAACTCATCTGTTAGTATGTGTGTAAGCAACATAACTCTGAATTCTGTGGTTTAGAGTCTGAGCCCATGTGGCCTGGTTCAAAGACTCACATCCGGCCATAGGACAACATGTCAACCCTCAACCCCAGTAATACTATAACTGCAGATCCAGATAAAGATGGCATCAAATCACCAATCATAGTGCACAGAGAACATTATTGCATGTTGTTGTTTTTGTAACGTGCCAGAAACAAATCCTGTAGTGCAACACAGTAAAATTGTGCAACAACCCATCGCTGCATAGCTGTTGGAGAGCAGAGAACATATTTTTAGTTTGACCTCATCTGGCTGAAGCTTTTGAATCCCAAGACTGTGGATAATCAATGCATTACTGGTGGCTTAGTGTGACACACAGATGCATATGAAGGTCACAACATGTATATCATAGGTAATGTAGCTATATGGTTTCCGAGTATAAGTCGATGGAAACATCGTCACTATGTTTGTAGGAATTAATAGCAGTGAAGAATTCTTATTTACCTAGATAGAAGGGGGTCCCATAATACTATCCAGATGTTTCCTAGGTAGTAAGGGAGCTTTCCAGTGTTCATTCATAATCGTATTGCATGCCAGTGATGAACCCAAGGGCATTGAACTTCAGATCTTGGCCTCATCTCTTTGTTGAAGAATCAACTACTGCACAAAAAATCATGACACTAGGCAATATAGGCTACTGCACATTTACTCAAGTAACCAGGCAATGGAGAGGGGTGTTCATGTGAACTAGTGCTTGTCACAGAGTGTCCGATTGCCATTTGTCAGTGTATGTGTGTTGACTCACCAGTAAACTCCCATCCTACTTGCAGTAGTGTGTTTCCATGTAGAGTATCTCAGTCCTGCATTCTGCGTCTAGATGCTTGCACGTCAGATTTGTGCCCATCTGTACAAACAAGTTTACTTACAGATCAATCACTGGATATTTTGGGAAACGATATGAGAAACGGATGAAATCCACAACAGGCTGAACAGGCTGAATGTAACATTTGCCTGTGGGTGTGTACAGGTGTTTCTTTTCTGTGGTGCTTCCTCATGCAGGACACACAACTAGACAGGTTTCACACACCACACAGGAGGAGGAATTGTTCAAATGAGGCAAATAGACGAATCAACATTTGAATTATGAAGTTTTTTTTCTGATCCATTTGTACTTGTTTGTATTCTTCCCTCCCTACTGTACTGCTCACATTCACCAGAATCAGTCGTAATTCTGTTCAATGCAAATAACTGTTTAGCATAAAGGCAGAATCACACTCAAGGTGCTTTGGAGTATCAAATGATTGGAGCGTGTGTATCAGAGATGTATTTGTGATTACTTCGTCAGTACCCATTTTGACAGATCCCCCCTCCAACCAGGTCCCTGTGTCTGAAGGAAACATAGTGTTAATACGACCTCACCCAGGCTTCTGTGCTGTAATGATCTAAAATTAAAATGAAATTAGTTACTTATTTCATCATCTGAAATCCTCATTAGTATTAATCAAAAATAAAATAAGATTTTTTGCACAGCTATACCTCTCATTACATCCAAGCACACTCTCCCTCCTCCTGTCCCTCTTCTCTCTCTCTCACGCACCTAGATTACACATACACCTATTCACCACACACATACACACACCAGGCATTCAAATTAGGTATTGTGATAAGAGGACACATGGTGCAATTACCGTTTGGATGGTGGTGGAACTGTGGCACTTTCTGATTGGAGGAGAGGACCAAACAAAATGTGTCATGATACCTCTGCTTAGTGCTTGGCATCTGTCTTGGTATATTTATTTCATTTCATGTTACACTATCAGTTGATGGCACAGATCTTTGTCTTTATACATGATGGCATCATATTATTTTCCCTTCCCACCAACTAAGACTCTCAGAAACTACTAAAGTAACTTTTTCTTTTATTTTAGGATTCCCTATACTGTCTCACGGTAATCTAGTGAAAGCATGAAAAGGAGTTCCAGAGATTGTAACAGGGTAGGAGCTGTTGAAATCTCTGGATGCTGCAGTTCATTTTTGAGATGAGTGTTTGTGCCAAATTTGAAGAAATTCTCTCAGGTCATTTCTGAGATGATTTTTTTTTTTTTACGACAAAATTAGGTCTTACCAAAAAATGTTTAAAAGTTAATTAAACTAACCTGGCCGCATCATGGTGATCAGGAAAGTCTCAGGGCAGCAGAAGCAGAAGTCGTTTCGAGATGTCTTCTGATCTGATACGAGTATATCTTGGCACTCTTATAAGGATGGTTAAATAATACAGTTTTGAACCTTTTCATTTTGCTCTGATCTATTATTTGCAGTTTTTTTCACATGGAGGTGCTGATTTTCACACATGGGTTTTCCTCTGGTATAGGGTTAGGGCATTTCTCATTCACTCGGCGTGGGAACCCTGTCCTTCTTTGCATAAAACGGGACAGGCTGTGTTGACCAAATGGGGTTTTTCCTCATCTGCTTTACCCCTTCAATGGGTGCTTTTGTTTCCACCCATGTAATGTTAATTAATCTAACACTGTACACTAAAGGTTAAAAAGGCCAGAGGATATGGAGCATCTGGACAGAGGCTCCTCTCTGTCTGGAGAAGGTGTGGTTCTGGAGATCAGGCAATACACATACAAGTTATTTGGGCTGAAACAGGAGGGGATCTTGTGGTGGCAAAAACGAAACAACAAAGGCTTCTCGAAGTTTCGAGAATTTATTACAATCCCCTGTCTAACCAAAGGGAATAACCAGTAAATAATAAACAAGATAAACAATAAACAATACTTTAATGCAAGCAAGGACGTGTCAGCGTAACACCAATATACAAAGCTGTTATCACAGTGAGGTTAGTCAGGCCTCTGCCACTACAACGTTAATAACTGAACTGAACTAGTGTTGGTTTAGTGTGTGAGAGTGTACGTCATGTCAACAGGTGGTCCTTTAGGCAGTCGCTAAAAAGCAAACACTGGGAGCAATAGTTCATTGTCTATCTCAAGGGTCACTGACAGCATGTCTGGGTCCCTGACAACATGTCTTTGGTTTTGTCTGTGTATGAGTTGTTGATGTTATTGTTATTTAGACATACAGGCCTAGTCATTTTTGAATGGATTTAATTTAAATAAGCTGCAGGGGAACTCCAGGCAGAGGGCCGTGACCCATACATGAGCTGTTGGAGTAAAAATAATGGTCCAAATATGGGCCAGTTGTGATCAAGCACCATTTATTTCCAACATTCAGTAGTACAATAATCACAGTCTCAAAAGGTGTTCAACAAGTCACAAAAATACTCAATGATCAGAACAGTCAGAGCTTGGTGCAGTAGGGTTTATCCCACTGAGAAATGAGTTTAAACCTGAGCCTGTCCTGGTCCCTGTACTAATGCTTTACAGAAAGCACTACCTTTTATTTAAACTATTTTGGATATTCTTAAATCCAATATAATTTGCTCAAAAATAATGGTGTCATCTTTCTTCTATGAAATCCCCGCCCTGACCAGATGGGGCTTTCCTTCATTTCTAATTGTGTCAGGGTTTCTCCTTGTGCAGGGCTCAAATTAATTTATTGCTCTTGTGCTGACTTGTATTTTTAATGTCAATTAATTAATGTCAGTTTGATACATAGACCAAGGTTCTGGTGGATGCACACAGTAAATCTAATTGGTTTGCATACTGTGCCTGCGGTGCAGTCTGGTACAAAAGGGGGTGCTTACTTTGGCTAGCGCTTCTAGGTACTTTCCAGTGCTCAGTGCTTTTCCCAACAGACCCCACCTCAGTCCTTTCCTAAAGGTCTGAGTGGGTGGGGCAGACACAGATGGTGGTGGGGCAGGGCGGTGTGGTAGGAGGCCTGCTGGAGGGCTCTGCATAAGTGAGAAGAAGGATTATGAACTTGATCAGTTGTGGGACAGGGAGCCAGTGGAGTTTGTGGAGGATGTGAGTGGGTTCTGGTCTGGATGAAGAGCTATAGAGAATGCTGTTTTCCCCCCAGTTTCCTATAGAAAATCTGCATATTTCAGTGCAGTGTTATTAATGTGAGGATAAATCGTACCTGGCCAATAATTAATAATAATAATGCGATTAGGCAATTATTGTGACAGGCCTAGATGTAGGTTTTGATACAAAAAAAAATAAAATCTGAGCAACAAAACTGAACTCAGTCCCAGGAGTGAATTAAACTCTCATTTTTTGTATCATCTCTTATCATCCATCTTGGCACAGTTTTCGGATGCTGCCTGTTGGTCTGACCTTCACTATCAGCTCATTTTGCGCTCTTGGCCTCAGATATTCCTTAGTCGCTTAGATCTCAGTTGCATCCCACAGCCTCTATGACTGAAGAACCTGTAACACATTCAAGGCCACCAGAAATGAGCAGTGCTATCTATCAGACTGCAGCATTTTTCACAAACCACACACAAGTGATTAAAACAAAAAGGGATTTGTGCACATGTGTAAAAAGATATTTGTACCGTTGAGCAACGCATTGATAAACGCCTCTGCAAATACCAATATCTAAAGTAATTTTGTTGTCTAGGAACAGGCCTTTCATAAAGTGCAGTTTTGATGCAGATGCATCCTCTAGTTGTGACTGCTTTAAAGATACAGATAAAGTTTAGTGGTGGACTGATATTAGACACCACAAATGCATGGTCGTCAAAAATAATGAATACATACTTTTCTTCAGACGTTTCCCAGGTTCTTCTGCACACATTGATGTTGCAGTCATGCAGTAGCTGTAATATGTGTGTGTGTGTGTGTGTGTGTGTGTGTGTGTGGGGGGGGTTTCTCCAGATAGAGAGATGCTGATCTATTTTTGTCTTTCTCGCAGGAGAAGGTTAGCCACTATTTGATATGAAATTTTGTGTAAACCCCTGTGTGTGTGTGTTTGTGTGTGTGTGGTATCCTGTTAAACGAGTGATTTGTATCTCACTCCTCCACTGCTGCACAGGTTTTTTCTTTCTTTTTCTGGCTCCTGCACCATCAAACACAAGTTCTACTTGTTAGACAAAATGAAAAAGATGGCCAAGGCTCAGGAGGAGAAAATCCAAAATGCATGAATAACGTCTAACCTAATGTGCTTGTCCTCTTGATGGATGTACTTTCATTGTTTCAGATGTTGCCATGCCTTCCTTGACACCTGGCACTCATTTTGACAGGATTCAAAGAAGCGTATATAGACTATGCTATGCAACTGCAGGCAACTTATTTATAGCATTTCAGAAAATCTACCTTCACCTCTCCTCTGCTTGGGTGTATCCTCTTCTCTGTTGAAACTTCCTCTTAACATGTAGTATGTTGTATTTATGCCTGTGCGGTTCACTTCCTGTGTGAATGTATAGTGGGGGAGTATGTTTGGCAGCTGTATAACAAACAAATTGTGTTTTTTCCTGTCATTTTTAAAACTATGTATCACACCTGGTAGTTCATTGGATCATAAAACATATTTGGGCTGGCTGAGACAGACTAATGTGTGGAGGTGGAAGAGGTGGGATGCACTCTTTCTTTCCCACAGTTGTAAATTAGTAGCAGTTGCTACAACCAGACATGAAACAGGTCAGAGGTCAGAGGTTAATCCATAGAGACCCTAACCAGGCACAGGGAGGAAATGCAAACTCCACCCACAACCCAGAACCTTCTTGCTGAGAGGCAACAATGCTAACCACCACACCACCCATGTACCAACTATTTATAATTAAGACTACAATGTCAGTATTCTGCAGTGTTATAAGATTTATTATAAGTATAAGCTGCATCTGAAACTATCAATAAATGGAGGATTACATAACTCCCTCGGGGTTGAAGTGACCAGCTAATGATTTTACTCCCACATTTTTGTGTAGCCCTATTCTATTGCTATCTATTACTTTCGTAGTACTTTTTCGTGTTTTAGTTGTGATTTAATACTTCTCCAAACAAATTGTAAAAGAACTACTCTTTGCTCCCAAAAATGTCCCCTGGTCATCGGGCATCAGTTATTTTGGTACAAAATGCAGTTATTTAGGAAATCATTTAGATGGTGCAGGGGCTTGGCACTGCCCTGGGGGATGAGTATCTCCTTAATGAATTTCTCTCCCAAACTTTCTTTGCAAAAAGACTGTCACCAAAATACCCTGTGATTTTCCTTTTTCACTGGCGTATGCATTTCTAATTCTGTCCCTGCATTACCCAGACTTTAGCTGACACTAACTACTCCATAGTAGCTGTGACACCATCTTACCACAACTGATTCCCATAGGCTGACAGCTGTTAGCACTTCACAGACGCACAAGTTGTGCATTCCTCTGCTAACCGCTTTAACCTGCTGCTTCCACTGGTGGTCACAGTGTTTGGGTTCATACATCTGGTGCAAAAATCCCCTGCCAAGCATATTTTCTACATTCATAGATTTCATTCAGTTCACAATTGTGAATATCTTAATCTAATTTCATTCCACACCAAAATATAGCCCAACAGCAATCAAGTAAAATTGAATCTAACTCATTTTAGGTAAAAATACAATTTATATGAAAATAAGTCACAGATCGACAGCTTGTGTTATTGAGAATGCTGCTGTGTAGAGCAGATGTTTGCCCTGATGTGATTAGCTCAAGCAATTTGTAGTATAAGGCTGAGTTTTCATACAGTCAGTGTTTATAATGGGTTGTGAGAACTGTGTGTCACTTGTCACTTGAATGCAGCATTGAGTAGTAACAGTATAGATAATCAACTGAATGGTTTTAAAAAAGTAAATATGGCACCAATATATTAAATAAAAACTTAAGTAAAAGTAAACAGATGACTTACACTTGAGTCTGCATTAATTGAGTCTGATTTGTGAAGGCAGTACTGAAACAGAATTCAAAAAGCATCTTATCCTCCTTTTGAGGATGTTACACCCCAGTTTACTGCCCCTTTTCCATTTCCTCTGTCTTTCCGCTGTCTTCATGTGTATACTCCTTATCTGGTATAGTGTCCTGTATAAGATGTGTCTTCGTGAACATGTAGCTTTTCCATCCCTAATTTTGACAGTTTTTAATTGTTTACACACATCCTGACGTAACCTCCTCCATTCTTATCTCTATAAAATGCATCTGTATCCTGTTGTGGATACATATACAGTCTATGGGTGGATATCAATCTGCAATTGACCCTTCGCCAACTCCTCCCACAAACGGCTATTGTCCAATCCTACGTTAGCAACCGTAACTATAGGCCTGGCAAGCTTTCCGCAGTGAGTCATTACGTTTGCTTTTGTGGACACATTTTGAGACTAGGACGAAAAACATTTGTTTGTAGAGAAGGATGTTGTTGTTGCTGCTGCTACCACGGCAGCGGCGGCGGCGGCAGCAGCAATATAGAGATGTTCAGATACGAGCGGACTTTTTTTCGACTTGAGCAAGTGTAAATATGGGGATAACCATATGTTCACCTCCGAAATGACAGCTGTACTTTTAGGGCTTTTACCTGGGCTTTTAGGCGAGGGATCTTCCAGGCAGGGACTGCTTTCACTGACTGATACAGCGGTGGGAGAGAAAGAACAGCAGTGAAAGCTGTATGTGGTTCACAATCGCCCCAAAACTTAGAGTTTGACAACGTTTCATGACCAGTGAAGTCTTCGTGGGTTGATAGACGGTAAAATTACCAGTCCTTACTGCTGCTCTGTACATTGTCCAGTTGCTCTGTACATTGTCCAGTAGTGTCGTTGAACAGACGTTTTATCCTCCTGCGCGAGTCACGTCACTGAAAACTATGAATGATCTTTGTGACTTCTTCTCTCTATTATCTCAGAACAGTTTATCCAGAAATTTTCTGATATTTCCTTTGAAATCGATACCAAATATTGCCAGGAGCATGGCTGGGAGTGAAAGCTTGCCCGGCGTAGCAACAGTAACCAAGGGGGCGGGGTTTACGCGAAGGGTCAATTGTCTGTTTGACCTTTCTTTGGCATGCCGGGTTTTGTTTTTCTCCGGACAGATACCTCAGATGTCATAAAAGCATGGTACATTGATTGAGCAGCCATATTGCAAGGTTACTTTACACATACTATCTACTAAGAGCTTTCATATCCTAGTTGGCCCACACATTAGTGGTCATATCAGTTACTACATGTGTTATTGACCACACATCCTGTAGATTAGGAAAGATTCATCCATAAAAAAACATACAAATTTTCACTTACACATTACATTTAATAAATTAAGAGGTTTGGATTTAGTTTTAGATCTGGAGTTCAGGACCCATCAAAATCTTATGTGTGTGATTTTTCCAGATCTAAACACTGATCTTGACACTTTTGTGTGAATGAGTGTTTTTTAAATTTTTTTATACAACTACTAATATATATATTTTTTCAATTTCTCTCTCAGATAAGTTTCCTCTTCAACCAACACCAAGGCTTAACAGAGGACCACAATGCACTCCACTGCACAGATGAATGGTCAGCACCATCAAGTTGGACTACCCTCTCCCAGGTCTTCACAAGCTGCTAATCTGCTTACCCATAACAACAATAACACAATGTGGAATCAACAAACCGGAGAGGCCAATAGTTCCTGCCAGTATATGATGGTGCAGTATCAGCCAGCTTCTTTGCATCAAACAAACGTATTATCAAATAATCTCCAGAATTCAACCAACATGCAAAGTGGAAACCCTCCGTTGCAGATCATCAATGCCCCAAATCACAATTTTTATCCGAACTCTGCTCAGCATCCAAATCCCAACATGACGTTTACATCCCCTCCTCAAAACAGAGGGGCACACTGGAACCAGCCAGTTTCAGTTCAGCAACAACAGGCAATGTGGACACAGGCCGGTATCTCCTCTCATCTCCCGCCTCAAAGGGCCCCTAAGAAGTTGTGTCCTAAAGCCTATCCTGCACATGTTACAACAGCTACCTCACTGCAGCGTCAACATACAGTACGCCATACAGTTCACACCAACACATTAGTGTCTTCTGCTGCACACATCACCCAGAGCGTTCCTAACCAGAATCACAGAACACAGCATGCAATCTGTTCTTCCGCCTCCCCACCAAATTATCCTACAGCTGTTCTTCATTTAAAAAACCAGAGTATAACTACAAACTCATCATCAAATGGACAGATACAGCACAGTCCCATGGCGACTCAGCAATACTTGCTTCTTCCTCACAACTCTCAAACCAGCCGTCCCTCGGTTCCTGCTGCTGATGCACGACACCAAACGACGCACAGCTACGAAGCAGTTCAGGAGATTGCAAGAATCGTGAATAATCTGCGTAATTGTGAGCGGCTGGCTGAGAACAGAGCGAAGGAGTGTAACCAAACTGTGCAGCCTGTGGCGTCGGCTAATGCTAATGGCCGTAACCTGAACATTCCCCAGAGTGTTATGCCAAGAGCACATCACATTGTAAACGTACCACTTCAGCAAAGCTCTGTAACAGATGTTGCCTATGTCCTAACACCAGTAGGAGGTAGTGGCATTGTATATAGAGCAGGCGGTGCATCCGTACCTCAGAATGGCAGCCCTGCAAAAGGATCTTCAAATGATCCATCATGTCTGCTGAGGCTGATGCTGATGAACGATAGCCCTTCATGCCAAAGAAGTCAGATGCAATCATCTGCTGCAAACGACAGGGAAAAACCTGAAATGCTCTCATCGGTCCCACGGAACGACACCCATTCGTCTCCTGGTGGCACAGGCACAAGAGCTGTTGCAGTTGTGCTGCCATTGTCACAAGAAAGCAACCAGGGTGCCAACAAGGATACCTCTTCTGACACCACCAGTTGGCCAGATAAGTGTCCTCAAACAGATACATTTTTGAGTTATCCTCAGAAGTTACCTTCTTCGCCAGTTGTAGAAAAAATGAGTGATTGTACTAGAGAAAATGTTATGGCTATGCAAGTAGACCAATGTGTTGCATCAGCTGCTGCAACCCCCGAAGTGCCGGAAAGTCAAAACGGAAACACAGACAGAACTGAGATAACAACAGATCCAAAGGCTGATGTTTTTGACCTGTCTTCTGTCCCAACAACCCCATGGACATATAACTCATTGGTCAAGTTAATAAAGGAGAGCGAAGAATCCCAGATGGCATTAGAGGAAAATGATTCTTTTAATAAAATAGGCAACATGTTTTGGGATGGCAGTTTGAAAAATCTGGCACTTAAGCTCAAGTCAGGTTGGTACAGAACTTTAATCGGTTCTGTCGGAGAATTCTGCAGAACGTATGCAACGACAGACTCTGTCATATTATCACAAGTCACTCAAAGCCCAGAGAAGCAAGCTGAAAACTACCATGTCCTCAAAGATAATGAAACGTACTCAGAACGTCCTTATACATCATCATGGTTGAATGTCAACAAGCATTTAGATGATATTGAAAAAGAGTTTGGATACCCGATGTCTTTGACGTACAGTCTCAACATACTTAAAAGTCTCTGTCAGCCAGATCAGGTTGGGAAAGTCAATAGTGTGCCTGTGCAAATGGCAAGTGATGTGCCACCCAAGGTTTTCCCACCAACAGAGGTAGAGTCTGTGGACTCGGGTGAAGAAAAACAAGCCTCTCCTGCTAAAGCCGTCTCACCTCAAACTTCATCTCCTGGCAGGACTGAAAACGACGATTCCAGTGATCCATATTACTCGTTTAAAATCGAAGTTTTGCCCCCAGAAGAGGCCAAAATGATCTTTCAGAAAAGTGAGATACCACAGAGTACAGACGTGGACAGTCAGCCAAAGGAAGCCATAAAAAGTTCTGCAGAGGACGAGCCCCCTGATGCCAGAGGCGCTGCATTGAGAAACGTGAACGTCGTCTGCTGCATTGACAAGTGGATGGAACAATTTGTTGGGTCTTCTCAGAGTAAATGCAAGTGCAATGAAGAGCAACGTGATAAACCCTGTGCTGAGATGGAAGCAACAGCAGTACAGAAGAACGATGAACTGAGTGTGATCAGGTCTGACAGTAAATCCCCCTCTCCCATTGTACGATTGGTTCGACAGGGGAACAATGATGTCAGGCCAACTATTGACCTAATTGAAGACGATGAACAACCTGACTCACAGAATATCTCCCACATAACCCTTAATACAAGCATTATACTCCTAAGTGAATCTGAAGATGAAAACCAGCCCAGCGGTGAAACTCCCACCCAGATCTCAGATCCTGGGGATCCGACATTGAATCCTGACAAGGAGTGTTCACAAGATCCCTTGAAGCCTGAAGAAAGTGCTCAGTCGAGCAGTTCAGACCACAGCATGAAAGAAATCCAAAACACATTGGCCCACACGTCGGCCCATGAAGAAAATTGTGCACAAGCTCAGCTGACATCTACAGACTCATCAATGGAAGTGGAGGAACAAACTGAAATGAGTGGGACAGTTGCCCCCCAGCAACAGACTAACTTCAGTGTCACACAAACACATGAAAGTGTTCAATTAAAAAGGAAGACACCAAGCACTACTGACCACATATTTCCATCCCTGGAGAATGCAAAGAAACCCAGACCCTCTGATGATATGGATACACAATCTGCTTTTGAGGATGCAAAATTAAAAAAGGATTTTGTTGATGCAGAGAAACCCAGACCCTCTGGTGACATGGATACACAATCTGCTTTTAAGGATGCAAAATGTAAAACAGATTTTGTTGATGCAGAGAAACCCAGACCCTCTGATGACATGGATACACAATCTGCTTTTGAGGATGCAAAATTAAAAAAGGATTTTGTTGATGCAGAGAAACCCAGACCCTCTGATGACATGGATACACAATCTGCTTTTGAGGATGCAGAATGTAAAAAGGATTTTGTTGAAGCAGAGAAACCCAGACCCTCTGATGACACGGATACACAATCTGCTTTTAATGATGCAAAATTAAAAAAAGATTTTGTTGATGCAAGGAAATCCACACCCTCTGATCATATGGATACACAATCTGCTTTTAAGGATGCAAAATTGAACAAGTATTTTGTTGTTGATGCTGCTCATGGTGAACCTTCAGCCTCAAAGAGAACTGTAGAGCTGGCACTGTTCGGCTCAACGAGCAAGAGAAAGTGCCACATTTCTTCTTCTGAGTGTTTCTTTGGTGGAGCAAGGGGGGCTCCAGCTGTTCTCAAGGTGATCCTCAGTCCTCCAAAGAGAACGCCCAGCGTTCCTCCTTCGGTGCTTTCAGTCAAGCAACACATTTATGAAAAGTGGAGGAGAAGTTATCCACAGCCAATTAAAATTCAATGCAGAAGAACACGGACAAAGAAGTCTGCCTCTGCTTCTTCATCAGCGGAGACTTCGAAGAAAGCTGAAACAGAGGCCCCAATGACCAATAACGAGGAGCTGCCAGGGGACCCTGAATGGAGGATCCGCAATGGAAATACCAAGTCTCGTCTAAGTAGGAAGAGGAAGAGGTCCTCCAACAGACATAAGGTTAGGGAGGAGAAAAAGATGAAGCATGACGAGAGAAGTGACGCTGAGAAAGGAAGACTTGCTGTGACGCCTGTGCTGAAGAACAGCATCCTGAGGTTCTGTGTGCTGCCCAACACCTTCAACCTTGTAGACGGATCCAACGAGAGAAAGCAAACCCCCCATCCCCCCTCGGGTAAGTCACACTATTAAGATTATTGGACCCTGTTGGTAACGATCAAGACCGATAGAGTGACACGATGATGTGTAACGTGATACATGAAATCATGTTGTGCTTTTGTTGAAAGTGTTCAATTATCTTGCAATTGAAGCAAACATTAAAGTCAGTGTTTAATATAGCACCAACTTACAACAGACGGTACAGACTGTTTTCTTTATAACATTGACTGGTGTCAAGTAGAAATATTGAATTATGTTTATTGTTAGTGAAGTAAAGTTTCATTTTTTATTTGCACTCTCATATTTTTATTTACACAATTCTCTGTATTTGTATGTAGACCTCTTTGACCATCACTGTTTGCACCAAGCCTGATGATTTTTTTTTCTTTTTTCTTTTTCCAGATGACGGTGACTTTGTTGAAGGAAAGGAGAAAAATGCCCGTATTACTATCTTAAAGACAAAAGGTAACAAATCCAACTACAAAATGTACAGATTGTTGTTGTTCTTTGTCATCAGTGTGATGGTATCTAACTCATACTATGTTTTGCATGTTGTATAACCATGTTTGTAACTTAACTTCTCACCTTATGATACGTGTTCATTTGACTGACCCCTGCTGTGACAGCATTGTGAGTCTGACATATTGAAACAAATGGTTAAAGGTTGTGAGACAGAGAGGCACCAGTAACAGCAGTGACCTTGTGAGATCTCAAGGGATTGTTGAGTCTTAGATTGTTGGCGAACCACCTGGTATGCCATATATTTTGACTATTGATGTGTTTTGGGAACAATAAGGATAGCAGATCTGGGAACATCTTGCTCACTCACCCACTGACTGACTGTTCATGCGGTTGTATGTGTGTCCAGTCCAGTTTTTACACTTACCTTCTATGAACTATCTGCACCGTAGGTACATGGTCTTCCCCTCCCAAGGACAAGTTCAAGCCTCGGCGCACAGCTACCGAACAGCTGTCCTCCGTCGCCTTTCAGGAGTTTCAGAGAAAATACATGAAGGCGATACAACCGTCCACAGCCAAATAACATCACAAGCTGTTGAATACTTTTCTTCTGTCATGTTCTCGCTTTGGTTTTAATACTGTGTATTAACGAAGAAAATTGCCAGGTTGCGTCTTCACCTTGTGAGTTTTACTGACTGTCATGCAAATTATTTATGTTTGGGATTCAGTATTCATCTTTTTACACATAAAGTTTTCTATTTACATTACCTGTAAAAACCTACAACCTATTTATGCTTTCAGCTTTCTCACAAAAAGTTGTATTTTACAAGATCTGTAAGAAATCTGTCAACTGTATATTTTAGCTATACATTTCTATTTTTCTACATTTATTTTGTATATTTTTTTTAACTTTAGACACGTTTTTAATTTTTTATGTGCATTTGAAATTTCTGTTTTATTTTTGACATGAAAAATCCTATTAAAATCACACACAAAAAAAAACATAAATGAATTGTCATTCATCTTGGTAATCTTAATTAATGCCAACTAAACTCTTAAGTTTGGGAATATTTTTCTCCTAAGAAGTGAGAAGTTGCAACAAGTTATTTATGCATCATTTCACAATATCTATGTGTGTTTAGCACTTTATTGGGAAATTAACTTTAGACCAGAATCACTTTGATATCATTTTGTGCCCAGAGCAAACTGAAGCTACAGTGAAACTTGAGGGAATGAACAAACAGAAAACATTCATGCTAAAGCTGTTTTGTGTACAGCCTTTCTTTCCCTGGCACCTGGACCATCCTGAGGTTTAATCTCCAGCTGATGCACAGTTCATGACTTCTGGCCAGTTGGTTAAAGCTACACTGTTTTTGGGCAAGTGATCACCATCATGGCCTCTGGCTTATGGATTTGAAAATTATAAATTACCTCTTGGTCTTATGTTCAAGGAGATTTTCCTATTAGTTTTATTGTTGTAAGGTATACGCTTATTTCTCTTAAACCCATTTTGTGTAGCTATTTATTTCTCTAAACATGTTTGGAACAGCTTCCCTGAGCCAAAAGGTGGCAAACATTGCAGAGTGAATGATGAAGGAGGTCGACAGCAGGGAGTCTTATTCAAACTAACCTGCGGTCTCATTTTGTAAGAAATGAAATGGAGAGACTCAATCATACATGGACCACGAGGCAGTGGCAGTAACAAAGCAATTTCACTTAGATGTGCTAGTTAAAGGGATAGTTCAACATTTTGGCAAATTGGCCCATTGCCATAATCGCTATAGTCATAGCAGTAGGTTCATTACCTTTAATTGTAGGTGTAAGCTATTTTCAGTACGGCGGAGCGCAGCAGCTGGCTGCTCAGAGCTACGCTATGGAGGCTAATGGAATTTCTTGGTTTCCCTCATTAAACTCATCAAATTCAACATCCCAAAACTCCACAGCGCTTTTGTAGACAAGTTGTGAGCTGCACAACCACCACGCTATAAGATAATGACGGAACGATACGAAACGGAGCCGTTTTCGAGGTAAATTCATACAAAACCGCTGATGCGCGTTGCGTTCAGGGACAGTTTTTCAGCAAGCAGTCTCCGTATTTACCCTGTATTTACCTCGAAAATGGCTCCGTTTCGTATCGTTCCGTCATTATCTCATAGCGTGGTGGTTGTGCAGGTCACAACTTGTCTACAAAAGCGCTGTGGAGTTTTGGGATGTTGAATTTGATGAGTTTAATGAGGGAAACCAAGAAATTCCGTTAGCCTCCATAGCGTAGCTCTGAGCAGCCAGCTGCTGCGCTCCGCTGTACTGAAAATAGCTTACACCTACAATTAAAGGTAATGAACCTACTGCTATGACTATAGCGATTATGGCAATGGGCCAATTTGCCAAAATGTTGAACTATCCCTTTAACTATTTATTAAAATTGGATCATCAAACAAATCAAATACATGAAACTCTCCTGTTCAAGAAATTGCAGTCTGGAAGCACCATCCCAAGAGAGTGAGAATTCATTGATATTTAATACTTCGCACTATGTGTGTGTGTAATTAATTCTTATTGGTCAGAAACAGGTGGGGAGTGGCTGTGGTTTAGCCCCCTTTTTTGGTGCGCTCAGGCTGACACAGGTTGATCCCATCTTCTCAGCACACAAACCTCTGGACCTGAAACAAAGCAGAAATCTTCCCTACACTCCCATAACTTTTTTGTCCCGGGTCTCTGAGAGTCCAAGGCCATAAAACAGATAATTCAAAACCCTTCTGCACAATATTTCTATTCAGGAGGCCACACAGGCCTCTCATCCTCTCCTCCCTTCGGCCTTGCAGATGTTTTTCTTTCAATGTGGCTCTGTGTGCTCACAACGTGCCTCTGAATGAGCAAACAGGATACTGGTATTTACTGCATTATGAATTAAGCTCAACACACATCTATAGGGTTTGCTCACAAGTTCCAGTTTTCGTTAAGCTCAATGGGTTAGTCAAAAATGTAAGATACAATAGGTTAGTTAAGAACATGAGACTAAACTTTACTGCCACTTGAAGTGAAAACATAAACAGGTAGGCTACATAAATCCCATGTGTCCTGGCACTTCTCTCTCCATGTGTTAACCCTTCGTAGCATGGGGCTAATGCTTGACTCCCTCTCATTCTTCAACAGGACACAACAGCTCAAAAACATTTCAAAAACAACTTGCATAAAGACAAAAGTTCCACAGCACTCAGGATTAACTTGTTTAAATGGGTAAAATGTGTAAGTGCTCAATCTACTAAAACAATCATTAGTGAGATATATTTGGTGTTGATTAGTGTTCAGTGTTAGCTCTGAGGTAACTATGTGCAGTTTGACAATCTCCAGTGACAGTGTTAGTACCTTCTGTATAAATTTAATCATGAAAAATAATACCTTAAAAATTACGCCATCCTTTGAATGTGCCCCAAAAAACACTGAAGTGTCGTGCGAAGCATAGGGGCCCTGCTCTCTTTGTCCTTTGTAGAGCTGGGCTCTGGAAAAAACTGAAAACATGAGTATGTATATGAGGATTGTACTGCATCGACGACGTCAGAGCCCCGGGGTGGAAAAAGTGGGAAAAACCATTTTCCAAAATGGAAATTTGTAAAGATGATTGGTGAAGCAAAAGCCACCTGTTAAAATACATATTATATAAAATATAAAATGACCATTCAGCTATTTTTCCCCGCTTTTCCCACCCCGGGGCTCTGACGTCGTCAATGCAGTACATACTCATGTTTCCACAGCTTTTTCCAGAGCCCAGCTCCACAAAGGACAAAGAGAGCAGGGCCCCTATGCTTCTATGCTTTTTTTTTGGCACGTTCAAAGGATGGTGTAATTTTTAATTCTCTCTGACACGGGTTCAGCTTTATTTCATCAGTCAGTAAAACATTTGTGTTCTGTTTTATTTGTTAATCAGTAAGACACAATATTAACTTCAGTTAGTAAAGGTAAACATGACAGTTTTCACCCTAACATTAGGTATATTTTTCAAGTATCTGTACTTGAATTTATTTGTTTATTTATTTATTTGAATCCTATGACTTTTACCACACTACACATAAAAGATAAATATTGTACTTTTTGATCCCACTACATTTCTGTGAAATGCCTGTTACTCTAAAACTGAGCCCTTAGGGAATTAATCTCCTGCCATTCATCATTCAGCTGTATGTGTTCATTTGACCCCTGCTGTAACAGCGTTGTGACATACAGCGGAGGGTCAAATGGAAACATGGTTAAAGGCTGTAAGACAGAGAGGCACCAGTAACAGCAGTGACCTTGTGAGATCTCAAGGGATTGTTGTGTCTTAGATTGTTGGCGAACCACCTGGTATGCCATATATTCTGCCTATTGATGTGTTTTGGGAACTATAAAGGATAGCAGATCTGGGAACATCTTGCTCACTTTAGATTTTAGACTTTAGACCTTTATTGTCCCTCGAGGGAATTTCTTTTTCACATGACCATTTCTTCACATTTCGCTTCACCAGACACATACAAACGCATACAGATTACAACACATTGCCACACATTTTTACACTCTGGCCAGGTTATGTTGGGCTCTTGTTAAGGGTCGCAATGACGGCCGGTATTAGGCTTCTGCTGAAGCGAGCCCTTCTGCACCTCAGCGCCCTGTATCTTCGTCCTGAGGGGAGGGGGATGAGGTAGGTGTTGAGTGGGTGTGATGGACCTGTTGTGTAAATCTGATAGGTTTGGTGTAGGGAGCCTGATTATTTTGGAAGCTGTGGTGGTTATGCATGTGAGTTTGGCTTTGTTTTTGACAGATAACATGTTGTAGAAGCAGATGGAACAGTATGTGAGAATTGATTGGACCATGCTTTGATACAACAACAACAACAACAGAAGGAGATGGGGGTGACATAGGGTGCTTTCAGTTTACGGATGGCTGACAGTCTTTGATGGCTTTGAGTCCTCCGTGCCTTCTCTGAGTTACAGCGGGGCTCTGTGCAGCACTGCATGTCCATATGACGGTTGTGAACGGGGCTCACCTTTCTTCGTCCAAAAAGACACACCAAAAAAACATCCAAATACCTCCATAGTGCTCGTCTGTAATGTCCCTCTTGTATCGAAGCCCCAACATGAGAAATTGTTCTGAAAAAATTAAATAAGTCTATGTTTTAAGGTTGTTTGTAGCGGAAGCTCCCAGTGTTGCTCTGCCGGAATCTCGCGCGATTTGCAGAGCCGTGAACTGGGTGTCAATGCAAATTGCGCGAGATTTGCACAGACACAGGCAAAGCAGTGAACTGAGACACTGTTTTTTTGGTGTGCCTTTTTGGACGAAGAAAAATGAGGCCCATTCGCAACCGTCATATTGACATGCAGTGCTGCACGGAGCCCCGCTGTAACTGTGAAATTAGAATTTTGGGTGAACTATCCCTTTAATACACAACCTTGTGGTGGTGCCTACCCGTACTGCTTGCAGCCTGTCACTTAGGAAGTTATGGATGAGGTGGATCAGTCGGGTGGGGATGCTGAGCTGGTGTAACTTCTGGATCTCAACCACTGACTGACTGTTCATGCGGTTGCATGTGTGTGACTCCATTCATGAATGCTTATTATAAAACTCAAGAAAGACAGCTGGCATGTGAACACTTTTCTTTAAACTGTTTATTGAATTGACAGAAATGTTTTTGCCACCACAGCAGTGTGTCCAGTTTTTACCTTCTATGAACTATCTGCACTGTAGGTACATGGTCTTTCCCTCCCAAGGAGAAGTTCAAGCCTCTAATGACATGTAATGCTAAATCTCCATGCTCTATCACCGTACGCTCCTTCTAATGGGGTGAAAAGCTACTGACTAGTAGGGCTGGGCGATATAACGATCTCGATACGGGATCGCGATAAATCTTTGAACGATTTCGATAATAAGCTATGGCCCTATTCCTCGATATCACATGAAAGTAAATATGCGCGACAGCAGCCGGCCACACTTCCGTCTGATACTCCGCCTCCTGTCCTGAGCATGCAGAGCTTGTTTGAGCTGCTGCAGCTAAAGGGAGGAAGGATAAGATGGATAGATAGATAGATATACTTTATTGATCCCAAGCTGTGATAAAGTGAAAGTTGTAAAAGAGGGAGGAAATGAGTGGAGGTGGAGCCGATGGCAACTGAAGCGATTGTGAACGTGTGGAGCATCAGTTCGTCTGTCCCGGCTAAAGAAGCCTGTCAGTGTGGAGTCAGAGCAACCTGATGATAGCCTACCACGGTCAGAAAGTGGAGGAAACACGGAGCTGCTTGTGACGTTTATTCTGCGGTAACATGTCTGTTTGCTCATGTACAGTGTGAAGAACATGCGCTAGGCTCAGGCCCCCACATACTCCGGCGTATTTGACTCCGCGGATGTCCGCGCGCACTCGAGGCAGACGAGGACCCAAAGCGGGCGTCCGCCGGTCCCTTCCGTGCAAAGCTCAATTTTTATGACCGCGCGGACTCAATCTGTTTCAAATGTGATACTGTATGCTTGCCTATGAAACCGCAAAAGTCCGCGGACAGTGCGCGCGGAGTCAAATCCACTCACAGTATGCGCCGACAGCCTCTCTCCCTCCCTCTCTCTCTGTCAGCGCCGCGCGCACACACACACGGAGCGTCGCGTCGGAGCGGTGAAGTGAAACAACAACCTGCAGATCACCTGAGTTGACGTGAACTGCGCTCGTGGTTACCGAGTCAGATCAATAAATAGGCTTTATGCACAGCTCCACTACTTCCTGAGCTCAAACAGGCTCCTTTCCTTCCTGTCTTACATTATTGGACAAACTGATGAATCCAGGTGTGTCTGACAGTTGTTGTGACTACTGAGGTCAGAGTCAGACACACCTGGATTCATCAGAGTGGGCTCGGCATAAAGCCTGGTGTCAGAGCAGCTAAATAGCTAAATATTTGTCTACAACCTGTTCAAATAACTAGAAAGACTAAAGCCTCATGATTGACACATTTTAGAGCTGAAACAACAGAAAACAACAGCAACAACAATGTAAATCAAATCAAACTGTGGATTATTGAACTGTTCCACCCTTAATGAACATTAAAGTGAACTCATGTCATCCTCCCAAACTGAACACATTCTCTGGTTTCTTCAGGATTCAGTCAGGATGCTGCTTGAACTGGCAGCGGCAGCAAAAAATACATATCGAGACGATATCGAGAATCGATCAATATGGAAAAACATATCGTGATAACGTTTTTTGCCATATCGCCCAGCCCTACTGACTAGTATCAACACACGAGACCGGATCACAGGGGGAGGTACTGCAAAGGTTTGTCAGTCAGTGCCGTTGTGTCCCTCTCCACGTGATGTGAAGAAGATTCCAGTGATATGAGCAGGGCAGACTGATGTCCTCTTTAATAAGATCAGCAACACTGTGGTTAAACTGAGATAAGCCACACAGACACACTGACCTCCAGTCACGGTTCTTTCTGAGGCAGGCTGAAGTTTCTCATGGTCAAATGCTTGGAGTTATTGGGTTGAATTTCACTGCACTTGGTGTATTTGCTCATTTCAATGAGTGTTCATTGATCCCTGCGTGCAGGGTTATACCCCTCTACTAAAACCCTGTGCACCCAGATTCAGCTCAAATATTAACCTGCTGTTGGCACATCTGTTCAACAGGTGAAACAGCATGCTGCCCCAAAATGACCACATGTGCATACCAATGCTTTTTCAGCAGTGGGTGTGCACCAACAGTTTTCAGATCACTGATTGAAATTTGACCAATTTAAAAAAGGATTCATATGTCAACTTAGGACAAACAATATTTTCACTAAAACTTTCCTCGGATGCTGTTTGAAAACTTTGATTCTCAATGACCAATTCAAGCAGACAGATTACCTCAGCATGGTTTCATATTTATTACATTCGTCATAGATGTGAGAGGTTTTCCAAACCCTAGCTGTTGTGGCATATTTTTTTATTAATCGATGTGCTGACTAAGTACTTTTTGTAGCTAATCACTGGTGTAGTATAACGCTATACCTAACTGATGCCTTTACCCAGCTGCACATGTTACTGTTTATTCAATAGGCTGTGCATATGACAACCTGTGCAACAGTCCAACAGGAGGAACAAGGCTCCTGGTATGTTATCATGACTGGTAGGTGTGGTGGCAAAAAATGTTACTTCATTCAATAAAGAATTAAAAAGAATATCTTCACACGTCAGCTGTCTTTCTTGAGTTTTAATAAACATTCATGAATGGAGTCACACAAACACAACTGAACAGCAGCACAGTCAGTGAGTGAGTGGTCTGAAGATGTTTCTCAGGGCCGCGCTCTTATAGTTTCCAAAACACATGCCAAATAGACAAAATACGATACTCTCTCATGGGATTGTCTCCAGCCCGAGTCTTCACCTGCTTAACCCTCGCTCCATGTCACTGTAGCTCACAGCTCTGTCTCCACAGGGGTCAAATGAGCTGCACATATCATTAGAAGAAACGAAAAGCATATGTTGTCTACATGTGTTCTTCTCATCAGTTCACACAGAGGTTTCTTACACAACCTTAAAGGGTGTACATAGGTTACTTCAAAACTTCATCAGAAACAGTCATATAGTCTTTGGTTACACAGTCCCGCATAGACACACATGAGTTATATCAAAATTTCCCATTACATAGGATAAGGCCCTTCAAATACATAATGACATAATGAACATGACTACTAAACAGCAACATGAGTACTTAGCACTCACCAATGAAATGAGGCCTAAAGAAAACACAGGTTGACATAATCACATCAAGAGTTTGTTGGGGCAATTAGCCCACTGCTTTGGTCAGGTCACCAAAATATAAAATATAAAATACAATATGAAAACAACAGTGGGAAACCTCCAAAAGAATAGAAAAAAGGTGCCATCCTGGGGAATAAGGATTTGCATTATAACTTCCAGTGTCTGTGTTCATGAACCAGCCTCAGATTGTTTTTTTGTTGCAGAAACAACAACATGAATAGACTAGGAATGACTCACAGTGTTGGTTTTGGGAAGCTGAGAACACACAGTGGGAACGCAGGCATAATCATGTTACTGTTTGTGACTGATATGAGCTGTGGTTTTTCTGAAGATGATTTCTTAATGAGCTGTTTCTCACTTTTTTTTTGCTTTATTGCTGTTGTTACAGAGGTTACGGAGCTCTCAGAGGTTTCACTTTCACTCGCAGATGAGACCACTGCTACACTTACCTCTCATTGCTCTGAGTCACACATCCAATCGTGCGTAATGACGAAGGCAAAACAGCTCATTATGTTGGGGGAGGATCTGTTTTCAATAATTCACATTAGAAAGCAACATTTTTGTGAGCGTCCAGCAAAATTACCCAGTCAACACTAAACCAATATCAAATTTATAACATGCATGTAAAATAAACAGAGGCAATATATATGTGCTTCTTTACTTGTTTGTCCATTTCATAATGAACAGTGTGTGGAGCACCAAACTGACAACTATTTCTACGGCTATGAAATATTTATTGCTGAATTTTGGCTCAATAATCTGGACAAAGCATGTTGTGGAAATGCCCTTTAACTAGTACTTAATTTTATCTTGCAATAGGTGGAGTGTCACACACACAAAGTCTGTATGAGAGTGCACACTGAGATTTGGTTACAACAAATTACATAGGCATGTTGTGGACATTTTTTTACCTGTCCGAGGAGAGTCAAAAAACAAGACCAATGAAACATAAAGCGCAATGATTCTGAGAGGGACACAAGTTGTGTCACACAACACAAACCCACACGGCAGTCTAGTAGCTCAGGGTTGTGCCCACTGAGCAGCGGTTGCAGCCCCTATGCCTCTGGTTATCTCATTCCCAGCCAATAAGATGAGCTCACACAGGTAATAAAACGGATGTGTCCCCAAATGGTGTTAACCCCCCATTTGTTGCTTAACTTTAGGAATTTACAACCTAGATCAGTCTCAGACAAGTTTATACCGAGTTCATCCTGTTACCTACATAAAGTTCACCACACCAGATATTCAACACTGATCATTCTAACAGACTTTCCTTGAATAGGCCTCCTCAAAATTTACACCACAGGCACAAGAGTGGGCATCAAACATTGTTCAATAACATTATTGCATTCTTGCAGAATAAACTTGCAACAGATCAATCGTTGCACTTAGTGCTCATGACATGTCATTGGGCCATTATAAGATTAACTCATATGTAGAGACAGGAAGACAGCGGTTGTGTTTGTTGTGGTTTTTTCACACCTCATTGTGTTGACCTCTCGTTGACATCTCACTGAGGTCTTGGATATGGAGACATCTGCATATTGCCCTATACACTGCAACGTGCAACTTGCACTTCTCTTTGAAGTTCACCTAAAGTTCATAAGCAAACATCTTCAAAGTTCAACTAGGGTCATAAACATTAAAAAAATGCCATTACAAGCACTTTAAAAGTAATTGTGTAAGTTGAATAATAATTCTGTATAGATTCCATATTGATGAAGATGTATGCCTTGTCATATTGTCAATTCCACACAGTATTTTGGATAACAAAACATAATGGAAAACACAAAAAGTGAATGATCCTAAATCACTGAGCAACTTATGCAGGTAATTTCATAGAAATGTACAGTCATTTAAGAAAGCACAGGAAAAACCCTGTCCTGTTCTTAAAGTTCAGGATGGTAGCGCCAAACACTGCTGCAGGTCAGACCGTAGTTTTCTTCTCGAACAGACTCGGGCAGCTCAAACTGAGCCAGCTGATGTAAGAGCCGTCTGATGCCGTGTCCCTCAAACTGGGCTCTCCCAGGATCTCCGATCAGTACTTGGGTGCCCTGGGTTTTGATGCAGCGGTCCAACCAGCCGTGAAGCCTGGTGGCCAGGGCCTCGTCGTAGAACATGTCACCCAGCAGTATCAGGTCAAAATGCTGCGGCTCTGAACCAATCATGTTTTCAGTCACACAAATGGGCGGCTTCACGCCGTTCAGCTCAGAGTTCATGTGGGCTGCAACGGCTGCAACTGCAACACAAGGCAACACATTCAGTACTTTATGTTCCTCAACACAAGCTGATACAAGTACAGTAGTGTTCTGTTGAATTAACAGATAAATAACATTTCTGACCAAATTACACGGCTATTTGATATCCTTTAACCATATGTTGACATTATAAAGACACTGTCCAATAAAACATTTTCAAATCTTTTATCATATTATGCAACCTGCTATTTTAAAGATTTAAAATCTCAAACCAGAAGGAAACTATATGACCGTCCTCAAGATGATGGTCAACCCCCCTCCTATTTTTTTTTTTTGGAATGATTTATTTTATTTTATTTTATTTTGTTTACTTCACTTTAGTCTTTTGAAAGGTGTTATGTCATATCTAAGACGTAATAATCTACATCTATTGTGGAATTGGTGAAAATAACTTGTGTCAGCGTGACCTGGCCAAATAATAACAGGAGGGAGGATGATTTGAAACTTGGAAGACTGTTTATAAACTGTGTCCAAGTGTGAGACACATGGTGTATGATTACAGTTACCAAAAATGTTGTTTATACTGCTCTATAAAAGTTAGGATTTGTGGAGTTGAGTTTGTGGTTGTCTTGAGATATTCTGTCACCAGCACTTGTGTTGACCTGACATTGACCTGACGAAGAGCGCACTGCTCCAAACGTTGTCTCCTTTTTTAGTCCTCTAATCAATTTTTGTATGGGAGCTCTGACTGACTGATAAAACTGACTGACTCAGAATAATTTTTCAGCTACTACAGAAAACTTGGCATCAAGACACAACGGGGGGACTTGGAACTAACAATTTCCTCAAGCCCATTGTTATGTGTGTTTCGACTGTTGCCTGGAGTCCTTGAAAAAATAAACAAATTAGGCCAATCTGAACTCAAATCTTTACAAACTGGTGGGAAAACACAATTGACGGACAATTATCCTAGCCTACTTCATAACCTGTTATTTAAAAAAAAGGCAAAATGTAGCACAACGTTACTTTTTCCCCCCGTCTGTGCAACTATAGGCCTAATCTATGTTTGTTCATGAATACTTGTTCAGTGTTGTGCTTTTCTTATTGTGCTGCAGTGTGCCTGTTGTCCTGTTATGTTTATTTATTTTTTTTAAAAGGAGCACCATGCATACTGCCATGTTCATTTGGATTTATAGAGGCTTACATCTATTTTATTGAAATGTGTTGATGTGGTTTTACATATATTCATTCACAACACACTAACATAACACACTATTAACACAAATACTATTTATTTTCATTTAACCAGGTATGTCAGTAATATTATGAATAATATTGACAACAATATGAAAAACAAAAACAATAATAATACATTGTTAATTTAAATCATTCAAAAAAGTTCAAATATTGATACGAACCGGTGTCAATGTCATTGGCAACAACATGAGCAGCCCCACATCGTCTTGCAGCGATGGCCGAGGCTCCACAGCCGCTGCCCAGATCCAGGACTCTCTTACCCAGACACACTGCAGGATTGTCCAACATGTATCTGCAGCAGAAAGTCACATAAATGAGTTGAGTTGAGATTACTTTACTCATCCCATAGGGCAATTCTGGTTCTACAGCTGACCACCACACCACAATCACATACACAAGCATACATACAATTGAGGAGGAAAGTGCAAGAAGACAGTGCAAAATTGAGATCAGGTAAGATAAAAGTACAAAAGTATAATAAACACATAAGTAGGGCAATATACATAAAAAAAACACATTGTCAACAACAGTACTAAATAAACTACAGCAAGCCAACAAACTAATGGCAGAAGGCATTAATGCTCAGCTGGCTTATTACCAGGGGTGAAAGTAAGCCGGTACGGTCCGGTACTGCGTACCACTAAAAGATTCAGAGGCGGTACGCAGTACCAGGAAGATCAAGAGAGAGATTAAAAAAATAAAATAAAATAAAAAGTAAAAAAAAAATTATAAATCTAATTTCACATGAATTCCCTGTGGTTTGAAATGATTTCTGTGAAATTGTCTCGGTTATTATAACACATAGTGTTACGAGATCCCAACCCGATCAAAGACAGAGACATGATCTACTTTCTGTGCGCAGCAGCGCTGTGCCCTGGGACGTCAGCACCACCTGCAAGCACCTGCAGTGTGCAGCTGTGCACCGCGGAACGCGCGCCGCTCGCTCGCTCACTGCTGCTGCTGAAGACTGAACCTTTTTTTCCGGTACCGTGAAACTTTGCCCTCAGCGCGTCGTGGCGAGTCCTGTCGGGACCGATGCGGACGTTACACGCGGGCCAGAGCACGTGCTGGGTCTCGGTGCGGCTACAGTCGAGCTCGCGGTCTGTTTATGTGAACGCGGCTCCAGCTGCTCGGTGTGCGCCACAGCGGTGGTGCGCGTTTAGACCATAGTAGGCTACATTATGGGGTTTGAAGCAGAGAAAAAACAAACCTGTGTCAAAACAAAGCGGAGCTGAAAAATGAAACAATAAGTCCGTTTTGCACCAGTCTGTGGAAACAGCCTAAAGTGAATGAATGACAGCAACAGTTGTATCATTGAACTACAGCAGATAAAAGTAATGACTACATGACTTTCCGTTTGTGTTGGGGCATATTTACCATTTTAACTCTGTTTTTACTTCATTGTTAAACCACAGTAGGCTAGAGCTTAAATACAAGTTTGATGAGAAACAGTTATTTATTTATTAATTAAATAAAGTAGCCAATTTAGAAGCACATGTTTTTTTCTTCTAATTAAATCGTGGTATTGTATAAGTATCGAGAATCGTGGAAATTTACTAGTATTGATATCGATATAAGAAAGCTCCAGCCTCAATGGCGAGACCGCAGGCTGTTTGCAGCTAGGATATGTTCTTTTTTATTTATTTTGGGGATCAATAGGCTACCTGACATTGTCCTGGGCCAGTGGTTAGAATGGTGGGGCCAGCGATCTTCAAAATTTCCTTTATTGTCTACCCCTGACCCAGCCTTCGAAACGTGTACCACGTTTAACGTTTGTTGCAAAATGTCCCAATTAAAATCAGTAATAATAATAATAATAATAATAATAATAATAATGCCGGGAAAAATAACTTTTGGTAATAGTACCGGCAAGAATTTAAAACTACTTTCACCCCTGCTTATTACAGATAAATGGGACTCAATTACTGCAAAACCACGCACACACACGGACACAAAGATGTCAGCAGTGACATTAAGAGCCTCGCCTGGACAGGGCCTGACCTCCAGGCCAGTAAATGGCCCAGTAGGGGTCGTCAAAAGGCCACAGCTCTGGTCTCTCTCTCCAGAACCTGCAGCTGGGGGTGAAGAGTCTCAGTCGGAGCTCCGGGGTCAGACTCTGCTCCCCGGACGTCTGCGTGTTCTCCGCAATAAAACTCCTGATGAAGGCGTCGTCGTCGTCGGACTGGCCGCTGTCTGAGAAGCACCGCGGGCTGTGTGTCTGCCGAAATGCGCTGGAAAATATTTTCACATAACGACTACAACATCTCGGGGGTTTTAAAAGTCCGAGCATTTTATTCCCGCACGGACGCAAAACAAGCGCGGGACCAAATGGTCCATCAACCCCGACAGAAACAAGGACAATGCAAACAAGGTTCCGCTCAAAAAGGTGTCGACTACGATTATGCAGATATAGATTTCAGATGCTTGTTTGAATTATCCTAAAAATGTTTGCAATATAAAGATTATCGATCAAATATTCTTTTTAATATTATGTTTTTCTTCTTTAAAAAAATTACAGCTATTTAAGCCAGAAAAAAGTCAAATCAATGCACATTTAATGATTTATCAGTCGAATTTGTTATAATATTAGAACCATCAAAAACAACCTTTTTTTTTTTTTTTTTTTACACTTTTTATCAATCAGAGGGATCAGCATGGCCATTAGTAATTCTGGGCCCCCTGAAAAAAATGACTTTTCATCGCAACTTTTTTCCAGGGCAATGATGATGGTGAGTGACAGTAACAGACAACTTGCCTGTCATTCAAATTTAATGCATCTCCACTATGTCTCTTGTTTCTAATGTGAAAATGTCATGTAGCATGTGAGCCTCCTGTATTCATTCATAAGAGACAGTGCACTTTATTTTTCAAAAACAGGGCGATTCTTTCAGTCAGCACTAGTATCCTGTCTGTGCTACATTAGCTGATGACTGAGACTGTCTCAAGAGTTTGTTTTCAGTTGGAAAATAACATTGTTATATTAGAAAGCTGTCAAACTGTTGAAACAGGTGTCAAACAGATTTAAAAAAAAGAACATTAGCCTACTCATAAACATTGAACATAACAATAATGACAGCCCCTTGCTCTCATGAGAAATGGACATGAATTCAGAAATATTTATAAAGAAAGAGAGTCTTGGTCAAAAATGTTTGGTAGACAGGCCTATTCTGCTCTAAGTTCTGCCACACAGCTTACTCACAACCAGTGTGGTGACATTTTTTTTTAAAAATTAAAAATGATGTGAAGATTTGAGAACAACTAGGCCTGTAATAAGAATGTTATGCCT
This sequence comes from Trachurus japonicus, assembly GCF_045865225.1. Classification (NCBI taxonomy): domain Eukaryota; kingdom Metazoa; phylum Chordata; class Actinopteri; order Carangiformes; family Carangidae; genus Trachurus; species Trachurus japonicus. Next base: position 21,141,011 of record NC_140912.1, read on the forward strand.
CCTTTAAAAATTACATGTGGATTGTTTTAATATCTCAACAATCAAAGTATAATAATTTATTTAGTTTGATGTTCATTACTTTAATGTTGTATTGTTCATTTCACTTGTTTAAAAGGGTTAATGCTTTAAAACTGTGACTCTCTAGTAGGGCCTCACGAAAAGGGGGGGACCAGAGCGAGCCTGCACGTACGTCATCAGCGGCTGGCACCACTTCCTGGTTAAGGAATAATAAACATTCCTTTCTTTAATCTGACAATTAGATGGATGGGGGGTCATTAAAATGATCTAATCTATCTAATTTTATTGAGGTGTTGTTCATGTTACGGTGACTCAGAGCCAGCAAATTGTTCAAGTAACAAGGAAAACATATAGGCTTAAGTGAAGACTGCAAGCTCTTGATTAACTGCCCTCCAATGTAGCCTATGTGACGCAGGTTGTAATATAAATAGTCGTAAAATAACTCTGGGGGCAAGGGGTGAAACCGCCTTTGGTGGGGAGGAGCTGCATATGATCCTGCAACTATAGAGAACAGAGGAATCTATGTTGGAGTGAGCTCATCCTCACTCTCGTTTGTTGCAGTGCATCTCTTTGCATGAGGTTCTTAACTTTTATTTCTTATCTTTTTGTATTGTAAGTGACTCGGGTTGTTCTTGTTTGCTCTCCATCGAAGTGAATAAAGACAACTCTACTTCAGATCCATCTTCTCCAGCGTCTCATTTTGAGTTTTAAAATTCCTTTATTAAGTGTTATGGGAAAATTCAATGGCCCGAATTATAAGTATTTCCCACTACACCAGCACAAACATTGAAGACCTTGATAATACATTGTCCACAAGGCTGTAGCTAGGCTCTCAATGCATGATTTGATTGACAGTTTTATCTATCTATCTATCTATCTATCTATCTATCTATCTATCTATCTATCTATCTATCTATCTATCTATCTATCTATCTATCTATCTATCTATCTATCTATCTATCTATCTATCTATCTATCTATCTATCTATCTATCTATCTATCTATCTATCTAACTAACTAACTAACTAACTAACTAACTAACTGAGTGACTAAATGGACATTCTTTAGCCCAGAATTGCCATTGCAATGATTGGAAAATCAATTTTGTAATTTTTTATATACACACAACTGTTCGAAAAGTAAACCAACCAAGAGCTTTCTATCTTGATTGTCTATCAACGGCTACTATATAATGTATATGGCTATATAAATGCAGTCCATTTACCATTTTTGTATTAGAATGAATGGAGGTCAAAATGACCTCACGGCGGTTCTAGGTAAAGTTACTCTTTTTTTCATACAAGGAATTTGACTCCAGTTTATCGTCACACATAATGAGGACAGTAACAGTATAGCACAATACAACAGCGAACACGTACAAATATAATTAAGTAAAGTGGCAGGTGGATTAGGGTGGACAGTTGGTAGTGCAAATAAACAATGAGGTAGTGCCAGAGATAAATAATATTCAAGGTTAACTTTCACCTCCGGGGAGGGTTAATGGTAGAGTGGATTGAGCAGTGACTTTCTCCTGAAAAACAAAAAAAAAAGCTGAGGAAAAGACGACATGCAGAGCTAATGTCCAGAGGGGTGGAACTATTTTTTTTATTTTTTATTTTTTACAGCAGGGCTATTTTATTAGATAATATGTATTATTTCAATCTTTTAATAAAAACTACATGAAATTGATTGTGTATTCCTCTTTCCTATTGCCATTATTGGTAACCATGGTATACGCTCATTATACCACAGCTAAGGGGAATGAAGTGGAGGGACAAAAAACCCCTTAGCGTTATATGGGGGTTTAATTTTAATATAAACGTCTGACTTTAAGCCTCTGACCTGGTATTTAACCTTTGACCTAAGGAAAAACACAAAGTTACATTTCACAAAACAAGAGACCAGACAGGAAAGGAGATCAGATAGCCTACTTCTACTGAGGGCAGCAGTTCTGCCAGACCTCATCCTTATCCTGCCAGAAAGCAGTCTCAAGAACCATAAAACTGGATTTTCTGTCAACACAGTGTGTCTGTGCCCACTTTAGGGTGACTCTGACTCTGATAATAATCTCCTCAAGCAGACTTCAGAGAACACCAACTGTGAAACCACTCAGACCTTTACTTGTATGTTATAAGGGCATGTTTGGTAGCCTTTTAGCTTTCATTTAGACCTGGTTTAGGGCCTATCTAAAAAATATAAAGGTCACATGGTCAAAGGTCAATCAGTCTCAACAACTATTTTTCTACTATTTTCGCTGTATATGCAACGGCCCTGGGTTTGATTTCCATGTCGACAGAGATTGTGTGTGTGTGTTGCAATGGAAATTTCTATGTTTATGACCCCTGGATGAACTTCGAAGATGTTCTGTCTATGAACCTTTAGATGAACTTCAGGAAAAAGGGTGAGTTCCACTCTTGCACTCCTTGTTCCTGGTATCACAGGAATCGCATCTGCTCTTACTTCCTCTTTCATACTGTGGTATATTGATGTGTTGATGAAAAGAAGGGATCACCGCCGACACGTCTTCACTTGTGTTTAAAAAGAAGTTTATTAACAAGTAGAAGAACAGTGTACAAAAATGCCGAATCCTGAAGCATCCCTGGTGCCAAAGTGAGATCTTCTTCCCTAAGGCTCAAAACCATGATCTTATATACTTTCTAACTCCAAAACTCCACCTTATATCTTATCTTATATCTTATCTATATCTTATCATGACAGGCATTACGGGTTCAACATTACATAACATGAACATTCCATGTATCTGTTAATCTAACCAATTCCTATAAATGTTTAACATACGCAGTTCATGTCTTTCGTTTATGGACATGAGACAGGATCCAACCTATAGAGTTTACGACCTTGCATAAGATAACCTTATGCAAGGCTCTCACGGGAAAAATGTGAACAACAGGACACACATAAAAAGAAGAACATAATACATGATGTTAAAGCTAAAAGTTCAGGTGAATAATACACTACAATACGCTAATCTTACAGTAGCCGGATACGTCATAAACGTTAAACATAACCTTTGGTTTGGTCTGGTGCAAACTTACTCTGCAAGATGGCAACAATGTTATTGGACATGTTTAATGGATATGTTTAATGCTGCCTCCTAAGAGAAGCACATGGCACTTTCATAAAGATTTTTGTGTGTACAGTCCATCTCTTGCAAAATAAAATAAAGTACTTTAAGTGAAATCTCTTCTTGGCTGGACTCGTGATTTTCTCCCTCATAAGTTAAAGGGAATTTCCTTCCTGTAGCAGACGGCCTGTGACCCAGTCACAGTGGGGACTAGTGCCTGAGGCTATAATTACACACAGGACCCCTTTATGTTCTCATGTGTGTAAAATTGTTTCTTGATGGAGTAGGAGGAGTCCTAATGGATAGTTTTCTTCCTGTCATTTCTAAAGTTACCCAGAGCTGACCCCCATGGCTGCCCTGGACCAGCACCACCACAGATCTGCTCAGGGATTGTTTGACAGATAGCTGCTGTCTCTCATGGCCAGTGGATGTGGTGACTTGATTTCAGACGGGATGTGCAACTTTGAGCCACTACCAACTGCTACTTCCCCACCCCAATGCCCCTCCACTCCACAACCCCCCAATCCATGAGTGTGGCAAGACTGCAGCAATGTGTTCACATTCTGCAGAAAGGAGCTCAGGTACACACAGGCCTTCACTTTATGATGCAGACATCTCTTCTGGATTTTAACACTTGAAAAGCATTTTAAATTTTCAGATGTTCAGATTTTTTTTAAAGATATCCAGCTGCTTAGACAGGAAGATGACTTATATCAGAGTTGAAGACATTATCTAAGTGGCGAGACTGCTACTGTACATCTGACACACTCAGTAGATAAGGACTTGCGAAAGTGTGGCTTTTTTGTACATCGTGCAGACTCCCCTCTTATGAAATTCTGTGAACATGCACTATTAAGCAAAATGAAAGGGAATGAAAATGAAATAAATGATGTGACAAACTACACTGTTGCTCATAAAGTTGGAATAATTTTGTTTTAAGACAAAGTCTTCTTTTTATTCCTATTATTAAGGTTAATTTTCATAGTGATATGTTTGGAAGAGATTGATCAATAAAGTTTGGAGAAGATATACACTTTATCTATTAAGAATAAATCACATTGTCACAATCATTTCACGAGGCAACTGTTGCAACACTTTGTTGCAACAGAATGTCTCATCATTACAATATAAACAGTGATTTCTACACCTCCCCCAGCAGATGCTGTAAACTTTGTTGTCATTGTGAGTTTTTCTTTAAAGGCTAAGGTTAAATCTTCACAGATTGTTGTGCCTCTTCACTTCACTCACCAATCGAAGCATGTTAGGGGGCAGGGGCTGCATGCGTCAGCAGCCCCTGTCCAGCATGTAAACAGCACCTATAACTCACCTTATGCCCCTCTTGGACCACTCACATCACGTCCTCTAGTAAAAGCAACATTTCCTCTAACAGGATCACCACACAACACTCATCATCTGTGATATCAGTTGAGTGAAACACTCCACAACAACCCCATTTACCTTGATAAAGTTTGTCTGTGCCCTCCTCTCCCACATCTCAGGAGTTTAAATGAATGCAAACTGTAGAAAAAAAAACACTGAAAGTTTTTGTCCTCATAGTTTGAAAACTGTTTTTTTTTCTTTATTGAAGACATTGAAGTAATTTAGCATAGTGATTCTAGAAATACTTCCAACAGGAGTCCATAAAGGATCCCCAGAGAAAACTGCTAAATGTACTTCTTTAAATTTTGCAAAACAGCATTCATTAAGGGAATTTAGTTTGGAGGGCTCTTCAAGTAACAAATACGAAACAGTCTGGGAACTGATTACTGTAAATGGAATAAACAACACAGAATTAAGAGATGACAAGCAAAATAATCTTGGTAAGATATATGGACGATGACCTTAAATTCATAAAATGGAAGGTGATGTGATGCAGAGGCCACATTTATACTAGAGTACTACAGAAATTACTTTTATTCAGTACAGTTAACAAATGTTGTAGCTCCCCCTGTTGTTCAGTCTGGTTTTGAATGAATGAGTCTGTGATTGCGTGTGTGTGGTGGAGCAGTGGAGTCAGGTTTATGAAGGCTTTTTCATTTTTTTTAAATGTTCTTAAAATGTTCTCATCCAGTTAATCATCACTCTTATCACATTGCGTTTTATAAAGCAAAACTTTGCTTTTTTCCAACATGTGAAGGCTGAAACCACACTCTGATGTTTGGGGAGAGACCGTCTTACTGTAACACATCCTCCTGATGTCAGAAGATGAAGAGTGAAAGTACAGATTGGCCAACACTATCTGCACTAGCTTAATTGAGATATTAAAATTAGAAATTATCTGTGTTCACTTTTTCAAAGTTAATTATTCGTTTCTTTTGGTCCCTTGATTTTTTGGGAACTTAATCCACTTCACACTGCATGTTGGAATGTATATTTTTTACCCGTGAACTCAATGTACATTTTTTCACTAAGCTGACGTGCTCTACTCTGACTCACCTCACGCCACTGGAAGTCAGAAAGTGTATCAATTCATCTCCATCTCCTTGTTTCCGCTATAATTATAGCTCTTACCTGGAAATCTTATATGACGCTATACTAAGATATCAATTTTCCTTTAAGAAATTACAGGAAACCATAGGAAACTATCCCGTATGAGTCATATAAGAGGGTTATATTTTCATCTTCGTGTGTGCAGCTCAGTAATTGGATGACAGGGCTGTAGCCTCATGATAGTGAGGTCATGAGTCATTTGCCCTCTCCCTGATCCCCAACTATCTCCACATCTTTACACCAATGAAACATGACTTTCCCACTCCAACAGCAGCTTCTCTTGGTCTCTGAGCGGGTTTGGCTCAGTTGATTATATGCACAGCAGGCCGCCAGCAGAAAAAAAAACTTGCCAGGAAATATCAGAAAACATCATTTATTTAGAGAGCTTACTCTTTGATTAATACAGATCAAAACAATGAGCTGTACAGGATTGATTTTCCTCCTTTGAATTATTGCTGCATGCGATGGGTGCCATAATAATATATGCTCCATCTGGATTTTCCATTCACAGACAATGCCAAAGGAGTGATCATATTAACACAACGGTATGCCTTACTGTCAAGGGAAACTACACAGTTCTATCTCTTAGCCGTTCTTGTATTACAAACAACTCACTTGTATTGCAGTTATGCAAATAGCCCAATTAATATGCTTCTGAGGGATAAAGCTTTGTGCAAGAGTGAGCTCAATAATATCCTCTGAAGAATGAGTGGTACTTCTGTTTTCATATAAGAGGGAAGAACACTCAATGCAGTGTTTTCTCTTGGTCATGATTTTGTTGACAAAGATTCACGGGAGCAAGAAATAATAATTAACCCTCCTGATTTTCTCCGTATTTTATCTTTTCTCCTCCTCTTGTGTTTACGTAAATGATTTTTACCATTTGCTGGGTTAAATGACATAATTTCCTGATATCGTGAAAATGTGTTGTTCTTTGCCCGACTGAAATGTCAGCTTGTGAGCAGATGATGGCGCGGGGAACACATAAATGAATGATAGATGATGGCCATCTGTGGCAAAGTAGTGTGGGTGAGCTGTCATGTCTGCAACAGATAGATAGATAGATAGATAGATAGATAGATAGATAGATAGATAGATAGATAGATAGATAGATAGATAGATAGATAGATAGATAGATAGACAGACAGACAGATTTTTTAAAAACATTGTAAAGCACTTTGTGTTACATTTTTATATGTATGAAAGGTGCTATATAAATAAATAAAGTTTGAAGATAGATAGATAGATAGATAGATAGATAGATAGATAGATAGATAGATAGATAGATAGATAGATAGATAGATAGATAGATAGATAGATAGATAGATAGATAGATAGATAGATAGATAGATAGATAGATAACTTCTCATTCATTCAAGAAAACTACTCTCTACTCTGTCCCCCGTACAAACAAGCAAGTACACACCGTGTCAGCAGCTCTTTGAATCAGGAGATCATTCTCTTTTCATGGGAACAGCGTGAGATAATCAATATTCCCTCACACGCTCAGCTGCATGTGTGGTGCATGACAGCCCATGTGTTTGTTTGTGTTTGTGTCGGTGCAGCTGCATATGTATTTAGCAGGTGACTGACGGGCAGATCACAGCATTAAGTATTATAATACACAGGATGTAAAATCTTATTAAATCAGGTCACAGACGTGCTGATTGACAGCTGAGCTGCCTCCAAACAGGAATACACAGTCCTCAGCAGATAGACAATAGTCCCTCTCATCCATGCTCTTGTCTATAGAAAACAGACAAAGCCCAGCCAGAAGAAGAAAGTGTCACTGATAAAAACCCATTATCTGTTTAATTAGCTTTCTTTGTAACGAGCAAAGAAATTAGCTGCTCTTCATGTCTGAGGTTTTGTAGATTATCACCAAATAATCACTTCAATATTTTTTTGCAACAGAAGTGCAGTTTGTCATGTTTTTGATTCAGAGCTTTGGGCTGACTTGAAACCATTTGCAGATGGTGGCTAGACATTGTTGAAGTTGTCAGATGGAGGAAGAGTCCCAGTGGAGCAGTGTGCGTGCGTTTGTGTGTCTGTCTCTGTGTGTGCATGGTGAAGGCTTTGCAATGCCAGCCACGGTAACACACAGCTTGCAGGGAAATGAGACCAAACACACGTAGTCAGAGGGGAGCGTGACGGGTGAGAGAAAAGAGGGTAGTTTAAGTTATAGAGAGAGTAAAGGAGCTCTCGTCTGTTATATCAAAACTCACCTCTATTAGAAAGTTTTTTGGTGCAATACACTCAGTTGAAGCGACGACTCCCCTGAGAGTCACACACTCATAAAAATGTCATCACAAAACAGTACAAAACAGGTTGTTTCCTCTGAAAAGGCTTGCATTTCAGAGGCAGCTGTAAGATGTGAAGCAGGAGGAGTCAGCAGGGCTCCCCAGTGGACACACTTACAGGAGATCAGGGGGAGTGGGACGGGGTAGTGGTGGTTGTGGAGGTAGTAGGGGAGGGAGCACATGCAGGCAGCAGACTCCTCTCTCTAAATACACCCCGTGTCAACCAGTTTGTATCACCAGCAGGCGGCCATGTCTCACATCCCAGGAGAGCATTTGGTGGAGCGGGTCACTGCTCGGCGCGCTGCTTGATCTGAGGGGGATTGTTGTTTGTTCTGGAGGAGAAATTAGACGGATCTCGGTGGGGAGGATTCCCTGGTAGTTCAAGGTTAAAGCAGAGCTACAGCAGCAGCACGGCGGCTCGTGTGCAGGCGACATGCATGTGGAGACGTGTGACTTGGTGCTCTGTTGTGTTTTTGACAAGAAATGTGAGCTGCTAAGAAAGTCAGGAGAGTGTTGACAATGCAATTAGACACACACACACACACACACACACACACACACACACACACACACACACACACACACACACACACACACACACACACACACACACACACACACACACACACACACACACACACACGGGTAGGGAATTCTTTCTGGTCATTTTGCTTTGTGATTTTAATTTGCCCTTTTGCTGCTAGAGGTTGGGCGACACCTCCCAGTGATACCATTAAATACATTAATCTGAATAAAGCACACACACCTTTATTTAGAAAACAAGTCCCTTTCAGTCCCTCTGAGATGATAAAGAACCATGAACCCCATACAATCAGAGGAGCTGAGAGAAGAGCATGCACATAGTCAGCTCTGCTCCTCTGCAGCCATGGCAATATGTTTTATCTCTTTTTCTATGCCACATTTTGAAACCTGTACACCGTGGAGATACTGGCAGGGCATGATGTTTTCCTCACTTCAGTGGGAACTCATCATTACCTCCGGCATGCTGTGACACAGGAATTGTCTTAAAGATCATCCTTTACCAGGAGGCAGAGGAGCGCCAGAGGGCTGAAAAAGACACTACTGTGTGTGCACACCAAACAAGCCATGCAATCTACTAGAATAGAATAGAATAAAGTCTTGTTCAGCCCGAGCAGGAAATGTCCACAAGCTGCTTCACATCACATCAGCAACAAGGATGTCATATATTCAAGGCCATCTATACACCAGAGGTCAACCTACAAGGATCTCCATTTTATCTTTTATTCATATTTGACAAATTCACAACACCAGAATGCTTTTTGCTCTTTAGCCATCATTAAACTGCTTACACCTCCATGCAGGCACCACTTTACCATTATAAATGTGTCCATGACATTTAGACTCTGAATACATAATACACTTTTTTGGCCAGACATAGCAACTACAGTTCCAGCAAATCTGTCTCTGTATAGGCTTTCACTAAATGTACAGATTGTTATTCATAATAAAAATAGTAGGCTAATACTTCGTTTCTTAACTTAAAATATATTTATATACAGTATATTTTGACAAATTAGCACCAAACTAAAGTTTCCTCTATGGAAACATTAGCTACACAATTGCCTATTTACACATTCAACAGACCAAAGCAACTTTATTCAAACATTATTTGTGTAAAATGAGCTAATTTAAGTTCAACATCATCCTCCCTCCTCCTTTAGTTTTGCTCTTGGTAGGGAGTGTTTAGTGGGTTTTAGGTTGTATTTTTATCCCTCTGCAGATGTGATAGCCTAAGAATAAAGGGAATAACTAAGGGTTAACATGAACTAATTGGATTTTGGTGGGCAAAGGTCAAAAATCAACTTCACAATGACATCATTATGTTCTGCAAAAACACTTCTGGCCATTATTCAAAGACATAAAGCTGTAATGCTGTAATGCTGTGACCATACTTCCTGTGTCTTCTTGTCTAATTGGCAGAAGCACACAACTGTGACTTGTTCCCTGGTTTTCTGTGAAAACAGCTGTGAAAACGGCTTTTGCTGAAAAAAATTCAGCTGAGAGTCATGACACTGAACCAAATTATTAAGATTGGAGACCATAAAATCAAAACAAGGAACTGAAAGGGGCTCAAAATACGTTGTCAAGCTGGGGCGAAGTGCAGAATCTCTGTATATGTCACTATGAGCAACATTTTCATATAAAACTGGTCATGTGATCCATTTTTTATAAAGCAACATTTTATTACAGAAGCTTTACACTATGTTGAATTAACTTATTTCTGGTATAGGACAAGCACCTGGCTCTGATTACACCACTGTAGCTCTCCTGCAGAGAGATGTAGGCATGTAACCTAGATACATAAATTGCCCCTCTTCAAAAAAATTGCAGTCCTGCAGCCCCCTGATCTCTTTTATATTAATTATAGTTATGATCAAAAAAATTCACATGTTCCCGCCATCTCTCTCCTGCAGCATCAAACAGATTACATTTATACAAATTGTGTTTTCAAGGTCAGATAGTTGGCTGATTCTGGTGTTGTGTCCTTGTGGCTTTATGTTGGGTGTTAAAAAAGCCGTAATGTAGCCAGCAACAGTGAAGCTCTTACAAAGGTGCACACAAGCAGGGTTATCAAGCAGCCTGTGAATGACACATAATGGATCATTTCACTGTTGTGTCTGACAATTGTAGACCCTGGAGGGCTGAAATGATTTTGGGAGAGAAGATGGTCTTAATGTACGTGGATAACACAACACTGAGGTATGCAGGTGTAAATCTGCACAAACCCTGAACTAGAAAAACAGACAAACAACCTTTGGTCACAGATTTTGAGTTCTGCAGCCGATCCTTTGATCACTGAATTAAACCTCAAATTGACAGCTTTGTTTCCATTATATTTGGTCCAAATTCAGTCGATAGTAGTGTCACAGTGTGAGCAATCTTTATGGTTTCAAAGACTCAGACACCATTATCAAGTAGAAAATTACAAATGATTCAAGCATCCAGCAATCTGACTGGGTTGTGTGCGTGACCACAAACTTTTCTTATGTTTTGTTCAGCATCATCTTACTTGTCTAACTTAAAACTTTCCAAATCTGTCATTAGCAATGGTTTATTATATATAAGTGAGTGCATCATCTGATCCTATCCATTTCGCTATGAGAGATGTGGCCGCTACTTTTCTCTCCAACTGGTAAAACACTATTCTAAATGCTCAACTAGATACTTTGTCATAAAACATTATTATCTAGGACAAATCTCTGTCTGCAGCTCCTGTCTGATTCCTGCATTGACTGAGCGCCTGCTGACAATCCAACCAGCACCAGAACGAACATCGAACCAAATAGACAATTGGGCTGCAAAGGTAAGTGGAAGTAATGATCAACCAGTACTTTGTCTGTCCTGAACTTTGTTGTTTCATTTAGTTGTAACTTTTTTTCAAAACATGCTTTTTTTTTTTTTTACATGCTAATTATATCCCCTAATGTTTTTAACATTGTTGAACAATGTCAATGGTGCAACACACTCTATCCAGGTTTTTAGCCACATTTTTTCACTCATTAACTATGAATTATTTTAGTTGTCTGTATCTTAATTATCAGAGAAAAAAAAGTCAAGCAAAGGCTGTTGAGCTGTCAGCCCTCAGCCCCAATGTGACACCTCATGTCTGCCAATCAGCGTTGATGAAACAATGACCTTGCAGAAATGTGTTATTCATTGTTTTTAAAAAAAAACAAACATTTATAACATAATAATATAATATATAATAACCTGGTGATTGACTGGTTAATTTGGACATAAGAAGACATCTGTGGAATGTTTGGCTTCATGTTAAAACTCCTGGACGAGTGAAACTCAAAGAATTCATTTATTTACTTATTGTCATTCATACCAAGGTATAAACGAAATTCAAATTGCAAACCTCCATGTGGTTAAAAACATCAGTGAAGATAAAAAAGGAAAGAAAGACACACAAGCAACAACAATAAAACAATAATACAATCCAGTATTGCACAGTCCTCTAAAGTGCAGCAGTCAGTCTTAAAGTGCAGTCAGTCAAGTGTCAGTGTGGGAGGCATGTGGCAGTCCATGTGTGTGAGTTCAGTTGCCTGATGGCGCTGGGGTAAAAGCTGTTGGTCAGTCTGGAGGTGTGGGACCGTGTTGAGTTATAGCGCCTCCCAGAGGGCAGCAGCAGTGTGAACAAGGAGTGGCCTGGGTGGAAACTGTCCTGGATTATGTTTTGTGCTCGTTGTTGGCATCTGGTGTGGTAGTGTGGTATATTGATGTGTTGATGAAAAGAAGGGATCACCGCCGACACGTCTTCACTTGCATTCAAAAAAGTTGTTTATTAACAACAAGAAGAACAGCGTACAAAAAAATGTCGAATCTTGGAGCATCTCATGGTGCCAATGTGAGATCTCTCTCCCTATGGCTCAAAACCACTATCTTTATATACTTTCTAACTCCAAAACTCCACCTTCTCCCAACATAAGGATATTACTTTCCATATTAGGCATTAACTGTTCAACATTAATGGAAGCATTCTGTAAATCCAAACAATAGCTGTATCTGTCTAACATACACAGTTCATGTATTGTGTTCATAAACACAAGACAGGATCTAACCTATATATCATTTTACGACCTTGAGTTCATGCTTCGGACAAGGCTGAACATCAGCTTAAGGCTCTAAACAACAAAAACACATTCACCTAGGGTGCATCTCACAAGGGTCACTCATGTCTCATCGATTACTGTTGCTAAACACTTTCCTTCAGTTCCAAGAAAGACAGAAGAACATAATGCATGATGTTAAAGCAAAAAGTTCAGGTTGATAATACACTACACTACAGTAGCCTATATGTCGGGGAGTGACGGCAGTTGTGTGTGTGTGTGTTATTTTCTGGGCTGACTTCCTGACTCTGTCCAGGGCTTTTCTGTCAGCTGCAGTGCAACTGTAGTGTTTGCACTACGCGGTACTAGTACCAGCTCACCTCAACTGGATTTGACTCTGCTCAACTCGAATCTGCTTGCCCTTTTTCGGTTTCCATAAAGCCTGGAATCTGATACCAAGTTCTACTTTTCTGGTACCACCTCTGCAGAGGTTTCAAAACGGGTAAAGAGGTAAGAGGTCACATGTGTTCTATATCTACAGTATGTGTTGATGAAAAGAGGTGATCTCCGATGACATGTCTTCCTTTGTATTTAAAAAGACTTTATTACAAAAAAGAACAATGTCGAAGAACCGCCGAGTCTGGGGCCAAATGTGAGATCTCTCTCGTTCAGCTCAAATACCCTCTTATACATGATTTCTTATCTCCAGAATCCCACCTTCTCCAGACAGAGAATTGTTTCCTGTCCAGATGGCCCATAACCTCTGACGTCCTGACACAAAGAAAAACATAGGTTCACATTTCCCTGAAAAACACATCCCATTAGACTGGAAAGGGGGATCAGAAAACACATTCCAAAATTCAGAAGGAGAAGAAGGTTCAGATACTTCACGTGCAAACACTGCAGACCACTGATTGGTCAAGAATTGTCACTGCTTCAGTGTGTCATCAATGTGCAGGATGAACAAAATATCCTGTTTGGTTAAAATCAGGTTTATCAGGTGAGAAATTCATAATTTAGATCCCGAATATGTGGTCGGTTTATCCAAATAACACCTCTTTGGAAATTTGCTCCAACGTTTTCAGAGATGTGAGGAGTTTTCTCAGGGCCAGACTCCCTGGCCAACGCCTCGCTCTCTGGCTCTTCTCCTGTCTTTTCTGCTGCTTCTGTCATAAACTGCCTTTTTGTGACATCAAGCCTGTGTGCACTGTCATAAGAGGCATAAGATAAAGATAGATTGAGGCCATAGCCCCCTTTACGTTTTCAATAATAACATTGTTCATACCAGACTGTTTTCAGAAAACTCTTGATTTACATGAACCCACATAAATAGAGCCACTTTGAGCACGGCAAACCTATAGGCAGTGTGTAACAAAAACAAAGAAAAAACGGAAATACCACAGTTTTTTGCTACCATGGCATGATGAGAATGTGTCTTGTGCCATCTCCTTATCTTTCCCAGGAGTCAGAACTGACATTTACTGCTCATGTCTGTAGTTAACTAAACAAATTATTTACCCGACATATGTAACATGCATCATCCACTAACCAGATTGAATTACTAAACATTAATCATAAAATTGATTTGCTTTAATACAGCTCTCCCTGCATGTTGTAAATGACGTCTGCAGCCATTAACACTTCAGTCATTCTGTGTTGTTTGTGAGTGGAAGCTCTTATTTGTTTGCTCACTGATTCATGTCTTTCATTACATGAATCCTGCATGATGATTGTCGGCTCGATTATTGCTCTGATTATCATTCTGGTGTGCGTCAGTGCTCATAAATCAACAGTTCAAACGTAGAGCCATCACCTGTATTGTTAATCTCGTGTCTGTCGTTACTCACTCAGCCTTGTGTTCGTTAACACTGTTGAATTTGTGCCAGCTCTTGATGTGGTCTCTTCAGATGAGGCGCACTGATAGTTTTTGACACCTGCCATTGCACTGCTTAATTCTTGTTGGTATCATTCATACATTGAATATTGATATCAGATCAACTACTTTGTTTTTTATTATTATTTTTTTCCACACAGCCAAATTGAATTTCTCCACATGTAGATACCACTGTTGTTCACACAAGGTGGTTCTTACAATACCAAGGCCACAGAGAATATTCTCTCTGTCTGCAGCAAAAAAAGGAGGTCACATGTGTGAATTAAAAATATGCACAACAACAAGGTCGGTGTTCAAAAGGATTGGATGGGATTTGAAAGGTGAAGGATCCACGGATAAAACGTCCCCAGGCCTGAAATGAGGACACACTTGCCTGACTTGAGGGAACCAAAGAGCAACACCATAACCTAATAAAATGTTGCATAGTGTAAAGCTCTTTACCCTTGACCATGTGGTATCTGTGCACTCATTAGCCTACTGGTTTTAAGAAAATAGCTATTTTCCCATGGTTCAGAGAGAGGCAGAGATTGATGGAGCCACACTTTTTTCTATTTTTTTCTACTCCCTTCTCTATCTTTGACTGCATTCATAAGATAGTATATTAAAACATCAGACCAGATAAAGTTGGGAGCTAGCTGAAGGTGGTCAGCTTAGCTTTGGATAAAAATGAAATATGATGTTTATGAAAAATGACACGGAATTGGTGAAAACTGCATCTCCTTGACTTGCCACCTGATGCTGGCTCCAGAAATTGCCAAAATAAACGTAACAAGCGCAATTCCCCACACATACCCCACCTCTTCGTCCTTATCTGGTTTAGCCAGGATCTACAGAAGGTACTGCCAAGTCAGAGATGGCAGAGCAGTCCACTCTTCAAAACCACCCTTCATAAACGTCAGTGACATCCATCTTCATCTACAGTCTATGATAAAAACTTGAGGCAGAGGAATAGCTTGATTGTCCTCTAAAGCTCACCCATAAACATGACTTTTCCTACTTCTTTTATAGTCACTCAGCAGTTTGGACAGAGCTGTTTGTTTCTGTTGTGTCTAGTTTGTGCTCTGGACCCACGTAGGTGAGAGTCAAACACCAGTTTATTGGGGCAAAGGGCAAAATGGAGGTGAGACGGAGTGGAGGGAGGCATGCAGGCAGGCTAAGGAGCTGAGATGCAGGGGACGTGGATGGTCTGGGTGAGGCAGGGGCGATGATGGCGCGAGCTGGAGGGTGTGGAGGCTGGGCAGTGCAGCGGCGTGTGAGCAGGTTCCTGGAGGCAAAATATAGGAAACAAAAAGAAAGGGTCCGCAACACCATATGGCTCCAGTGCAAAAAATGTATTTATTAAATACTCATGACATTTCGAGCTGCAAGCTCCTCTTCAGATGTTAAGAGTCTGCAACATCAACAGACTGAACTGAAGTCCCCGGCCTCAGTATGTGGATACTACACTTGTCACATGCACAAATACACACAGACAGGTTGACAGCTCCTTAATGTCAATGTTCAGAAAGAGTTGATCATGCATCTGCCTGATTAGCTCTGTCTGTAAAATATATGATTGTTGATTCGAAGATCATGTTTTACCCCACTGACCCGTCCAGCTGGATTTGCTGTGTCCGCCTCTGCCGCTGACGGGAAACTGGCCAAGTCATTGTCTGTGGGTATTTCATCTGAGCAGGAACTAAGATAAGTGTATGGAGAATTCATGAGCCAGGTAATGAGAATAAGATTGATTACTAGTTTGGAGCTGACTAATTAGTAATTATCTAGGGAGTTATTAATTTGATTGCAGCATTTCTCTTTCTGGTGCCCCCTCCAAATTTCAACAAGTGCAAATACTTTATCCAGTTTTGCTTTATCCAAGTTATTACAGTATTTCTCAGCTTTGGTGCATTTCTTGAATCATCCTCGACAATTGCAAAACAGTAGGTAAGTGCATTTCTCAAAGGAATTCGTACAAATAACAAGACACCATGGATTACCTGCAAAAGCCAGTCTCTTACACAAAATCCTTAGTTAATCTCTCAAAAGTAAATATCTCTGTCAATGAACATGTCAGTGCCATTCAGCATGACAAGTCCTTGTGTCACTGTGTACGGATAAGAAAGTCAAATTGCTTAGTCATGTTGTCAATATAACAGTGGAGGATGTTCTGAAGTTAACTATGGCTAAAGCTTTGATGACAATTATTGTAAATTGTAAGTTACATCTAAGTGTATGTGGGAGATTGATTGTACTTTACTGTTTGTACTGTAATTTGTTGACAGACCATGTCATTGTGATACAGAAAGGAAAAGACAGCACTGCATAGCACAAAGAAAAAAACAACAGTAGAAATGTGAACATGAGACAGTCTCCATAGGGAAAACTGTACATGCAGTGCTGTAGGAATTACAGTGCAGTCTTCTACACCTCCTGATGTTCCTGTCTGTTAGTCCACAAATTCTCATCCACATTTGAGCTATTGAGAGCAGAGTTTTGAGAGACAATATCACAATATGTGAACGTGAAATCAATAAATAATGCTCTCAAATCAACATAATATGCTCTTGAAATAAGACAGGAAATAACCCCCATAGTTAGTTAATCTAATGCTTCACACATTTTTTTCCCTTTGTTAGAGAAAGTCAAGATTCATCTGGGAGCAATTGACCAATTCAGGGCAGATTTAGAAAACAAATCTGATGGAAATGTACTGTATAAAAATATGCTTGACATATTTTGACGACTTGTTCAACCATTTTGCATGTAAAGACTTACGTGATGAACTATTGCCTAAATGTGGGGGGTGAGACTAACCAACAGAGACCCATTATAATACATTTTGATCAACATGACATATGCGACTGGTAATGTAGGAAACAGCAGAGAATTGTAGGCTACATAGTCATTTGCATGTATGTACCAAAGCATATACAACTTGTTTAAAGAAATGAAAAACTGCTTTTTTGCTGTGCACAACTTCAAGTGACACAATGATGTGAAGATTGAACAAGTAGTTTGGGAATTTCAATTCTGATCTGAGAAATGTACCAAAGCGACTGAGAAAAACTGTAATATCCACCATCAACTTAACACTGGAAAAACAAGAGACCCATTCTCAGTTGACAGGAAATTAATTATAGCAACTATTGTTGACTTAAAGCAGAAGTAAGTGATATATTTGTGTTAATATAAATCTTAAATAGTTATATCTTCCGACAGCAATCACTTACATAGAGTGTTTGGACCGAAACACGGGTCTGTCAGTCACACTGCTCTGCTCTGAGCCGAGGAGAAAACATTTATCGTATCCTACAGTTTTTATCCAATGAGGAGAGAGAACAGCATGCAGGGCTGTGTGTGCAGCCAAGGGACGCCGTGAATGTGGCGACGTAGGGACGAGGACTGTTATGGTGCGTTCAAGGAAACTCGTATTTTTCCGACCGTGAAGTCGTACCAGTTCGATCTGGTACGAGTTCACCAGTCGGAAGTTACGAGTGGCCGTTATAGTGACTTTCACCGGTAAAACAGGTCGGAAAAACACGAGTGGGTTGCCTGAAACGCTACAAAGTCGTAAGTTGTGACTTGAAGCTGTAATTTGCGATTTCAAAAGCCTGCCTGGAACGCAGCATTAGCGAAAACGACCGGACCACTTACTTCTGCTTTAAGGCAAAGTTTTGTCTTCTATCTTATTTCACCTTGTCCATGAAGTCATTAGGTTCTTACTCCCTAACTCTCTTTAGAAATAAATAGCTTGAACCAAACACGTCTCTTGTATTACGTCTCTTTCCTGAAAAGCCCCTGCTCCTCTGATGTTAAGAACATTACTAATGTCTCCTGGTGGTGAGTGGCTCTTGAGTGCAGCTCTTGTGATCAGATTGCTGAGACACCATTAGCCATGTCATCAGACCTTGCAAACCATGAATGTGAATAGTTCTCAGATCTGACAAAAGGGGGGCAGTGCGATGTGGTAGCATAGCAACAGGTCAATATAGAGATGGAAAACAGGTGTTTTGGGAGTTTTCTGACCTACACACAGGCATTATATGCACTGCACAAACCCTAGCCTCCTACCATTGAAGAGTCTGCAGGTCGAAAAACAATTCAAAGGAAGGCGGCGAAGGAATAACCAAACCATCATGCTTTAGTATTAATCTTTGAAAAACAACATTTAGCAACTTGAATGGCCGATATTTCCCACATGGGCTAAAAGGAGAGTTAATTATTGTCATGTCCTCCATGTGTTCCCTGGTTTAGTTTAAGTTTTTCCTGTTTCATTTTGAAATTTCCCTGGTCGTCTTCCTGCCCTTCTGTGTTTCCCTCTAATCAGCACCTGCCCAGCCCTAATGTGCTGCACCTGTGTCTCATTGTCTTCCCCTGTTTTACCGTCCTGTTGCCAGTTCTTCTCATCATTTCCCCCCCAATTTTAGTTGATACTTGTTTTTTTCTTCCATTGGACTTTGGGTCCCCGTTTTGTGTTTTACCTTGTTGGTTTAAATAAATACTTTTAGTTGCTCTTCACCATTGGTGTCTGCATTTGGGTCCACATTCACCAAACCGTGACATATTGTGGAAACCTGAAAATAAAGAGTTGGCACACAATGGCCAAGTTGAGTGTAATTGCAGACTGATATCCACCAATAGACTGTATATGTATCCACAACAGGATATACGTAGATGCATTTTATAGAGATAAGAATGGAGGAGGTTAAGTCAGGATGTGTGTAAACAATTAAAAACTGTCAAAATTAGGGATGGAAAAGCTACATGTTCACAAAGACACATCTTACAGGACACTATACCAGATAAGGAGTATACACATGAAGACAGCCACAAAAAGCGAACATTACATTAATCAGCTGGCACAAGACTGGACAAGACTAATGCTGATGTTGGTCCATATCTGCCAGATGTGTAAATTAGGAAGTGTTCCAAACAGCTATATTCATTAAAAATGTGATAATGTCAGTGTAGCCACCAGGGTATGCATCATGTATTGTTATATTGTTGACTGTTGCTCTATGTAAATCTGTAAGGATGATAATCATGGACCTCTTGTGGAGCTTGCTTTTACTTAAAGTAAAAGAAAGGAAAATGCAGCTGTTCAGAAACAGATTGTAAGAGAAATGACAAGTAAACACCTGTTTTTATTTACTTTTTGTTTGGATGTACATGTGTACCTGCGTTGCACTGAGTTTGGATTTTTTTCCCCTCCACAACAACAACAACAACACTGCTTTCTTGAAGCATTCGAAATCACATTATTTCTGCACCAGTTTATTTTGCAGTTTTTCTTTGCCCCTTCTTCAGAACCAGGCTACATCTATTTGTGAGAAAGGTAATATTTTATATGAGATTTCACACCATGGCTGTGTAACTCAGAGCCCCACTCTCTCTCCCGTCTGCATCAGCCTCCCCTTCAGTCAATTTCTGGTGGGTTTTTCGGTGTTGATGAAAATAATGGAGAGTCTTTCATGTGCTGCATGGCTGACACGGTAGGTATTTCTCTTTCAGGGCTGACGAACAGGAGATTTTGTATGGTTCTATCCATCCTTCTAAAAACCTTTTATATAACTGTATTGCTATGGAAATGGTCAAAGGCTGCCAGACTGACCATCCAAGATTGTGTTTACCTGATATGTGTGAATTCATTATATCCTTATTGAAAAAAAAAACAGAGAATAAACCTCACACTAAATAAATGATAAATGACATAATTAATAAAGGCTATTATATCCCTTGTTCATTTTCCTTCTTTGTTCAAGCAGGACTGAAATTAATCTAATTCTGCATGTGAGTTGAATGGACATCATCTATTAAACATATTAGTCTGTTTGAAAATTTTCCCATGAATGATCTCACACTGCCAAGCTATTTGATGGCTGGATTATCCAGTTGAGTTCTTTGTGTTTCCAGAGCGAATAGTTTGTCAGGTTGTTTCCTGACAGCAGGGTCAGTCGATAATGACGGAGCACTGTGTTTGGCCCTCAGATCAATGCAGTATTTCCCACATTTCCTCGGGGCGAACTGATTTAATAAGTCAAAAAAGTTGCAAATGAGATTGCGCTGTTAAATATAGCTGTCATGTTGTCACACAGTGAGTGAAGTTATTTGATTTTTTTTATTTTTATTGTACCACTGCATAGACTTTCCTCTTTGGATTGGAGTAATTCTGTTCACAGATGAAACACGGGGGCACCAGGGGGAAGAGCAAAAAATGTAATTGAACTTTCTTCCATAAAATCTCAATATTTCATTGCATCTCTATTTTGGTGTTCTTTGTATATTCAGTGCTCAGACATTTCAGCTCACACCAAAGAGAGAAGAGAGTTAAAGTTTAATGCTGTGGCTCAGATTATGAGTCTGGACATACTTTATTTGGCATGTTTCATCGCATTTTCCTAAACAACTTTCGACTTTTCATTTCTAAATGATGTTTTCCTGCACTCTGTCCAGAGTAGCTTTATTTCTTTGATTAGTGTAAGTAAAGGGTTAATATCCAGCGAGGCTCATAGCATGCCAGCAGGCACAGGGTTCAATCATTTTAATCAAATTTTTACAAAACCATGTGCAGGAGCCAACGCTTCTTGGTATCTCTTTTGGAGTATGTATTTTCTATTGGCAGCGGTGGATTCACACACTTTCCCATTTGAGACAAGGCCATTTTGTTTATTCCATTACAGACAGGAGATCTGATTCTAAGAGGCCTCTTCAAAAATGTGATTTATCCCGATAAGCCAATAAATGCTCCTTCATCAGTTTAGTGTTCAAATCCATTAAAGAAGCACTCTCCTTAGCAGAGCAGAGGGAAAAAAAATGACTGAGTACAAACAGCGCCTTGAAAGACACTCATTGATCTGGGGGATCTAAGGAATAAGCTTCTGCATCTCAGCTGAATGTCAGTGACTGAAAAAAAATAAAAGACAAATCAAATTTTGAGTTGTTTTTTCTGCGAGTCAGCAAATATAGCTGCATCCAAAAAGGAGAAAGCCTGTGACCAAAGTGGTTTCAGTATTTGCATGACATGAGCAACTTTAGTCCAAAAATTTTGAATCATTTCTTCACAACTTCTGCGGCCAAGTTGGCGGTTTTTGCATGGGAGCATGTGAGGCCCAGGCTCAGGTGGGCGGAGAGCACACCAATTAATTCAGTAACATGAACCCAACAGAGTGAATTAGTCTGGAAACGTCTGTGAATCCCAACAACACAGGAGGTCTGCTGGGTCTACCAGACCTAAACTGTCTACAGGGAGGTAAGCGATGAGATGTTTCACATTAATTAAATCTGCCATATGTTTTGCACTCTCCTCTCATCCCAGGACACGAGTCCCACGGCACAGCAGATGCGACAAACTATCGGTTGTTTTGAAAATGAAATCTATCAGGATTTGAACATGAGAGAGAGAGAGTGAGTGAATCAGCCAATCGCCACTTGTGCCCTCTTCCACATTAGTTTTTTGCGGCCTGGCAGACATCACAGTCGGTCCGTCTGAATGCTTGCCAATATCATGCTCAGCTGTCCACTTGTTTGCTGCTTTGATGTTTGTGTTGCAATATTGTTCCAAATGAAGAGTGGCCTTTGACGGATTGTTTTTTTTCCCTTTTGGGTGTTAATTGAAGCCACGGTGGCTTTAGGTGGATCAGATGGATCAAAGGTAACTTCAGACGCATCATTACAAGTTTTCATTTGGTTTCTGAATGGAGTAATCGCACACAACGTCTCTAAATGGAGCTACTTACACGAGCATCCTGATCTCTGCGGCACGGCTCTTTTCAGCGCCGGAGTGAGACCATCTCTGCGGAGAGCACCATCGTCAAAGAAGTTTCTGAGCTCTTTATTGCAACTAATTAGTTTGAAAACCCATGAAGGCCTTCAACTTACTCTTTGTTGTGATCATCTGCAAACAGAGTTTCTTTTTCTTTTTTTAAATTCTCTGTAGTGAGTTTGTAGCTCGAGTGTAGGAACTCTGGGCGCTGTGGTCGATAGCATCCTCATGGAGCAAAGCTTGATGGGCCTTCGGATCAATAATTCCTCAAACTGCATCAAGAGGGATTAACTACCCCTTGGAGAGCGCTTCTCAGGTCAAAGCTCGGCTCATTTAACAGCTAATTAGATGCTTTCTATTGAGCATATGGTTCTTGTGAAGCATCTGTTTCAGCAGAACATACAGTTAACGCTGATTTCGCACATGCTGGTCAGTGGGAATACTGTGCTCCTGCTTTGGCTGATAATGAGTAAGATCTATGGTCTCAAGTCCATTTGTCTTCAGCAGCTTCGGAGTTTTCTGTTTTTTTTTGTTTTGTTTGATCAATAATGGCAGATTGCCTGCAGTATATTCATGCACTTGACTAATGTCAAATTGTCTAGTAGAGTTTTTAAACACAATCCCTTTTCAAACCAGAGCAAATCATCATGACGCCAGAGTGGGGCATCAATTGTCCTTCCATTACCCGATCAATCAAGCCTGCAAGCCACTGGCAACTTCCTCTAGTTATTAGATTATAAGACAAATGGTGCAGCAGATTCTCTGTTCATTACTCGTCAGATACCAAGCCAACGTCTATCTGTGTTTTGCGGTAGTCGTGCTTATGCTCGCTCTTTTTAATGCGGCAGCAGACAGTGTGAGGAATAATACACAACCATGATGCAAAGAAGACCAGACTACAGGTCCCCTCATAGCAGACCCCTCTGATTATATTTATGAAATTCAATTACTCTGACACAGACAGATGGACTTGCTGTCAGTGGGGACGCTCGTCATTTGTTAGCATCAGCGGACATGTCAGCCCTGAGGTACTGATGGGACCACGGCTGTGTGACTGGAAACAAAAGAAGGGAGGGAGCAATAGCAGGGGGAGAGGAAGAGGGGGACATGGTGATCAAGGTTTACAAGCAGGCCAGCAATCTGTAGCTCTGCTATTGTTTCAACAGATTGTTTGATACGGTCTGTTCAAGAATAAGACTGCAAGAAATTACTGCCAATCTCATTGCCAGGTCATAATTTGGGTAATTTGATCTGGGGCTGTGTGGTCTATATAGTCTGTTGTTCAGTGTGTTAATTTAACTGCAGTAAATTCAGATCAGTGCTACACTCTCAGTTTAGAGAAGCAGCAGGAGCACCGGTAGAGAAGCTGCTGTGGATTGGGCATCTGCAATAACATCAGTGCGCCCAGTGTTAGTCCACACATCAGCTGTTTGACTCAGACATAATTAAGCGTAAAAAAAATATTGTCCCAAAAGAAATCTGTGGAAATATTCAAAACACTGATGATAAAAAAAAACCTGCCACTTCTCAAAACTGGTAGCAAGCTGCTCTATTGCAGGCAATACACCAACTATAGATACAACCTCAGTTCAAATAACGGTGGCTTTAAGCACAAAGCTAGTTGGACACTATGAAAAAGATCGATCCAAACAAAATTTGACAACGTATGTATCATCCATTGTAAATAATACCCATAACTAAAAGTTTCAAGATGAGGACAATATGATGAAGAGAAATGAGAAGATAAATATCTGCAAAATACATCTTGTTTTCTTACAGTAAATCAGCGCTGGATGTCCGAAAAGACGCTCAGAGCCATCCATGCTGATGTTTTTGTAGTCAGGGTCCATCTCACCAGGGTCTCCACTCCATCCTGTCTATTTCTTCCTCTTTTCAACATATTGAAATTGGATGTCTCATATGCCGTTTCAATGAATATGAAATCTATTCAAATTAAAGCAAAAGGAAAAGATACAGTAGTTGGGCCTTTAATCCAGCTAGATGCCGCTCTGTTCGGTGCCCTCTGTTGGTGAATTATGGATGAGTCTGAAAATTAAAGCTTGTTGGGAATTCATTGAGGAACTGCTGACAATGTTGGTATACCTTAATCTAGATGGTAGAAGCTTTCTCTCTCTCTCTCTGTGTGTGTGTGTGTGTGTGTGTGTGTGTGCATGTGTGGTGGTTCAATACAAAGTATGTTAGGTAAATGCCAAACAAAGAAAATAAGAAACTGCATGAGTCGTTGTGTTTCAAGCCTGACCCTGAAACCCTCCATTGCTGCAAGCTGGGATGTGTGGGCTGACGAAAACAGAGGCCACACAGAACACGCAGACCTGGGCTGAAAGGCGTGATGTGCGATCCGATCTGAAACAGATGCGGCTTGTGATCACACCTTCCTCCTACTGCCTCTGTGATCCCGGAGCCCACACTTCGCACCGCGCTTTTAGTCCGCCTCGTCCAAAAGACTTCCGTGAGGCAGAGGAGAAAATAAAATAAGAATAAAAAATCCCACAGACATTTTCACGCCTACTGTTTTCTGAAAGTGGAGCTGGAAATGAAAGGATGAAAGAGATGCCAAACGGGGGAGGAGGTGGGTGTATTGAAGTGGGAGAGAGAGAGAGAGAGACGGAGCAGTGGACCAATACAAACATCTAAAACATCTGAGTGTTGTTCACATAAAAAAGATTTGGACTGGGTTTTTCCAAAGCCTTCCGGAGGAAAGACTGTCCTCAGGGTAGGATCCTTTAGAGAAGCCTGAGCTCTGGCTGGTGAGGGGCGTCAGTGGGGTGTGTGATTGAACGCCAGTAGACAGACTGATCTACTATGTTCTACTGAGAGCACCCCGAGGAGGCCGGGAGAAACGAAACCAGCACTTTGTTACAGAGCTACAGAGCCAGCACTGATTTCACTCACCCTGTCTTCTTATTTAAACATCTGCTATGTCTTCAATGGAGTCATACGGCTTTTTTTTTTTTACTGTTATTGTCACATCAGCGCTGAAAAGAAAGTACATTTTCTGAAGTAGTGGACATAATTTCGGGGCTCGACTACTTAAACTTTCTGCTAAATCACACTGTGCTACAAATTAATTCAGTTTGGGAACAAATATCACTGGTGGAAAAAAATTAATGAATTACAAGTGTCCAACCTTTCGTTGTGTTATTGTCTTGATTGACTTGTACATTATGAAGCGCCCACTCCCCTCAGGACTGGTTTACTCAGTATTGAGGATCAAGCCAAGCGAGGTGAACCAGTGTTTAGTTTCTGGGCTCCTCACCTAAGGAACAAGCTTCCTGAATACCTGCATGTATCCTCTTGATAATTTCTAACTATTTATTTCCTTGTTTTTAAAATGTTGCTTCTATTTTTATTTTCTTAAAGCAATTTGTTTTGATTGCTTTGTTTTTATTGCCTTTTAAATGCATTTTTATGTCTTCATAACATCTTGCTTTTGATGTTATTATACCTCACACATCTCTCCTGTCTGATCCACTGTAACAAATTGCAGTTACATTTGTTTTGTAATTCAATATTATGTAACCAGTTACTCCCTGTGAGGTAGTTACTTGTTGTTTTACATGACTTTGCACCATGTGGATATTTATTGTTGTTATACTGTTGACTGTTGCCGTACATCTGTTAGAGCATTAATTGTGAACCCCCTGAGGGGCTGGATGTAATTAAAGTGACAGGTAAGAGGATCCACAGATGTGATGGTCTGTAGGTTAACATCTGATGCACGACTGAACCAGCCAGAGTAAAGTGTTGACTCAATGGTCTGATTGTCTTCATCATATTTTCACTCACGAACACTATTTAATAATGCATCTTAATAATGCATGATCTGCCAGGGCCATTTTTCTGCAGAATGAATAGCTACTCTTACATTGTGGTATGGATATATATATATTTTAATTTAAAGTATTATCATAATTTTTTATCATTATGATCAAGCAAAGACTGTATTACAAACAGATGTGTGAACTGTGGACACTCAGCTCTTCTCCCATCGAAGAGCCTCAGATGTTGTTACTCGCCTTTTGTTCAATGCTTCTGTGTTATTTCTCATTTCCTGCATCTCTGTCTTAGCACAGTTCCTGCCACTGCTTTGTTTTGCAACAAGGAAAAAGAAGAAGCTCAAAATAACCCTGGCATTTTCTAAACTATAGATGCCTCTTAAAATGAAACATTTCAAATGCCTATTACCTCAGATTGTTATATGCCTAATTACCCTTTGCAGTATCACAGCAGTTAAGCAATCACCATATGCCCTCATGGAGTGTGTTTTCCACCCAATAGAGCAATGAAGGACAAGATCAATTGAGCATTTAATTATTGCAAAGATGTAAACTCATGATTTAGATGTTGCTGATGGTTAAGAGAGGACTTCAACTTTAATAACGGCTGCATATGGAGATTCATATGGATTACTGCTGCCGAAGCTCATTCTCTGATATATAAAATGCTCATTGTTGAGACTTAGTGTCTTTTCAAACTGCAGTGTTTGTGTGTTTGCGTGCGTGATCCTGCTGACGGTGCCAAGTTTGATGGGGGCCTGCTTGCATTTACCTTGAGGAGCTGTGCCCAAGATGCAGCTCCGCCAGCTGGCCTTTTGATGTTTGCTGTGAAAGCCCCCCTTATTAGGATCAGTGGAAAACACAATAAATAATCTGTGTGTGAACTCATGCTGGAAACAAACGCTGGGTAGAGATGTCATAAAAATGAAATTTCGCCTACAAAAGACATCAGAGTGAGGCTGAAGGTTGATTTCTTTTTTTCTTTTTGGTGAAAAGAAGCAAAAAAAAAACAAAAAAAACTTGAAATGCTGTGAACAGAGGAAGCAGAGCAGCAGAGACGGAGAGGTAAAGATGACCGATGGAAAGCCTCGGGGCATGTGGAGGGCTGGTGTGTTTGTGTGTGTCTGCGTATGGGGGGAAATAACAGTATTTGAATGATGGGAGTGACAGAGGTTGATGTCTGCTCAGGGCCAGAGTGGCTCCAGTAATAAAGATACTGTGGCTCAAAGTGGTTTCATTCTGTCTTAAATGCTCCTTAATCTCACCATAAATGACGTCTTGGCTTCCAGTCAGGAGACTAGAAGAGAGAGAGAGAGAACTGTTTGTCCTGGTGCCGCTGATAGTCCTTGTGGCGTCAATAGAGAAAAATGTATTGATCTTAAAAAACATCCTGACGTATTTTCTCATCAACACTTTCCTACAAAACATTCAGATATTTGCAGCAGCCCACAGTGGCTCTCGATGCTTAAGAGGCTCGGAGAAATGATACATTTTCGGGTGATGTGAGAAGCCATCATCAAGCGCTGATCTAAGTCTGACACAAAATGGGGACGACCATTTCCTGGTGAAGCCTCTCTGCTCATCAACGGCACTTTAACATCATTTTAACAGGATTGTCAATAGGCTGAAAATTCTGCTCTTGCAAGCCTCTGACCTTTCTTAAATCATTGCTCTCCCACGAGGAGGGCAATTTGCAGAGCTCACAGAAGGACAGAAACCATCCCTTGTCTCTTTTGCTGCTGGATGTCACCTCTGTCAAGCCTCTGACAGACATGTCTATTACTGTATACCCTGGACATGCAGGAACTTGCATGTGCAGATAAATACAGTACTGATTTCAATCAGAGCATGTGGTTATGTGTCAGAGAGTAACGCAGAAAGAAGAGGCTCATGATTTGCCTCCGAGTCTGCCCGCTTGCCCAGATAAGGATCATAAAGAATCGACGGTGGGATAATGAAGCTGGATGACACACCTGCAGCTGGAGGAGCTATTTCAAGGACGACTCCCTCCCTCCTCTCATTGGCCCTCATTTATCAAACTTGCGCAGGATCTGGTGTAGATTCTGGTGTAAATATCAGTGTACGCCAAGTGTCACGTGTGATTTACTAAAAGTGTGTACGCTGCTGATTTCGGCGTAGAACCGGCGTGGTGGTGATGAATCCGGCGGCTGAAAATGAGCGTAATTTAAATGTCACGCCCCGATATATTCCTGCTTTAGAGGCGTCGCCCTGCCCCTTTTACGACAGGGAGACACGGAAGACGGCCAAGAAGAGGGACTTTACTGGCGTTACCGCGTTGAACAGGGAGAGGGCGGCAACATTAAATATCTGGACATTGATAGATTAATAGTTTTTGTGATTGATAAGCGTCATCCCGGTGGATGGAGGCTGCAGACGCACGTGTCACCGACCACGTCAGGAAACCCAGCGATCTCATGAAATGCTCCTGCAGTTTACTAAACACAAGTGACTGAGGAGAAATCATAGGCATATTACTGCTGCGAACGCGACTTTATAACCATCAGCACCGCTGGCATGGTTCGGCTGATGGAGGGATGTGAAACACCGGCCCGATCTCCCGCTGTCAGGTCCCGGTGACTGGGGAAAAAAAAAAAAAACACTCCGCCGCGGAGATCAGCTGGACCTGGACAGGTAGCGCCCCCCCCCCCGCCGGCTCCGGTGTCCGGCAGAGAGAGACTGAGGAGCCGTCCGGTCATGCTCTGGTGCAGGAGATGTTGGAAGTTTGTGTGTGTGATCTAGCAATAACAGGTCTGTCTGTCATTGACTGTTTCTGTTTAGACAGCTGATTAACGAGCATCTGTCACGTCGTGGTTTTTAATTCATCTCAGTTGCTCAAAATAAAAGTCGAGTTAAATTTTCAACACGGACTTGGTTGTAGCGTTTCTCTTTTTTGGCTACTTTTTAACTTTTTATCAATATAAACAACAACAACATGTGATCCACATCGCTGCGTTATTAGACTATGGTTTAATAATCATTTTGACACAGCGGCACTCCTTCCTGCATGTTCTACGCTGGTTCCAAATGTGCGTACACCTGGTCAGAGCTGGCGTGAGATTTGTGCGTACCGTACGCTCACGCTCAGATTAATAAATGCCGATCCTTGCGGTGAATTTGGTGTACACCCATTTTTTTGGTGTACGCAAGTTTCATAAATGAGGGCCATTATGACCAGCAAATGGTTAAAGCTGCTGATTACAGACGGGCATCGGGGGCCAAACAGAGGAGGGGAGGGATCATTCGTGATAGAGCTGACACCGACACGATCCCGGTGCCAGGAGGTCAAGAAGGTGCTTATCGAACACGGCTGGAGGCTGGTTCACATCCTGTCTGTGCTCCTGCTGCGACCTTGAGCTGTTAAAGAGCTGTGATATTCATTTGTCTTGAATTTTGAAATTGGTTGAAGAAAAACATTGTTTTTCAAGCTACATTGGAGCAAAAGCAATATAACACCGGCATTGAGCACAGTATAAGTTACTCAATTGAACTGTTCTTTCACAGTGTGGAGAACAGCAGCAGTGGAGGTTTTTGCCTAATCAAGCTTTCAACTTTAAACCTCTGAGTTAGAGAGTGATCTTTCTGCTCCATCCTGCACTGCTCTATCCTCTATCCTCACCAGAGGTTTTTAGTTTATGGTTCTATTTTTACTGAATCATGCTGACAGGAATACATAAATAAACAAAACATACCTCAACATTGAAAATCTCTTATTTCTTTCCTCTCTCTGTTATCCACACACATGCAAATCACCGCCCAGTCGCTCCCACATTTCAACCTCGCAGCACGAGCTGATGTAACAGCAGCTTACACATTTAAAAAAAAAAAAAAGAAACACACAAACAGCAGCATCTGAAAATAAGTTTTAAGACATTTTGCCTAATTCCCCCCCAAAAAGGGGGTTTCATTGCACGTTTCCAAGGACAGATGTCTAGGTGCCCCCTCTCTCTCCACACAATCAGAGACCATTTCCAGAATAAAAATGTTGATTTAAATTTTAAGATCTTGGCTGAAGCTTTTCTCTTTTTTCATATTCTATAAATGTGTCTGTGTCTCTTGCTTCTACTCTGACCTCTGCACCTCTGTTTTGTGCATCCATCCAGGACAACCAGTTCTACCTCAGGGGTATGTCTGTGGCTGTGAGGGTGTATGCGGAAAACAAAAATGGTGCCGAAGCTTGACTTTAAAAAATATCTACATATTGAATCATCTGCAACACTGAATGTGTTGAGTGTGTGAAAGCTAGTTAGCAGGCAAAAGAGTCCAAATAGCTCAACACAACAGATAAACTGTTAAAGAGAAGGCTGGGTCGATAAATCATTTGCCAAAATAATAAGCGTCCAGTAATGTGTAAGCAGTTAATAAACTAAAATGAATGGGGAATGGCTGAAGTAAATGGTGCATGTGAAAGGGTGCTTGAGTTCATCCAGCAGGGCTGTGGATACATCTAACAAAAGAACCTCTGGTGTTGATTAACTATGTGCTATTTTGCTTTTCCCAATATCAGCAAGCACCTCATATTTGTTACCGGTATTGATAAGCCCTAAATTTGTCAGCACTGTAAAGGAGACAGAGAGGGGTTGCCTGTATTGAGTGCAAAGAAATGGGTAATTAGCTGACGGCTGACTCAGGCCACTTGCAGCTTTGGAAGTCAGGGTGGGGATGGAAAAACCGATGAAGCACATCTCGCCGGGTGTCATAAAGCTTTGCTTTATAGCCAGTTTGTGTAGCCTTGCAGATTAAGTTCAAAGAAAGACAGCCACTCTTTTCTCCATGCATCTTAAATCCTGTTTCTCCTCAGCTGGATCTGTAGATCAATTCTTTGGCCAGCACTGAGATATCCCTGGTGTCAGCAGCTACTGTATAGAGCAGTAGGATATGGAGGAGTGGGTGTCTAAAAATACATTTTTAAAGGGACAATTTCACCTCAGACTTAAGAGTGCTCAGAGAGCAGCATGACCGTTCCACTCAAATTGCATACTTTCCCTCACTGAGGAGTGTCTTTCTTTGTGGAATAAGTATTAAACTGCATAGCTCCCAATAGGATACATTGTGCCTCCATTGGAGGATGCAAGGCTTACATTTGAAAGGCAAGGAAATCAAAACCATTCAGTGGTTTGGCTATGATTCATGCAACGAGTTCCTCCTCAGAAACTACTTTCAGCATTTATCTCAAGGGAGCGCTACATGGAAATAAATGGGCTGGTGTCTGGAGATGGCACGCTTCCTTCCTCTGTTTAGATACAAAGACCAATTTCAAATGGTGGAACTGGCAGAGAACCTGCTGCTGTCTAATCTCTGACTATACTCCGCTGCAGACAGCTGCTACCGCCGAGTGATCCTGGTATTATTCTTCTGAGGTTCAAAGTCAACTGCAAATGAAATGCACAATGTGCAGCGTGTGTTCTTGTGAGGTAAACACATATCTACTACAGACAAATCACCAGGTTTGAAATTTGGCACTAGAACAGACCAAATTCAGAGACGGTACCACATAGAAGAACAATAAATTTGCATCATTCTCTGTTTCCAATCTCTAAAAACTGGTGCACTTATCCACTCTCCTCTCAGGATAAAAGCAATAAAAGAACACATCAAACAAAAATGGTTGCAGCAAGATTTCAGCAGTGTGGTAGATATGTACTACTTACATATGAATAATTTATTTGAAAAAGTTTAAAAAATATAAACAGTATAACCACACTGACAAAAAAAGTCCAAACACATCCAGCACATAACATTTGCACACTTGCATTCCAACAGTGAATGACTATGTACAGTATTTAAGTATTTACAGTGAAGAAAAAGAAAACATATTCTCAACATCTTCACCTTGAAAGGCTGCTGAGCCAGAGACTGCGCCGGCAAAGATATCCTACGTGTGACATTTTAATCCTTTTTCAAAATGCATTAGAGACACTTGGAAGGAGAGCCCTGTAATTTCTCCTCCTTTTTTTTTTATTAACAAATAAATCCCCCTCACCTCTTATGTGTGTCTCACCTCCAGGATTGTCACATTTTGTCTGAGTAAAGGTCACGTTTACTTTCTGAAATGGTTCCTGGTCTATTTGGGTGGTTTTTTTTTCTGGTTTAAACTTTGTAAACACTCACAATTATGAGAAAATTAAATAACAAAAAAACATCATCGTTGTCACATGAGGATTCAGTGAAGACATACAGCAGTATGGACTTTATTCTGGATCACACACTTGAAATTTGACCCTTTTCATATCTGAAACAAAACCATTCAAGTGATATTAAATTACATTAGGCATTCATCAAAAATAAGATAAACTACATTCATTTCATCAGCATGATGATGGAGAAAAAATGAATAAATAAACGTCAGATCTCTAAACCTTTTGATAAAATCTACCATGTGGCTGGTTGAAATGTTCTGCGCTCCACTAAACTATGGGACAAGTTTCTGAGCTCAGCTGCAGAATGAACCTGCTTGTATCCCAGCAGGGCCAGAGTGTCGTTGCAAAGATTTTGCACCGTCCTCACAATGTCGAAGCCCAGTCGAAGCCTCCAGCTCTCCGCGGTCGCCCTGGAGTCTCTGGTTGTGGAGTATCTGTAGTTCCACTCGGACGGAGACGACACGTTTCTGTTGGTGTTCTTTGCAATCCACGTCTGCACCTTGTGCTCCATCTCCAGACCCACAAACCTGTAGATCTCCGTGGCTTTGTCCTTCGGGTTGAAGGCCAGGTCCTCGTAGCGAACTAGTAAATACCGCCCCTGCAGCCACGCCGGCCTCTGCAGGACCGTTTTCGCAGAGGCCACCATGTCCTTGCAGGTGCTGGTGATCTGGGATAGGTCCACGTATCGAGGCTGTCGTCCGGTCGCGTTCCATATTTTCCAGGCGCGGAACTGATCTGAAAACGCCATCATGCGTGAAGCGAGGATGGCTCTGGGGTCCCTCACCAGGTGGATAATCTTCAGGTCCAGACGCGGATCTTCGGTCAAGGTGCGGAGGTCCCCCACCTCGGGCACTCGCACTGTTTTTATAGCTACGTGTCCTCTCGAGAGACACGAAATAGAAGCTAAAGTGAGGTTCAAGGCCCCGCACTTCTTAGAACACCAGGTTTCATCGGGGGGATCGGAGGCCGCCGCCGCATCCCCTCCTTCCAGGCACACGGGAGGGGAGCACAGGGCGTGGCTGGAGCTTCGGCGGAAGAAGGAGCTGGTGACGTGGTCCTGGGGCTCCGGGCGGATGTAGTTCTCCATGAAGAGGAGGTCGCAGGTGTAGAGGTTGAGGAGGAGGTCCCTGTACGCTCCCAGCAGCGCCCGGCGGTCCAGGCTGCGACGTAGCCTGCTGCTGGAGTTGGTGAAGGCCTGCTGGACGTGGTAGAGGGGCTCAAACACGTAGAAGATCCCCGGATGCTGGTTGAGGAGCTGCCCGGTGAAGGAGGAACCGCTGCGCGTGGTGGCAAACAGCAGGATGTGCTTTCGAGGTGAGTCAGCGGGCGTCCAGCTGTCATCGCACAATGTTCTCCACCTGGAGTCTTGGAGACAGAAAGACAAGCTTTTCATAAATACATAAAATGAGCCAAATCGCAGCTGTAAACAACATCATAACAGTACACAACCTGCTCCCTGGTTTCAAGTCCTGGTAAAAGAAGAAATGTTTCAGCTCATAAAAGTGAAAGTAAGTCCGTTTTTGTCATGACTTCAGGAGAAAAACCAACTACTGAATCAAGCCAATAAAGCTTAAATAATTCAGAGGGTAAACATGCATGAGTAAGATGCTTGTCTGCTGGTGGTTATCGAGGGGCTTTATGAAATGGCGGATCTCTAAATATAGTGCAAATAGCTAACGTGTAATTACTGCTGATGAGAAGTTGATTGCAAAGGGGTTGTTGCTTTTGTACACAGGAGCTCGGTGCCGGCGCGCTGCAGCTGTGCCATGAGAGGGGATTAATGGAGATAAATTGGAGGATAATTGTAAAACGGATCACACATATTTCATTTCTCTATCCTCCCCACTTCTTGGGAATTCCCTCAGTTAATGATCCGCGTCCCTTCTTCCCTTTGCCTCAGTCACAGCATGGTGCCGCAGCTTGACTCTTGATGTTGCCTCTGAATCTCTTTACACAAGGCTTTCCTCAGATCTGCTAAAAACATAACAAATATTACCAGTATTGATAACCTATATCAATCAGATGCTGGTATGTGCCCTCTGCTGGGGTTGGACTTTGCAACAATACATGTGATTTTTTTCCATTATTTATGTTATTATATTTGCATTAAACATGAGCATACAGTAAATTCATACACGCCAGCAGCCATACACATTTCATGCTCTCCTATTGTGAAGCATTGGCAGCATGTGGCACGATCTGGACTGAAGCATATATACCTCTGTGATGTCTGGTCTGGCAGTGGTAGGCTCCCTGACAGGGTCCAGACAGCGAGTCCCTCAGGGTGCGAATGGCCGTGTACTGGACCCCCAGAGACGCACACACCAGCAGCAGCACGGTCTTCCAGGAGCACTCCATCCTGCCCGCCCCTCTGGCTCTACATCCTTCACGCTGACGCCGCCAGGAAGGCACAAAGACACACACAATGTGATTTCATTTTGATGCATTTCCCCCCCACCACCACCACCTCTGCTCCATACGACTGCAGCCTCCACTCATTTATGCCTGCAGCTGGAAACTGATGCCCAATGAGGAGCTCCTACTGGAGCAGTTAGCATTCTTGCTGGAAGGTGCTTCACCAGCAGAAAGTAAAGCATTTGCCATTAACTTTTCCAACCCATGCAGCCTTCACCCTTCGACCTGTGTAGCAGCATTTTTTGTTAAAGCAAAGTAAAGAAGACATTTGGGTGAATACAATTTCAACTTGATTTGATTTCCTTTCTCACAGGGAGTTTGAAGAACAGATTGATAGTACAACTCTTGTGCCTGTACAGTAAATAATAATGTACCGCCAGCAGCCAGTTACCTCAGCTTAGCATACTAAAATAAAGTAAAACAACCTGGCTCAAGGTAATACAGTTCTACTTCTTAAGGTTATGGGGATTAAACAAATCAGGTAGAGCAGGTTAATGAATAAGCTTTAGAGGTGACAGAGTCAGGCTAGCTGTTTACCCCTTGTGCTAAGATAAGCTAAGCAGCCTCTGGTAGTAGGTTTGTGTCAGCAAGAAAGTAAATAAGAGTATTAAACAAAGAGTTCTTAAATATTTACAGTTTCATAAAAAATACACATCCCAGAAAAGGTTGCTCTCTTCAGAAGGAAGAGAAAACAGACAGCACCTTTCAGCGTTTCTCACAAAAAGAAAATAGCCTAAACGCTTTGAACAGATGTTTTAAAGGGTTTGGGATTTGTTTATTACATGAGTTGAAGATTTGTTCAGCAGAAAAAACACGACTCATCAGAGGTCAGACCCTTGGTGGAAAATGGCAGCAGTAATGTCCCTGTCTACAATAGCTCTACTATTCAGGATACTGCGCACACAGTTGCATAATTGCATTTCATTTTTGCTTTCCTCTCCTCTGGGTAATTAGCCTCTAAGCCCAGCAGAGAGCTACGTACCCAGATAAATATAGCTGTCTTCACATAGATGAGCACAGAAGTTTTCTTTGTACACTTCCCACTTCTTTGCCACTGGGCAAAAAAAAGAGCCTAAAGAAAATGTAATTTTCCAAATGTATATGATTAGAAAAAAGAAAAAGAAGGTGCTGCCATCAATTTGTCCCTATGCAACAACTAATGGTAAGTAATCATGAGTGTCTCTCGATCACTCAGTGGCTGTGCAGAAGCAATCATCATCAAAACCACAGGTAAATATACATCATATACTGACAAAAATAAATATTTCTTTCCTGTCTGCTTCCTCACCCTCTTTCTGTCACTCTGTCTCTCTGCAGTGTGCCTCTTGTTCATTAATGATGTTTATGTGTCCCTGGCAGACTCGTATCCCCAGGAATGGATCACACTGAGCTGAGATCAGCGTTTGATGTTCCATTAATCACAAACAAGTGCAAAAGCAAAGTCATTTACTCTATAGGTGAGAGGGGGGAAAAATCGAGCTGACATCATGAGCCATTCTGTTTGATTATGACTAAAAACAGTGATCGGAGATTGAACCCATCGGGGAGAGGGGGGAACTTTGTTTCTTAGACTGGCAGATGCAGACAGGATGACAAAAACGAGGACACTGCACTGTTTGTATCTCGCTTCGGAACAACTTTAAAGCTGTTTGATCTGTTTGCACATTTGTTGAGGGACAAGAGAGATGGAAGAAAAGGCAGGGAAATGTAAGCATGAATGACTGCAGATAATAAGGAACTTTGACCAAGCTTCTTACCATCTCTGACACTTAAAGACAAACGAAATCTGTTAATTTGACAGTCCTGTCATCCATACCCTGCATGCACGGCACAGCTGGCTGACCAAAGCACATCGTATGATTGTACAGCGACAGGTTTTGTTTTCCTCTGTGGTCCTGATCAGAGCTACTCTGCTACACACACCCTGCTGCCCTCTGGAGAATGAAGACAGATGCTTCAATGGATTAAAGCAATTTGATTTGCAAGTCCTCCTTTCTCCCTGGCTCATAAGTCCTCCCGCACCGGGACTCCAGGAATAATAGACACTCTGTCAACAGCTGGAAGGGGACTACGGGCTTCTGATGGTCTCAGCCTTTGGATCCCTCATACAATAACAGTGCTTACAGGGGATAAAAGCCTCGGGGACAGGATCAAGCGAAGATTACACTGTGCAGTGCATGCTCCTTGTGAAGGTTTGAGTTGTAAATTCAGAGAGCATGGGCGTTGCTGCTGCTGCCGACATAACATAACTAACAGCAAAAGTGTTGGGGACAATGACATCTGAGCTTGGTGCAGGGAAGGCAGCCACCTCTGTGGAAAATAAAAGCAACAAATGAAGTTAGACGTTGGTGATGAGAGTGGGACTGAGGGATTTGGGATGCAAGTGATTGAGGGATGTGACAGTGCCAAAGATTTTTCTGTTAAGGCACTTCGGCGTGCACATGGCTCCTCAGAGTGAAGGTGTTTATTGGCAAAGCCTGGTGATCAATCGTTAGAAACACAGCAAGATGAGCAACAGTCACATCACCAGGAGGAGTCTCAGTCTTCAGTTAGTCTTCTTTGCCTTGCTCCATCTCTCTTCTCTCTTATCCCTCCACCCATCTTCTCCTCACACACACTCAGGCACACACACACACATGCCAAAGGCTGAGCAGAGCGCTGCAGCACACAGAGGAGCTGCATCTGACCCCGGGCTACAGAGAAGCTCCTGTGATAGGAAGAGAAGATGAATCTTGTCCTACATGATTCCTCCAGCACACACACACACACACACACACACACACACACACACACAGAGCAAATGCACCGAGTGGAGAGAGGAAGGAAAAATTAAGAGAAAGGTCAACACTTCATCCCTTCTTGTCCATTGGAGAATGTATTCCCTTTGTAGGATCCTGACTGTTGGTTGTCTACACTGTGGTACATTCACAAACAGCACGGATCACACAGTACACACACACAAACACACACACACAAACACAGCAGTGCCGGCTGACAAAGTGTGAAATAGAAGAGAAATGAGCTGATTAAAATAAATTAAAGTTAAGGTGATGATAAAAATTCGAGATTAGACCATAATACGTAAATGGATGAAAAGCTGCAACTTGTTACAGTGATTCCATCAAAAAAATAAATTTGCATGTGAAAATATTGATTATAAAGTGGGAATAAACTCCATCCAAAACCATTTCCATGGGATAAGATGTGACAAACACCTGTGAGCTTATAATAAATGAAAGAAAAAAATATAATACAACCACAAAAGTGAGTCAGTGTGCAGGTAGAGTGGGACCACATCTAAAATAAAAACTCACCACTGAGTACCGCGGACACTTCAACTAACTGTGTGGTAAAGACACACACACACACAGTGATTTTTCTCCTCATATCTCTCTCTATAATCTTCACAGTGTCTCATCTAGTTTGTTAGATAACAGTTCGGCTGCGACTCGCTGCGCGTAAAAATGCAACAACAGATGAATTAAAAGAAAAAGGATCTTGCCTTACCATCAGCACACTCGATCAGACGGGATTTCTCCGGCCGGTCCAGTCCTTCTACTCTGCATTTGTAGAAGTGTGTCGTGTGTGTGTGTGTGTGCATGTGTATGTGTATGTGTGTGCGTGTGTGTGTGTGTGTGTGTGTGTGTGTAAGGCGGGAGGATCGAGCGCTGCCGCCGGTGTCCAGAGCTGAAGTGGATTCAGAGCTGGAGATGCGCCATGGATGGAGAGCGGCGAGAGGCTGCGCGAGGAGGAGGCATGTCTCACCCCTCCAGAGACCACACAGGCTACTGGAGCCGAGTCTCTAGATTGGATGCTAGATTGCCTTGTGCTTTACGCTTTGATGCCGTGGGGGTACATTTTTTTCATTACGTGTTAGAAATGCATGTGATCTGAGCAGGCGGTAAATAAACGGGCAACCCACATTTGATGCAGCTCGTCGTTGCAAAATCTGTAATTTATTTTTATTTGTTTGCAGATTTAAAAAAGGACCGAGATAGGCTATTTTTTTTTCTTTCCCCACCCATAGCCCAGGCTATTTCATGCAGACAGGTTTCATCATCTTCAGCCGGGCATCAACAATCACCTCCACACCTCACCATGAACATCAGCGTGTCAGTCCTCCTCCTCTGTCACTGCAGGAGCCAGGGACTCACACTCTTCTTTAAAAAGTGCAGGCACACACACACACACACACACACACACACACACACACACACACACACACACACACACACACACACACACACACACACAATCTCTCTCTCTCTCTCTCTCTCTCTCTCTCTCTCTCTTTCACACACACACACACACAAACACACACGTGCTTATCCGGTAAGATTGCAGTGACATGATGACCTCTATTTTTCCTTATTCCAGTGAGGATGACTGCTATCATGAAGACCCCCCCTCGCCCCCACCCCCAATACACACACACACATCCAACACTGCCACCATCACCATGTGCTTACTCTGCTGTTGACAACCCTGGTGTGGAGGGATGGGTGCCATATCATTGCCCCTCGGGGGGGTTACCACAGGGTCAGATTTAGCCAGTGACAGCTCCATTACTCCTGGGAATGGAGGTTGATTCTGTTTGTGGTCTTTCGGATTTATCTCCTGCAGCGGCGGAGCCTTCACTGAGATTCGTAGAGATAATGTAGCTGCAGCATCTCTGCTCTCACTTGTATAATTTCTGCTTTTGGATAAATTGCGGAAGCATTAAAAAAACCCTAAACCTCCTATCAGCGTGGGATTAGTTAGTCCAACTTTGCCGTTCTTTATCTGACCTGTGTTTAAACCTTTGAGGCAGTGCAACCAAACATACCAAATCAAAGGCAGGCCAAAATATCTGCAGGAATGGCAACCGGAGGTGCAGGAAATCTACCTACGCAGAAACAGAACAAGCCTTTTCTGGTGATACGCGGCTGAGACACATGACCAGCCGAAGGTTTTACCCCCACAAAGGGAGACAATAAGGTGCCAAGGACGCCTGGGGAGTGATACAAGAGTGTCCTGTCCTCCACGCCTCTCTGCGTTGATCCCTCGCTCTGCCCGCCTACAGCATCGATTCCCCGGCTCTGAGGAGCCGAACGCCCCCACACCTTCTTATGGTGAGATCTGAAACAGGCAATAAGAAAAAGTTGTATTTTTCTGTGAACAGAAACCGAATCCTCCGCGGGCCTCCCTGTTTAGCTATACCCACACTCGTTCCTCACCACGCACAAATGCAAAGAGCACAAAAAATAAATAAATAAATAAAAATCAAATGTGCATTTGAGATTCAGAGCGCCTTTCGTTTTTCTAATCCAGAACCATCAGGCTCTTGTGCCTCACCAATCTGTTCTCTTTTCACTCCATATCTCAAAGATCTAGGCCATATCTGATCTTTAACATGACAGCAGTCTTTCATCATAAACTGGAAGGAAATGTTCAGCTGAAAACTCTCCACTGTTTGGGATAACCTTGTCTCCTCAGCTCACTGACTGCTCTTCTGGATCCGGACTTGTCTGGCAACTTCGGCACCCTCCTCTCTTCAATCACATTATGCTTCATTCAGACTGTCACAAGGGCAAGAAGGTCTCACGGAAGTTATCGAAGCAACAAATTTTGCCTGCAGAGGAAAGCGAGTGTTTCTATACTACACTCCATCTCATTTAGAGCGAGAAAAAAGCAGCCCCCTTATCCAGCCCTCCCTCGCTGTAAGTGCAATAAGCAAGCTGAAAGAAATCTCATTTCACCCACTGGTATGCCAGCAGAGACAGCCAAATGTGATTTACCAAACAACCACACAGAACACACCAGCACACTTTCTCCATCTCCGACCGGAACGACACCAGCAACAAACTTCTCCCAAGTTATTGTCGCAGGTGAAATATTAGTAACATGGCAAACAATTATCTAATTTAATGGACAAGTTAGACAGTTTGGAAAATATTCATATTCACTGTGTTGTCAAAAGATGAGAAGATCGATAACGCTCTTGTGTCCATCTCTTCAACACGAAGCCGGAGATGGTTATTTTAGCCTATACTGTAGCAAGGAGAGCAGCCGAAAAGCAGCTGGAGTCATTAAAAAGGTCCACCTATTTCATCTATAAAGGTGTATTTAGAGTCTAAATACAAGACATAAAGAAATACAATTTAGACAAAAGGTCAACTCAAATTTGCCTTGACCATTTGTACAGTCTGTGTTTTATTTGTCCTAAACAACAAATGCCCAGGCGTTAGCAACAGCCTACAGTGAGTGAGCGATGTGTTTCTGTTCAGCTCGTTCCCAGAAATCACTTAAAATACGGCTTTCTTCTTTTACTTCCCTCATTTTTCCTAATTTTTCTGAACTTTTATGAAGCATGACTCATGAAACCCAGGGATAGCCTAAATGTGAAATTTTTTAATTGGCTTTTTTTCCCACTCACATCCAGTTTACATTTGTGCTCTGTGTGAACATACAATACAAGTTTAATAGCTTATATGTCGAAGCTGTGGCACCATGGACTCTATTATAAAACAGTGAAATGTTATAGCTGACTTTGTAATTTTTTGAAAAGATTTTTTAAAAAGTATGTTGTCTTCTTGG
Organism: Trachurus japonicus; assembly: GCF_045865225.1. Taxonomy (NCBI): domain Eukaryota; kingdom Metazoa; phylum Chordata; class Actinopteri; order Carangiformes; family Carangidae; genus Trachurus; species Trachurus japonicus. Next base: position 21,182,083 of record NC_140912.1, read on the forward strand.
AGATTGGGATCCTAATAGGTAGGGGAGAGTGGGGTAGTTTGTGCCATGGGGCAAGTAGTTCCACCCCTGTTATCTAGAAAACTATAGAAGAAGTTGGTCATGTGACCACATATTTTTGAAGGGGCATCCATTTCACTCATCCTATCAAGAAGGGAGACACATGGCTTGAGAGGAAAGCACATTTATGTTCAAAAAACAAGTTTTTGCCCTCCAAAGTAAAATTTCTATGATCAAGGTTTTTTGATTGCCATGTTTGAACAATTATAGATAACTTTGAAAACAGTTCACACATGTTTTAGTGCTTTATTAAGCTACACCACTTGTCTATACAGTTAGCATGATGCCAGCTCAAAACAGCTGGGGAATCCTTTTTTCTCAAAATGCTGGGCTTGGGGTAATTTGTGCCAAAGGGCCTGGGTTAAGTTGTGCCAGTGGCAGTGCTGTCTGTGTATAGGAGAAACATGGCAGTGGACACGGATTTGCTTGAAACTTAACATGTGTGATGAGGGACCGCCCCTGAACACACCTGCCCAGTCTGGTTGTGCTCGTAGCCTGGTGGATGAACAAAACATGGCGTTTCTTTGCGCCACAGCCCCCAGCGTGCCTCAGGCCTCCACGACTACATGGGGACAAGCGAGGGCCCGATCATCGCCGCTTCTGGCTTTAATTTTGTATTGAATGTCTTGCTTTTATATAGCATTAACATTTGTGAGATTAAAATGATCTGTTTTACTTCAATTATCAATGGCACAATTTACCCCAGTGAATTCTCTCCAATGGCACAACTTACCCCGCACCGGGGGCAAGTTGTGCCAGATTTTTTTTTTTTTTTCTAAAGCTATATTTCTGAAACAGTTGATTTAAGATTCAAAGTGATTGTTCCCAGGGATGCACAACATCCTAAACTATATGTACATATATTAGTTGGGGGCATTATTATAATCCCCTTGCTTTAAAGGCAATTTAAGTAAAAATTGGCACTACTTACCCCGCTCTCCCCTATAGCTTGTGTTACTTTTAACAAGAACCACGGTCAATGTTTCTATCTGAATACGCTATTGCTAATGGAACTCTTACATTTAACCCGCAGACATGACAGGGGTTCACTGCTTCTTATCTTCTCTGCCAAAAATAGATTATTTCCAAAATACCAAACTAATGCTAATGCAATAAATGCTGTAATGAAATAATCAATATATACCTAATTAGTTGGATCAGTTCTATTTAATGTGCTCTCATCTCTCAAAAACTAAAAAGGGCCACGCTATAGGCAGGCTTTTCCCCCAACAGGTACAGTTAATATTTCTTGACTGTTAAAGGGGAGGTCATGATTGAACTTGAACAACACTGACCCCAATCAGACTTAGTGTCTGAGTCGTTTGATTGCTTGTTATCCTGAAGCCCACAGAACTCCTGACCTGTCTCTCCTCGACTGTCTCTTTGCTGTCCTGGTCGTTGAGACATTCAGGGGGACGAGGCCCTTTAGACAATCCCATAACTGGCTTTTATCTATGAAAACTTGAAATTAAAGTAGGCACAGAGCATCTTTATAAACCAAAGCTTTCAGCTAACATTTACCCAGCTGTGGCGCTCCCACCCTGCTTGCCAATTTCTCAAGGCTTCATTTATTAAATTTTGTCAGGACGGGTTGCAAGTCGAGGTGCTTTGCTGCTGGCAGAGTGAGAGAAATCCACCGAGTGACACGCGGGATGATGAGAGGAAGGAAGAATGTGGGACATGAGGGATGAGAGGCCAAAAGGGAGATTACAGTGGAGGAGAGGAAGAGCGGGCGGCGGGAAGGAGAAAGTTTACACACGCCATCTGTGCATCATAGGTGTGGCTGTGCCGGCTCATGTTCACAACGCACGTCTGCGTGATTGTTTTTGAATGAGAGATCTCTTGAATATAGATGGTCTCATTTTCACTGGCGTGTTGACTGAAAGCTCTGTCTTTTTTGTTTTGATTTCAGCTTTAATCTAACAGGATCCGCACATGAGTGAACAAGTCAGCTCGTCTGTTGTGTAGCTGAGCCCTGCTATGTGCAAAAGAGAAAAAAAAAGGATTCAATTTCTGAGCAGAGACGGTTTGCTGTATACATGCGGGGATCTCGGCACTATTCACTGAAATTAAAACTTTTTTTGCTGCCTTTAAAGTTTCCCCGTGGCACCTATCAAGGCGTGCACAGAAAACTCTTTTTGCTTATTACAAACCAGTGGAACCACTTACATGACTAAGGATTTTCTTGTCTAACTGGCTGGTATCTCCTTTTTGCTTTTGCTTTTTCTCAAAATGAGCACGATCACTTGAGGGGATTTAAAAAGAAAAACCTAAAAAAACCAAAACAAAATGAATACTCGTGATGCACCTTCTGCTCTCCCAACAGTTTCATTGCACAGGGGAGTTGAAGTTTTACAATCTGACAGAGACCAAGTATCACAGCTTCTCAGCCTCACGCCCACTCGATTCTAGGTTATAGACTTCAAATCAAATCTGTTGAAAGCCTTTGAGACTTCCACAGGGAAGTCAGTTTTATTGAGAGCGTTTGATTGGTCCTGGTCTCGCTTGGATTGCCCCTCTGAAAATAACAGACATAAATTCCTGTGTGGCTGGGATCCAAGCAGACACCTCCACATGTCTGGGTGTAGTGAGCAGAGCACAGTTAGGAAAGAAAAGCCCCAAGTGGCTTGTCTCCCTCCTGTCTCTAACATTTTTTTTGTTGTTTGTTGTTGTCGTTGTTTTTGGACCCAGAGGCCTCACTATGAAGCGTTTTTTTTTTTTTTTTTTTTATCCTCCTAGCACTTTCGCTGCAACCAGCCCATCAGCAGTGCTCTCTGGTGCATAATTGGTGCCATTAGCAGGACGCATCACACACTCCCAGACACTGTGGCCAGACAGCAGCAATAGGTACCGCGCTCTCTCTCTCTCTCTCTCTCTCTCTCTCTCTTTCTATTTCTCCTGCTCTTTATCCCACCAACTGCTTCACACTCACAGGGCTCACAGCCATCGCATTTGTGGGAGTAATGGGCCTGGCAAATTACAGCAGATCGGGCCTCAGCAGGCTCAGCCCTGCAGCCGTCGGGGAGCACCCAGCAGACGTGCTGATTCTACAGAACAAGGCCCCCCGATCGGACAGAAAGCCGTGTCCAAGGAGGGAATGTGTTAACATCTACCATTTGTGATTTTGATTGCTGCACTGGGAGAAAGAGAAGGAGAAATAGACCGTTGTGTGTGAATTTGTGTGTGTGTGTTTGAGGCAGAGAAAAACTTTAGATAATCTTCACATTGGAAGTCTAGTCACATGTCGGGGTGTGTTCTGCAGAAGCTGTACGAACCCAAAGTGAACACAAGAGACTGTGAGTAACAACTTGTCTAAACACAATTTCCTGGATGATTTCATTGATTCTTTTTTTTTTTTTCAACTTTAGTTCTGCTCTGATGCTGCGATGTCTCAGCGTTTACTGAAAACTCGAATACAGGCCGAGACAGACAGACAGAGCGATCGCTCGCAGCTCAAACACGAGCCCTCCCACATACACAGATGGTCTGAGAGATGTCTCAACAATTAAGCTGATCCATTTTAAGTCTGTGACTGTAACGAGCTGAAGGAAGCCTGCTGCTGGATCTTGCTGTTCTCTGAGGCGTGCTGACTCCTCGCCGTTTTGTCGGACCCCCCGGGGGCCTTTCTGTGCGACCGAGCCCTTTCTTAATTACACCTGAGAGCACCGAACAGCTGCTCCTCTTCCACATCTGTGTCTCCATCAATCAAGCCCGTAAAAGGGGTGTATGCAAAGCAAAATGACAAATATGGAAGACCTTCTTTCCCTCCTCTGCATTTCTCAATTGAAAACAAATATCTGTTGATGTCTTGAAGGAGGTTTTCAGCTACACTCAATCTTGTGCTCTGCTGACACGGATCATGGATGTTAAAAGAAAAGTTATTTTTCAAAACAGGGCATGGCCTTGAGGGCAGAAAATCCAAATTTCACCTGCAACCGCTACAGTTCACTCAGAGTTCAACTCTTCAAATACAATGCTTTTCATAATTTTTTTTTAAGAGAGTGTATTTAAGTGCTGCGTATTGGCAAGAATCTGTTGATTCAAAACAACTGAGAAGTAACTGAGAAGTCAGAACTCCAACTTGGAAATTTCTGACTTCCAACATCATAGCATTGACACTACAGGTTAACTAGGAGGAAAAAAACATGGATAGGCCTACCCGAAAAAAGTATGGCATATTGTGGCTGATTCCTGAACACAAAAAATATTAAATGTATGCTTATTTTTGAAGCAGTGAAAACATCGACAAATAACTTTTGTTACAGTTCCATTCTTACCATTAACAATGAAGGTGGCCATGTTTCGTTGCTGTCACTGACGTCAAGTCAGAAAATCGGAGCTCTGAGATGATACTTGAATTTCTGATCTGTAATTTCAAAGTTTGATGCTGTTCAATTCCTTTTTCACAACCCGGAGCTCAGCAACAGTACTGACCGTGATACTGAGGTTTTGGTTGAAGATTGGTGGCACACTGTGAACCTTTGTAGCATCACACTGGAGACAGACAGGAGAGGAAACGTTACGCTTTTGGGTTGTGTGCTTGTCCATACCAAAACGCAAAGTCTAACAATCTTTGAGGAAAACATTCAAACATGCATACAACCATGAAGTAGTAAACATGGTTTATCTAAGTACTGTCTATCATAGTATAAAGAGCACAATACCGTATGTGTTAGATCTGAAAGAAATTTAATTAAAAAATTTTTAAAAAACCCCAACGGGATCTGCATCTGCCTCTTGCAATGCAAGCTTTGGGGGATTTTTTTTCATCTCTGGGTTGTGAAGGTGTGTGTTGGGAGACAGTGTTAGTGCAGGGAGGGGAAATCAAGGTAAATCAAAGTTTCTGAAGGGCATCAACATTACATCTATTTTCATCTATTGTAAAGAAATAATACCAAAGGAGCAGATAGCAAATAAAGAATTGTTTTCGTGCTTTTTGCTGCTCTATGTTGCAGCTGCAGCATCAGATATTGGCTGAACATCAAATTAAAAACAAAGATGGAATAAGATTTAGTGTTTTATATTCGCCAGCTGAGCAAATATTTTCAAACAGAAACCATATTTCTTCTTTGGATGTACTGGCACTGTTGTGGAACATAAATATTTATCAGTGCTCCAAAAGGTTAAGTGTGTGGGAGTAATACAATCTGGCAGCTGAAAATATTGCTGAAACACAACATCTCCAGATTGTTTTGCAAGATGGAAAGCTTCACCAATGCACCAGTGCTGCCTAATGGCCTCTGCATCACCAAACAGCACTACAGCTGTTTTTTTTTGTTTTGTTTTTTTTGGTCTGTATGTGTCATCTTTTTTTCTCCATCTCATTGTGTGAAAGTGTTGTGAATGAAGAACATGATAAATGTAAACCAGATCTATTTCAAGCAGTGACACAAAAAAACAACAACACAGACCTAGTTTGTGGACAAAATAGTGTACGTCAGAGTGCACTGAGGCAGCTCGAGGTGGCACAGTTTCACCATGATTTTATGCCAGTTTGAGAGGCGGTGATGTGATTTTCTCAGCTGCACAGTACAGTTCAGTGATGTTGCAGCTCATCTGAAGGTGAGCAGAAAGTCATTACTTAACTAGTAAATATAGCCTGTGGTGAGGATTTTTTTTTTTTTTTTATGTTTTGATCTCTGCATATCAAAAGAAGCACAATGATTATTATTGTATCAGAAGAAATGAAGACTATAAACATACTATAAACTATTAACTAAAATTATTTTGTAAACCTTTTCACTTTAAAACACAAACACGATTCTTTATTCATGCTTAAATGATAAATCCCTTATGGCTTTGTATAAAAGCTAAAATGTTATATTCAGTATGTATAACTGCAAACCAAATCTACTGATCAGTTTACCATAACCTGTAGCTACAATTGAGACAAACAGCAGCAATGCTAATTCAACAGGATGTAACTGTCTTGTGACTATAGAGACATTTTAATGAATGCAACATAAGAATTAAAATCAAGTTGTTGTTTTTTGTTGTTGTTTTTTTCTATTGATTTTGTCACTGAGTTGTATACACAGAGTAGTGTGTCCCCAGTGTGGGAGTAGCAGGTGCAGGACACAGCAGCTCATGCATTATTAAGGTTTGTTGTGAAGTGTGGTCAGGTTGTAAGAAGAGAAAAGGAGCATTTCTTGGTCTTTTCTGGTGTCACTGACAAACCGAAGGAGAGAGAAAGGGTTCCCTGCCGTGACCTCACTGTGGAGGTTGCTCATGGTTAACGTTCAGCAGCTCAACAACCTGCCAATTAAATAATTAAATGGATAATTGTGGTTTAGAGATACTATAGGAATGTAAAAGAAGAAACAGTCAGTCTTTGTTAGAAAGTCGTTCTGATTGCACAACTCAGATTAAATGAGAGGAATCCTGACCGTTGTTTTAAAATGTTTATTTCAATTCATGTCAGCTTGTCACAAAAGACACTTGAAATACCTCCGTTTTCTGAGGAACACAGCACGACACACTGTCACTGCTGCTCACGTATTGTTAAAACATGAACTGCACATTATCCTTTGTGTATTATCACATAATAAAATGCACAATTGAATCAATATGAACACAGTCAGGTAGTCAATAACACATTATTATTACTTTATATACTGTATCCCATTTCATGTTTTGCAAACATAAACCGCAATGCTGGATCAATACTAATATTCACTCTGCAGCAGTGTGCCACTTTAACTCGCTCACGACTGAGCTAGAAGAGATATTGATTCAACATTCAGGTTTGTGTGTGTTGGGTTCGATTACATAGACTAAAGGATATTTCGATCAAAAATAGGTGAAGGTTAAAACAGTAGAGTAAAATACACAAACATGAGCATTTGTCAAGCGTAGTGTTTTTCATAGTCAATATGTACATCCCAGAGTACCAAAGTAGTAATGACATCTTGAGTTTGCTGCTTATATGTATACACTATATGTTGCTATGGTTAAATTCATTTCTTTAAGGTGTAGCTCATTAATAATGTCAATGTCGTGAGTCGAGTCGGTGATCTGGATTTCTCACCGGAAAGACAGGTACTTTCTGACTGTTATGCTCCCTTGTTGGCATTAGATGAGCTGCTGACAAGGGAGCAGCTTGACTGGTTTTTAGTCATCCCTGAAAGTCAAAGTCACACTACAGTCATACATACCACGTTACAAGATTATCAGATAAGTCCATGTAAATATTCTTTGCATTCTTATTGTACTAAAAAGTAAATCATTTTTTGTAGCGTCCCCGCAAACATTTCAACTGAGTTTTTGCAGTGCATGTGCTGTTAATCTGAATTTGTAGTGCACTTGTGTCTGTGTGTGTTTTGTTAAAGCAGATATCAGTGGAATGTTTTTGTTAATATAAGTCCTAAATAGTCCTATTTTCCGTCAGCAATCACTTACATGAAGTATTTCAGCCTAAGTTGCAGGGCGCTGAGCGTTCAGAGCCAGCATACTGAAGTGTACATTGTCCAGCTGAAGGCAAAGTTTGCAGGAAAAAGAGGATGCCACAAATTCCAGTCTTATGCCAAAATTGCGTTTTGAATGGATCAATTATTTTAGCAATTTCCATTAAAAAAAATATAAAATCCAACATTTGTCAATAGCACCTTAGAGAAAGATGGTGTGTAAAAGCTAAAAAAAAACAAAAAAACAAACACACACACACACACACACACACACACACACACACACACACACACACACACACACACACACACACACACACACACACACACACACACACACACACACACACACACACACACATTTCATAATGACCAACGAATGCAAATATGTGGATAGAGGTGTGACTAATGGATAGATTACATGACACTGTCAAAGTCATTTGGATGTTTATCAGCTTACATTACAAAAGCTACTGAATAAAACATTTAGCAGTGATCAAGCACAGTCTTTAGTTAATCTATCAGAACAACCAGGATCATCTTGCATATGTATGTCCTTGGACTGTCCAGATTGAGCCATAGATCTTTTTCTCAAAAATACAACTGCTGCAGCAATAGCTAACACCGCCACTCCGGCTGCTATTCCCCCCGCTACAATGGCAGTGGTGTTAGAGTCTTTCTCTGGGTCCAGTGGAGGAATCTCCTTTGGGTGTGGACTGCTGACTGTCAGAATTGTGTCCTGTATAACGACGCACCGAGCTTCATCAGGAATGTATTCGTCAGTTGAATATTCCTCATCATCCTCTGTCTGCTCCTCATTGTATGTGTCATCATATTCATAATCATCATCCGGCTCCGGCTCTTTGGGGTCTCTTGAAACGACACAGCGGTACACCCCTGCATCTGTCTTCTCAACGTTGGAGACCGTAAGCGAGGAGCCATTGTTTGACAGAGTCAGTCTGCCAATCAGACGTTCTAGGATGGGAATGTTGTTTGAGTCGTGGATAGGATTATATTCCCCTGTTGTGTCTTCATAGTACCACTGCACTCTTAGGGAATCATCCTGGCCATTGCCACAGCTTAATGAGAAGTCCCCGCCTTCAAAACCTGTTTTTTCTTGGATTTCATTTGTGGGGCAGAGAACCACCAAGTACTGGATCTCAAGTGAAGTGGAGATGCAGGAATAGTCCCCGCTTAGATCTTCGTTGACTTCGGGAATTATCAAGGAAAAGTCTTCCAATTTATCACCTTTTGATAAATACATCTCATTTATCCTCACGCTGCTGCCATTGACCGCCCCCAGTGGTGTCTCCCATTGCTGGTATTTACCATCAGAGGGGCAGTTTAAGACTACTCTTTCCCCTACTGAGGCAAAAACCTCCTTGTTCTCAGTGTTAGCTGGTAAAACTATGTTTTGGAAACTGAAGCAGTTCTTACCTTTGAATACAAGACAGTGAAAGTGTTGGATATTCTTTAACACGTTGTTTTTAATCATGAGCAATGCCCCTCCTTGTTTGACCTCCATGCCACCTTTCAGCTCTTCCTCCAGAGGCTCCAGAGAAATGCTGCTATCCAGGAAGAGTATAGGCTTATAAGTGGGATACATCTCATAGTACCAGTGCACAGAGGTTCCTTCCAGACCAATGGAGGTGCCATTGCACAGAAACTCTGCTCCATCAGCTCCCTCCTTCACAATGACCTCCTCTGATTGAACCATTTCATCGCACACGAGGAGCTGTTGTGTGAACTGACTGACCAGGCTCTGGTCCTGCCAGCACTCCCTCCTGTAAATCCCAGAGTCCGTGTGCGTGAGGTTAAAAATCTGCATCCCGAGCAGTTGGTCTCGCAGGGTGTGGTAGACGCGACCCTGCATGTCTGCAGGAGGTTCCACAGAACTGTTGGTTGAGGAGTTGCCAAGCAGCTGGTCTCCCTCCGGACCAATTCTGTAAACAACAATATAATCCACGCCGAAGCAATATCCCATCTCAATTATGTTGCCCTTTGCCCTGAACACAGGCTCTGGCTTCTCACAGCAGACCCAGCAGAGAAGGGTGAGAAAAAGCAGAAACTCTAGACACTTAAAGGAGGTCATCTTCTGTAGCTGTCCCAGGTCACGCACTTGTCACACTCTGCAGGGCTGGCGCATTGTAAGCCAAATGTTATCCACTTTCGCTTGTGACTTAAGTTCCACCTCCAGGTAGTTCCCTCCTCTTACGCACACCTACACAAACACAGACTTAGGAACACACATGCATTACGACAAACACATACACGCTTAGTTACACGATGAGTGACAGGAGCGAGTGGAGAGACATTTTAGTTATTACAGCGTTAAGTCCATTAAGTTCATATAAGTCTATTTTGGCAGGTCTGAGGCAACAAATGAGGCTAAACAAACATAAAGAACAGGGCAAATAAAAAGTTATGCTCCTGGTTGGACATTAACTGTATTGATATGTAGTTGGACTGGTTTCCACTAAGATGAGGGTGTGGGCTGAGACAGTACAAGGTCGTCTGACAGCTGTTAGAGGGAGTGTTCACGAGCACACGTGGTTTTTTGGAAATTCCGTGCAGGCAGGCTTGATTGCATATTTTAAAATGCAATGCGGTGCATGTTTTCTGTACCATTATGTTCTTATTCAGTGAGCGTACTAATCTGGGCTAAATCTATGCAGTATCAGGTAATGTGTCCCTGTTCCCATCACACCATTTCTTTTGTCACTGAGGCAACACAAATCTTTCATTCATTCATCTCACTCATGCATCAGTTACATTCAGTGCCAGAGTTGAGCGATACGAAACACTGCATGAAAGCTGTAAGATAAAAACATGTGATCTTTTGTATTATTTGTTTTTGTGTTGTTTTTCTTTTTTAATCATGATAATGACTCTCACTCTCTAATTTGCAGTCTGTTAATCTGTTCTTTCCTATTGCACAACAAAACAAACTGTATTGTGTTATATGTTTACTTGCTGTGATGTTGTTAATCTTTCCACTGTGGGACATCTTGCATCTTATTGTGTTTGGGGTTTGTTTCTTAACAACTTTATCCCACTGCTTCCTTGAAACAAAGTCTATGAGTTGGTATTTCCCCCTTATACTGTAGATCTTCTGTCAAAAAGTTAATATGTCACTAGGAATGAAGTCAAAGTCAAAGTGACACCGCTTTTATGTTCCTGGACAGCTTTTCTTGGCAAATAAATGAAACAAGACAACCATACTACTGTGAAGATTGTTAATCATTTCCTAGCTGTTATCATACTGATTACAACACACATGCCTAAATTACACAACAAGGAAATCAAAATAGGAAAAACAGAAAGTTACACAGAATGCAAATCATATTAAAGAATCGTCTGATTGTTAGCTGAAATATAAAACTGTGGCAGGCCATGCCTTTGTTTTTGTAAGACAAGTCCTCTTTGTCAAAAACGAAAGTGTAATTCTGCTCTTTCATTCTCTTTGAATCACCTTTTAAATTGTAAATACCTACAGCTTGCACTGGAATCGAATGTCTGATAACACTGCCTGCACGGGAAAAACCCTTTCTTTATCCACCTGTGCAGGAGGTGAGTCAGGTGGTGAGTTTGGTGGCATGTGGGGAAATCAAGCCGTTTGTTTGGCAAATAGACGTCTGGCCGAGTAAGATGATACTCATTAAAACGGAAAAACACAGCTTTGTGATGGACAGATGGTGAGATGATGGAGGCAGCGTAACCAGTGTCTAAAAGAAGCCACCACCATTATAGATAATAAAATGGACAACAGAGACAAAGTTGGAAAAAAAAAGTTGCAGTATCTGATCAGTATCAAATTTACCTTTGTGAGAAAGCATGTTTTACTTCCTCATTCACAGGCTACTGTAAAACATCCTGTATGAAGGTCATTGAATTGCGTGAAACGACACAAAAGGACCATGCAACATGCCCATGAGATGGTAAGTATCCACAATGAGACACAACATGAGACAAAAGAGACAATAATTCAAAAAGCAATGAAAAAAGACATCGAGACATATAGAGAGTGTGTTGTTTGTATTATTTTGTATGTCTTGGTGTTGTATGATTGTGGCGTCATTTCTCTATCTGTGCCTAGGGGTCCGGTTTTCTCCTAATCTCTCCATGTCTCACTCCTGCAAAGCTGCACCAAGTGTGTGAGCATCTGCAAGAAGTCTGACAGCCTGTATCACATTTTGCCTTCATTGCCCAGCGGCAATTTGGAAAAGCGTCTCCTTCTCTCTTCCAGTTCACTGCCTTTGTTTGCGTCTTTGTGCCAACGTCTCCTCCCTGCTTGTTTCTCTATTGTGTCTCTTGTTGATGCTATTGTTCTCAGTGTTGGCAATTGTGCCATAACCTTGTTAGTGTTGCTCTCATTTTTTGATTTTTTGTGGAGCACACAACGTCGAGTTTGTAAACATAACAACATCACAGTAAGTACAGCATGTGTCAGTATGTCTATATTTCAAGTTGAGGCAAGTTTGACATCTTGCACCAGCGACACATTTATCAGAAGGTCTTGATATAAACCCACACACTCTCTGGTTTCATCATGGTGAGGATGATATTGGATTTCAGTCCTGAACAGATCACAGGGAAAGGATTGAAGGGATCCTCCGTAAGTGCTGTGTTGCACCTTTTTCGTCTGTATTCTCCTTTTTACCTTGCCTTTAGAAAGTCTTTCAGTTCTCTTTGCTGTGTTTGCTTCTTTTTCCTCATTCATTTCATCACCAGGTGATACGATCAAGGCTGTAGCCTATGCTGATCGCGTGAGCTTACTTAAACCCTTGATGAAAGCCAGAAAGGATGTTAACAGGTTGACTGCAAAACGAAAAAACACTGTTGACTCTGCATGCCCACATGTTATTGTATACCGCCATAAAGAAAGTTGCTCCCCATGAAACACTTGGACACGATCTGTTTGAGATGCACAAACTGTTAATAACAACACTAGCAGCGAGTGCACTCAGATGACCAGCTCATTCCTGTCAACATACTGGGTACTAAAAAAGAAAGACGCACCAGCCTGTTTTCCTTTGAGGCATATCATCTGTTTACTTGTACATAAACTATAATGAACCCAGCTACCCACTCAGCAGCAGCAGCTCCCGTGCTGCTGAGGGAACAGCTTGCAGAGCCGGTGATCAAGCATCATGATTAAGCACCAACTGCGAGAAAAGTCTCCGTGTGTTCAGTCCAATTCAGCCTTGTGCTGATTACACTCATCAGGGCCCCGTATGCTGAAGGGTTTGGAGGTGCACCAACTGCTGTTTGAGATACAGATTTTTGCCAAAATGATTTAATTACTAGACATATGGCCTGCAATAAAAGAGCAGAGCTTTGGAAAAGAAGGAGGGAATTGGACTGAAGGGAGCATGAAACCACATAACACTGACTGTTTCTACATTATGCATGTTATTTATTTTTTTAAATCATAGGTTGATTCAGTGTTTTAAAAAAATTCGCCTAATTGTAGTACTTCCCTCCACCTCTGCGAGGAGCTGGCGCTGTGGTGAGCAAAATACCACTAATGAACCGTAGATGAAGAAATCTGTTCCATAACAAAACGTCACATCCTCTGACCGCAGCTAAAGGTAACTCATTTCTAATAAATATCTCCATGTACTTGCTAAAACGTGCACATTTTACACACGTGAGCTTATTGTGTTGACTCTCTGAGGTAAATAACACGACATCCCGTGATGTTAGTGGTGTAGCAGGGCAGCTCGGTGTCTCTAAGCGGTTACCCAGCCGGCGCAGCGCCTAGCATGATGATGTTTCCTCACATTATGAAACCGAGCTTTTATTTTGAAATCTCCGATTTCATGAATGAAGTCACCGGGGTAGGTCAGGTTATTTTGATGAATGTGTTCAGTAATATAAACTGCAATAAAATACTCGAGTGTTTTGTCCAATTGTGACAAGCTGACTCGTGTTTCCCAACTATCCCCTATGAAACATCTGGCAGCAGCTGTGCAGTTTAACCATTACCTGTTGTGAAGGAGCCTGGTTTGATTGACAGTATTCAAAATAGCTTAGAAAAGTCAACAACTGGGTGCCTGTCTGAGCAGGGAGATTAAAGAGGTAATACATTCAGCAACAATGCTCTGTTTGTTCAGATTAGTGCTGGCTGCGTTACATGTATGCTTTGTGTGCACTAAATCAAACAATAAAAAGATTTCCTGATATGAAAAGAAAAACAAGGGCAGCCCTGGCTGCAACGCCCCTGGCCTCGCTGCTGTGCGTCACCACAGTTAATACAATTGTTTGATGAATGTTAAAATTCAGGGTGTCTGCTCAGCTGTCATGAAGCAGCTCTGCTTCAGAAGTTTGAGGTTGGTATTTTTAGTCATGTCAGCCCGCTGCTTGGTTGTCAGTCACTGCAGCTCCCTTTTCTCTCACTCTTCTCTTAGGTGATCAGCATCAGGACTTTGCCTCAATGTTGCGCTTGATCGCGACATCCCTGTGCCTCCGCTGCCAACGTGTCACAGCTCTACCGTTAAACTTGAGGCCATGTGCGACGCTGAGTTCGCAGGAGAACCAGCAGACGGTGACGGCTCTCTATGAACTCTCCGTGGACATCCAGAAGGTTCGGAAACTGAAGGGCTGGGTGCTGCACCGCAACCCGGCTTATACCGTCGAGGTGGCGGACCTGCTGAAGGACATGGGCGCCTCGGGTGTCATCGTCTCACGGATCTTAGCGGTTCATCCCGAGGCGATCCTCTGTCCTCCGGAGCAGATGAAGGCTCAGAGGGACCTGTGGATGACGGTGTGCCCCAGCCAGAAGGAGCTGGTTGGTATCATTGAGAAATTCCCAGCCTCCTTCTTCACCTCCTCCAGCCACCACGACAACCAGAGGAACAACATTGCCTACTTCCAGAGCTTGAATCTTAACAAGCGCATCGTCACCAAGCTGATGGCCACCGCTCCCCAGAGCTTCAGCCGCTCAGTGGAGCAAAACGAGGTGATGGTGCGCACCCTCCAGCAGGCCTACCAGGAGCTGGGAGGGGAGGAGGCCAACATGAAGATCTGGCTTCAGAAGCTGCTCAGCCAGAACCCGTATGTTCTTCTCAAGCCCCCAGAGGTTCTCAGGCAGAACTTGATTTTCCTGAGGGACAGGGGCTTCACCACGGCAGAGCTGCTCCGCCTCCTCTCCAAGCTCAGGGGCTTTGTCACCGAGCTGAATCCGGACAGCATGCGTCGCACCCTGGTGTACTCTCAGAGCGCCATGGGATGCTCCGAGGCAGAGCTGCGGGACACCATCCTCAACTGCCCCGCTCTGCTTTACTACCCTGAAGCTATTCTGGCCGAGCGCTTCGAGGGGCTCCTCAGCGCCGGGATCAGCATGTCTCAAATCATGGGGACTCCTACTGTCCTGGAGCTGACCTCACAGATAGTGAATCACCGCATCCAGCGTCTGAAGATGCACGGCTATGACATAAGGACAGGCAGTCTGGATGTATTAAATGGTACTAAGAAAGACTTTGAGATGAGCTACGGAAAACTCCGGCTACGCAGAGAGAGGCCGCTCTTTAACCCCGTGGCCCCTTTAAGAGGAGACGACTGACACGGATTGCATGGGCTCAAGTGAATTAAAACTGATATTGGATGTACTTGTACACTGTTCTTGTGGTTATTTATATCAATACCATGTCAAAATTATGTGTTTTTCTGCGGTTTTATCAGAAAAAAATGCATACAACCATGAACCATTATAACTTGACAGTGAATTTTGACTACTACAATGCCGTAGAGTGGAAACTGAAGTTTTAACAGAAAACAATCTTGAAATGCAAGATGCAGACCGTCCTAATTTCTAGGAATCACACTTAACGGTGAAGATAATTTGTTTTCCTGTTGCCAGAATCTCCAACCCTGTGGGATAAAAGGTAATCAAATTACCAAAACTACGAGTGAGTCATGCAAGTGTTTTTTTCTTCCAATGCCTGATTTAGCTCTAATTTAGCAGCGTGAATCTTTTCACCAAATGCAAAAATGCGTCAAAGTAAATTTTTCACTTGTAGTGCAGACTAAAGAAAACTGATTGCGCCCCTGTTTATCTACGGGTCTGACAGCAGTACGGATGAAAAGCAGGGTACTTTTATTGCAGGTGTAAATTCACATTGGAAGAGATGAGGATGGTTATGTAACGACCTACCGGTGTGATACCGGAGACTGAGACAAATGCAAAGCCACCTTAATATGTCAAGCTTTTTGGGGAAGGTGTAGTCTTTTGCCAGATAAAGAATTTATTACAGTTTATCCCCAACTTACCTCATCACAATAACTTATCATAAAACGCCACATGACATAAGTGTGAAATGAGAGACGTGCTGACTCATCTATTAAATGTATAACAGAGGACAAACACAGCTTTTCAATGCATTTTATTTACAGCCTGCACAGGAGTCTCATTTTCACACAATGTTCTTGGCAGCAACTGTTCCCCTCGGGGAGGAAATCTAACTGTGTCTCAGATTTTTATTGTTCCTTTACAGATGGAGACACTTAATTATAAGCTATTTCACTACCGAAATGTCACTTCATTATCATTTCAAATGAATTTAAATGCACCCACACGATAAGATAAAAAAAAAAGGAAAGAAAATGAAGTTCCTTTGATTTGATGGTGGAAGTGGTTTATCTGAATGCACTCTGCAGGCTTTATTCAAAAAGCTGTTGAGGTTCGGATCATTTATGCAAAATTGATTTTCCATTATATTTAGTTTTATTAATAAGGTTTCCATGCCTGTGTGCATCATATGGATTAGTGCCCGTACTCACTGTAGTATGAGCCACGAAAAATCAATATGCAATATCTCACGGAGCATTGTCTGAGCCAAAAGATGGCATTGTAAAAATGTTTCATGTTTCATTCTGAATGTGTCTTAATGTTTGGAAGCCAGCAAAAGCCCTTGAAAACATGCTTAAGAGTGCCTTTTAATGGGAGCGAGCTTCACAGCTAATGAAGCCACAACTTTATGCCTCAAGGTTCCCTCGCTCTTGTAATGTGGACGATGGGGGTCACAACAAAGAGAGAGGGAGGGAGAGAGAGAGGACTTGTGTGTCCAGGGGGATGAAGATGAGGAGGAGGATGAAGGGAGGAGAAACAGGGAGGGGTGGGGGGGGGTTGAGGGGTGGGGGCATTAATATACGTTAACAACTTCCACTTCCCATCTGCTGCCGTCTGCATCACTCAGCATGGTCCCGTAGTCATGGCGATAGCCACTGGGCAGATGATGTGAAAGTGAGTGCATCTGGTAATGAATTTCGAGCTCAGCAGATGGATGCTTGACTAGAGTTCATTTTCCAACCATTCACAACACGAAACCCCTGAAGGGCTTCAACAGAATCTCCAGTTCGCCGCAGCCGACGTACTGAAGGTTACTAGTAATTCTACACAGGCATCAGACAATTTCAACAGTATCAGTACCAGGTAACATACAAGGACTTAATCAGGATGGCAAGGCAAGGCAAATGAGACAAGGCCTCAGGTGTATAAATACAAGTCACCTCTATTTCTTACCAAGTGTCCTCTTGTCCTCAACTGGCGTGTCATCCCGTGCTGTCCTCTTGAATTACACAGACAAGCCGTAGAGGTTAATAAGAGGGGGTATAAATTGTCCCTTTTCCATTTCAAATATGGCACTAGTTGATATTAGCCATGCTTAACATATTGCTTTTATGGGTCATATCTCACCAGAAACGGATGACATCGACAATGAAAAGCTATGATTTCCAGCTCGAAGCCCAGAGCTTGGGCAGCCACCGGTGCTGTAAATATTCCTCACTTGAAGTCAGTGTGAGTTAAACTCAAGTTTAAAAGGGTGTTCTTCAAACGAAGCTGATGTACTGCTGGGAAAAATAAAATTTGTCTGTACCTTTTAAATAAAATATTCCAATTTTACTGCAAAAACTGTTCACCACAAAGGGAAACCTGGAATTACAATATTTTAATAGAATAATAGTCTTGTTTTTCCCAAACATACTAACATCAGTCTTCTCAACCTTGAACATGGTTTAATCCTCAGTTGCTATGGTTTTCTGCCATTACTTGTCTCTCAAGTCCACCTGTGCCCTGATGAGACAACACAAATATCCTGTACATGCAGCGGGAGGAAAATAAATGTCACATTGATGGATGTTGAATGCACAAAGGTAAATAACTTCCTATATTGAACACTGCACACGAGTCACAACTCTGATGCATAGACCCATTTGTCACCCCTTGTGGTATCACTTGTGGAGAGGTGCAGTCAATTAGGATCATATCACTGGCTGCGACACCTTGCGTCTGTCTTCAGGATCGTTTATTCATTCATTCATGACTGATTTTATAAAGCCACTGACCACTGAAAGCATTGTCAGTGCTTGTCCTTGAGACTCAGAATGCATCTGCTTTTCAAGACTACCATACCAGAGATTAATAGACTTCTTTAACCTTTTTAAAACCAAAAAGCCTGTGTCGTCCTTGGAAAAGTCAAAGTGTAAAAAAAAAAAAAAATGAAATTAATGATCCCAAAATCCGCTTTGGAGCTTCAGGGGGCCTTGGACTGGGCCCAGTGGCTCCCTGTGATGACGTATCTGAGAGCTTCAATATATTGTTAACAACGTTACTGTGAGCACAGTTGTGATTTTCCTGCTATGGTAAGTCTGAATATTTGCAGCGATAAAGGTCCACAATGTCCGGGTATGCACAACATTCCTCCTCACTGTGTTGGATTTTGACACTTCTGACACTGCAATGCTAGTTTATGTTGATAGATGAGTTTCTGTCTCTCTGAGTGAGAGAGTTAGAAAAACAAATAACATGCCGTGTGTTTATCTGCTCAGATGAACACTGGGTGCTGCCATGCTTGGAACCAGAAAGACAAGAAAGCCCACTGGAATGAAGTCGAGGTAGCACACGCTGCGACAGACATGACTTTAAATGACTGTTGATGTAAATGTGAATAATTTGAAAGAGAGTTTCTGTGAAACAGGTTCCTATCACCTCAGATCTAACTAGTGAATCATATCCAGTAGCCTAATACTTCTGCAATTCACTCTTTGATGTGTCAGAGGCTAACTTAGTTTTGTTGACTGTCATTGTTCTGACAGACAACACGTCAGAGGTGCTGTCAATCAAGTGTTTTCACAATGAGGTGACAGTTACAGTATAACTAGGAGAGTAGGCCTACATCTTTTTGAGATGTTTTCTTGTGTGTTTAAGAAACCATCAATACCCAATGTCCCCTGTCCTATTGTAATGGCTCCATCTAGTGGCCAAAATGATCACATACAACTAGATGAATAAAGATTAATTGATTTTAAATGGGGAGGAAAAAAACAAACATATTTCTTCATTTAAATGTTACAATTAATTTATTTTTTACTGAAACCCTTATACATTTTTATTAAATTAAATTCTCTCCAAAATAAAACTTCACAGTAAAAAACTTCCATCAATAAATATGTCACATTATTTCCAACCACACCAAATGACAGGATGCATCGCTTCTCCACATTTATCTCAATGACAAGATATATCACTAAAGAAACAAAACAAACCACTGGGATAATTCACTCATTGAATTCTGCAGCTTGCATCTGTTGTTTTGGCTTAGAAAGGACCAGAGAACTGCCGTGACATCCAGAGCACAGGCCATCATTGACGTAGGCTGCTGTCTGACTCTGATGAGCATATTTTCCGTGTGGTTGCCATCTCACTGAGGGGTGGGGGGGTGAAGGCAGTGGCAGTTTGTTTGTTTTTCTCCACCAGCAGTGATCATAGTATTCGACCAAACAGCAGCAATGGGAAGACTAAAAATAGGCAATGCTAAACAGACACAGACAAATTGGACTGCTGAGTCTGTGTTCACAGTGTTCATCTAGCTGGAATGCTCATTAAAGAGGGATTACATGACTTTGGTTTTCCAAACACTGGGTTTGGGATCTGGTAACACTCCTCTGTGGTCTTTTTAGGAAATGTTGAAGGTAAACAAGGTTTCCACTCTCCTTTATCTATACACCATTTTTCTTGAATACTTGGAATTTGTACTTTATGCCGTTCTCCTCTTGAACGCCACTCGGAACATCAGGAAATCTTATTTTGAAACAAAAGAGGAAAAAGTTTTATGAGTTCATGAAAAGGACAAAAAAGTTAGCTATAATGATTCAATGGATAGACACAAAAAAAGCTAAATGAGGATCTGCCTTAATGGACAATATTCACTAATTTGCCATTACAATACAGTGCAGCAGAAGCAAATAATGTCGAAGCAAATCTGCAGTTGTGGAAGTCAGCAGATTCTTCTGAGCTGAGCTTTTACTACCAAAGACAATACAGTCTGACAGATAATGCTGATGTTTGCTCACTTTCTTATTGGGCTAGGAAGGCTCGACTAGGGGCCTGAGGCTCCAGGTCAGGATTTTCAGCATGTGGAGGAGATCAACACTAACCTTTCTTGTACTTTAAACAGTCCTCTGTCAAACTCTGGGAAGAAAACGTCGCAGTCAAAGTCAGCCATGATGTCTGTCAGGTATACCGAATCACACCACGGATGATTCAATCCGTCCTGGTCAGAAAACAGCAGATATTCTGGTCACATTAACATTAACATTAACAACTGAGAGCAGTACAGCATAATAACAAGTCAGAGGGAATCTTAGATGCACCAGACAACTTTGCATGTTGGTGTCTCCTATGTGACAGTTCTATTATTAGTAGTATTTATTGGTAAAATAACAATAGTGACAACTGTGAAATAGAAGACATGGTGACTGAGAAAACATAAAACACAACAGTCAACTGACATAATAAAATAAGTGTGTGTAGTGAGCCTTTAAACCTGTGGTTTAGATTAGTAGGCCCTGGTCACACACATGAACAAACAGCAGAGATGTGCCTGACTATCAATCCCAATACCAATCACTGGAATTACCCCCCACGCCAAAAAATGATCCTGCAATTGGGCCACTTTTTAATCACTAGTATTTTATTAATCTGCAATACTTCACTTTAATGTGAGCTTTTGGTCTAACCTTCATCAGAGGAGCATGTATGCACTGATTTTCTTTTGGACCCTTTTGTTTTCAGCACCTTGACAAAGACTGGGCCGGGTTGAGTGGTGGTCCTGCTGCAGCCAAATCTTTGTCTTTGTTCAGTTAGTAACTAGACTATGGATGATCAAGTAAGAGAGTCAAATAATCAAATGCTAGGAAAATGTTATCAGGGTTGATTGAAGTAGAATATGAGAAGGATTGGGTCAGGGTATCAATAGAGGCCCACAGTTCATAATCTAGCCCCTTATCTTTCAATAGATTCCAGAGAGCTGGTTACATAACTTTACCTTGTAGACCTGCATGCCACCAACAACCCAGATGGTCTCTATTAGGTCAGCGAGGGGGGGCTCTGCAGCCAGGCGGACTGCACTCTCAAAGTCTTGACATAAGAAGTGGGCGTGATCCGGGACTGTGCTGAGAGAGAAGATTATGTCATGAGATGACAGTGAGTGGAAATCAAGGCTTGTTTCCTGGATAAGTCCAAAGATTTGGCTCCCAGATGTTTGTATGTGTGTGTGAGAGAGAGTAGACAGAGATAAATGACTCACTTTAGTGTGGTACTTAACACCACATGCAGATTATTTGGTAATGGTAACATGTTTTCTGGTTGGGAGTACCAGCACAATTTGCCCCAGACCATCATATTCATCCTCCCTGAAACAAAATAAATAAAATATTCAACACTCACTTCAACTGATGATGACGACATATATTGGATTTCCAACTGTTAATGACTGACTAATACAGTTATTAAAAAGTTTAAAAGCCTGAAACATCAGGGTATAATAAAGCATGATATCCAGTTACACATGACTATGATATGACATGATATGGATATTGAGGAATACCTGGTCTCGACACCCTTGTGACAGTGTTCAGAAAGTACTGGAATTCAGACCTGTGGAAACATTTAACATGTTTTCAATATTAAACCAGGCAGCAAACAGTCAGCTGTTACTAAGCTCATTATGTCTAAGCACTGCTACTTATAGTTACTGTAACAAGGGCCCTCATGAATTGCATACTTATGTAACACGTATACTACCTTGAACTATTTGGTGGACAATTCCTAAAATTACTCACAATTGAGAGAGACCTGTTCTATTGAAGCTTTCTTTGGATAATTAATTAGGCCTACATGTCCAACAGAAGAAATTGGTCAATTTTAGAAATCTCCATTATTGTGTATTACTTTTTTTTCTTTCTTAACAGAGCAACCCTATTCAAATGCATTTTTGCATTTATGGTTTTGTTTTGTCTGTTAACATCCAGTATTTACTTCTCCTGTAAAGGCAAATAAAAGTTCACATAGCCTACTACTTTAATACAACTGCAATAAACCAGATGCTGCATCATACTGGTTTAAAAAGATGGATTATTGAGTGTTCATTTCACAAAATAGGATTTTTCAGACATCACTTTTGGACTCCTTCCTGAACCAAATCATTATAGAGAAATAAGCCACACTGGATAACCTCCAATTTGCGGCTATTACTAAACTTTTCCTCTTAATTGTCCATGTAATTTGCGAAGAATGAATACAGACTTTTAGAAATAGTAAAAAAAAAAAAAAGAAGAAAAAAGAAGAGAAAGAAAGAAAAGAAAAAGAATAGAAAAGTGATGCAACTGACACAGACAAACAGCCTCCCTATCACGCCTACTGCACACGTCTAGACCTTCAAAATAAAAGTTCCCAAATAATAGCAATGCGGAACACATGTTACGTCATCTTTACTGTAAACCGCGGCGTTGTGACGATACACACACGTCTGAAAGACTCATTCACAGATTTCACTCTTACGGTAGATGCCAGGGCAGTTTCCCATCTTTCCCGATCCCCATGTCCCTGCAAACAGCTGCTATGAGGCGGATCGGCTTCTTCTGCACTCGGTCCTGTTTCTTCTCCATCTCCATCAGGGAATCAAACGCACCCAGAACCGACAGGCGTCACGCTGCTACGGGAACTGCATCCGTGTGTTGGAGCCATTTATCGAGGTTTGGACTCGAGCTATCACCGCCCACCGACCGGCAGCTGCGATTGGACATCTGGATGTTTTAGAGGCGTCTAGATCCGTGAACCCCACACACAAAGCCTCACCCCTATCACTGCACTGAGATCAGTCAGCAGGAGCATGACCTGCTCACAACTAAGGTATCACGTCAACCTCAGCGATTATTACACAGGCATAAATAAAATATCTATTTTTTTTTTTCCATTTTCCCCTCCTTTTTCCAGATATTTACCGTAAACTCTGAATGTTATGTCATCGTGTTGGGGTGAAAGTTCACATGCACTGCAAAGATCTGATGGATAAGCAGCACCACAGACACTATCTAGAAAAACTCCACAAACATACAAGTACAAAGGTTTATACAATAGGCCTACATACTACTGAAATCCTGAAGTCATATTGTCATTGTGTGTTGTAAGTAAAATTAGTGCAAAAAAAAAAAAAAAAAAAGCCTGAAAGTGAAGCCCTACTAGTTTACCCCCTAACTCAGCCACAGGTGGTTTGTAACAAACTGCTGAGTCCTGTAACATGGTGTAGGGTAAAGTGTCTCTGTGGACTGAGCTAAAGGAGACTAACTGTGGAGGATTTTCTGTTTCACCATCATCTTTCATCCGAAATCCTTTCAAGCTGAACGGTGTGTGACACTCTTAATTCCTCATCACTTCAGAATTTCAGTGTTTGCACTGTGAGGCGTTGAGGCTCATCAACCTGGCAGACATCCTCGACACAGCACTTGTGCTTAGGGAGTGCAGTGATATCATTTAGGGAAAATACATTTCTCTGGGCCTTTGAAAACAGTAAGAGCTGGAGCTGTCCTGTCAACAGTTTTACAGGTGTCTCTTTTACTATTGAGGTCTATGCGTGTGTGTTGGTTTCAGTTGTGTATATGAGAGCTATAGTGTGTGTGTGTGTGTGTGACAGAGAGAGAGTTTCAGTGGTGGGTGTAAATCCTTTTCACTTGTATGTGGGTTTTCATTATTAACATATTCACCCAATTGCTGATCATCTATGGGACAGAACATACGCTGGGTTGGCTTGACCCAGCCTAGTGAGTAAAAGTTACTACTACTTTACTACTTTTCTATCAAATAATATATATATATATATATATATATATATTTTTATAACCCAGCAGGGTTGAGTTGATATTAATTTTTTTGATACTAACTGATGAACTTATTTGTGTCCAAGTGGGAAAAAACTACACATTTACCCAAGGGAAGCAAAAAATCATAAAAGTCAAATTCACATGTTGCATAAGAATTGAACCCCCCCAACCCCCTCCTCCAGACTCATCTAGTAATCTGGGGTTGTACTTAATTTTCATCCCATGCAGAGATTTGTTTGACTTTTGTGTTAAAATGTAAATCCACTGCTATTAAACATGGTGATAAAAACATAAAAAGGTTTATGGAGGTGCAAACACATTTTACAGGCGCTGCATTTCATTCCATGGCTGGTTATTGGATGCAAGGCTCTGTTTATAAAGTATTAAATTGCTTCTACAGAATAAAATATTGGATTCTTTTGATCTGGTCCCCTGTGGTTCCATATGGAGGACGACTGACGAACAACTGTAAAAGACCATTGTCACTGAAGACAGAAGGCATTTTGGCCTATCAAAGTGGTGAAGTGAAACATCAGTGTAAACAAACTTCAGAAACCAAAAAAAGTTTAAACAATGCAGTTTAACTCAAAAACAAATAGGCAGCTTTACAGTCAAATCACTGATAGGGAGGGAAAACTGAACAAAAATACAGGATATGAAATGTCAGAACTTACAACTACAGTTTCTGAGAGTAGCTGGCAGAAAACATCTTACATTCCTGTAGATCCCAGATTGCCTCATCACATCCCTTACGGCCAATTCAGTGGCAGCAGGAGGCTGAGATAAGTTTCCTTTCCACATCATTGACAAAACACAAATGTTGCAAAGAAACAAATTTCATTAAACTTTGTTAAATACTGTTCACAATTACTTGGAATTACTTGTGTGACGAGAATGACGGCAGTACAGTTTGCATTATAGTGCAAATAAAACAAAAATACAACAATGCTTCTGTGTTGTACTGCCATTTCAATACAGTTAGAATTTGGTCATTCTTTATACAAAAATAATAGATCTACAATCACATAGGAGACAAAAGCACATGCATTCACGGTAGAACTTGAGAGTTTTGGTTAACACATTATTTACAAAAAGAGTTGTAAAATTCCATGACCAAATATACAAAAGTTGGAAATCAAAAACAATAAATATTTACAGTATATGACAGCCTTTATAAGGTGTATTTTATTGCCAAAACTTATAGTTTTGCTTCTCATTTCCTTTTCTACTGTACAAAGCAAATCTCACTTCAGATGGGTCTCAGATTGGAGATTTTGACATTTTCACAAGGTCTCGGGGTCACATATACCCTAGTGGAAGACAACAGGTGGCCTCACAACACCCTGATGTGAAGACTTGACTTTTTGCCATTTGTTTTACCTTGTGTAAACGGGTTTAGTCATCTCTCCAAGTTCCTTTTTCTGTTCCTGAGATGTCTGATGTGTTTTATAGTATCTGAAGACCAAGACTGACCGACTCTTAACACATTTCACGTAAGGTGGAAAGTCCTCTAGACCAGCAGCCAAAGGTAACCGCTGGATCCGACGCCCTCATCCTGTGTCCTCCATGGTTGGTAGTTACAGTCATTACTGTGTTAGCTGAGGACGCTGCAGGAGAGGATGATCCCAGATTGAAGTGTCCGACAGAGAAAACCTCTGTCTTCTGTCTTTACATACTATTTGCTTTGCTTCCAAGATCTAGAGCTGTTCTCGGATGGAACCTCTTCTCTGCGCCTCTTCTGTGTCAACTGTCCTCTTTCTGCATGACAACACACAAAATATAATGATAAAAAATTATTTCAAATTCATTTGGTATCATCTAACATTTTATTCTGTATAGAGAATTGAATTAAACAAACATTGACATTGATTAATGTTATTTAAACAATGATGACATCTCCCTCTGGGCTGTGTACCTGTTCGAGACGTTCCCTCCTGCATGGATGGGTCTTCAGAGGATCCTCCTGGACACTGACCGGTCCTTGTGTTGACTCCTGTGACTTTACTGCCATTTGCCCCATTGTTGGGATTTGCAGGGACTGTTGCCAGCAGGCCTACAAGGACAGCAAAACATCGTGATGTACCAACAAACCATGCTTCTTTGTGAAAATAAGCCTGACACTGAACACAGCTGATTGGTGTAAAATGTATGTTGATTACTGGAGACTCAAATTACTGCAGTTTTTGTGCTCTGAGATCACAAAAAACACCAAAATGATGTACTTGTTTTAAATCGATGTAAAATTAAATACAATATATACAACATATATACAATATATGGTAGCTATATGACTTATATATTGTATACAAATTATTAATTGAGAGAGAGAGAGACATTATTTGCAATGACAATTTCAGGGTAACATTGTAAAATGTATTTGCCATCATCGTGACAAATATCCTGCCAGGGTAACAACAGGAGGATCGGATTAACAACCCTGTATTTCAGGCTGGTATGGCATCGGCTATTTTCTTTGAAAAATGTTTATCTGCATAATTGAAAACACTCATTAAAATGCATGCTTGAAAATCTGAGTCATGTCCATACCTAGTCCTCTGTAGGAAGAAATCTGCTGGTAAATCTGCTTCATCCGCTCTATGTTGATGCGGCTGGCCTCAGCGTGGTTCACCATTGGCTTGGGGTAGTGCACTCCTATGATACACTTGGCCGCCTTCTGCACTTCCTCTGGTGCATTCCAAGGATCATAGATGTATCTGGCTGGAAAGCCCCTCAATATGGGCAAGTAACGCCTGGAAACAGAAGGAGAAGGGGGATGGTAAATATTACAGCCAACAGATGAGCTGTGTTAAAATGGCTGGTGTTCAACCACCATTTATAGCAAGTTATTATTTCTATTATCAATAGCGACATAGTAGGAAATAAGGTTGCACAATATTTATTGCCATTTACAGCAAATGATTGTACCACATTTCATATTTAACAAGACGTCTGTAGTGTGATGCACATAAAGCACCTTATCACAAATTCAGGAGAAAAAGATTAAATTCAGAATGATTTGTTGATATTTTGGGAGTTCTGATGCAACCGCAACAAATCATTTCCTCCATGTGAGGCTATGTGAGAGCTTAAGCTCACCATGTGATAGTACTCTTATATGAATGACGGCATGGGGCCCCTTAGGAAAGGGCAATGTTTTTACTGTATATCCATGTGATGCAGATGAAAGGATTAACTGACCGTATGTAGTCTCCGTTGGGGTCCGTCCGTCGTCCAAATCCCACCGGGCAGTAGCAGTGAAAAAACTGCTGAAAAAATGAACTGCACGAGAGCCACATCCAGCTGCCAGCGTTTACACTCCAGTCTGCATCCAACAGCAACTCTTCAAAGACCTGGACAAGACACAGACAGAGACAGAGTATGGTAGTAATGGAACAGGAGGACGGGTGGCTTCGTGTACTGTTTGTGTGCTTTCCTCAGTTCCTACCTTCATGCCTTCCTCCCAGCTGATCCAGAGGTCTCCCCTGGTGAGGTAGCAGGCCACTGCGTGCCTTGCCAAATGATGGATCCATCCCTCCTGCCTTAGCTGGGTCATAATGGCATCTATCCAGGGAAAACCTGTCCGTCCCTCTGCCCACTTGGCCAGCGCCTCTGGGTTTCTGTCCCAGGGGATCTGAACACACACAGGGTTTCCGTCCATCTTGTCAAAGCAGGGGTTGTTAGTAGCAGTCACATAGAAGAACTCCCTCCACAGCAGCTGTCCATACAAGGAAAGCGGTGGCGTGCTGTTCTTCTTGACCTGATAGTATAGGATAACATAAAGGCAACATGATTAAAATAAACTACAGAATAGACTGCCTGGATTAAAAAATATATACTGTATATATTCAAAATATAAATTGTTTGTGGTTCATGTCTTGTCTGTGGCCATTCCTACCTTCCTGTAGAGATCGGTAAGTTTGAAGTAGAAGAGCCGACAAGAGAGACATCCGAAGCGCAGGTAGGGGCTGAGCCCTGTGGGACTGGCCAGCAGGGAGTTAGCATTCATACGGGGCCGCTCGAAATTTGCCACCCATGCCTGTAAAACAACAATAAATGAATGAATAAATCGTGACAACAAGAAAAAATAGAAGTGACATAACAAAGGCTCTGATGATAAAGCATATAAAATGAGTGGAATGCACGAATGTCTGCAATGTCTACCTTTCTCTCCAGGTGTCGCTCTAACCTCATGAGGGCCTCCGTTTCTCCACCTGGCCACACTGCTGTGGTGAGACCCTCTATCTCAAAACCTAAAAAACAAAACAGAAAATATACATGAAGAGAGTCAACGTTTGTGACAGTTCTTATTTATACATAAAATTTAATCCAATACCGATGTATCAAAGCAGTCAATATACACTTACATAAAAATAAAAATCTTACCAAGCTCTTCCAGGGAGGGAACCCCATACTTGTCGTCATGGTCATTGGTGATGGGTGAGGCGCATTTTCTAATGACCTCAGCCGTGATCGTCTCTGCAGGCAGCTCCACAGGATCCATATGGTTGATGAGGGCCTGGAAGCGCTTGTATGTGAGAGGAGGCTGACCGCCATTGAGTTCTATGACCCTTAAATAGAGAAAAATGAGTGTTAAAAATGGTCTCAAACCTGCACACACGTAGTCGTCACATTGTGTTAAACAAGTTTGTTACTCACTTGTCCAGATCATAGAGCGTGTGTGAAATCCGGACCATGACCTCTACTGCAGCCTCGTTGGCTAGTTTTTGGATGGCAGCATCGCGTTCTTTGCCAAAGGGCTCTGAGTCATACTCATAAGATAATCTGTTGATCTGCCATTCCTGAGGAAAAATGTTAAACAAACATTAGGCTATAGTTTGTGGTAAAATCTTGTGTCTGATTCAAGTATATTTTACAGAAAAGCTGAATTGATTAAACTCAATGAAAGGTTCAGTCCCAAGTGTCAATGTGTTGATAAATAATAAAAAATAAGTTTCTTAGAAATATGAAATGTCAATGGAATCAACAGGGAAGGCCCTTTGACTTCTTCAAAGCACAGGTAAATGGCTACAAATTTAAATCAATGTGCTCTCCATTACCTTAAAAAGACGAGGGAAGACATCTGTGGGCTGGCCTCTGATGACAAATAGGCGAGAGTTCAGTTTGCGCAGGCTGGCATCCAAGTCCTCTAAACACTGCAACAAAAACCTGGAAACAAACAGAGAGAAGGATCAGTTAATGATTATTAATGTAAGACGACACCTTTCTACAGAGCGCAGTTACACAACAATGACATCATAAGATCATTATAGACATATGTGAAAAACTCTATTGGTTTGTGTGATTTCAGTGGAAAGGCGTGCGTGCAATCAACTTAACAATCTATTATAGAGATGACTCATGTACGACCCACTAATTGTCTCAACACGTCCTTTTAAAAGAAGGGAAACAAAATGTTAAGTACAATATTCAACAACACGAAAAACTATGAGGAGAGTGCATGAAATAGAGGATTCAACTGTGTGAACAGGTGGCCCTCTTCTGGTGAAGTGTTTATATATTATCTCATAGCGTGGTGAATGTGCAGGTCCAAACCAAGAAATCCTATTAGCCTCTGTAGCGTAGCTCTGAGCAGCTCGCGGCTCTGCTCCGCCGTTCTAAAAATAGCTTGCACCGACAATTAAAGGTAACGAACCTACTCCTAAATCTATAGGGATTATGGCAACAATTTAAGCCAATTTGCCAAAATGCTGAACCATCCATTTAAGCATCAACATCCCATTACAAATTCATACAAAGCAGGTCATTGGTTATTACAGGCAAGATAAGACCTTAAAACCAAAGGCCAGATAAATAAAACTGCAAGACTGATGTGCAGGTTTCCTTATCTAGTTAACTCAAAGCCTTGGATGGAGAATAGACCACCAACAGTATCAATGAAGAAAATAGAATTCAAATGAATACAATATTGTGACACTAGGTGGTGGTGGTGCCATTTTATACAGAGACAGAGCAGTTATACTGACTGTGAGTGAACTTTGAAATGCTGTCAATGCCTGTGGTGACATGGGAAAAGCTGAACGATGTGGATGCACGTGATGAGCTAGAAATAATGTGCATGTTGTAAGTGAGGTGGTGTAGCTGACTGAAGGGGGTGCTGTGGGTGAGAGTGAGTATTTAAAGTAGGTCAAAACTGTGAGGCATGATGTAATGACCACAACACTCTGACCCACTTTCTGACCCCTCCATTGGGGTCTAAGCAACAAAGTTATTGAAGCCCCTTTAAAAAAAAGATCCCGCTATATTGCCTTTATGAATGCTGAGTCCTGTGAGAGATTTTAGATAGCAGTCTCCGACATTCAACAATGAAAGGCTTGACATGCAGCACAACAACACGGCATCTGTCCTGCCCTGGTTCTGCCAAGCCGGCACACCCCTTTACACGGATGTTAATCCAGGAGCGAATGTTTTCTAAGGACATGAGAGTCAAAGGCTTTCCTCCCACCACAAAACCTAATGAACAAATTGCAGACTATGGTTAATTATATAAATTTCATTTGAGCTCAGGGTTCCCTCATTGTCTGCACTGCAGCTATTTCACGGAGATGCTCAGTGAATAAATAAATAATAAAAAAGAAGGACTAAAGAGAGACTAAGATGAAGATATCAAGTTTATCAAACTCGGTCGATTTTAACCTGCAGTTAACAACCAAATATAGTATAAGCGCAGTAAATATTACCATGAAATTGACGCTGCTGGGTATATATATATATATAATATATATATCCTATTTGAGTGGTAATTTAATTTTTCTACTCAAGCAATGCAAACATACATTAATTTAATTATAATTATACATAAAGTGGAGGAATAGGAGGAGGGAAAAACTGGGATTATTTTTCATTGGTCTAGGTCTGTATCACAGACCAGTTAAACAGCAGCTGCAGTACTGTAGTACTGTCTGTAAACCAATGGATGCCAGTTTTTCTTGTGATACAACCCACAATAATGAAACTAATCAGATAAACATGTCTGTTATGCTGCTAAAAACTGGCTGAGCCTGATACTGAGAGGAAAGAAGATAAATAACGTGAAGACATGTTCCTGTAAGAATGTCAACTGAGTATATTTGGACACATTATGATATGCCTATGGTTCAGTTTCCTAGCACAAGTATCCCAACAACAAACTCTGAAGGTATCTGAGCGATGTGGTCCTATTTCAAAAGCAGGATTTGACAGTCTTTTGTTAGTCTTTCAAGCTGTCTATGGACTGACTAAGTATGTTATTATTTTATTTCAGCTTTCATTCAGATGGCGATATGCTAGGGTAGTTAAAATTATAAAAACTGTTTATAAAGCATAATTTTGCAAGACTTTCTGTTATCCTTCTCTGCACCTCTTTTTTCAGTTATCCATTGATTCTGCCATGTTGTTTGAATATTTGCAGCTAAGGGGAGGGTGACCCTGTCAGCCCCCACATGGTAACATCCTGTCAATACACTGGATGGAATACAAAATCATTTACTACTCACTACATAAAGCAACATTAAGTGAATAAGTTTTTTTGCTGCCCAAATTCTCAAGTGACAACTATATATTACAGTGGACATAGTGTCCCAAACTTAAGTGATAAAGCAATAGTTATCAAATGATGAGGGAAATATTGTGCATTGTTTGTTTGTTTTTAAGTGATCAACTTATTAGTATCTTTTTATTTATAATTGAACCATGCATGTAAGATGTTGTGTGTGTGTGTGTGTTTCTCTTTATAATATCTGGACCTTGAGTCTGTTTAAAAAAGGTATAAATATTATTTCTCAGTCAGACTGATGGAGGCCAACTCGAGTAATATTAATAATCACAAACATACTTCATATCACTAGAAACCCTTTCCTTTGTAATTGTTTACATTATTTACAACACACTTCTGAGAAGGCTGCAAAGGACTTACAGGAACCACAAATTCAAACGTGGCACATTTGGACTGACACTGACAGGTGATAAATTAAGTAGGAGCACATTGGCTGGGCCATCTGTGAGAGTCTAATTAGGGTTCACAAGATTCAGACAGATACATAGATATCACCCCCATTGGGAGTCCCATCCTAATGTACAACATCTCGTCCTTACCTCCACCGGTTGATGCCCACATTGGAGGAACCAGCGAACCAGGGGTCCAAGATGTAGATGCAGCGCAGGGTGTCCGCCCCCCGGATAGAGTCCCTCAGAGCCGGGTTGTCGTGCAGCCGCAGCCCCTTCCTGAACCAGTGTATGGTGTTGACCACCATGTCGACTGATTTTCTTTGCTTTACTTTATCCCTGGTTAGGGATCAGACTCAGAAAGTGGGGACCGATGCTCCTCAAAACAACAATAATAAGACGCCCCCTTGCGTTGACTTGACAACAAATGAGTCAAGTGGAGCTCAAAGTCGTTTTAAAAAAAAGGAAATCAGTTCGTATTGAAGCGTTTAAGGTTTTTTCCTGACCTTAACCTTGCTCCATGAACGTAACTACAAGGTTGGGTTTCCTCACCACCAGTGGCTGCATGTGTGGACAGCAGGTGACCCACAGAGGACGCAGAAAAAAAAAAGAAAAAAAGAAACACCGTGTACAACTCGCCGTGTCTCGATTAATAACAACAACGACGACGACAAAGTGAGCGTAGGCACATTGAACGGATATTTACGTCAAGTGTAAAAACTCACCAGCGATGTTTAAGTTGTTTAAGTTTCGCTAGCTGTCTGTCTGTCTGTCTGTCACACGAGGCGTTGTTGAGTGAAGCCCGTGTTACACAAGCTAGAGAAACTAGGTCGTACAAAAAGTACACAAAGTTCAAATATTACCGGTTTGTAATCCAAAGTCAAAGTTTGTCTCAGCAAGTTTAACAAACACCCCACCTCGTTAAAACAGGCTAAAAACACTGCGTGTTGGTCGCAACGGCTGGTAAACTAGACAACCTTTCTCTATCAACACATCCACCCACAGCCCTACGTCAGCAGAAACGGAGCTCTCTGATTGGTCAGAATCATCCGTTATACAACTTTTTCTCTGTCACGTTTCCGTAATGTGCTTTTCCTATCTCTGCCTACATGTCGAATACGGTTGTTTGAAATACATTCAAGCGTCGATATTAGCTCAAAAACGATCAATACTTTCTCTCAAGGTTTACTCTAGGTGAATAGATATCAAAAATAGCCTACAATTGCCTCTGCTAAAGCAGCTAATCGGAGGCTTGGGATTGTGTTATGAGGTCCACCCAGAGTACCCGGATGAGCACATGCAGAGCGGCGAGGCCTGCCTTGAATTAGGTGTGCTCGATTTGTCGCAGGGGACGCACCGCTCACACTGCAGCTTGGTGCGTTTGGTCCAACATGGCCGGTCCCGCCCACACCAGGAGGCGATAATGTGTAAACAATGTGCGCCATGTTAAATTACATAAACTGTAAATTATGACATTGGATCTGCAAAAAACTAACCATACAGGTTATACAGGCAAAGATAGTTGTATTTTTTCAACTCAGCAAAGCAGGGAACTATACCCAGAGGGTCACTTCAAAACCCCAAGGGGATTTAATTTGAATCTATAATTTAATTAATCACAAATCTGTCTACAATTTGTGTTGCTGATGTGCACTCTTAAATGTAATTAGGCCACCACACTCCACCACTTGCCTAGAGACAAAAACATTTAATTGTTCTATTTTGTGGTTGTTAGTTATCTCTAATGGCTACTATGAGGATAGATCAAGGATCACTGAAAAAGATCAAGCCTCTGAAACAATATGGTAGGCCTATTACACTGAGTATTTACCTGTACAGGCTTTTAATTCATTCGGAGCATTATAGTTTTCTATTTCCATAGTCATCAACAATACACTCAATGGGAAAATGAATCAGCTTTGCTTTAGATAGCCTGTTCATTAATTCAGAAACCAATCTGTCATTAAAGAGCAACTCTTAAAATACAGCATTAAAGTCTGCAGTGCTCTGTGGCTGTTGCATAGGCTAATTACCTCTGGCAGAGTTTAAGCTTTCTGGCTCTCTTTCCAGCTACAAACTTTCACAATCTGCTTCAGTGGCTTTTGGGCCAGTCAATTATAGTGGATCTGTGTACAGTATGCTATTTTTTGGCGCTTTCCCTGGCATGTCAAAATGAATAACTCAGGCCATCTTATGACCACAACACTTTAGTGGATCAGATTGTAGCTTTGTGTTCACTGTATTGGTGTAACCATAGTCACTATATAACTTCCTAATTTTTTTCTCCAAAAGCCATAATTGTATCCATGTTGTCATAGCTCAAGAATTGCTGTAATTTTTGTGTTCTGCTCATGTCAGGATTTAATCACACTAACAAGTAATTGAAAAAGTAGTGGTTTAAGTTAATTGTGCTGCATTGCTGATTGTAAAATCGAAAACATGCAGCTGTTCAAGTGGACACTAGATGGCAGTCTTAGCCAGGATTGTATCAACTGTGAAACACTTGCTTTTTTATATTAAAATTAATGTGAAAGTTTTTTTTGTGTGTGTGTGTGTTTGTTGTTGTTGTTGTTGTTGTTGTTGTTGTTGTTGTTTCTCTTTTTCTTTTTTCTTTTTGCTTTGGCTAGAGAGCACTGACAGCCTTGGCCAATGAGTGATTATGACATGATGCCTATCACATTTTCAGGCAGTGTCCTGAGACTGATGATAGAATAATCTTTAAGATAAAATACATGCTATAACATCTATTTATATGTGTGATATGACTAATTGACGGTTTGATCTGATGAAAGTGCAAGGTTGTGGCTAAAACCTGATAAACTGCATGTCATCTTGATTGAAGGTCTGCAGGCCAATATGTTTCATTTTTGTCCAATAGAGACTTTTCACTCAAACCCTTGAAGGTCATTATCATGGTATAGTGTGCACTATAGCAGCCATATACAGTGGGTTTCATTTGGACGTTTCCCTCACGGAAAGCGTGATTCACGCGTTGCGTGAAATTGTAGGTCACATTGTAGCCACTAGGTGGAAGCATCGTACTGAGATCATCTGATTTTTACATACAAGTCCTTTGTTTTCCTATAGCCTAATATAGGTGCAGGTGAGCCTTTGTATTGTATCCGATACAAAAACACGGCGCACCGTCTCTCTCTCACTCTCTCTCGCTCAGCCCCCGACCCCCCCCCCCTAAAATCAGTCCAATCGCGGGTGCGGGCACACCTATGTGGCACATACACACACCGCTGTCAGTGGTGCTGTGACACTCGGCCCCTGAACCGTCACAACGATGGGACTTTCATTCTCCATACACACTTGTTAATTCACAGCACACACACTCATTCGACGGTGACTACGCCCGCCGCCACGTCTGCTCATAGCGCAGCAATAATGAAGCAGCAATGTTCCCAGAATCAGCTCCGGTGACCGCGGCGCTGACGGTTGGGGGTGAGTCGCAAGTGTCATATTTTAGTAGAGCACGGCCGCTGCAGCGACAGTCCCATCGCTGCGTGTCAATCGCCCCTCTCACTTTCTCTCCGCGCCCCAGTCTCTCTCCAGCTGCCCTTTCAAAATAAATGCATAAAAAGCCAGAGAAAAAAACGAAGTAGGGGAAGCTGCTTTGTTTTCTCTGTCTTAATTCTTTCATTGGTGCAGTAGCAGCATTCAGTTACCACAAGCGTAGTTGTCACCTGTTGTGATCATAGATGGCATGACATATATTTTTTTATGTAAGTCCCTTTGAAATATAGCTTATAGTCCAGAATATGGTACTTTTGGCATATGGCACCAGGGCCGTTGCTAGGAATTCTGGGCCCCCTGAAAGAATACTAAAGTGGGCCCCTGTCCCCCGGCTTTTCCACTTTTTTTCATAGACTACGTATGTATTATCATTTCTTATTTAGTCTACTTTGTTTTGATGCTAATGCAGCATTGCTATGAGTATTAGTCAGGGTCTTATGCAGAATAATTCAGTCATACAAAAATGGGTTTTTTTGTGGGCCCCTAGAATTATCATCACCTTTCCCTATACAACGGCCCTGTATGGCACTACAGGACCAGTTAAATATAGAACACAATTTTATACAATATAAGTAGGGGGTCCCCGCTCCATCTCTCCATCAGTTTGGGGGTCCTTGGCCTGGGAAACGTTGAAGACCCCTACTTTATTCAGATTGGTGGAGTGCAATTTGTCAGAGACCAGTGGTGTGTCCCAAATCGCGCACTTGTGCACTTACACTTAATATTTTGAGTGCATAAGTGCGTTCACACTGAGCAGTGCGCGAAAATGTAGTGCGCTATGCGCACTCAATTGGCGCACTCAAACGGCCAGAAAATTGAGTGTGGATCGATGGACACTTTCCACACTTAACGGCCGCCATCTTGGTGACGTAGCGGAAGCACGTCACTACTTTTCAAACGGCGGCGGTTGCTTTGAGCAGCGACGGAGCTGACACCGGTGTAAATGTCTTTAAAAAACACTCATAACAGCACAACAACAACACTAACACAATAAAACACAACTTAATAGCTCGTTTTGATCGGCAAAAAGCGCTGTCAAGTGTCGGCGATAGGGCTCCAACGGCCGGTTGCTATGGTTGCAATCAGAATTTAAAAAATAGAAGAAGCAGCTGTCGAGTCATTTCCGGTAAGTGCGCAGCAGCAGTGTTTGATTTGAGACGGTACTAACCTGTCGAAATTTGTGCACTGCACAAGGCAGTGCACTGCTTTACAGTGTACTGTAAAGCAGTGCACTAAGAGAAGTGTGCGATTTGAGACACAGCACAGCTGTTCTTCTCTGGGCTCAGCTCTGAAGTCAAACCCCTCCCACCTGAGACTCCTGGACCTCAGTCAGAACATCCTGCAGGATTCAGGAGTGAAGGATCTGAGTGGTTTTCTGGAGAGTCCAGACTGTAGACTGGAGATTCTGAGGTCAGACTCTGTTTTATTTCTGTGCTCAGATGAATCTGATGTGAAAGGTGTGTTGATACTGAGCTGCAGACATGAGGCCGATATTCTACTGATCCACACTGAGGGTCGTCATGATGGCGCCTGTTTTCCTTTTCTCTGCTTTTAGTCCAGTCACTGTTTATGTTTCACTTCAACTACAGAAATGCATAATATTTTAGACAACAGGCTAGGTGCAAAATATAGTTCAAGTTCAAGTTCAAGTTCACTTTTATTTATATAGCACAGTTAAAAAGACCTGTGACAGTCGTCCAAAGTGCTTCACAGAGCAGAGACAGAAACAAAAACAATGCATGTGCAAGAAACAAGATGACATGCATACCATCACACATTCTCACACACAGATGTATGTATGTACATATACATATACGGACATACATACTGTACACATACGCAAAACGTGTACAGCTACAGTAGTCATAGACAACAGTGCACATAGATATTTAAACAAAACTAGCCAGGATTAGAAGTCCTTATGGATCCGAAGGCCAAGGAGAAAAGGTGCATTTTTAAAGCGCACTTAAACCTCTCCATGGATCCCGCATGTCTAACAAAATATGGCGTCTGTTTCCATTCTGACACCAAGTGTATGGGCCAGTACTTCTGGTGAGAACTTCTGGGTTAACCGCATGGCCGGATTTGACAGTTTGAGCAGCATACACTTTGCCCCTTAGTCATCCCAGAATTGTGTTTTGACAGACAGCAAGCCATGTGTACAGGCTTTTGAGAAGCTGTGCATGGTAGAATTCTTTGCAAGCCCTCGCGTCACTTCCTTCCTGTCCACCGCTCGTTGGTTCCAAGTACTCATCCGGCATGTGGCGGGAGCGGCTATCTTACCAAGTATGTGCCTTTGTCTGCTCGCGCTCCAACTCCTTTGTGCGCCAGGTCACACCTGAACAGTCGTGTTAGGTCATGTGGATTGTCTTCATGGGAAACCTGTGGTCAATCAGGACCTCATCTTGAGTCAACACTCACGTGTTGCCAACCATCAGTACAGCATGAGGTCTAAAGTCAGGAACACAACGCCACGACGCTTCCCGACGCGTCCCGACGCCGACGGCTTTGGCCGACGAGTCTGTCGCCTCTCGTCGGGAGAAAGGAAAAAAGTGAAACACACTGCCCCGACTGCCGCCGATCAGAGCGATTGAGTGGCGAGGACTCCCCCATAGAAATACAGACCAATACAGACCAGGGGCAGCCCTGCTCACTTTTCATTCAAACAAACTAATGCCACTGCCACAGTTAATTTCATCAATGAGACCAACATTAATCTCCCCAAAACAATTTACGTCGAACGGACGCTGAAAATGTGACAGGCGTGGGGCTTACGTTTTTTTTTTTTGACCAAAAATTAAAATTTCTTCAAATTTCTCCAAACTCGGATATATCATCTGGGGGTCCGAGGGGAGTCCAACGCAGAAGGTTTGGTTGAAATCGGGCCGGTGGTTTTGGAGAAAATGACCAAAAACCAAACAGGCGATTTTAAAAAGACGACAGACGCGGGGCTTACGTTTTTTTTTTTTTTGACCAAAAATTAAAATTTCTTCAAATTTCTCCAAACTCGGATATATCATCTGGGGGTCCGAGGGGAGTCCAACGCAGAAGGTTTGGTTGAAATCGGGCCGGTGGTTTTGGAGAAAATGACCAAAAACCAAACAGGCGATTTTAAAAAGACGACAGGCGCGGGGCTTACGTTTTTTTTTTTTGACCAAAAATTAAAATTTCTTCAAATTTCTCCAAACTCGGATATATCATCTGGGGGTCCGAGGGGAGTCCAACGCAGAAGGTTTGGTTGAAATCGGGCCGGTGGTTTTGGAGAAAATGACCAAAAACCAAACAGGCGATTTTAAAACGACGACAGGCGCGGGGCTTACGTTTTTTTTTTTTGACCAAAAATTAAAAATTCTCCAAACTCGGATATATCATCTGGG
Source organism: Trachurus japonicus (assembly GCF_045865225.1). Classification (NCBI taxonomy): domain Eukaryota; kingdom Metazoa; phylum Chordata; class Actinopteri; order Carangiformes; family Carangidae; genus Trachurus; species Trachurus japonicus. The sequence continues at coordinate 21,220,541 of NC_140912.1, forward strand.
GGTCCGAGGGGAGTCCAACGCAGAAGGTTTGGTTGAAATCGGGCCAGTGGTTTTGGAGAAAATGACCAAAAACCAAACAGGCGATTTTAAAAAGACGACAGGCGCGGGGCTTACGTTTTTTTTTTTTGACCAAAAATTTAAATTTCTTCAAATTTCTCCAAACTCGGATATATCATCTGGATACGTTTTTTTTTTTTGACCAAAAATTAAGATTCCTCCAAACTCGGATATATCATCTGGGGGTCCGAGGGGAGTCCAACGCAGAAGGTTTGGTTGAAATCGGGCCGGTGGTTTTGGAGAAAAGGACCAAAAACCAAACAGGCGATTTTAAAAAGACGACAGGCGCGGGGCTTACGTTTTCTTTTTTTTGACCAAAAATTAAAATTTCTCCAAACTCGGATATATCATCTGGGGGTCCGAGGGGAGTCCAACGCAGAAGGTTTGGTTGAAATCGGGCCGGTGGTTTTGGAGAAAATGACCAAAAACAAAACAGGCGATTTTAAAAAGACGACAGGCGCGGGGCTTACGTTTTTTTTTTTTGACCAAAAATTAAAATTTCTCCAAACTCGGATATATCATCTGGGGGTCCGAGGGGAGTCCAACGCAGAAGGTTTGGTTGAAATCGGGCCGGTGGTTTTGGAGAAAATGACCAAAAACCAAACAGGCGATTTTAAAACGACGACAGGCGCGGGGCTTACGTTTTTTTTTTTTGACCAAAAATTAAAATTTCTTCAAATTTCTCCAAAGTCGGATATATCATCTGGGGGTCCGAGGGGAGTCCAACGCAGAAGGTTTGGTTGAAATCGGGCCGGTGGTTTTGGAGAAAATGACCAAAAACCAAACAGGCGATTTTAAAAAGACGACAGGCGCGGGGCTTACGTTTTTTTTTTTTTGACCAAAAATTAAAATTTCTCCAAACTCGGATATATCATCTGGGGGTCCAAGGGGAGTCCAACCCAGAAGGTTTGGTTGAAGTCGGGCCGGTGGTTTTGGAGAAAATGACCAAAAACCAAACAGGCGATTTTAAAAAGACGACAGGCGCGGGGCTTACGTTTTTTTTTTTTTGACCAAAAATTAAAATTTCTCCAAACTCGGATATATCATCTGGGGGTCCGAGGGGAGTCCAACGCAGAAGGTTTGGTTGAAATCGGGCCGGTGGTTTTGGAGAAAATGACCAAAAACCAAACAGGCGATTTTAAAAAGACGACAGGCGCGGGCGGGGCTTACGTTTTTTTTTTTTGACCAAAAATTAAAATTTCTTCAAATTTCTCCAAACTCGGATATATCATCTGGGGGTCCGAGGGGAGTCCAACGCAGAAGGTTTGGTTGAAATCGGGCCGGTGGTTTTGGAGAAAATGACCAAAAACAAAACAGGCGTTTTTAAAAAGACGACAGGCGCTGGGCTTACGTTTTTTTTTTTTGACCAAAAATTAAAATTTCTTCAAATTTCTCCAAACTCGGATATATCATCTGGGGGTCCGAGGGGAGTCCAACGCAGAAGGTTTGGTTGAAATCGGGCCGGTGGTTTTGGAGAAAATGACCAAAAACCAAACAGGCGATTTTAAAAAGACGACAGGCGCGGGGATTACGTTTTTTTTTTTTGACCAAAAATTTAAATTTCTTCAAATTTCTCCAAACTCGGATATATCATCTGGGGGTCCGAGGGGAGTCCAACGCAGAAGGTTTGGTTGAAATCGGGCCGGTGGTTTTGGAGAAAATGACCAAAAACCAAACAGGCGATTTTAACGAGCGGCCCTGCTGCACCTGCACTGTTCTATTTATAGACTTTGATAACGAGCTGGCCCCAACAGCTGGCCACTGCACACAGAGCAGAGCAGAGCAGAGAGATTTGTGCTCTGAGCAGCTTCCGAAAACAGCCCAGAAAAAGAGAACCGTACCTCTTATCAGAATGTGGCCATGACTACTGGGGCAACGAGACTTTCCTGAGCGCATTGATGTGCATTAAATGTTTGTAGGGCAAAAACTTTTCTCAGCGTCGCAAGGTAGATAAGGGGGGCATTTCTGTTTTTCTAAAAAAATCAGCTCCTAATTTTATATTGAAGTGGATGAGCCACTGGAGCGGGTCTAGCTGCACAATTAGGCTCATAGAGACAATTCTGTAAGTCTGTCTGCTGTTTTGAACACATCAAATGAGACACGACAAGTGTGGCTACAAACCAGTGAGGAAATCATGTGTCCAGAGTTTAATTTGTGGCTGTGCTGGCAATTTATCCAGAAAAAATCCTGAATGTTTTTTCGATCCCTCTCACTCTAGCGATGATGTCACTCACTCTAAGCCCTGCTCGTTAGACGCAACACACACCAATTATAAAGCTGGATTTTGTCAAAAAACTTAATGATTTTAAAGCGGCCAAATATCAGAAACTGTTGATGATATCAATAAGCTGAGTCATAGAGGAATACTTAAAAAGTTTGTCTACAGCTCAGAATTTGAATGAAGTCTCTAGCTGAAAGTATGTGGACACTTTAAAGGCTGAAAGAAGTAAGAAGATTTGAAGAGTTTCAAGACTGTTCCAATGCATTCTCTATGGGGAAAAAAAAATCAGAAATAGTTGAATATTGCAAAAAGTATGAATAGTTGAAAAGAGAAAAGACATAGCACACCTGTCCCGAAAAGGCTGAACATTTTGATATTTGAATTGTTGAAATAGCACAAAGTATGAAGGACTAGTTACATGACGAAGAAAGGCAGAAAATGGCCGAACCGAATAACAATAGTGTGAATGCTTCTGCTTCCAGCATTCACACTAATTAAGTCCAAATCTTAAAGGAAACTAATTCTAGGGGTCTCTCCTTCAATTCTGTATTGGATTGATGATGAGGGGGGTAGAATAAAAGCGGTTGTAGGGACTCGGAGGAGGGGTGAAGATCTTCCTGCCTGGCCCTCAGGGAACCAGCTGAGGGACTGGGCCGACATGTTGTCCAACCCACGGCCCGAGGCACAACCTGCTGACGGCCCAGCAGGTCAACTCCACCCTGGCCCTTCTGATGGACACGTTTAGATTCATTCATCTGATTGATTTCTTCATGATAGAAATGAAAGATTGATAATTATATTTTATACTGAGGTTCACTAAGGTTCACTTTGAAACATGAGCACTTCTTCTGTCCTGAATTAACTGTATCTTACCTTGAAGAAAAATTTAATTCCTCCACCTTTTTGAAGACTTTTCTGTACAACGTATTAAACATCATGTGATCACATCGACTGTATACGTGTCCAGCTCTCAGCAGATGTTTCGGAGGAAAGATGAAATTCTGGAGATCCTTGAAAATATTCCACTAAGTCATAAAAATAAGGATGTTACGCCAAAACCCCTAAAAACTGAAGGAAAAGTAAATAACATGATAAACTTATGTGTGTTTAGTGTAGAAAAATAGAATCACAGAAATTCAACAGCAGCAGAAACTTCAGCCTTACAATAAAGTTGATTCACCTCTTGTAAAAAGTTTTACATCACAGCACTGTTTCATGGCGGCCAGCAGAGGGAGCTCCTGCCTCAGTCATCAGAGGCGTCATGGTAACGGATGAGTTCAGCATCAACATAACAATAAAGAAAACCTTAAACCTTAACCTTAAACCCTAAAAATATATTAGTAGCCTACAATAACACATCAACTGTCTGTACTGACTTGTTTTCAAGTAAACCAAAAGGCGCTGTGTGAATGTGTGTGAAAGTGACCAACAGTGTAAAGCGCTTTGAGTGGTCCAAGAGACTAGAAAAGCGCTATATAAGTGCAAGTCCATTTACCATTTACCATCATCATGATCATCACTGAGAAAATTAATGTTAAACCTGCCAAAGTGGACCATCGTGTACATGGAAAAAAGTACTCTGTAATCCTCTTCATCATCATCATCATCTTTTATTGATTTAAATCCTTGGAAAACACACTGAGATTGAGAATGCTCATTGGCATAGCTTCAGAAATACATAAATCAATACAGTGATAAATAACAGAAAAATACATGTCTTAAAAGAACACACTAGATTTAACAATAATGGCAGATGTTTGTAATGAGAGCAAGAATGATTAATATGATATAGACAATATAAAATTGAAAGCAGTGATAATTACAGTTAATTAAGCTAAAGTTATGCTAACTCAGGCTCTGTTTTTACAGGAAGAGGAAACATATGATTTTGATGTAAAAAAAAAAAAAAACTAAATATCTTTAAGATTTCTGATGAAGAAGATACAGGATTAAAGCTGGGGAAATACATTTTTCATTTCCTTTAGCGGACAACACTTGCACAATTTCCTTCACCAATGCTGAATTATGCTTTGCAGTTATTTGAAAAAGGACGATGGATTCTTGATTTTACTTTGTTAAAGAATTCTTTGAGTTTGTCAAGGGAACACTCCACGACTGTGGTATCTATATTCCTCACATGTGCAGCACCGCTCTTATACGGCTTACCGTTGTTGTTCAGGCAGCAGTAGGCGTGCCACAAGTAGTCAGGGATGTTGACACGTTTTTGGTTATTTTTATCTTTAACCCAATTATCTTTGGAGGGAATCGCACCGACCAGAACATAGGCTGTTTTGCAGCCATTAAAAATGTTCTTGAGTTTTTCCTCATAGGCGTTCCAGGAACCACCGTTCAGTCTGATGTTCTGTGGAACCATGTTGGTCAGGGTGAAGGTGGCGCTGCAGCCATCATCTGTGAAACAATAAAGAGATACATAAAGTAGACAATAAGTCTTGTGGATATGTTGAGTCCTGAGAGTCTACAAGTGCCCAGCGCTCACTGGCTCATTCTGTTTGTTGTGGTTGTTTTCATTGTTATTCATCAGAATGCATTGTGGGTAGTCCTGAGGTCTAAAGAACTCTCTGTCTGTCTCTCCTTTCTCTTAAAACATCTCCAATTTTTTTTAGCCCTTTAGATCAACACTGTTCACATCCAGGTGCATACAGTGTAAATGCTGATGTTTATATTATTATTTTGTTTCTCTGAGTGTTTTATTCTGAAATCTGCTCTATTTTGATTGGATCACTGAGAAAACAGTCAGCCAATCAGAAAGAGAGGCTCAGAGAGGAGACAGAAAACTACACTGAGATGATTTTTGGTTCTTTAAACCACAATGTCTTGTTATGAATCAATACTCTAGAATAAAACACAAAGAAGAAAACACGAGACCTTCAATTCGTAACCCTAAGTGTTAAATACACAAATTTGCAAAAACATACACAAACAGACAAACAAACAGTAACATCCAGCTCCAGTCTTCCTTACCTTTATGGTGTTGATTGGGATTAAGGTGACCACGGTTGTAATCCTTAAGACCATTGTAGTCCGAATCTGTCGCCTGTCGATCTCCCACAGAGCCTTGATAATTACTATATTTGTGCTTCAAATCGTCCTCCCACATCATGTTCTTGTCCCAGTTCTGATTTACCAGCTACAAGGTGGAAGATTCACATCAGACAAATCTCAGATTCAGTTTCTGTGTTACTGGACAATTTTATTCAATAATTTACTGAAAATGATAGGTTGACTGTGTGTGTGTGTGTGAACTGTGTATTTGTGCATGTGTGACGTACCTGAGGCTCAATATACCAGATATCTTCCCGGTGACATGTACCATCATTCCTCTCATATACATAAGCAGAGTAGACAGGAATACGGTTGGCTGTGTCGTACCGTGTGGCAAAGTGAATCCTGTTTGTGCAAAGATTAACTGAGACACTTTCAAATATAACTTAAATTCAGATTTAACTGAGTTAAAAGAGTTGTGACTTACTGGTTTTTAAATGTCTGGCAGATGTGTTTATCGTTGTTGGTGTCGCCCATCACCTGTGGCTCTGCTCCTTTGTAGAAGAACTTCTTACACTCGCCCTTAAAGAAGAAACAGACAAATATGAACACTTACAGTTTACCACTTATCATGTGTTTTTAAACGTTAACAAAGAAAACACAAACCTTAAAATTTGCAACAAGTTTTGCGTGAACGGTAAACATGAGTGGAAGAAGGAAGAACACAGTGAAGCTCTGCATCCTGGATGAAAACTGTGAATCACGATCGTTGGTCTGCACTAATAAAACAGAGTAGAAGAAGAAAAATAGGATTCTCAACAGGGTGAAGTAACAATCTACCACTGTATGGAGGTATCCACCTGTCTCTACCTTATATAGAGTAATTAGGGGAAGTGAAGTGCTACAGTTTTTTTTTTTGATTGCATAAACACTAACATAAAAAGTACTATTACACAATTATGAAAACCTCACACTCAAGGAGCAAAACATCGGCTCAGATTTGCACCAGTAGAAGCACAATGTCAGCCTCAGACTATTTGCAAAATGATACACTACAGTGATTTGCAAAACATTATACACACATATACATTAGACACAGAAGCCAATCATGATGTCACTTCCTTACAATGCCAAAACACTGACATTCAAATTACCACACCCATAAACACAATAAAAAAAACTGGAATTCCCCCAGCATCACAGGCGATATCCTCATTGGCAAGACAACGTGTGAAGTCTTGAATGTCAAATCCATGCACAGCTCCAGCATCACTTTGGTCCCAGGCCTCCTCCATGGCCTGAATGAAGGTTACCTGAGCCTGGGCCTGGAGACTGAAACTCTCCAACACCATGCCAAGAAAACTGTGGATGGTGTTGACACCAGTTCTGGACCAGAACACAGCGGTGGAACGACTCATTGATGACAATGCATTGCATCTGGTGCATTTCTGGCTGCTTCCATTTTGGTTGAAGACAGGTGAACTCACCTGCTGAATTTTTATAGTGCTTAACTGGGAGTCACTAACAGACCTGCATTCTGGGAGCGGAGTGCTCTGGTCGGACTGTAAGGAATGATGAGTTCTTTCAGATAGGATGGAGCTTTGTCATTAAAAGCCTTGTAAGCTAGCAGAAGGATTTTGAAGTCTATTCTAGATCCAATGGAAGTCTTTTGAGCAGCAATCCGTGGCTAACACAATCAAAGGCGTCATTGGAAAAACAACAAACAGAGCAGCACAGTGTTTCTTCTGGTCTAAAGCATTACAGATGTCATCAAGCACAGACATAGTTGCGGTTATGGTGCAATAGGCTATATTATATTATAGTAGTATTTAGTAGTATTTACCAGATATTGTTTTATCTGAGAATTTACTTGAATTTTCTAATATTTTAACTAGAACGGGCAATTTTGATATAGGGTGATGGCTCCCCAACATTAAAAAGTGGTACAATGATGATTTCCATATTTTGGAGATGACATTCGTTTGGAGGGGTCAGATTAAAAATATGAGAGATGGGTTCAGCAATAAAATCAGCTGCACATTTTAATAGATAAAGGTCCAGATTGTCTGGTCCAGGTGGTTTTCTTGGATTAATAGCTTTAAAGGACAATTCCAGGCGAATTCAACTCAGGGGTGTATTTTCATATCATTTTAGGTCTAAAAGAATGAATCTGAAGATTTTCAGTTTAATCGCTCCTGTTTTGCGGTAGTTGCGTCTGTCCGCGCATCGCCACGGCAGCAATGAATGGGAGTGGATGTAAGTTCCGCTGTTTAGGCTGTTTCCAGCCCTCAAAGCCGCAATTTTTTTCCACAGACAGCGTCAGATGGCTACTCAAACATGCACCGAGAAGTTTATTTACTTCAAGCAAGCCGACATGTTTGTAAAAGTCGATCTAATTCAAAGTCTCCCGGAGTCTCGCACGAGCCCGAAGTTGCAGTGCTGGTGTATTCAGGCGCAGCCGGAGCTACCGCTTGTATCATAAACACAGGAATATCAACTCTTTACTTGCTTGAAGTGTAAATTTTTTTCCACAGACAGCGTCAGATGGCTACTCAAAGATGCGCCGAGAAGTTTTTTTTACTTGAAGCAAGTAAAGAGTTGATATTCCTGTGTTTATGACACAAGCGGTAGCTTTTCCCACTGCACCTGAACACACCGAGCACGGCAACTGGGTCTCGCGCGAGACTCCAGGAGACTTTGAATTAGATCGACTTTTACAAACATGTCGGCTTGCTTGAAGTAAATAAACTTCTCGGTGCATGTTTGAGTAGCCATCTGACGCTGTCTGTGGAAAAAAATTGCGGCTTTGAGGGATGTAAACAGCCTAAACAGCAGAACTTACATCCACTCCCATTCATCGCTGCCGTAGCGATGCGCGGACAGACGCAACTACCGCAAAACAGGAGCGATTAAACTGAAAATCTTCAGATTCATTCTTTTAGACCTAAAATGATATGAAAATACACCCCTGAGTTGAATTCGCCTGGAATTGTCCTTTAAGAATTTTCCTTTTTTTCACACATGGGACAGGTTGGAAGAAGAAGAACTTTTTAGTTGTGGCAATGTGATATGATGAGCTTCAACAGCTGGGTTTGAAGGTTTTTCATCAGTATAAATATTGGAAACTATCCCTTCTTTGGAGATAATTTCAGTCAAGATTGTGGTGGCCCTGAAGTGCAAAACACAACGGCAAAAGAGAAAACACAACACAAAAAGAGAAAACACAACGGCAAATCAGTAAACACAAAAGCAAAAGAGAAAACACAACACAGAAAGAGAAAACACAACGACATTAACCAAACCGGAAAAGGTAGGTACCCTCGAGTGGAATACGTCAACGCGGCCGCCATCTTGGTCAGGGGGAAGCCGTGTCTACTTACTGCACTAGTCAACAGAGGCAGAGGTCTATCAACCATTAAAATCGCCATAACTCACCGAATATTCAACCGATTCTCAAGCCGTTTGGTTTATTATAAATGTCAGACACTTATGATACAACAACAACAACAAAATTTTGAAAAATTTTATATATTTTTTTTTTATGTATTAAACATACACTTAGATACTCAGACACCCCACATGCATAAATACACTGTTTTCTGATTTGCCGTTGTTTAGTAATTTGTCGTTGTGTTTTCTGTTTTTTTGTTGTGTTTTCTGATTTGCCGTTGTGTTTTCTCTTTTTGTGTTGTGTTTTCTCTTTTGCCGTTGCGTTTTCTCTTTTTGTGTTGTGTTTTCTCTTTTTGTGTTGTGTTTTCTCTTTTTGTGTTGTGTTTTCTCTTTTGCCGTTGTGTTTTCTCTTTTTGTGTTGTGTTTTCTCTTTTGCCATTGTTTTCTCTTTTTGTGTTGTGTTTTCTCTTTTGCCGTTGTGTTTTCTCTTTTGCCGTTGTTGTCTGATTTGCCGTTGTGTTTTGCACTTCAGGGCCACCGTACAAGATAGCTATAATTTTTTCTGGTAAGCTTGATTTGATTTTAGTAAACCGGCCTGATCACAAACCAGTCTGCCATCCAGTACTCCCATTACCCTGGCCTGCTCGACTGGACAATCCCCATTTATCACATATTCCATGTTATAAACTCTGAGGTTACTCCTGTGTTTTTTCCCTGTTAAAGGGTTTTTTGGGGGAGTTTTCCTCAGTCAATGTGAGCGTCAGTCGTCAGAGGATGTTGTTATGATGCTGTGTAAAATCCCTTAAAAACTGCTTGTAAAAATGTGCTATTCAAATAAACTTTTATTGCCTTTGAATGTGATTCTGTTGTTTTCTTTCATGTGACAGTATCGTGTCCACCTGTCTCTACCTCACATTTTGTCATAAAATTCTTGAACACAATATGTAATAAACTTTGCTATTTTTGTAATTAGTTGTTACATATTGCATCAGTTATTACAAAATGTGGGTGTTGCACTTTTTCTGAAGAAAAATGCAGTAATTTGTTGCATAAACCACCAAAATGAATGTATGCTTAATTATATATTAAAAATATTATGCCATCAGAACAACATTGACTTTAAAGGAGCATTATCGCAAATCCAAATTCTTAATTCGGCCACTAGATGGAGCCAGGCGGAGCATATCAGATATAAACAAGTGGGCAGCTGTCAGAGAGAGAGAGCAGCCCCCCCCCCCCTCCTCCTCCCTCCTCATCATAACAAAGACAAATGCTGCATTTGCCCCACAAACACTATACTGTTGGCGATTTTTTTTGTAAATTTAGTTATGGCTCCCCCCGACCCATCTTTTGCATATTTCAGCTTATTTTATGCTATTACTGTATTACTGTTTATGGGTGTGGCTATTGCAATAATGCTCCTTTAAGCATACCAGCATGAATCATGAATAAGAATTCATCTTTAAAACTAGTAGGATGTTTCATTGGTGAGGAGTGGATCATGTAAATAAAATTTGAACATGTTAAGACACTGCATGATGGACTTACAATGAACTGATGTTGCATGGCGAGAAATTTGCCATGGCGCCACAGGCAGACCGTTATGTGTAAACATGCTCTGTGCAAGTGCATCAAACTTGTGAGAGATGGGATAGATTTCACAATTTATGAAGAAAATAAAGTCACTTCCTTTTTTAGGCCACAGAACACAGAACTACATGGCAGGTAGCAGTTCAGAGTAGTGCCCCAAGAACAGAGTTTGCAGTCCCTTCTTATACCCCACTTTATGACTCTGGTTACTTCAGAGCTAATGGTGCATTCCAGTTGTACTGGGAAGTCGGACTTTTCAAGTTCCCACTCAGAAATTTCACCTGGAATGCACCTTGAAGTCGGAAATCCGACTTGGAAAGTGGGACGAACCTCACCAACCCCAACTTGACCACAACGTCATAAAAACTTCATCCAGAATGGCTGCGCCATACATCAACAGTAGTGAAAGCTCTTGTAATATATTATTTATTAGCATGTCTGTTTTGTTTTTGTGAAATTAAATAAGTGGTACATGTAGTACTGTCCAACATTTAGCCTATCTGTGGACATGGTACAGTATGGTTTAAATACCGTTCTATGCGTTGTTTTCAACTGGTATTGCTAATAACAGCTAACAACAGCTAACAACAACAACAACAGGAGGTGTACATGTTTTCCGACTTGTTTACTGGACCGTCAACTCGGGTGTGACGTAATTCCCAGCTACAACCTCCGACTTCCAAGGTGACTGAAACACACCATAAAGGCACTTCCAGTTTGGAATGTGGAATGTGGAATGTGAAAAATAAAGGGTGTATTCACACCTGTGGTTTGTTTGCTTTGTTCCGTTTCAGCAACTAAACCAATACAACTGTTGCATTCCTTTTGGGGGGTATTTTGTGTTCACATGGTAAGATTTCCAAGCGGTCCAAAGCTGTAAACAAATGCCATGCGCTAACCAACTGTTCTCTTATTGGTCAGAACTCTTACCAGGGAAAAATAAAAAACATGGAAGAGTTGTATCAAGGGCCCTGATAATTAAAATCCAATCCGAACCACAGTTGGATCCCAGACCCGACCCAATCTGATATGACAGCTGAATGACAGCCTTCAGCATAGACGTTGTAGGATGACTTAGTAGAGGTGACTTTCTAAGTCTTGCAGAGAAATATGCCAAATGTAGCTCAAAATGGACTGCCAGGTAGGACAGATAGGGAGGGCAGAGGATGGGGAAAAAATGCTGCTGCTAATGGTAGCAATCTTATCGATAAAAAATAAAAGAAATTTATCTCAGTCATCATTATGCTGCGTTCACATGGACGGCAGACGGCATGCCGGACTCCATGTTGGGTTAGTGGACGAGAGAACGACGGTAAAACTTAGGGGAGCACGGCAAAAAATACTGTGGACGGCAAACGGCAATGCCGTCCCAAGTTCAAATATTTTAAAGTAACATTGCAGAGTTTTTCGGCCTTAAAATAATGTTTCCAGACTCACTGCAATGGTAAAAAAATGGTTAATAGGATGAATGGTGCTGCCGCCGCAGCCTGAGCGGGGTCGCGTCGGCTGAAACTGCACTATGTAACTTCCCTGCACGGGTACGAATCACCGCCCCCCCTCCTCCCCCCTCCCCTCTGCGTCGAGGGAGAGACGTGGTGGGTAAAAGCGAAACTTACGGTTCCCCTCCGGTCGTCGTTGCCACCGCCGCCGCCGCACCCCTCCCCCTCCCCCTCCCCCGACCACCCGCCACACAGTCTCCTTGCAAACGTGGGAAATACTGTCGTTTATTAATGGGAATAAACGCTGGATGCGCTGGCTGATATGTTTCGTTTTCGTTAACTTTCGTTTTTCCCACCAGATGGTGGAAGCACTGAGCTGAAACTCCGCAATGTTGCTTTAACTTTTGCCGTCTGCCACGACGGTATCCTCAACCAAACGTGACGTGTGAGTACGAGTATGTTGACAGTTTGTTTGTTTTTACCGTTCCGTCCAGCGGTATTTGCCGTTAACCGTCTGCCGTTTGCTGGACTCCATGTGAACGTAGCATTAGAGGAAGTGACCAAGTGTTAACAAACAGGGTGTTATAACAATGAGCATGGCTTGTGTAAACTGATTTACTAAATCATTACCTCACATACAGTGCCTTGCAAAAGTATTCATGCCCCTTGAACTTTTTCGACACATTACAACCACAAACTTACATCTATTGTAATGGTACTTTATGTGACAGAAGAAATTGAAGGGCCAGCACTCACAAAATGACCTTTAGGTAGCTTTAATGGAACAGGTGGCGAGTACACTGAAGAAGACTGTTACTGTTGAAACGTTTGTACCTCGCCACCTGTTCTATTAAAGCTACCTAAAGGACATTTTGAGAGTGCTGGCCCTTTGATTTCTTCTATGCTTATTTGAGCCATGCACCCATTATAGATTGACCTGAGAGAGTGCTTGCTGATTCTGATCTGAAAATATACATGGTCTTCAAGGTTTTGAAAGTTCAAGTGGTATGAATAATATCATACATATTTTAACAGCAGCAGAAACTACAGCCTCCCACTTTATTGTAAAGGTGATTCACCTCTTGTAGAAAGTCTTATATCACGGCATTGTTTCATGGCGGCCAGCAGAGGGAGCCTCTGCCACAGTCATCAGAGGTGTCATGGTTACGAAAAAGTTCACCATCATCACAACAAATAAATTGAACTCAACAAACTTATGTGCATGTAGAAAACCTTTAGTGCAATATATATATATATATATATATATATATATATATATATATATATATATATATATATATATATACATACATTAGTACAATAATAGAATCAACTGTCATAGTGGCTTGTGTTCAAATGAACCAGAAGGCCACTGATGCATCATGGGTAGGAGGTTTATGCAATGTCCAAACAGTGTTGCTGCTTATACTCTATATCTTTATCATTTATTTTACAAACAAAGAAACAACCAACCAACCCACAGGCCCACCCAGGTTCATGCTGGTCCTAGACCTTCATACAGTATAACTTGATGTGTTCATAGCATTACCTACAAATAAACAAAAATACTGATTAACCAAACTATCTTTGATCAATCAGGAAACAATATAAACAATATAATAGATCATAGAGAGTTGTTGTTCTATACAAATAGTCACTATTATTCTTGATATCATCAAAAATCATACAAAATATGAAAGAGCTCTTTAAAAAATAATCTGATTGGACAGTAAATATAAACACATGCTCGCTGCTGAGGAGCCTTAGAGCAAAGTAAAGACGTGTGCGTTCACTCGTCTCTCCCCAGACAGATGAAAGTTTAATCAAGCTGAGCTCAACAGGCGTCTCCTCCTCCTCCTGCTGCTGCTTCAGACCTCCTGAGATAATCTTCATTAAATAAACTCTGGAGACGACAGAGTTTTGACTTCACCTCCGTCAGCACCTTGATGCTGCAAAAGATGAACCAGAGACTGTAAACACACCGAACCATTGTCAAGGTCAGAGTCTGGCCTTAAATTAAGACCCAGCAGGTGCAGGCTCTAATGCCCCATGTTTATGCATTAGGAAGTCTCTGTTCTGACTTCCTGAATACTGTAACTACTGAGTGTTGTTTTTACTGATGGAAAAAGGTTTTTACTTCTACCTTTAGGTTCAACTGAATCATGTACATGGAAAACACTCTTTAATCATCATCATCATCTTTTAATCCTTAGAAAACACACTGAGACCTGCAAAAGGTTCAGAAATACAGACATCAATACATTGATAAACACTGGAAAAATACATTTAGTTAAAAAACAGACTAGATTTAAAAATATTGGCAGATGAGCAGATGTTTGCAATCAGAGCGATAATGATAACTATGATACAATTAAAAAAACTATAAAATGACAATTACAGTTAATTAACTTTTCAATTCAACCTGTAAATTTTGTGTTGTTACCAATGAGTCAACCTGAAATCCTTCATTTCAATAATGTGGAGCAAGAAGCTAATGTAATGGAGGGACCTCATGGTTTTGATTGAACGATCTACAGAACCAGTCCTGTTGAATGCAGGTCAGGCACCGCCCCGGGGTGGATGAAGATAGTGAAACATTTGTAGACTGAGAGCCTTGAGCTAAAGGTAGCAGTTAATGTAGCCAATGCTGGCTAATGCTAATGCTAATGGTATGACTGGGGTTAACTTTATTGCTAATGCAGACCCTGTGGGGACACCACTTAGACAATTACTTAAACCATAGTTGTGTGGTGCATTGCAGTTGTTGAAAAAAAGCTCTTTTATTTTCGGTTCTTTTGTTGCAAGGAATTCTTTGAGGCTGTTAAGGGAACACTCCACCACATCGGTATCTTCATTCCTCACAGCGGCAGCACCGCTCTTATATGCCTGATCGTTGTTGTCCACGCAGCAGAAGGCGTGCCACAAGTATTCAGGGATATTGACACGTGTTTGGTTCTCCTTTATAACCCAATTATCTTTAGAGGGAATCGCACCGACCACAACATAGGCTGTTTTGCAGCCTTTAAAGGTGTCGTTGTGGAGTTTTTTCTCATAGTCGTTCCAGGAACCACCGTTCAGTTTGGCGTTTTGCGGAACGATGTTGGTCAGGGTGAAGGTGGCGTTACGGCCAAGACCTACAAAACAGTAACAGAGAGACACAGTAAATTAGACAAGAAGTTTTGTGGATGTGATGAGTCGTGAGAGTCCCTGAGTGCCCAGTGCTCACTGGCTCATTAGGCTGCCAGGCCTCTAATGAGCCACTATTCTTCTTCTTCCTCCTCCTCCTCCTATAGGGAATCCTACTTCCCAACCATACACAAAAAAAACACCAAACTTTGCACAAAGGTCCAGTCCTATGCCAGATTTGTGCAATAAACGTGTAGGCTACATTTAAAAAAAAATTGAAAATTCCTAGATCAGCTCGCAACTTTCACCAAAATGTAGCCCCAATACTTTAGAAGCTTTTGTACAATTAAATCCAGTGCAAATGATGAAGTCCATCACTCTGTATTTTTCAGAACTGTGAAACTTATTAAACCTTTCTTGTCCCACAAATTTGCTACACTGCATATCCAGACCGTCCTCCACAAAGTTGACACCCAGCTTTTTGATATTTGAAAAATTGAGCCTACAGTGCATGAAAACGTTTGACTGTTAACAGCACCTATAGACATATACCAGCCAATTCTTGCTAAATAATTTTTCAATCTTCCTGACAATATTTAGGAGTCGTGGTTGATGAAGTTTGGCAAATATGAGAATTTTATCTCAGAAACTAAAATTAAGAAAACATTTTCAATTCTGCTCTCACGGGAACAATGGGAGTCAATGTAAGAGTGGCATTTTTAAACATTAGCTTTTCTCTTATGAAGCAAAACACTTATTCTTGAAAACAAATCAGCAACATGTCCATGCTGTCACAGTGCAATATATGTTTTATCAAAGGTCTCATTTCCAGCCAATTAGCTGAATGACTTAGGAAATGGTTCTTGGTGTCAGAGGTTGTGAATTAAAGCCTCAGCTGAGGAAGAATTGACATGTAATGCTGATGTTCTTGTTGTCTTCCTATTTTGCCTACTCAGAATTGCCTTAACTTTGTCCAAAATTGCCTGGCCCCGACCTTTGCTGTGAAGCAGCTTTAATTGTCGTGGTTAACCCTAACCCCAACCCTATTCACTAAAATGCATAGTTGGTATCCCTGAGGTCTAAAGAACTCACTGTCTGCCTCTCCTTCCCCTTAAAACATCTCCTATGGTTTTTTTAATGCAGATGTAAACATTGTGTTCTTCCAGGTGTATTTAAATGTAGATGTTTATTTGGTTTCTCTGTGTGTTTTATTCTGAAATCTGCTTTGTTTTTATTGAATCACTCAGAAAACAAGTCAGCCAATCAGAAGAGTGTCTCAGAGCCAACAAAACAAACAGTAACACCCAGCCTTCCTTACCTGCATGGTGTAGATTGGGATTGAGGTGACCACGGTTGTACCCCTTGTTTTTATAAAGACCAAGATAGTCTGAATTTGTCGCCTGTTTATCTCCAAAATAGTTTTTATTCATTTTCTTCAACTCTTCCTCCGTCATCATGTCCTTTCCCCAGTTCTGATCGACCAACTACAAGGTGAAAGATTTACATCAGACAAATCTCAGATTCAGTTTCTGTGTTATTGGGACAAATGTAATCAATAATCTCATTTACTGAAAATTATTGTTTGATTCCCATCATTTCATATTTCTAACTGTGTATTTGTGCATGCGTGACGTACCTGAGGCTCAATAAACCACCGTGTTTCCCGGCCCATTTCATTATTCTTTTCATATATATAAGCAGAATAGACAGGAATACGGTTGGCAGTGTCGTACAGCGTTGCAAAGCGGTACCTGTATGTGCAAAGATTAAGTGAGACACTTTCAGTTTTACGTTTAACTCATATTTGACTGAGTTAACAGAGTTTTTTGTCTTACTGGTTTTTAAATCTCTGGCAGATGTGGACGTAGTCTTTGGAGGCATCAACTTTTGGCACAGATTTTTCATAGAAGAACTGATCACACATGCTCTTAAAGAAGAAATAGACACTATGAACACTTACAGTTACTACTTATCATATGTTTTAAATGTTGACAAACAAAACACGAACCTCAAATTGTTGCACAACTTCTGCGTGCACGGTGAAGAAGAGTAGAAGAGGGAAGCACACAGTGAAGCTCTGCATCCTGGACGAAATTGTGAATCACGATCGTTGGTCTGCACCAATAAAACAGAAAAAACAGGATTCATATTCTCAAGTGAGATGACAATCTACAATTGTATCCTGTCTCTATCTTATATATATATATATATATATAAGAGGACGTGAAAAAGTGTTAACAAAACAAAGGGTGGTTTCTGCTACAGAGAAAAAAAGACATTGTGGTGTAACTTCCTGTTACAGCAACAGTCCCTGACAAGGCAAAAGCTCATGGAAACAAATAAAAACTCAAGTTATTCAAATAATATATATGCATAATGTAAGAATGTATAAATGAGAAATTGTTTATCACATCTTCACTTTTGCTCAGTGATGTGGTCAAGTGCTGCAAAGAATGACCTTGGGTAATGTAAACAACAACAACATGCATGTCAATGTTTCCTGGTTAAGAGATGATAAGAAGCTCACGGTATCACTCCTAACTGTTTGTATGGTCAACTTTCCAACTTTCACAATATAAGAATAAAGAAGAATATCAGAGTATATTACAAATAAAAAGTATGTAAATATAAAACAAATCAAACCTTCCAAACCTGAATGAAGCAGAACTGAAAGCTGGTTCAGTTCACCAGCCTCTCTGTCTCTCTCTCTATATATAGGCCTATCACTTGAGGAAACAAGGGCGGACTCGTGCAAAATAGTATTAACCATTAACAGAACAGCAAACTCCAGGAAGAATGATTTGCGCCGGCGTCAGTGTGGTTACTGCGAATCACGCGAGATTTGGACGGACCAGGAAGAGGAGCTTCGAGAAGCTTCCGCTACAAAAAAGCTTAAAATATAGACTTATTTAATTTTTTTCAGGACAATTACGCAATTTGGGGCTTCAGCACAAGACGGACATTACATACGAGCATCATGGAGGTATTTGGATGTTTTTTTTGTGTGTGTTTTTTTACGAAGAGCTCTGGTGTCCCTTTGCAACCGTTGCATTGAAATGCACTGCTACGCCAAGACCCCCTGTAACTCAGAGAAGGGACGGTGGACTCTGAAAATTCTCCCAGCCCTTAGTCAACATGAGGGTGAGTAGATAATGAGCGAAATATCATTCTAGGGTGAACTATCCCTTTAAGTTTGATCCTCAGACTAAAGGTACCAGTTAATATAGCCTAGCTAATGCGGGCTAATGCTAATGCTAACACAGCCTCTTTGGTGTGAAAATATCATTACGGGGGAGGGAAACGTGATTTTGATGTAAGTTTTTTTCCTCGTGAATTTGACATCAAGAAAGTGAACATGAAGATACAGGGCCCTAGTTTCTTAGACCAGGTGAAGTCTAACATCAGCGCAGCTTCGCCACGCCAACGGAGTGTGGCCCAGGTCCATTTCGCAAGATTGGTGGGCCACGCAGTCAGACTTAGACCAGCGGAATCCCTCCCACCGGCGCAAACGGCAAAGGGGGAGGAGAGAGGGCGGGAGGAAGACAGGAGGAGGTGAAGTGGGATTAACACAGCCGATTCGGATCTTCACCAATCAAAGGAGCTCCTCTCCTCACCTTTAACTGCGCGGCGGGTGATGCGCGCTGCAAGTTTGTCATTTTATACTTGGACATGGACGGAGGAGACAGCGACGCCAGAGGCCGAACCTCTCCCAGGAGGAAACAGCTGTTTTGGTCCGGAGGTCCGAGCTCAGAGTGACCAATAATGAGTTTACTAATAGCCTATCCTTAATCAGGTTTGATCTGATACACTGAGAACCTCTGCCCAATGTAAGAAACAACAACTAATAAACTAATAAAGAAACTCACATTTATTCAAACCCTGTGTAAGACAGATGAGAGGTGTAGCCTACACTAATCACAACATAAACAAACATGCGGAATGAAATCAGCGTAAAGGACGCTCTCTCTCTCTCTCTGTCCTCCTCTCTCTCTCTCTCTCTCTCTGTCCGTCTCTTTTTTTCTCTTTTTTTTCTGTGATAGAGATGCTGAGTATACTGTAGTAGGCTATATACTGACTATCTGATACCGAGGCTGTTGTGGTGGACTAAGAGAGATGAAGATTTGTGTTTTGTTTTTCATTACGGCTGCGTGATGCGGTCGCTCGGCTAATGAATTAATAAGTAAATAAATAAATAAAGGATCATCACAAGGGCAGAGTGGTATCTCAACACGGCAGCGACATGCAGTCATCCACCCTCAGTCCTGCTTGGGACATCCACAGCTGCTTTTCAGTGCCAGTTCGTCCCTGCTGTGTTAATTCAGGTGGAGTTTCCTTTACGCACCGACAGCCTTTGATCTCTGCTTTGATCTGACGTCAGATGTGACGGGACAATCTATATAGATATAAATTCACGTGTTGATTCCGTTAGTTGCATTAAATAGTGGTTTTTGTGGATATTTATTGCATTGAAATGTGTCTGGAACTGTGGAAACCTGCCTGTGAGGTCTTGGTGACGTGTGTGCACTGCAGGTCAGTCAGCCAAACTTCCACTGCACCTGCTGCGCTCCGCGCTGCGCTGAGAGTAGACCTGGTTGGAGGTGGCGAGCTTTCAGCGCAACATCGGCGGGACATTTTCGCACAAAACTTCCACTGCACCAAGCTGAATCTGTGACGCCTCCCCCTGCTGCGCGGCCACGCCTATCTCAGCGCAGCGCGATCTGCCAATCTTCCAATCTGACTTTGCGCTAGGCTGCGCTGGTCGAAACTTGCATTAGACCGGCTGCGTTACCTTGCGCCACCTGCGCTGCGCCAGCAAACTAGGGCCCACAGGATTAAAGCTTGGAAAATACATTTTTTAATCCCTTTAAGGGACAACACTTGCACAATCTCCTTTACCAATTCTGATTGGTGCATTGCAGTCTTTAAAAAAAAGCTGATTTATTTTTGGTCTGATGCTTGCAAAGAATCCTTCAAGGCTGTTCAGGGAACACTCCACCACCTTGGTGTTTTCATTCCTCACAGCTGCAGCACCACTCTTATACGGCCTATCGTTGTTGTCTATGCAGCAGTAGGTGTGCCACAAGTAGTCAGGGATGTTGACACGGCCTTTAACCCAATTATCTTTAGAGGGAATCGCACCGACCACAACATAGGCTGTTTTGCAGCCTTTAAAGGTTTCTCTGAGTTTTGTTTCATACTTGGCCCAGGAACCACTGTTCAGCTTAATGTTCTGTGGAACCACATTGGTCAGGGTGAAGGTGGCCGTGCGGCCAAGACCTGTAAGACAATAAAAAGGTCATAGTACCGTAAATTATAAGAAATAAACTTCCAGTTTTGTGGGTCCACCAATTCCCATGCTGGCTGGCTCATTTTGTTTATAGGTTGTGGTAAATCATCAGAATGCATTGTGGGTTCTTAAGGTCTAAAAAACTCTATGTCTGGCTCACTTTTCTTTTTGTTCACATCCAGGTATATTTGAAGCTACATAGGGTAAATATATTATTTGGTTTCTCTGAGTGTTTTATTCTGAAATCTGCTCCATTTTTTATTGGATCACTCAGAAAACAGTCAGCCAATCAGAAGAGAGGCTCAGAGGCTCATCCTCTCTTCTGATTGGCTGACACTGACCTGTTGTTACTAGAGCTGAGAGAGGAGATGGAAAACTACACTGAGATGGGTTTTGGTTCTTAAAGGCGAACTATGCAAGTCTTGTGGCTTTTTCGCTGTTTTGAAACGAAGCCGGCGAAAAGGCCATCCATGAAGCGGCGGATAACGTTATTTATCATATACGATGTTATGATAGTCTTATCAGTATCCTTATACAGAACCGTGGTGCAGCCGTTTCCTCTCGATCCAGTTTCAATGTGCTGTAGACCCATGCTTGAAAGGTAGGCCACTGACAACCTGGTCTTTAATCTCATCAGACTCTAGAAATTATTAGTGATGTGTCCAATTGAATCGCTTAGGACATGAGTCGGCCTTCTTCCTGAGTCACAGTATAGAGTCGGTCAGCTCCACTGGTGCCAGTGTCTGACAGGGCCCCAGACTGAGGAGGTAACCTCGACTGGTATGTAACGTAGGACAGTATTTATTCACAATAATTGTTAAATACACAATTCCCTTACCTGAATGGTGTTGATTGGGATTGAGGTGACCGCGGTTGTAATTGTCAACCCGAGTGTAGTCACAATTTGTCGCCTGTTTATTTCCCATGTCGTCTACGGTGGTGGTGTTATGCCTCTTGCGCAACTCTCTAGCCGTCATCATACTATTTTCCCAGTTCTGATCTACCAGCTACAAAGTGGAAGATTGAAATCGGACAAATATCTCAGATTCACTGAAAATGATTGGTTGATTTCCATTATTTCATATTTCAAACTGTGTATTTGTGCATGTGTGTTGTACCTGGGGCTCAATAAACCACCGGCTTTTGCGGGAAGGTTCCTTTTGCTCTTTTCTCTCATATATATATAAGCAGAGTAGACAGGAATACGGTTGGCAGTGTCGTACAGCGTGGCAAAGCGGTACCTGTGAGAGCAAAGATTAACTGAGGCATTTTAAAATGTATCTTTAATTTAACTTTAATTCAGATGACTTTAAAGAGATGTGTGTTACTTGTTTTTAAATCTCTGGCAGATGTGGATGTAGTCACTGGAGGCATCCAGCTCGAGCACAGATCTTTCGTAGAAGAACTGATCACACGTGTTCTTAAAGGAGTCATCACCTGGTTTTTTATGTATCCAATCCCCCTTTAATTGCTTTGAATCAGTTCTTAAAACTTATTGGAAACATTTTTTAAAAAAAAATTCAAACATAGAGCTTGTTCTGACACTTTTTCATATGGCAACTTTCTCTCGTGAGAGTAGGCGCGAGGTTTTGACTGGTCCGGATGTTCAATGTATTAATATGTAATGAGGCGCGCATTGATTGGACGCAGGGAGGACAGAGCCGGAATGGTGGCTGGCCCTGTGGGCTACATGCAGGCTGTATTGGAAACCGCATACCTATGCTGCTCTGTCATGTACAGTAACCATGTTATAACTTTATAACTAGCCGTCATTTGGATAAACTAACCGCACATTGGGGATCTAAACCCTTACTTTCTCGCATGAATAAATATTAAAACTTAATAAATTAACGACCCTTTCCTCCGGCGGCACGACGACGTTGTTATCGGCCGGCTAAACGAGCACTGCAGGCGGGTTGAGGAGTCGCTCCTCCTCCGCTCCTCTGGTGCTCCAGCTGGCTGCACCTCACTTCTCCCAACGCGGAGCTAACTTCTAAACAGCCGTCATTCGGATAAACTAACCGCACGTTGGGGATCTAAACCCTTACTTTCTCGCATGAAAAAATACCAAAACTTAATAAATTAACGATAGTTTCTTTCGGCGGCATGACGATGTCGTTCGGCCAGGTAAACGAGCGCTGCAGGCGGGTTGAGGAGTCACTCCTCCGCTCCTCTGGTGCTCGCTGCAGCTGGCTGCACCTCACTTCTCCCAACGCGGAGAAAACTTCTAAACAGCCGTCATTTGGATAAACTAACCGCACATTGGGGATCTAAACCCTTACTTTCTCGCATGAAAAATTATTAAAACTTAATAAAGTGACGAAATAACAGCGCTACAGTGGGAAATAAAACAACCCGTAATGGCGGCACGGCAGAAGTCGGGGTGGTGGAAGAGAGGTGTGTTTATGAAAGCAGGCGCCACGGTGACGTCACCGTAGGCGCAGAATCAAAATCTCGTAATGTTGAGGTGCGCAGCCTCATGAGCTGCTCTGGCTTAAACAAAGAGCCCAAACGAAAAAACTCAGCCACTTTCAAACCGCAGGTTTTCAGGCAAGTTTCCACTGAGGTCCAACACCAGTATACATGTTTTAACAAGGAAAAATGCGATTTCCGGGTGATGACTCCTTTAAAGAAAAAACACGATATGAACGCTTACGATTTTACCACTTATCATATATTTTTAAACATTGACAAACAAAACACAAACCTTAAATTGTTGCACGACTTCTGCGTGCACGGTGAAGAAGAGTGGAAGAAGGAAGCACACAGTGAAGCTCTGCATCCTGGATGAAAACTGTGAATCACGATCGTTGGTCCGCAAGAAAGGAGTATGGAGACAATCTATACCACTGTATGGAGATGTCCAACTGTCTCTATCTTATAAACAGTAATTAGAGGAAGAGACAAAGGGCCGGATTTACTAAGATCCCAGATAGCGGGCGCTATATTGTTTGCGTCCGCTATAATATTGCGAGTTTGGTTAGTGCACGCAAAACAGGTGATCTACTAAGAGTAACCCGCTAAATGAAAACACGTGCAAACCGCAATATGTAAATGAGGGTTTTGCGCGTGGTAATCGTTTCCGCCATGGAGAGTGTGGACAGAGAGCTGGACGGACGAAGGGACAGAATGACATTTGATCCGATGCATACAATGACAGCATGTGTGTTCATCTCTCTCGGGCTCTGTTTAGATAAATAAACACAAATCGCTACAGGGCCCAACTCGTCATATAGTGACGAACAGGCAGCAGCTGCAGCGACAATCACACACCTGTGTGTGTGTGTGCCGCCCATGATCGAGTGGATTAATAGAGAGCTCAGGTGGGACACACGGATCTAAACACTCTGACCACCGACCAGAGGGATTAAAGACGGGTGAAAGCAGCGGTGACGTGTCCCAGTCCGGGACCGGGACCGAGAGACGGAGCTGAGCAGCCAGGTGAGAGGAGAGGAGAGGAGAGGAGAGGAGAGGAGAGGAGCGCACTGCAGGACAGACGTGCCCCGTGCGTAACGGCGCGTAAATGACTTTTAACACGGCTGAAAAACTATTACAGAATTACCCAGACGTGAGGAAATGCAGAGATGTAAGATCACGGGGCTCTGACAGGTATCAAATCAATAAACGCATACGTTTTGGCAAAGTTGTATCAGTTAGTACATGGTTTTCAGACGTGGTGAATAAAGACGCAAAAACAGCCACCGCAATCTCTTCCTGGTTTGGTAAATCACATTGCACGCGCTAAATAAATCAATTTGCATCTACTCCTCCCAGTATTCTGCACGTTCTGGCTGAAACGCCCATATTTACATATTCATCAAGGCAAACACGCTAAATGGATCGCACGTGCTATTCTGCCCGTGTGA
The DNA here is from genome assembly GCF_045865225.1 of Trachurus japonicus. Lineage (NCBI taxonomy): Eukaryota > Metazoa > Chordata > Actinopteri > Carangiformes > Carangidae > Trachurus > Trachurus japonicus. The sequence goes on from NC_140912.1 coordinate 21,244,520, forward strand.
GGGACGCAATCCTCGGTGCGCCCGGTTAGTAGATCAGGTTCCACATGTGTTTGGGCGTGCAATCACGTTTGCACACGTTTTAATACACGCAAACCTTTAGTAAATCCGGCCCAAAGTGTTAACCAATATGCACTTATATGGTGAGAGGCTGTTGTTGATGCTACAGAGAAAAAGCACATGGTGGTGGTCAGCTAGCCTGATGCATCAGCCGCTTATTTCATTACATTTCAAAAAGCGTCTGAACCTGAGCCATAGGGATTCGTTTGCTTCCGGGAGGCGGTTGCTTACATTTGCTTCAACTAATCGCTGCTGCTTGGTGGTCACGTGTGCTATACACCGGTTAAGCTCATAGGTTAATCTTGAGCGCTTGAGTTCAACGTCATCGCCTTCACTTACCCGTCTGTTCACTGAGCAAACCGAAACGCATTGCTAGTGTCCTGACTACATTGTTGAGGCAAATGAAATTTGCCGGAACCAGTAGGCGGCGCTAGCCTGGCTAGTGGTCAGCAGCTTCATGCTCAACTTCCTGTTACAGCAACAGTCCAACACAATAAATGCATCGACACACATTACTACTAAGGTACAAGTATGGAATTAAACAAACCTTTTAGCCTTTTATTAACCAGAACTGGTGGCTGGTTCAGTTCCCACTCAGGTTGACTTCAGTCTGGTGCATCAGTCTCAGAATGTGTCTGTCCACTGTGTTACATAGGTATATGTAGTTATCACTTGAGGAAACAAGGAAGGACTCATGCAAAATAGAATTTAACATCAACATATCAGCAAACTTAGGCGTAATAATTTAGCATGCAATCATTTTGTAGCAGCTTTTGTTATGAAATGTAATTGTAACATGCTGCTTATATTTTTTCCCCCCACATTTACAGCATATAAATGTAACAAAGACTTCTCTTGTCTGTCTGGCCCTCTCTCTTTCCACAGCTGCAGAGTAGAAGGTTGACAGAATGTAAATTTGGTTATCACACCAGGGTGAAGATAAAACTGGCACTAACTAACTACACACACTGAATCTAAAGTTAAATATTAAAACTCCTGTCTTGTTTTTGTAGACCGGCTTTGACTGTCGTTTCCTTTCATGTGACAGTAATTGCATGTGTTTGTGTACATGCATGTGCACCTTTTCTCTATTATCACATATTGTTTTATGTGAATTCCCTTCTTCATTAGAAAGCACTTAACGTTTTGGCCTATAAATATAAAAATAAATAAAATTCAAATAATTTCCTGTCTTTTAATCACTTCACTTAGAGCTGCTTATTGCTTTTGTCTTCTCAGAATGTGAAGGAGGGTTTGTTCCTCTTTATTTTACCCACTAGTTCCTCATTATTTATATTTTGTGGTGTAAATACAGTATTTCATATGTGTGTGAAATCTATCTTGTCTGCACTGTGTTTGTAGTTAAGACAGTCCAGGCATGTAGTAGACAACCATTGAAGAGTACATAATTATCCATACATGTATATCAGACACAAACAAAAAGGACCTGTAAAATGTAAGAAAAGAGAGTTTCTAATTTTACAGGATTTTTCTATTTTGTTATTGGTGCCAGAAAATGACCTGTTAATCAACACCACTTTTGACCTCAACGTTTTTGTACTGTAGCTCATGTACTCAGCAGGTAATATACTGAAATAGATTACAACATACATTTCAAGTGCTTTTCTGCCTGATTCACGTTGGGTACAAAATTACAAAATACAATTTCAGTTTCAATTACTTATGAAATTGTACTTTAAACAATTACACATCATGTTCTTGGAAATCATCATCATCGTCTTTTATATATCTAAATCCTTGGGTAACACACCGAGATCGAGAAATCTCATCGGCAAAGCTTCAGAAATACAGAAATAAATACAGCGAAAACAATGGAAAAATGCTTTTTTTTTTTAAAGAACACACTAGATTTAACAATACTGGCAGATAAGCAGATGTTTGTAATGAGAGCAAGAACGATTAACATGGCAGAAATATAAAATTGAAAGCAGTGAAAATTACAGTTAATAAATCTTTCAATTAAGGAGGTCAACTTTCCTTTTATTTTTATTTTTTACAAAAACACAAAACACACACATACAGACTCACAAACATATAGACAAGACAGAGGGGACTTGAAATCTAGAGGCACTAAGAGAGTCAGTGGCAGTGGCACAATGAACTTACTGCATGTTTTTCAAAGAATCAGCAGTGAAATAATTTTCATGTGATGGAGTTGAACAGATCTGAAATCCTTCATTCCAATAATGTGGAGCAGGAAGCCAATGTAAGGGAGGGACCTCATGGATATTGGTTGACATCTACAGAACCAATAGGGTTGTAGATGTACAGTAGGTCAGGGCCCACCCAGGGGATTGTGGGTAGGTGCACCCTGATGAAAACAGTGAAAACATTTTTGGACTGAAAACATAAGTTTGAGTTTGAGCCTTGGGCTAAAGTTATGATGAAAGTTTTTTGTCATGAATTTGGCATCAAGAGAGTGAACAAGAAGATAAAAAGAAATATTTTTTTCATTTCCTGCTGGGTCATAAGGCTACCCCCACAACACAGGGTTCATGTCATGATTGTCTGTATTTTGAGCATAAAATTAAAACAAATAGCCTATTTAAAATGAAATAAAAACTGGTCATGGTTGTCTTTGTTTAATACATCAGAGACTTTTGGTCCAATTGATAGGCTACGTTAGGCGGCAAATTCAATTAGGCTACAGTGACAGCATCACTGTCAGACACACTTAGAAAATGAAAGGCAAATTTTAAAGCAGTGCAAAAATCTGCTGAACTATCTGCCAAAACATCCGAAATATTTGTAATAGTAAAGGTGGGTAGGCTATCTGGCATAGCTGACAGTGTTTACTATACTTCATATATTGTCTTGAAATTTCCGACCAAGTCGTGGAGTTTACTTTCACTTTTGTCAACTTACCAACTGGAGCTTTAACTGATAGGATTAAAGGATTGAGTGTCTTTTTTTTGCTGTTATAAAACACACACACACTGCTACAGCTGTACAGTGCCACATCCACTGAGCTCTGGCTCAACTGATCAGTGCTCAGATGGAGGTTAGATCTTCACATTTTTAACTCTTTTAAAGTGCAGCCAAACACCAGGTGAAAGAGAGAGAAACAGCAGAGCTACACTGAAAGCTCAGTCAGGTGCAGGTGAGTGTTTACGTTACGGGACAACACTTGCACATTCTCCTAAACGACTGATTTTTTGTGGTATGCAGTTGTGAAAAAGCTCAACGTTTGTTAGGTTAAGTTTGTCAAAGAATCCTTCAAGGCTGTCAAGGGAACACTGCACCACCTTGGTGTTTCCATTCCTCACAGCTGCAGCATCGCTCTTATACGGCTGGTCGTTGTTGTCCAGGCAGCAGTAGGCGTGCCACAAGTAGGCAGGGATGTTGACACGTTTTTGCTTCTTCTTTTTAACCCAATTATTATCAGAGGGAATCGCACCGACCAGAACATAGGCTGTCTTGCAGTCACACTTTAAAATGTCCTTGCGGAGACGTGTCTCATAGGTTTTCCACGAACCACGGTTCAGTCTTCTGTTCTGTGGAACCGTGTTGGTCAGGGTGAAGGTGACGTCGCAGCCAAGACCTGTAAAACAGTAACAAAGAGACACGGTAAATTAAACAAGAAGACTTGTGGATGTGATGAGTCCTGAGAGTCTACGAGTGCCAAGTTCTCATTGGCTCATTCTGTTAGTTGTGGTTATTTTCTTTGTTATGCATTGTTATCAGAATGCATTGTGGGTAGTCCTGAGGTCCAAAGAACTCTCTGTCTGCCTCTTCCTCTTCAGATCAACACTGTTCGCATCCAGCTATATTTAAAGCTGCATATAGTGTAAATGCTGATGTTCATATTATTTGGTTTCTCTGAATGTTTCATTCTGAAATCTGCTCTATTTTTATTGGATCACTCAGAAAACAGTCAGCCAATCAGAAGAGAGGCTCTGAGAGAAGACAGAAAACTACACTGAGATGGTTTGTGGTTCTTAAAGGGACATTGTGTAGGAATTTCTCCCATCTAGTGGTGAGGTTGTATAAAAAAATAAAATAAACACAAAGAAGAAAACACAAGGCCTTCACTTCCTAAAAAGTGTTAAATACACAGATTCGCAACAAACAGTAACATCGAGCTCGAGTCTTCCTTACCTATATGGTGTTGGTTGGGATTAAGGTGACCACAGTCATAACGCTTATTTCCGGTGTAGTCTGAATTTATCGCCTGTTTATCTCCCATAGGGACTTTACCATATCTCTCCTCCAACTGTCTCTCCGTCATCATGTCCTTTCCCCAGTTCCGATTTACCAGCTACAAGGTGAAAGATTCACATCAGACAAATCTCAGATTCAGTTTCTGTGTTCAGTAATCTAATTTACTGAAAATGATTAGTTGATTTTCATTATTTCACATTTCAAACTGTATGTTTGTGCATGTGTGACGTACCTGAGGCTCAATACGCCAGTTACTATCATCATATAAGCAGAGTAGACAGGAATACGGTTGGCAGTGTCGTACAGCGTGGCAAAGCGGTACCTGTTTGTGCAAACATTAAGTGAGACACTTTTAAATGTAACTTTAATTCAGATTTGACTGAGTTAAAAGAGTTGTGTCTTACTGGTTTTGAAATCTCTGGCAGATGTGGACGTAGTTAATGGAGGCATCCAGCTGTGGCACAAACCTGTTGTAGAAGAACTGGCCACATGTGCCCTTAAAGAAGAAACAGACAAAATTAACACTTACAGTTTTACCAGATTAAGATCTGCTCCCATTAATATTGGGTCTGACGGAAATTGAGACAGAACCAAATTCAGCTTAGATAAAAATTCAGCTTGGCCTATATTCGGAGAATAAGCACTGACTAAAAAAAAGGTTTCCCGTGCCACTTCAAAGCTTTTTTCTCCTTCGCTGCTGTCAGGATGCGCTGTCTATCACTCCACTTGAGCATGCGGACAATGTACGGCCTCGGTGGATCCTCAGGTCCCGGTCTCGGGCGTAGTGCTCTGTGTTGCCGTTCCACCTCTGGCACCTTTCCAGATTCCGGGTTCAGATCTAGTACATATTTTAATATCTCTCCCAGCTCAGTATCTGGATTGGATGCCTCAAACAGCCCCTCTTTTAAACCAACGAACACCAGATTGTTCCTTTTGCTCTGAGATTCCAAATATGTGACTTTAGATCTCAGCAGGTGGATTTCTTTGTGTAAATCACTGGCCGTCTTGGCGTGCTCTGATTTAAAGTCCTCCAGATTACTGATGCGCTGCTCGGCATTTGCCACTCTATGGGCCCTAGTTTGGTGGCGCAAGGTAGCGCAGCCGGTGTAATGCAAGTTTCGACCAGCGCAGCCTAGCGCAAAATCAGATTGGCAGATTGGTAGATCGCGCTGTGCTGAGATAGCTGTGGCCGCGCAGCAGGGGGAGGTGTCACAGATTCAGCTTGGTGCAGTGGAAGTTTCGTGCGAAAATGTCCCGCCGAGGGTGCGCTGAAAGCTCGCCACCTCAAACCAGGTCTACTCTCAGCGCAGGGCGAAGCGCAGCAGGTGCAGTGGAAGTTTGGCTGACTGACCTGCAGTGCACACACGTCACCAAGACCTCACAGGCAGATTTCCACAGTTCCAGGCACATTTCAATGCAATAAATATCCACAATAACCACTATTTAATGCAACTAATGGAATCAACACGTGAATTTATATCTATATAGATTGTCCCTTCACATCTGACGTCAGATCAAAGCAGAGATCAAAGGCTGCCGGCACGAGTAATGGAAACTCCACCTGAATTAACACAGCAGGGACGAACTGGCACTGAAAAGCAGTTGTGGATGTCCCAAGAGCAGGACTGAGGGTGGATGACTGCATTTTGCTGCCGTGTTGAGACTACGCACTGTGCCGTTGTGATGATCTGCTTCATCTATTTATTTACTTATTAATTCATTAGCGGTGAGCGACCCCGTCGTCACGCAGCCGTAATGAAAAACAAAACACAAATCATCATCTCTCTTAGCCCACCACAACAGCCTCGGTATCAGATAGTCAGTATATAGCCTACTACAGTATACTCAGCATCTCTATCACAGAAAAAAAAGAGAGGAGGACAGAGAGAGAGAGAGGGAGAGAGAGAGAGAGCATCCTTTACGCTGATTTCATCCCGCATGGTGTTTGTTTATGTTGTGATTAGTGTGCACCTCTCATCTTGCTTACACAGGGTGTGAATAAATATGAGTTTCTTTATTAGTTTATGAGTTGTTGTTTTTTACAATGGGCAGCGGTTCTCAGTGTATCAGATCAAACCTGATTAAGGATATTAGTAAACTAATTATTCGGCCACTCTGAGCTCGGACCTCTGGACCAAAACAGCTGTTTCCTCCTGGGAGAGGTTCGGCCTCTGGCGTCGCTGTCTCCTCCGTCCATGTCAAAGTATAAAATGACAAACTTGCAGTGCGCATCGCCCGCAGCGCAGTTAAAGGTGAGGAGAGGAGCTCATTTGATTGGTGAAGATCCGAATCGGCTGTGTTAATCCGACTTCTCCTCCTCCTGTCTCCCTCCCGCCCTCTCTCCTCCCCCTTTGCCGTTTGCGCCGGTAGGAGGGACGAGGGGAGGGCTTGCGCTGGCGTAAGTCGGACCGCGCTGCCCACCAAACTTGCGAAATGGACCTGGACACGCCTCGTTGGCGTGGCGAAGCTGCGCTGCACTTAGACTTCACTCAGTCTAGGAAACTAGAGCCCTATTTGTCATTGCACGCAGATCTTTTTTCATGCTGTTAATACTTCCATTCAGTGCGTCGAACTTTTGCTCGACAGATTCCTTCAGATCTGCAGATTGTTTCAATAGTTCTAGGGCCCAGGCCGGGGGCAGCTCTTCCGACATGCTCTCAATTGTTTGGCGATCCACACTTTCTTTCGCTGTTTGTCTCGTTCTCCGGTACCACTTATTCTCACTCATTCGTGTAGTCGTTGTTAGTGTGGAGAGGCACTTCTTTTGCTGCAAAGGGTCTTGTAGCTTATCCGATGGGTTAATTGTTAAATGTTAGGTCTGTGATAAGAACGCCAGCACCTTCAGTGCGCCATCTTGTCACATCACCACCAAACATGAATTTAATAACTATAGACCAGTGTCAATGTTCTCACAATTTTCAAAAGTGCTTGAAAAACTGTTTGTACAGAAGTTAGACATATTTCTTGAAAATAATCACTTGCTGAGTGAGAGTCAGTATGGGTTTCGAACCAACCGATCTACAGCAATGGCACTAATGAAAATAACGGAAGAAATAACAATGGCATTAGATAACAAAAAATATACAGTTGGGGTTTATTGATTGATTTAAAAAAGGCGTTTGATACAATAAATCATGAAATTTTAATTTCTAAATTACATAATTATGGTGTGAGAGGAATTGCCTTGGACTGGTTAAGTAGTTATTTACGAAATAGAAAACAATATGTTCAGCTAGAGGGTTACAAATCAGAATGCATGAGGACTGTATGTGGAGTCCCACAAGGTTCTGTTTTGGGACCTAAACTTTTTATTTTATATATTAATGATATTTGTGATGTTTCAAAGATTCTACAGTTTGTTTTGTTTGCTGATGATACTAATTTTTTTTGTTCTGGGGATGATTTGGGGATTATTGCAGAAAACATCACTAATGAAATGGTTAAACTTAAGAGATGGTTTGATGAAAACAAGCTTTTGTTAAATTTGAAAAAAACTAAATTTATGGTTTTTACAAATCGAAAAAAGGATGAAATTGAACTTTCATTTGCAGGAGAGAGTATCGAAAGAGTGTCTGTATTTAGGTTTTTGGGTGTTATCCTGGAGGACAAGTTGACATTGAAAAACCACATAGCATTATGTAAAAGCCAAGGTGGCAAAGAGTATCTATATTTTGAATAAGGTTAAGTTTGTCTTGGACACTAACACACTAAGAATTCTGTATTGTACATTTATTTTGCCATATTTTAATTACTGCGTGGAGGTGTGGACCAAGGGTGGAGGCACGGAGGGATCCAAATGACAAATAAGATCTGGAGTTTCACACAGGATTTTTCGAGACTGTGGCAGGGGTGGGGTTACTTACAGGATGGACGGTCATTGGCTGAAACCAAGAGAAAAGACAAATCAGTTGTAAATGACAGGATGTGTAATCAGCTCATCACCACTGAATATGATCCTCTCCTCTACTTACTCAGACTTAGTGAACTCAAGCTCATTTTAGCTTTACAATCTGGATAAAAAACTTGAACTAAAAGATCCAAAGTCAAAATGTCTACTTTTCTTTCTCACCTTTCTTCTGTTTATAAACCATGAATCCAGTGACAGCGATGAGGACGAGAGCCAGAGGAACCAGTGCAGAGATGATGGGGACGGTGGTGTTACTGGGCTTCTCTGGTCAATATAAAATATCACATTTTAAGACCAGAACAGATAAACAGGTCAGAACACAAGAGTGTAGGAGCTGATGTCTGTTTACATTCATCTGGTAATTTACTGCCCCCTTGTCAACCATCTCTAGTTTGTGCACAGTGCTGCCCTGCTGCACTTAGTTGATGAGGTTTATTAACCAAGAGATGAGCTGCTCAGCTTTTAAACCACTGTATCTATGTTCTGAATTCTGAACTTTTCACAGAAACATGAATCAAGAGCCTGATGAACAGAGTTGACACTGATCTGTGAGGAGACTGACTGCTCAGCTAACATCCATGTCCCTGGAACAACAGACACAACATGAGGACTTTGACTGTTGGAGGTTTTTATTGAAAAGTGAAACATCAGAGAGAAAAGACAGAACAAGACATGTGATCTCTGATGATCCTGTAACGACCAGTTCTCCAGTCAGATGGCTTTGGGCCTGTCATCAGACCTGCAGTGGGTGTCAGCTTGTGTCGTCATGAATCTACTGAGCCTCTGACAGACAGACGATGCCTTCACTGACCCTCAGTTAATGTTGCTACAAGCAGCTTTTAATTCTTCCTCTCACTCAGTCAAAGAGCAGCCACTCTGCAGCCGCTGCCTCGGCCTTATTATCTGGTTAGACTGAACCACATGGACTGGTCCAACTGGTTTGATATAAAACTCCATGTCCCACTTATCAGTCCAACCATCATCACTGATTATCTGGTGCAACAATCGTACTAAAAATGTCATGAATGTTCTGCCATGATCTGCATCTTAATAGTTGAAAACATGGTTTTAATGACACATGAAGAAAGAAGATTTCAACACTGTATTCAGTGTTTACATGTATATGTGATTCATGAGTCATTGTAAAGCACTAAAGTACAATCAACACAAGATTAACGATAAAACAAGAACTATGAGAAAAAACATCCTGCTTATGTTAAAAGGAATGAATAAATCTGCTGAACACTGAGACTCTTTTAGCTGGATAATATGACAGGGTTAGTTAATGTTAAAGTGTTGACTTCTTCCATATGTGAGGTCACTGATCCAGTGTTTGTCAGTCAGGTTTCTGGATTCAGACACTCAGAGAGTTCAGAGCTGGTTTCAGGAGCTGTAAGATCAGAAACACACTGTCAAACTGTTGAAAGACAATTTAACCAGCACTAACAGTAAATGAAGAAAACTGTAGATTATCAATAAAATGATTTAGAATCAAATTTGGTGTAAAAGATCATTTCAGACAAAATAAAATCAGTTTTACTTACGGGATGGATGGTCTTTGGCTGAAACCAAAAGAAAAGACAAATCAGTTGTAAATGACAGGATGTGTTTGATCAGCTCATCACCACTGAATATGATCCTCTCCTCTACTCACTCAGAATTAGTGAACTCATTTTTTAAACTCAAGCTTGTTTCAGTTTTACAATCTGGATAAAAACCTGAACTAAATATTATAAGAGTCAAAATGTCTACTTTTCTCTCTCACCTTTCTTCTGTTTATAAACCATGAATCCAGTGACAGCGATGAGGACGAGAGCCAGAGGAACCAGTGCAGTGATGATGGGGACGGTGGTGTTACTGGGCTTCTCTGGTCAATATAAAATATCACATTTTAAGACCAGAACAGATAAACAGGTCAGAACACAAGAGTGTAGGAGCTGATGTCTGTTTACATTCATCTGGTAATTTACTGCCCCCTTGTGGAGGCAGCAGGTTATTGTCTCTGGAAACTTGTCAACCATCTCTAGTTTGTGCACAGTGCTGCCCTGCTGCACTTAGTTGATGAGGTTTATTAACCAAGAGATGAGCTGGTCAGCTTTTAAACCACTGTATCTATGTTCACAACTGTTGTTGGAGATGAATTCACAGCTCAACTGTAGAACAAAGACTAAAATACCCAACAAACCACAGACATGACGTCACATTCAGGAGCTGCTGATGTCACTCTTACCCATGTTGGTCCTGATGTGAGCTTTGTCCAGTTTGGTGACGATGTCGTCCTTCACTCCAGAGAGCTGAAACACACAGTCGTACCTCCTCCAGTCTTCAGCTTTGACTGATGAGACGTCCAGGTCAACACTCATCTGGAAGGATCCATCATGGTTGGGGAGGATCTCTCCTTGGTCCACGTCCTCATAAAGCTCCTCTCCATCTTTGGTCCAGAACATCAGGGCTCTGTGAGGGTAGAAACCTGTAGCGTGGCAGCTGACTGGAGAGGAGGGAGTCTTCTGGAGGAGAGACACTGAGGGACGGACTGGAGAGAGAGAGAGAGACAACAGGTAAGTTAGACTGGTGGTCATTTGTCTCCACTACATGTTCAGACTCACACATTCATCTTCTGACAGCTCCACATAACAACAACAGCATCTCTCTCTTCTAACTCTATTCTCTGAAGGGATGAGACGATGTATGGATGAGTATGCTTTTTCATTTTACTAGAGTATTTAATTGTTTTTATATTGAGCCCAGCATATTGAGTGCAATGTAATTTCGTTGTATCAACCATACAATGACAATAAATCTATCTTGACCTTGAACAGTGAAGAAGTGAAAGAGACTTCACTCACACTAACTGTTCACTGACTATCACCAGTCGACTGAGAGTGATGTCAGAGCACCAAACAGGTCAGTCTCTCCTGATTGGTCAGGACCAACTCAGATCTTAAAGACCGGGTAAACCAAGAATAAATATGTGTTTCAAGTTTATAATACCACAGGAAAACATATTATTAACCACTCTGTCAAATTTGAAGGATTAAAAATGTCGTTAAGTATATAAAAATATGCATCAAAGTTGTCAATAAATGAGCAGCTTTCTCTCCCTCAGGGCAGTGGGGGCATGTCCGCTGCAGGCAAAGAAACCATGCCCCATCGCAGGAGATATTCACTGAACGTCTCTGATACAACCTATATGTACGCGTCATCATGAAATATAGACAGGAAAGTGACCTCAAACACACACCGCCACACAGCACAGACACAGAGACACAGCTAATCAAACCTTCAGGAAATATTTCTTACCTCCAAAAGAGTCAGAAGCATCAGTCATCCAGCTCCAACAGGTTAATAATCCACCATGCTGTTCCTGTTTACATCTCACTCCTAGTCAGCGTGTTTCATCCATTTGCATTGTGTGAAAAAAATTACGTTTTTAGCAAACTTTAGCTTCAAGTGTCCTGACAGGAGAGGCCGACACAAGACAGTCAAGCCTCTCTGGTACTGAGTCCAGACCACCGGTCCGGTCAGAAAACAACACGGTGGAGCCAGGAACAGAAACACGTACGGCTGTTGCCGCGGCTAAAAACTTTTTTTTTTCACACAATGCAAATGGATGAAACGCGCTGACCACAAGGAATGAGATGTAAACGGGATTAATATTGGTGCAATATTAAACTGTTGGAGCTGGATGCTGCCGCTGCTGACTGTTTTAGACATCAGGAGTGAAGGTAGAAATATTTCCTGGAGGTTTGACCAGAGCGATTATGGCTCTGGGTTTGACCAGCTGTGTGTCTACTCGGACGTCTGGCAGACTGAGACGTTTTTTTTTTTTAATGGTTATTTTCCGTCCGTTATTTTTATGTCTGATCTCCCGTGTGTGGTTGTATGGATGAGTGGAGGCTGTTGGTCAGACAGATGTGTTAATGAGGGAGACTCTAGTCAAAGATGGTGTTTACGTCGCTGCTGTATGTTGTGACCGGAGGGAGCCTCTCTCCCTGCGGTGACTGTGGACTGTGGTCTCCCCTATGTGTGAACGTGAATTACTTTTAGTTAGCTGGCTGTTTCCCCTTTTAGCAGGACTCAAATGCAAGTGGGACGGAAGACCACAGATGCCAGTTTGCTGAATGTTTTTATTACCTAGAGCGGAGCAGTTGGTGGGTTTATGCTAGCTAGTTTTAGACCCGCCCATTAAATCCTGAACACAGAGATGGTGAAACACGGTCTCTGAGGCCTAGCTCCACAAGGAAATTATGAATGGCAAAAAATACTTTTTACATGTTTTGAGGGACACATTTAAGACCTAATTAATATGTTAAGAAGAAAAATATTGAATTTGGTTTACCCAGTCTTTAAAACAAGGTGATGTCAGACTGAGGAGTGATGATACAGTGGTGATTCAGTCTGACTACCTTTTCTCAGTAAAAAGTTCCTCCCGTAGTTCAGGTACATCTTCAGTGAAACAGGACACAGCTGAGTTGAGAGATACACATTGTCATATATTCTATCTTTGTCAGTCTCCCATTTCAGTTTGGTGACGACAGCCTGTGGTTTTGGAGCGACCCATGTGTGTGTCTTCATGTCCAGTGACAGGAAGTCTTCTCCATTATAACCATACTGGATAAATCCATCAACTTCTCCAGTCTCATCGTCCCATTCACATCCACTCAACGACTGTAAGATGTGGACACCTGAGACAGAGACAGTTAAAGGTCAGATTATGTCTCCTGGCCAGATGATCAGTTTTAGACCTGCACAGTCCTCTGCTGCTCAGGATTCAAAAACATAATCAGGGACTTTGTGGTTTATACTTGTGGTTTATATCTTGTCATTAGTATTTGTGACATAATGTACTACATTATTTACATTTTAGTTCACAGTTTAGGCATTCATAGTATGAATAGAGAGTATGTTAGTACAAATAGAAAATATTATGGAATGTGTCACGGTAGAAATAGATATGGATGAAACCAAGAATATAATAAGTTGAATCTATAGAACACCAGGGTCCTCATTTATCAAAAAAAACTTCCCCAGCCTCATTGTCCCATTCACATCCACTCAAGCTCTGTAAAATGTGGACACCTGAGACAGAGACAGAGACTCACGTTAACATGTACAGCTTATGTCTCGAGTTCAGATAGAGACACTGATGCATCTCCCTCCCTTTTACTGTAATGATTGACTTTCAACTGTGGACAGAAAAACGTCACAGACACTTGTAACTTACCTCCACTTTGGTTGACGCGCTGCTTCAAACTGTGAATACTGGCCTTGAAGAAGATGGGCGTACCCTCAAAACACTCTCTATTGTACCACTGTAGATGTTCAGGGTTCTCATCGAACACTGTTTTCATCCACGTCTGTTTTGGTTCTACTCTGTTTATGTTGCTGTCACAGTGACCAGCCTGAATGTCATCAACGAGCCCGACAGCCACAACCTCAGGGAAGTTTGAGACTCCGTCAGATACAGTGGAAAAAAACTTCAGGGAGTGTTTCACTGTAGGACACACAAGTATTTCATTATAAACATAAAACTACACTCATCATAAATGTGATATATTCAGTCAGCTGAAAATCCTGTTGAGATAAAAGTGAAACCAAATCATGCAGCAGTGTGACGCAGAAGAAAAATACCGAGCTGAGCAGAAAGTAAAGTTAAGAGTTGAATAAATATTTAAATGTGATCCTACCTGCTGATGAACTGTGACAGAGAAGAAGAAACAAAAGAAACTTTTCCATTTTGTTTTGTTTTGTAGCTGTGTCTTCACGAGCGGAAGCTGAAGTGTTTGTGCTTGGGTGGTGAATCTTGTGACAGGTAGGCCTACAACTGCAATGATTTACAGACTCTCTTATAACAAAGGAGAAATCAAAGGTCAGAGTGTTCTTTGCTGTTTCATTAATATTAATGAAACCGGTGTGTGGCCTCTGCGTTGTGTAGTCAAGTGAACCACAGCAGTGCTCCTGTTTCAGACGTTTTTTTATTCCTGACAAGGATGACATAAAAACAACTGTGGGGCAACACTTATGTAAGTAACATCGCTCCTCTGATTCTGCTACAAAAAAGAGCAGTAAGAGTAATCCACAAGGCAGGTAATAGAGATCCCTCAAGTAGATTTTTTATTTCTGCAGGTTTGTTGAAAATGGCTGATATAATAGAATTACAGACCCTAAAAATAATGTTTAAAGCAAAGAACAGATCATTACCAGAACATTTACAAAGCTTGTTTAAATTGGAGGAAGGGGACAACAGATTGAAGCTTGATTTTAAACATACATTTGCAAGGTTAAGCTTAAAACAAATGTGTATTTCTGTTGCAGGTGTAAAAGGGGCAGGTATTATAAGTTTTTTCTTCATCCTGCTCCTTTTCGTTCATGGTGAAAATGTGTACACAATGTATATGTGCAACTATGTGAGAATACCATGAATGAAATAAATCAAAAATGAAATGAAATGAAACATAGGACCCTTTTTCTGTAAAAAGGTCCAATGTCTCCCGGCCGGGCGATGGACTCTCTCTATCTATCTGGCCTGTCTAGCCTCTGGCCTTTTACTAAACTTACCCAACTCCTTTCTTCATTGCCTAAACCCAACTAATGGGACAATTACACTTTTCACTCAAAGTCACAACTCCACTTCCAGGTATGGGACCATAAATTGCATGTTCCCCAGGTCCTTTTGGGGAAAAGCAGGGACCATAGGACCCCTTTTCTAAAAAAGGGTCCTACTGTATGTTCCCCGGTCACATACACAGTGGGGAACATAGGACCCTTTTGGAGAAAAGTGGGGAACGTAGGACCCTCTTTTAGAAAAAGGGTCCCATGTTCCCCAGTCACATACAGAGCGGGGAACATAGGGATGACCCCGTAGCGGTTAATGTAGCCAATGCAGGTAATGCTAAAGCAAAAAGAAGAGGATGTAAATGTAAAAAAGGTGTAAAAAAAAAAAAAAGAAGAAGAGTTTTTTGTCATGAATTTGGCAGCAAGAGAGTGAACATGAAGATACGGGATTAAAACTGGGAAAATCCATTTTTCATTTCTTTGAGCAGAAAACACTTCGCAATCTCGATTACCAATGCTGGTTGTCACTTCTTTTTTTGCAGTTATCTGAAAAACCCAGAGGAAAAATTTACTGCTCAAAGCTTGCTCTTCTGTAGCTCCGGAGACAAATTTGAGATTCTCATCTCAGCCTCATTTTAGTTTCTATTTTGACTCAAATGTTTCTCATATGTTTCTCCTAAAATTCACTAGGAGCAATAGGTGAGACAGAGTAATTAGAGGGAGTCATACTTGAGACTTAAGGGAGATACCTTGCTAATCTCAAGTCAGTGTTTTTAATGGCTCCTTTATTTCTCCTTGGAGAAGAAAATGAGCAATACTGGAGCTACAATGGAGCAATACTGGAGCTACAATGGAGCAATACTGGAGCTACAATGGAGCAATATGGCACACACGCACACACACCTTACAAATACTGCAGCAACTAAACATTCTGAAGCACATACACATATACATATACATATATATATATACCCACCAACGGCCAGGCTTTATAATTCTATAGCAAATGAGCTGACAGACAAATTGATTTCCCTTTTGCAATGAGTAATCTTTATTCAAAGTATAGTATTGTGAGTATTTCAAGTAGCTGTAACAACATTAATACAGGCAGCATTTGTATACAGGGGCTTTTTTTGAACATGGTTGTTTCAACAAATGTCTATCAGTATGCCACATCCCATACTTTACAGTGTTGTGGCCCTGATGCTGTGTTTCAAGTAGCTGTAATAATGACATAACTTTACAGTGCACATTGCACAACATTTTACAACTTTAAAGGGATAGTTCACCCAAAATTGAAATTGTGCACTGTAAAGTTATGTTATTATTACAGCTACTTGAAACACAGCATCAGGGCCACAACACTGTAAAGTATTGGATGTGGCATACTGATAGACATTTGTTGAAACAACCATGTTCAAAAAAAGCCCCTGTATACAAATGCTGCATGAGGGCCTTAAAGATTGAAATTTCAGAGTCCTCCGTGGCTTTTCTGAGTTACAGGGGGTCTCAGAATAGCAGTGCATGTCCATATGACGGTTGCAAATGGATACCAACTGTCTTCGTAACAAAAAGACAAATCAAAAAACACCCAAATACCTCCATGCTGCTCGTATGTAATGTCCGTCTTATATTGAAGCCCCGAAATGCGAAATTGTCCCGAAAAAAATTAAACAAGTCTATATTTCAAGCTCGTTTTGTAGCGGAAGCTTCTCGAAGCTCCTCTTCCCTGGAAAGAGGACAGACCCTGATTTGTCCAAATTTGACAAACAGGGAAGAGGAGCTTCGAGACGCTTCCGCTACAAAACGAGCTTGAAATATAGACTTATTTAATACTTTTTGGGACAGTTTTGCATTTTGGGGCTTCAATACAAGACGGACATTACATACGAGCAGCATGGAGGTATTTGGATGTTCTTTGGTGTGTCTTTTTGTTACGAAGACAGTTGGTATCCCTTTTTCAACTGTTATATGGACATGCACTGCTACGCCGAGACCCCCTGTAACTCAGAGAAGCCACGGAGGACTCTGAAACTTCTCCCAGCCCTTAGTCCACATGAGGGGGAGGAGATAATGAGTGAATTTTCAATCTTGGGTGAACTATCACTTTAAGGCCCTCAGGCAGCATTTGTATACAGGGGCTTTTTTTGAACATGGTTGTTTCAACAAATGTCTATCAGTATGCCACATCCAATACTTTACAGTGTTGTGGCCCTGATGCTGTGTTTCAAGTAGCTGTAATAATGACATAACTTTACAGTGCACATTGAACAACATTTAAAAGGGCCTTTTTTTTTGAACATGGATATTTCAACAATGTCTATCAGTATGCCACATCCCATACTTTACAGTGTTGTGGCCCTGATGCTGTGTTTCAAGTAGCTGTAATAATGACATAACTTTACAGTGCACATTGAACAACATTTAAAAGGGCCTTTTTTTTTGAACATGGATATTTCAACAATGTCTATCAGTATGCCACATCCCATACTTTACAGTGTTGTGGCCCTGATGCTGTGTTTCAAGTAGCTGTAATCATGACATAACTTTACAGTGCACATTGCACAACATTGCACAGCATTTAAAACATTTAAAAGGGCCTTTTTTTGAACATGGACATTTCAACGAAGGTTGCAATGCTTTACAGTGCTGTGGCCCTGATGCGGCATTTGTTTATGAAGGCTTTTTTGACCTTACTTTTCCCCACCGGTGTCCATCCATCCAGGGTACTACAGCGCATGATGTAAGCTGCAAGAAGAAAAAAAACAGAGAAAAGAAAGCACAAATTACAAATGGCATAATGTAACAGCAGTTACAATGACAGTATTGAGAGTTTTTTTTAATCCAGATGTCACATAATTCACATTGAAATATCTCTATGGTTCACACGAGGAAATTCAGCAAAACTGTGAGGTCACTGAAACAATCAAAACATTAAATGTAGCTATGTGATACATGGGGTTCAAACACTTCAGAAATTATGCCAAATTTGGCCAGATATTGTGATGAATGTGAGAAGGGTCAGAAAAAAGAGGGGAAACCAAACTAGAAATTAAAAGTAGAATTACAACAAATTCATTTTTGAAAATAATTTGTGCTTCTTTATGTTATGTATTTTTACTGATGGATTTCCACAACCTTTCCATATTTCCATAAATTGTTAACAATGAGCAATGTACTTACTTAGAATCCCATTGACTTTGAACTTATCCAGGACTGTCTTCCCATCTGGCACCTTCCCGTGCTTCCCAAAGGCCACAGCATTTCGGCACTCCTCTGCAGTAAAAAACTCAAAAATACAAAAAGTCCTGAAAATGAACAGAGTAAATATAGGAGATTTTGAGTAAACCAGTACAGGCTAAAAATCAATCTTAAACATGCTACTATATCTTATTGGTCTCAATTCTAATCCTCTTAGACTTAGAAGTGATACAAATTAATCTCTTCACATTAGCCTTCAACTAGCATTAAAGCAGATATCAGTGGAATGTTTTTGTTAATATAAGTCCTAAATAGTCCTATTTTCCGTCAGCAATCACTTACATGAAGTATTTCAGCCTAAACACGAGTCTCTCCGTCACTCTGCTCTGCTGTAACCCGAGGAGAAAATTTTCCTTGTGGGATACAAGTGTTATCCAATGAGGGGAGAGAACGGCATGAAGGGCTGTGTGTGCAGCCAAGGGATGCGCGTGAATGTGGTGACGTAGCACGAGGACCAATTGATGCCTGACAAGGGCGGGGGCTGCTAACTCATGGTGCGTTCAAGGAAACTCGTACTTTGTGTTTTTCCTTCCTGTGAAGTCATACCAGTTCGATCTGGTACGAGTTCACGGGTCGGAAGTTACGAGTGGCCGTTATAGGGAACTTTCACAGACAACAGGACGGTAAAAACACGAGCTACGGGTTACCTGGAACGCTACCAAGTCGTAGTTGTGACTTGAAGCTGTAACTTACGGTTTCAAAAGCCTGCCTTGAACACAGCATTAGCCGAAACGGCCGTGCCGCTGTTATCTGCTTTAACTTTATTCTTTTTGCATTTGCTTCACACTTCTTCACTCATGCGACACTTTACAATAACAATGTATTTGATTTGAATCATGCACTCTGTATTCTATCTTTTCACTTTGTTTTTATTCTATTTAATTATTTAATGATTACTGTATGCATTTTATCATCAACGAGATCAACAAGATTCCCGCGAGTCTATGCATGCGTTTATTATTACTAATTTCTCCAAGATGTCCGCCTCCTCCAGGTAAACAAACACCTGGTTGCATGTTTGTATAACTATTTGCTGTTGTCTGTGGAATAAAAAGGGTGGTGTGTGAGTTGCAAATAGCTAAACGGCGGTAGAACGCACTACCTCCATTTTCTGCTGCTGCTAGGAGGTGGGGACAGAGAGATCTGCTAGATAACAGGAGACATTGAGAGAAAAATCTGCACATTCATTATTCTAGAGGTAAAATATTTGGAAAATATGGCCTATGGTTGTTTTTGCCTGGAATTGTCCTTTAAGCTTTATTGTCTTTCATGCAGACACTGTGATATATGCAACTGCACCCTCTCATTCATTCGTGGTCTCGTACTGCCATCTAGTGGTGCAAATAAATCGCTACGCGACATGACAGCGGGTGATAACGGGAACACCTTTCCTCAGGCAGACACGCCTGTAAGTCCGCCAACATAAATTGTAGATAAAAGCCAGATAGCAGCTGCTAAAACCTTAGTCACGGTGCAGCAAGAAGTAACTACCATCAAGCTAGACGAAGAACCGACGTCAGGACACCGCTGCTCAGGTTAGGCTGTAACAACTTAAGATCGTACTATTTGTTTACATTGTGTTGTGTGTGTGTGTTATTTTAATAACCTAGCTTTCTTTGTACCAAAATCTAAATTTACAGGTGTGATTATCACACCCGTGCTGATATACAGTACAACAGCACTCCCTCTCGTGTGATATTGCTTAATTATACAATTATTGTTCAGCTTCCTAGTAGATTCCTTTCGCCTCCCAAGGACATAGCTTCAGGAAGGTGATGCCCTGAGGTTTTGTTTAACCCTATATGATTAATCAATAACTTGATAATACGATAATTTATGAATAGTGACCATAACTGGTCATGAATCATTACCCTCCATATACCCTACATTGTCAATACATTTTAAAGAATTAAATTCTATAATCTACAATAAAGCGGCAACGGAGTTTCTGTAGGTATCAACAATTAGAGACCTATTTGCACTTTCATGCCTATCCTGGAAAAAAGTTGCTACTTTTTCTGATGAGAATTTTATTTTATTTAAATAAAAAATGTTTAAATCAATTTCCCAGCCCCAAATGTAGTGATAATTTGACCAATAGAGTTGTAAAATTCTGTCACTAAAATGCATACAGTTTCAAGTGGGGGTTACTCTCACCTTTGACATTTCTTTTTAAAAAATCCTGTAAATCAATGTTTGCAGCTGAAGTTTTCCAATATATAGATAATAATAATCCAAGTGATAAGAGACCAGAGACTGTCAAAGATTTTGGTTTTTATAGTGTCCATAGTAAGTTAGAAATGACAATCATGCCAAAAATTAGCTAAGCCATGTAGTGAAATGAATTACCATCTGAGTCATCTTTGGGTGAGCCGGGGTCTGGTTCATAAAAACACATCTTCTTCGGTGGGTTTCGCGCTCTTTTGGGCATCTCTTTCTTGGTATTTCCTGCTGGGCCATCCATTCTGTTAAATACATAAAAATACAATATTTTAATTATTTAAAAAGGTGGTTCAATGTCTTATTTTAGTTACTAGTTTTATCATGTCATTATATCTCATAATTTGGTACAGCAACTTGTTGAAACATTTGGATACAGAGATGTGTTACTGTAACCATATCAGACAACTCAGGAACTGAAAAACATGGTCTTTAAGAGGATATATCCTCTTAAATTTCAACACATCAACAATTTTGTCCACAGCAAGCACTTTGAATATACATGAGGCTCCAATGCAAATATCTTAATTGCCAAAAATGCCATAGGCTACATCATGTTAAGATTTGATCACCAAATCAAACTTGCTGTCTTGTTTGCTAATTATATAATAAAATATGATTAACCACCCACAGAATTCTGAAGAATTAATTATGAACACATGAATACGTATATAAAATTATGTTTAAGTCATGAAACAATAAGCAGTATGATCTGCTCTGAGACGCTGGAGGTGTGTGCTGGAGATGCTGAACTCTGTCCAGCTGCCTGCAGAACTCCCTTTTAAACATCCACCATTACAACAAGCCTTGTTTAGAGCAGTCTTGATAAACAACATGGATAATACTGGAAAAAATAACATTCATTAGCCACTTCAATCTAATTTGGCACATATTTTGTAGGTAAATGTGGACTCCTTTCTAAATGACCAGCTAGCAGGCAATCCATCACAATCGTCGTCGTGTTAATTTGAAGATTTTTTCAGTTCAGTAGCCTATTATTTTACTCACTTCATTGTTTGTGAAAAAAAATCCCGAAGAGCATATTCTTTACATAAAGATATTACCACAATAAATTAACCAGTTAACGTTAGCTAACAGTTAATCATAATAAGTTCATGGCCACGTGTGGTCCGGGCCTCACTAGCTAAGTTAGCTTCACTATTAGCCGCATGTGCCGACCAGTTTCTTCGAAAACCACCTCAACCAACATAAACTCTTGCCACCTAAATGTTTGCAAAGTTTTACCCAAATTACGCTTTACAAAGATATCGCTTACCTTCTTTTTTTTTCCTTCTGCCTCCCGCACATGGCTCCCGCACTGGCGCACTCCAACCGTTAACGTAAGGCTTCACGTCAGTCAGACTTAGTGCCAATCAATGACCAATCATGATGCAGCAATTGTGACTGATGGCGCTCTCTCCCAATGAAATGTTGACGTTAGGGCTGCATCATCTACTGGGTTCAAAGTTCACATTGGACTTCATTGGACTTTGTTGAAATAGTAACTTTATTGCTCTCAAATGAACAATAAATGACTGTTGTTTTTATTTTACGTTTTATGTGGTTCATGAAAAAAACCTGAATGATGTGCATTGGAATACTTACAATTATTCATAGAAAATGTAATTAATATAAAAGCAGAAGGTCTTTGCAAACTACAATCATAAATGTTCAATCAATTCATTCTGAGTACAGTTAGGCTATACATAATTAAAAATAAAAAAAATCATGTGGATTACAATAAAGTCAACATGATTAAAAACAACCAAAACATTGATCTCAGTCTGAGAAATCAATGAGTGCTTTTGGAGAGCTCTTCATTTGTTCTGTCTGAGCTTAGTATGAGATGGATAAACTGAAGCTAGAATGAGAATAGATTGAGTTTATAGAGAGAGCTCTCTGATTTCTCTGCATGATATCACAAAGAGACATAACATTTGAGAAACTCTGAGAATTATATTAGAGCTTGTTGAGATCTCTTCTGAAACTTAAAAGGAGACTAAATTGAGATTTAGTGCATCTTATTGCTCTGGAGAAAAAGATGAGACACAGGAGAAACAACCCTTAGTCTCAGTTTGCTGTCACACAGATCTCATAGTTGTCTAGGAGAAGTAAATGAAACATTTTTGAGATCTCTTTTTGAATTTTCTTTTCCTCTGGGAAGGCAGATGGATTTTTGATTTGTATTTTTTAAAGAATCCTTTGAGGCTGTCAAGGGAACACGGAACCACGTCAGTATCTTCATTCCTCACAGTTGCAGCACCGCTCTTATACGGTTTACCATTGTTGTCCACACAGCAGTAGGCGTGCCACAAGTAGTCAGGGATGTTGACACGTTTTTGGTTATTCTTTTTAACCCAATTATCTTTAGAAGGAATCGCACCGACCAGAACATAGGCTGTTTTGCACTTTTGAAAAGTTTTCTTGAGTTTTTCCTCATAGGCGTTCCAAGAACCACCATTCAGTTTAATTTTCTGTGGAACGACGTTGGTCAGAGTGAAGGTGGCTTTGC
This sequence comes from Trachurus japonicus, assembly GCF_045865225.1. Classification (NCBI taxonomy): domain Eukaryota; kingdom Metazoa; phylum Chordata; class Actinopteri; order Carangiformes; family Carangidae; genus Trachurus; species Trachurus japonicus. The sequence continues at coordinate 21,267,214 of NC_140912.1, forward strand.
AGCCATCATCTGTAAAACGTTAACAAAGAGATACAGTAAATTAGACAAGAAGTCTTGTGGATGTGATGAGACCTGAGAGTCTACGAGTGCCCAGCACTCACTGGCTCATTCTGTTTGTTGTGGATATTTTCATTGTTATTCATCAGAAAGCATTGTGGGTAGTCCTGAGGTCATGGGCGGTACGTAATGGAGGCTAAGGAAGGCTAAGCCTGCCCAAATGTTATGTTGGAAAATTGTGAAAATACCTCTCTTTGGAAAGTTATGGCAATCACAGTGTGTCCCATTATCCCATACGTTCACAACAACTGACCACAAATAAAGTAGGCCTACGTCCGCGACAAATAAATTTTTCGCCTTTTGGCTCGACCAATGCAATATTGCTCCGTTCATTGATCTTGCATGACAGCAATGCGCGGTAAAAGCTAAACTCACATGGTCCGATCAACCCCACCCCTGTACAGACGATCCGACCACCCGCCACAGCCCCCCCCCCCCCACCGATGTGTTATATTCATATGTGCTATTTTTATTGGATCACTCAGAAAACAGTCCGCCAATCAGACAAGTGGCTCAGGGAGGAGACGGAAAACTACACTGAGTTGGTTTTTGATTCTTTAAACTACAATGTCTTGTCTTGTTGGGAATCAGTGCTCTAAAATAAACACAGACAAAGAAGAAAACACAAGACATTCAATTCATAAGTGTAAAATAAATACACAAATTTGCAAAACTGTACATAAACAGATCAACAGTAACATCCAGCTGCAGTCTTCCTTACCTTTATGGTGTTGATTGGGATTAAGGTGACCACGGTTGTAATCCTTAAAACCAATCTGCGTGGGTTTCCTCCGGGTGCTCCGGTTTCCCCCACCACTAAAAACATGTCGGCTAGGTTAATCCTCCAGTCAGCGCCCCTGACCAAAGGCACTGGCTCATAATCTGGAGTTGGTCCCCGGGCGCTGCACCGCGGCTGCCCACTGCTCCTCAGGGATGGGTTAAATGCAGAGAAAGAATTTCACTGTACTAGCTGTATATGTGACTAATAAAGTACCTTAAAAAAAAAAAAAAAAAATGTAGTCCGAATCTAGCCCCTGTTTATCTCCCATATGGTGCACCAACTCTTCCTCCGTCATCATGTCCTTTTCCCAGTTCCGATCTACCAGCTACAAGGTGGAAGATTCACACCAGACAAATCTCAGATTAAGTTTCTGTGTTATTGGGACAATTTTAATCAATAATCTAATTTACTGAAAATAATTGTTTGATTCCCATCATCTCACATTTCAAACTGTGTATTTGTGCATGTGTGCCGTACCTGAGGCTCAATAAACCAGTGATCTTCCCGGTGACATTTGTTATTATTCTTCTCATATATATAAGCAGAGTAGACAGGAATACGGTTGGCAGTGTCGTACAGCGTGGCAAAGCAGTACCTGTTTGTGCAAGATTAAGTGAGACACTTTGAAATTTTTACTTTAATTTAGATTTGAATTTAGAGTTCAAAGAGTTGTGTCTTACTGGTTTTCAAATCTCTGGCAGATGTGGACGTAGTCGTTGATGGGCTTCTGCACCTGTGGCTCCGAATTTCTGTAGAAGAACTTCTTACACTTGCCCTTAAAGAAGAAACAGACAATATGAACATTTGCAGTTTACCAATTATGATATGTTTCTTAACGTTGACAAATTAAACACAGACCTTAAAATTTGGCACAACTTCTGCGTGCACGATGAAGATGAGTGGAAGAAGGAAGCACACAGTGAAGCTCTGCATCCTGGATGAAAACTGTGAATCACGATTGTTGTAGAGTCGATGAAGAGACAATCTACCACTGTATGGAGGTGTCCACTGGTCTCTATCTTATATACAGGAATTAGAGGAAGTAACAAAGTGTTAATTTATGTAGTGAGAGGCTGCAGTTGGTCCTACAAAGAAAAACCACACCAGCTTCCTGTAACAGCAAGAGTCCAACAAACTAAATGCATTAAATCAGCATAAATCAGCATGAGATACCTGAAACTTTGATGACATTTTTGTATTTCAGCTGACTCCCTCTGTCACCTACACATCACAACACTTACAATACGTTCCTAATTATTACTGTACGCATAAACTGACTTATAAGGCTCTTAACCTGTTCTTCTCTGAGCCTATTTTCCAGGCATCTGCTCGAAAATTGCATACCAGTAATAAAATGAGTATATCTCTGCAACCACAAGGTCTATTTGAATAATTTTGGTGTCATTGAATAGGGAACACTTTGAGGATTTGTTGAGATATGTAATCATCAGTATATGTGGTGGTGGATATTTGGTGGTATGTACTGGTGAATAGTAAATGAAGATGGTACACAGCAAAAATTAAATAAATTTAATGTTAAAAAAAAACATTATATTTTTGATGTGTGTCCTTTAGAATAATGCTAACATAGCTCAAACTCTCTATAAAATCATTGTACAACATATGAACATTGTCTCTGTAGTGGTTGATTCTGATTAATTGAAGCATGTGCAAAAAACAGTCTTTAATCATATCATCATCATCGTCATCATCTTTTATTTCTTTAAATCCTTAGAAAACACACAGAGATTGAGAATGTCAGAAATTTAGAAATCAATACAGCGATATAAACAATAGAAAAATAAATTTCTTTAAAAACACACTAGATTTAACAATATTGGCAGATGAGCAGATGTTTGCAATCAGAGCAAGAATGATAATGATACAATTAAAAAAACAAACAATAAAATGACAATTACAGTTACTGTAATTAACTTTTCAATTCAACCTGTAAATTGTGTGTTGGTACCAATGAGTCAACCTGAAATCCTTCATTCCAATAATGTGGAGCAAGCATAGACTGTAAAAAGAATGGACGTAGCGTCCGTGACGTCACCCATTGGTTTGGGGGAGTCTGTTTTGTGCCGCTACTACGGGGGTTTGAACCGCGCCATGTTGGATTCTACTTGCCATATTTGGAGCGGTGCGGCCGTTGGCCGGCCGAGGGCCCGCCCACTGGCCTCGTAGCAGCGGTCTCCGGACCTGTCACTCAACGGTTCTGCGCCCTAATTGGCCAGAACTTTAAACCTAATAATAGTAAAACGGTAGAGTTTAAAAAAAATTCACCCCCCTCAGAGTGTGTGCGGGGGTAGAAACTATCGGTTGAGACCAAAAAAATAAAATGTACCAGGCTGTAAATATGTTTTTTTAAGCTGTAAAATCGGCTATTTTAACATGGGGCTCAATTGGAGTTGCTCCCTTCTGGAGCCAGCCCCCAGCGACAGCCGGGGGGATTGCAGTTTTTTGAACGCGGAAGTGAGCTTCACTTCTCAGACCGACAACTGCCCCCTTGAGAGCAAGAAGCTAATGTAAGGGAGGGACCTCATGGATATTTAAGCCAAGGGGATTGTGGGTAGGTGCACCATGATGAAAGCTGTTAATGTTGCTAATGTAGGCTAATGCTAATGCTAACGGCTAATGGAACGCCATGAATTTGATGTAAGAAACACTTAAGATATTAAGAATTTTGTCATGAATTTGTCATCAAGAGAGTGAACATGAAGATATGGAATGAAGCTGGGAAAATACATTTTTCATTTCCTTCAAGGGACAACACTTGCACAGTTTCCATCACCAATGCTGATTTTTGCATTGCAGTCTTTAAAAAAAAGCTGATTTATTTTTGGTCTGACTTTTGCAAAGAATCCTTTGAGGCTGTCAAGGGAACACTCCACTACCTCAGTATTTTCATTCCTCACCGCTGCAGCACCGCTCAAATACGGCTGATCGTCCTTGTCCACGCAGCAGTAGGCGTGCCACAAGTAGTCAGGAATAGAGAGCCTAAGCGGAAGCAGGAAGTAACGGCGCCATGGGACCTCAACTCTGAAAAACTCGCCATTCAAATGAATGAGACTGAAAATTTTATTTCGTGATCCGATTGAATTGCGCCATGAGAAAAAAATATGTCCTCTACCTGTTTAAAACATCACGTTTCATGCCGAGAAATCAGCCATTTATCATAAAACGGCAACAGAAGAATGTATTTTGTGTAAAGACTGCTCTACAGACTACAGATCTGTGTCCCACAAAAAATACGTCACCAACTGACACGGGAAAGGGCGGCAATTGGTGTGTGACGTCACCTACGCGACTTGTAGTCTTTCTGCTTACAGATTCTTCTGAATTTTATTCTACAATAGCTTTACAACAAACGGCTGATTTCTCGGGAGGAAACGTGATGTTTTAAACAGGTAGAGGACATATTTTTTTCTCATGGCACAGTTCAAACGGATCACGAAATAAAATTTTCAGTCCCGTTCATTTGAATGGCGAGTTTTTCAGAGTTGAGGTCCCATGGTGACCGTTACTTCCTGCTTCCGCTTAGGCTCTCTATGTTGACACGGCCTTTAACTTGTTTGTTTGCAGAGGGAATCACACCAACCACAACATAGGCTGTTTTGCAGTCTTTAAAAATGATCTTGAGTTTTTTCTCATAGTTTTTCTAGGAACCACGGTTCAGTTCTTTGTTCTGTGGAACCGCGTTGGTCAGGGTGAAGGTGGCTTCGCGGCCAACACCTGTAAAACATTAACAAAGAGACAACTTTGCAAAAACATACACCACAAACTGACAAACGGTAACATCCAGCTCCAGCCTTCCTTACCTGAATGGTGTTGATTGGGATTGAGGTGACCACGGTTGGATCTGTTAAGAGCAGTGTAGTCCCTTTCTGTCGCCTGTCTATCTCCCATGTCGTCTACGGTGGTGGTGTTATGCTTCTTGCTCAAATCTCCAGCCGTCATCATGTTCTTTTCCCAGAGCTTATCTACCAGCTACAAGGTGGAAAATGCACATCAGACAAATCTCAGATTAAGTTTCTGTGTTATTGGGACAAATTTAACCAGTAATCTCATTTACTGAAAATGATTCATTGATTTCCATTATTTCACATTTCAAACTGTGTATTTGTGTATTTGTGCATGTGTGACATACCTGAGGCTCAATACACCACTGATCTTTGATCTGGTCTGTTTCATTATTCTTCTCATATATATAAGCAGAGTAGACAGGAATACGGTTGGCTGTGTCGTACAGCGTGGCAAAGTGGGACCTGTTTGTGCAAAGATTAAATTAAACACTTTCGATTTTAACTTTAATTCAGAGTTAAAGAGTTGTGACTTACTGGTTTTAAAATGTCAGGCAGATGTGAGCATATTTTTTTGTGGAGTCCTCGTCCTCCAGCTGTGGCTCCAATCCATTGGAGAAGAACTGATCACACGCACCCTTAAAAAAGAAACAGACAATATGAACACTTACTGTTTTACCACTTATCATATATTTTTAAATGTTGACAAACAAAACACAGACCCCAAACTTTTGCACAACTTCTGCGTGCACGGTGAAGATGAGTGGAAGAAGGAAGAACACAGTGAAGCTCTGCATCCTGGATGAAAGCTGTTAATCACGATCGTTGGTCTGCACCAATAAAACAGTATAGAAGAAGAAAAAAAACAAGATTCTCAACAGGGTGAAGAGACAATCGACCACTGTATGGAGGTGACCACTTGTCCCTACCTTATATACATGAATTAAAAGGAAGTAGCAAGGTGAGATATATGGTGAGAGGTCGCAGTTGGTCCTACAAAGAAAAAACACACCAGCTTCCTGTAACAGCAAGAGTCCAACACACTAAATGCATCAAATGAGCATTATAATGAGCATGAGTTAACCAGAAGGGTTTTTATGTTCCTGAACAATAATCTTATCTGGAAACCTACCAACGATGATGAGAACAGTATTTTTTTTTAATGACTGAAAATTATTGTTCCAAATTATTTTGCAAATCAGAGTTTTAATAGAATCAATAGTTTGGTAAAGAATTTAAAATGGAAATCTGTTGTATTTTGTTGCATTTGGATATTATTTTACTGAAATCATATGCTATTTCAGTCAAAAACATCTTCACAGATCAAGTATACATATTAAAGGGATAGTTAACCCAAAATTTAAATTATCTATCTATTATTATCATTATCTACTCACCCTCATGTCGACTAAGGGCTGGGAAAAGTTTCAGAGTCCTCCGTGGCTTCTCTGAGTTACAGGGGGTCTCGGCGTAGAAGTGCATGTCCATATAACGGTTGCAAATGGATACCAACTGTCTTCGTAACAAAAAGACACACCAAAAAACATCCAAATACCTCCATGCTGCTCGTATGTAATGTCCATGTTGCTGTTGATGTTGTTGTCCAGGCTTCAATACAAGATGGACATACATACGAGCAGCACGGAGGTATTTGGATGTCTTTTGGTGTGTCTTTTTGTTACGAAGACAGTTGGTATCCATTTGCAACCGTTATATGGACATGCACTGCTACGCTGAGACCCCCTGTAACTCAGAGAAGCCACGGAGGACTCTGAAACTTCTCCCAGCCCTTAGTCCACATGAGGGTGAGTAGCCTAGATAATGAGTGAAATTTCAATCTTGGGTGAACTATCCCTTTAACACAGGAGCCCTTCTTTGATATCACCTTAGCAACTCTCTCATCCATTGAACTTGTTTGTGAGTCTGTGTATAGTTTCTGCCTGTATTTCCTCTGAGGATGCCAGATCTGCCTCCCAGAGGTGGAGTCCAAATAAAATCAGATTTAAAAATGAGTGTGTGATTTTATCTTTGTTGAAAACATTTGGTATTTGAGTTAATTTGAACCTTAAAATTGATTTTCCCAAATGGTATTAGATTTTCTATGTGCCCAAACTAAAGCAGACATGTGTATTGTAGTGTTGGCCTTTGTCAGCTTTTGATACCAGGGGATGATGGGTAATTCACCACTGTGCATCGATATCAACTGCAAATAATCTGGTCACATGCTGCTTGTGGTTTTGCAGCAACAATTAATTTCTCAGAAGTTCTCAGAGCTGTTAAAGACGTCAAAGAGGCGTTGGTTTGTTTCCTGTGTGACTAAAGCCACAAGTACAAAAACAGAGTCACATGCAAACAGAGATGAACTTTTAATGTAAATAAATAACAGCAAAATTAACGACTGGGCATCAAACATACACACAACAAACTCCTTTTGTTTGTTTTTTTCTAGCATCACAGTTGTGCTCTCTAATGATAATGAGCTGTGGTCCCTGCGGGCTGCCGTAGACTCAGCTCAGCTCAGCCCTATTACAGTTTTGCACCTGGTGCCTCAGAGAGGGTGATTTGCAGGAGGCAGCGGTGATGAGGCGCCGAGCTGGAGGAGGCTCTTTGAAATGCAAATGTCCGCTCTTGTCCGCACTGACACTTCACACTACGTACATCACACATACGCACACACACACACACACACACACACACAACATCCTCCTGCCACTGCAGCTTGACCCAAACATCACATGCTGCCGACGTGGGACAAACTCAAACCTGACACTCAGTTTTCATTAAAGATAAAAAATAAAAACAACTGCAAATTGACAAACAATGTGAAAAAATGTGGGATGTTCAGTTTAGGCAACAAGTGTACACTGTAAAAAAACAAAAAAAAAATTTACTGGCTTCAAAGATGCCAGAAAATTTCTGTAAAACGATTTAATATATTTATACATATACAGTAGATAGGTTACAGTCTCGTGTCATTTAACAAAAAGCACCAGTATAAATGCAAGAAAATAAAGTTTATAATTTTACAGGATTTTCCATTTTGAAATTGGTGCCAGAAATTCATATTGTACTCTGCATGTAGGTTTACTCAGACTTAGCAGCTAATATAATAGATTACAATACATTTTACATGCTTTTCTGACTGATTCACATTGGGTTCAAATTTAAAAAATAATATTTTAATCACTTTTTTGTTTGTGCTTTAAACAAACTCCTCAGTAAAGGAGGAAGTTCAGGGCCCCAGGGTTAATTATAAGTTAAATTCATGGATTAACACAAGTTAAGGTGGTTTTAATGGACTTTATCTATATAATTAGCAAAAACAATGGAGCTAATCCACTAAAACCACCTTAACATGCTCTGATGACCAGTGTGTGTCTTATTCACCTTACAGTAAATGACATCATGGCAGACGTGGGCCTTTTGTTGTCGGTCTTATCTCCTCTGAATTTCACTCTCTCTGCTTATTGACAAAGGCGACCAGATCCACTCCCACTTCATCATGGAGAGCAGTGACATCAGCTGGTCCGCGGGTTACCAGGATACCTGGAGAGAGACTCGGCCATCCAATTAAAACACAAGAAAAAGAAGAAGGAGAGGAAAACACACACACACACACACACACAGGCTACAGATCAGTGCAGATAATTGTTCGTATTCAGAGCTGCTGCTGCTTCAGTCAGTGGGCTGATACACCAACAACCAGCTTCAAACACACACACACGGTAAGTCAATTGTAAAAGTTGTAGTTTCAGTTTAGATGCAGTGTTTTAATTGATTATTTAGAGCTTTTTAAGCATGAATGTGTAACTTTATTATTGGTCAACTGGTTCTATAAAGCTTGTGTTTATTGAAACTGGAGGACATCGTGTAACTGTTGAGCTGATGAGAAACAATAAAGAATAATTCGGAAGAATTAATTACTTTTATAAGAATAATTGAATAATTCATTTTGTTTCTGTAGGCTATAGATCGAAGTGCATGCAATAGGTTTTTTTTTAATATTATATATAGGCCTATATATTTTTTAAAATTATTTTGTTGGTCTGCTTGCATTGTTTATTTAATCACTGTGTTGCTGTGCATTTGTTAACCCTTTGAAACACAGACATTATTTTAGCCAAAACCTTTAAGGACAATGTGCAATTATGTCACGCGAAAGTCCTAAGTTGTTTATTTCTACAAAAAAAAAGATGTGATATTTTTTGTGTTCACTCTTAGAAATATAATATAGAATTATTTTTTTATTTACACTATGCAAAGCTAATGTTGCCTCTCCTACTACTAGCTAGCTAAGGAAGCAGGGCACCAGTGTTTTAAAACACGGAATTGAGAGCCATGGTCGTCAATTTCTGATTTTTATTTATAGCTAATCACATCAAGAAGATAAACAACTGCTTTAGCCCTAATTATGTGTTTATCTCAGGAAAATGAAGGTTCCTTTCCAGAGATTTCACAAAATCTACCTCATTATCCTGGCAAAATGGAGGAAATAAAATGTAAAAATGTACTATGGGAGCCGCTTCGGGCTCATAATAGAGAGCCGAAGCAGAAGCAGGAAGTAACGGCGCCATGGGTCCTTAACTCGGAAAAATTCTCCATGTAAGTGAACGGGAGTCAAAGTTTCATTTCGTGATCCGATTGAATTGTGCCATGAGAAAAAAATATGTCCTCTACCTGTTTAAACGTTAAAGAAACAAAACATCACGTTTCATGCCGAGAAATCAGCAGTTTATCGTAAAACGGCAATGGAAGAATGTATTTTGTGTGAAGACGCTCTGTGGTGTGACATCACGACCTGTAGTCTTTCTGGTTATGGACTCTTCGGAATTTTATTTTAATAGGTTTACAACAAACTGCTGATTTCTCGGCATGAAACGTGATGTTTTAAACAGATTCAATTCAAACGGATCACGAAATAAAACTTGGACTCCCGTTCAATTGTAGGGAGACTTTTTCCGAATTAAGGACCCATGGCGCCGTTACTTCCTGCTTCCGCTTCAGCACTCTTTAACTCAATCTGTAAAGGAGGAAGTGTCATTACTATGTTGCTGATGATACAAAAAAATCTTTTTTTTTTGAGTAAGTAATTATTATATTATTATTATTAGCGTAACTTAAATAAAATTGTTTTTCTAATTATTAGGGAGGCCTTATTATGCCAGTGTTCAGATAACTTGACTCATTCGCCAATACCTTCATCTACAGTAGCATCCCTAGATGATCATTTGTATGTTTTTTGATTGAAAATACACAGATCCTGCTCTCATTTCCGAGCTCTCACCTTAACTTTAACTACTAATTTGGCTGGTAGGGAGTGGAGACCCCTACTGCCCTGTGTCAGGTTTTGTCTTTTTTCTTCTTTTTTTTTACCGAACCTGGGAGTCTTCGCTGAGGGCAAAACGTCGTGCCACGCAGGGCGCATGCGCGACGCGTCACTGGTGACGCTGCCGCTCGCTCGGCTGGTCACGGTGCCGCTGCTGCTGCTCAGTAGCCGTAGCTGCTAAGTGCTAACCGCTGGAGGAGCTCCATGTAAATAATCACATTTAACGGTGTTTGTCGCCGCTGTTGGGGGGGGCTGTGTCGAGCGCGAGCGGCCGCCGACAAACCAACAAGCCGACACACGATGCGGATGTAGTAGTGAGTTGTTGTCGTCGGGTCGGGGCATAATGAGCTGCAGCGGCCGCAGACGAGCTGCAGCAGCGTCCTAGTCCGTCCTGTCCTGTCCTGTCCACGCCGCTGCAGTCATGATGTCCGTCCCATGGAGCTGAGGCGTCGCTCGGCTTGGCTAAGACGATGACAGGCCGCAAGAGCCGGGGTTTCTACTTCTCCGTGCCTCCTCTGTCCGCAGGAGGCGGAACATGGAAGCCGAGGAAGAGTGGAGCAACTGTAGAGACCTGAGTGCGCACGAGCTGCTGGATACAAAGGTGCTCCGCGCGCAGCATGGACGGATCGGTAAGGGCCGGTGGCTTCACAACAACAACAACAACAACAACGCTCCTCTAAAACCTCCATCTCCATCTCCATCAGCATCCTCAAGCATCTGATAGATACAGTGGTATGCATGCAAAAGTTTGGGCACCCCTGGTCAAAATGTCTGTTAAAGGGAGAGTTCAACATTTTGGGGAAAATTCGCCTATTGCCATTATCCCTGTAGTCATAGCTGTAGGTTCATGACCTTTAATTATCGGTGCATGTTGTGTTGAGATCCGCGGTGCAGAGACGTGAGCTGCTCAGTGAACACAATGGAGGTGAATGGTACAGCTAGGTCCCCTGTCCCTCATCAAACTCATCAAATACACAATCCAACAACTCCACAACACTCTGGTGGACAAGTTGTGACCTGCACATTCACCATGCCCTGGAATAATCATGTAACATTACCAGACAAGAGTTGTTTTCACGGCAAATGTGTAGCGGGAACTACATTCCTGACAAGGCTGCTGGGCGGAGTGATTTCAAAAGCGCAAGTAGTTCCGAGTATTTGCATCATGTGCTATAATGTTACGTAATTATACATGATTATTTACGATACCTGACATGACATGGCTGAGACAACAGGAGGATAACTTTTGGTGAGTTTAGGAGAAATCTAATAGTTAGGCCTAATAGTAAAATGAACATCTGAATGTGGATTTTCTACCGTTTCTTTCCTCTAGTCTGAAACAAAAAAGGGAGCAAAATAGCAAATAACTTTGAGTAAGGTATCAGACAAGCTATTTACTGTACATGCTGTGATAGTTTCCAAAGGGGGGGCCATAGGTACTAACCATGCAGTCTGCCCAAACTTTTGCTGCAGGCCCTTTAACTTTTCTGTCATTTTGAACATGTAAAAGATGAAGAAGAAGGAAAAAAAATTGACCAGGGGTGCCCAAACTTTAGCATGCCACTGTATACGTTCTCAGCAAAGTGACCTCTCCTCTGCAGGTATAGCGAGGACTCTGCACAGCCTGTTGAAAACCCAGAACACACTGCTGATTCAGTCCCTTACCTACGCAGAATGTGCAGGTGGGTGAAATTACCTTGGATCTATTGGTTTATATGGTCTTTATGCAGAGGTCTCACACATCATCCTGTCAACCACCTATCTAATACAAATTGTGTGGAAAAGTTTCACTTTCTTGCACATGTTTTATCCAAGTATTAGTTTATGTAGCAGAAATATGACTGATAATGTTTGTTAAAGTCAGTCTCTAATCACTAACCGTTATTGTTTGTTTGAGTTGACAAACTTTTTTTATTGTCTCAGAAGAGTCAAATACTGTGACTTATACGTCTGATTTGTCTGTCTGTGTCCCAGGCTCCTGTCCAAATCTGATGATGAGTAGGAGCGAGCACGCCGATGCGAGGCCCGTCCCCGGGGCCCTCACCCCCCAGCTCCCCCCCAGAGCCCACCGGCCCCTCTGCGTGTCGGTGTCCTCCGACAGCAGTGGACGCTTCAAAGCTCTGGAGACGCAGGAGTGGAAGAACAACCTCAAAGCTCAGGTATGTCCAACAGAAGACCATCACAGCGTGTGAGTATTTTATAATGGCAAAAAAAACATCGATGATAGAGGATCGGGTTGCTGAAGCCTCGTCACAGACACTCAATAGAGCATCTTATCACTTAACAGCGAGAGTTGCAGCACTTTAACTAGCTTAAAGCAGAAGTAAGTGGAATGTTTGTGTTAATATAAGTCTTAAATAGTTATATCTTCCGACGGCAATCACTTATATAGAGTGTTTGGTCTGAAAAACGGGTCTGTCAGTCACTCTGTTCTGCTGTAAGCCGAGGAGAAAACTTTCCTTGTATCCTACAACCTTTATCCAATGAGGAGAGAGAACGGCATAAAAGGGCGGTCCTCTCTGTGTGTTCAGCCAAGGAATGCACGTGCATGTGGTGACGTAGGGACGAGGGCGGGGACTGCTAACTTCATCGGCTGACAAGAAGTTAGCCAAAACGACTGGATCGCTTACTTCTGCTTTAAAAACACAGCTTTATGCATTTTATGTTAATAAAACAATCGATTTTTAAAGTTTATGAATTGACCCAGAATCGTAGAGGATAAGAATCGTGATTCTTGCATGAATTAATTTGTTTCCCTACTGTTGTAGGTTAAGCATATAGGAGTTTATATCTGTGTGTGTGTGTTGCAGATGGAGCAGGCCCACAGTGCCGGAGCAGCCAGCAGCACCGGGTCCCTGGAGCGAGCGTCTCTCTTCTGCGCCTCGGCGTCCACCACGGCGTCCAGCTCGGGCCTGTCCAGCCCGGTGGAGATCCTCAACAAGAGCAAGTCGTCGAGCCGCTTCTCGCTCTTCTCTCCGCCCTGGAACAGCAGCTCCGAGTCCGATTCCAACCCGCCGTCGCGCTCCGGCTCCAAGAAGCTGCGCAACTACAGCCGGAGAGCCGCCACGGGGCCGGCGGGCGCCCGGGGCCCCGACACGCCCGAGCCCAAAGCCGGCGGCCCCGAACACTTCCAGTACTCGGAGCCCATCATCTCCAAGGTGACGGACTACATCTACGTGGGCAACCTGAACGCGGCGTACAACGGCCGCACGCTCTGCCGCAACAACATCGACAGCATCATCGACATGAGCTGTGTGCCGGGCGAGCCGGGCCCCGGCCTCAGCCTCATCCCCTGCACCTGCTCCCGCGGCGCGCGCCACAGCTGGTCCCGCCTAAAGGTGGACATCGGCGACGTGCCGGGCGCCCTTGGCGACGGCCCGTCCCTGAAGCAGCGCTGCTTCGAGGACATCAACGAGTGCATTGACGCCTCCGCGGGGAAGAGGAAGCGCGTCCTGGTCCACTGCCGCGACGGCTTCTCCCTGGCGCCGACGTGCATCATCCAGTACCTGATGGTGAAGCAGAACATGAGGCTGATCGCCGCCTACGAGCTGCTGCGCGCCAAGTACCCGGTCAACATCAGGGAGAGTCACCAGAACGTGCTGGTGGGGCTGGAGAGGGCGCTGCGGCCCGGCGGCAACGTCGACCCCGAGTGCTTCAAACAGGCAATCTCGCGCAAAGTGGCGTGGACCTGAACTTCCCCTTTTTTCCCCAAAAGGAGGAGGGGTGCTCTCGTGCTACAGCCGGTGAAACGGTGCTCTCAGACAGGACCGGTAATAGAAAGGTGCATTGGGTCACTTCACAGAGGACTAAACCCCAAAAGAAACAACTGGAGCACTCGATATAATGCAGGGGTTTAATAAAGGTGCACAACACCTAACATTTCGACGTGGTGTGCCTCTTCATCAGAGGTAAGCAGAACATAGGGTGACACAGCTGGTTATATAGTCACTACCTGGTAGGGCTGGGACGATATGCTTTTCTCCCGATTCGATTCTTCTACGATTTTTTTGGATGGCGATTCGATTTAAATTGCGATTCTACGATATTGCCGATTCTCTCGATTTTTAGTCTGCATTTTTAACATTTATCTGCACACAAATACTGTAGAAGCCTATAAATTAACATACTCCATTATAAAGTGAACTTAAACCCTTTTCAAAACCTGTACTCTCTGTATGTAAAAAAGGCTAACAAATGCACATTGCACAATATTTTAAAAATAATAAATCGATTTTTGAAAATAAAAAATCGATTTAAAATCGTCAAAAAAGATATCGCGATATTTATGTGAATCGATTTTTTCTCCCACACCTACTACCTGGAGTTCATTCATTTCATTCCTTACGCCAATGAAATTATAGGCTATTTTGTATATTTTTTGTGTAGCCTATTCTTGGTGGGCGGGCCCAAGTTGCCCTTTGATTATGTATCGGCCCATTTGGTGAGTGTAAATTGAATGAATGAAATGAATGAACTCCAGGTAGTGACTATATAACCAGCTGTGTCACCCTATGTTCTGCTTACCTCTGATGAAGACGCACACCGCGTCGAAACATTAGGTGTTGTGCACCTTTATTAAACCCCTGCATTATATTGAGTGCTCCAGTTGTTTCTTTTGGGTTTAGTCCTCTGTGAAGTGACCCAATTGCACCTTTCTATTCCCTTTTTCCCATCATGCTCGGCCGCCGCTCACGGCTCCGTCTCCTCCTCCACCCTCCCGTGGTATTTAGATATTTTCCTATAAACAAACCGAGGGCAGCTGTTCTTCCCCCGTCAGACTGGTCGACTGTATTATTATCGTCCCCCACTTGAGTCCAGTGCTCGTGAAACTTGAGAATTTGACGTGTTTCCTCTTCAAACCTGTAAATGTGACCTGCCTGTGAGCCCCCCCCCCCGTCAAACACAACACAACGCGCCCCTCCCCCTCTCACAGATACAGGATACGCAATAGACTTCACTGTAATGTAAACAGCTTCTTGGTATAACGACGTAATAGTGTTGGCTGCGTAGTTGATATAGTCCTGCTTCAGTTCTGTGATGCCGTCGTGGTGGTGGTGTTTTATATCAGGGGAATCTATAACGGGAGATCTCAGGGGATAATTGATGTCATTCCAGTACAGGGAGGGGAAATTAACTCATTATAGACGAGTCAGTCGCCTCGTTCACACCTGGAAATAATAATAAAAAAAAAATAAAATGAAGCATCTCGCTGAGCTGGAGAGAGTTTAGAAACAAGTTAAAGGGACAACGAGGAGTTTCTATTTGGTTATAAAAAAGTCTCACGTTAATGTGGATGAATCTCCGCTACCCACACTTGTTAATGGGCCCATTTTCGATAAATATATCGTTTTGTCTCTATCGTTATTTTGTTATTATAAGTGCTGGCGGAAATGCTCCTTCATGGCGAGTCATGAGAATAACGCAGCCGAATCGCCGTTTATGGTCAGAACTATGACGGTATGTGATCGTCTTTGAACCTCTGACTTTAATTATTGATGAATGAAAACATGAGTCCGTCTTGCGCCGGTCAAAGAATTTTACGGTGCACGCGGAGGCTCATAAATGTAGTGTGAAAACGCTTCGCTTTTCCAAAACTCCTCGTTGTCCCTTTAACCACTGAGAGCTGAGATGAACCAGGAGATTTAAAAGCAGCCCAGTGGAAACGTGTCCAAGAAGTGACGCACAGCTTTTGCATGTACTGCGTCTTATTTTTTACAGTTTGCGTCACCTGTCATCACCCCGTCCTCGTGCACATGCAAGTAGAGCACGAGTCCCAAACCCAAAGAGGACCAGCTCATCAAAACATTTCACCCTATCACCACTAGGGGTCACTTCTGTCCTCGGAGTATCTAAACTACACAATTACAGGCCGATTTCTTTTGTTTTACAATATGTGACCCGATCCATCAAAATGAGTCACAGTGACCCAAATTTCAAAGTTGAGATTTTGGTATCAATGGAAAGATTAGAAAATAAGCTTTAAAATGATACCCTAGTCAAAGTCATACATTTAATGGTTTTCGAGATGTGGCCATTTGAATTACGATCTCCTACTCTCTTATTCCGTTCTAAAACCTGAGAAAATAGCAGTTAAAGTTTTTGCCAGTGACTCTGGCATCTGTTCCTGTACCACGTGATTACACACACCCTATACGGTCCCTTGCTGTCATAGATGCAACATTCAATGACCCTCGGAAAGCAGGGAATCTCACAATTCAGATGCTTTTTACAGCTCGTTTCTATCATAAACGTTTCAGAAGTTGTCATGTTTTGTTGACATTTTGTAAAACATGTGCAAGCGTGTACGTTCGGGTTAGCATCGATGCTACATTCGGGTTAGCATCGATGCTACGCTCTGTTAGCATCAATGCTACGCTCTGTTAGCGTCGATGCTACTCGGTTTAGCATCTGTTTCTGTATCCGTCCCTTCTCGTCATAGAGGCAACATTCAATGACCGTCGGAAAGCGGAGAATCCCGCGATTCAGATGCAGTTTACAGCTCGTCTCTATCATGAACGGTTCAGAAGATATTTCATGTTTTGCACCGAAGCAACACTCCTTTTCAGAGGGTTTAAGTTGCAGGTCAACTTTAATCATCATTTACGTGCCTTTCCTCAATTATCTGGACTGTGAAATTTTGGGAGATTGTTTTTGAATGTCATTGCTTTGAAATTAGGGTAAAAAATTTTTTTTTGATTTTCTATGGGTTTTCCATGTTATCAGCTGATTATCTAAAAATAGAACGTTGCGACTTCCGACTCATTTTGATGGAACGGGTCACATATTTTGTCGTCCAATTATGAACGTTGGGAACGATGAGCGGGCGTGTAGTGTAACATAACTGACGAACAGCAATTTTGCATCTAGGACGACCCGACGGAAAGTCTAGCACGTCAGAATTTTTCAACGTTCTTCGCCTAGTCTTCGTCTAGACTTGCGTAGGGCTGCCCCCAAATAGTCGATCAAGCATTAGTCGACCAAAAAGTCATTGGTCGATTGGAGCCGTGTCTTGTCAAAATTATGTCAAAATCAATATGACTGAACTGTATATGAAAGGCTGTAGGGCTTTTAATTTGAAGGGCGAGATACAGGAAGTCATGACACTCACTCACTGTCTGTTTTTTGTTTTTTTTTTGTTTTTCCGAACCCGGCCTGAAGTCAGATAAACTACCTAAACTTCCTGTTTGGCTAACGCTGCTGAAACAGAATCAAAGCAGTGAAATTCTCAATTTTAATCACTTCCTAAAACATCAGCAGCGACTCCAGATGCTTTTTTAAATTTTTTTTTTAGAAACGTGTCTTATTAATTCCAGGGGTGAACTTTGAAATATTTCATATAGATTTTGCAAAGATCCGACTGTGATGTGAAGAACGTACCTGACCATCATGTGTTTGGAGGTTTTGTTTTTCTTCCCTAAATAATCTGTTTTGCTGATGAACTGGTTGTTTGAGTGTAGTAGCCAGTATAGGTGGTGGTGGGTTAAAAACAAAAACAGAAAAAAAAAAAAGGAAGCAGCAGCAGCGGCTCTGAAGATCGGACGACGTTGGTGTGATCTAGTCACCGTCGGAAGGATCACGGTATCGATCGATCTGCTTCTGTTGCAGGAGGGAACTTTGCACACGGACTCTGCGTTTTAAAAACCTGGAACTGCTTCTGTCGTATGTGACCTTTTTTCACGCTGTTTTTTTGTGTGTTTTCCGAGGTCATGCTTAAAAACCCGACCTCTCCTCTGTGAGGAAGACTGTAGCCCCCGTTTTTTTTTTGTTTTTTTTTTCTTCTTTCTTTTTTCAGCCACAGTTTGTTTGGTTAAATCTCTCCGGTGGTGCTCAGACTGTGGCTTTGTGAATCTTGAACTTCGGTGTATGCAGTGAAGCCGGGTGATGTGCATCTCTGTGGGTTTATCAGTATTAGTGTCAGTGCCACTGAACTGCGATTCAGGGTTTTTACACTGCAAGAGATGATTTTGCACTAACACACGGGAGGGGGGGGTTGCCCAAATGCAAATGTTGCCTTTTGTGTTTTTACTTCAATCTTGACTTGATTATTTTATTTTACGCTCAGCTGAGTTTGCTGCCAGTTGCTTTGTTTACATGCTCATGATAACAACCAGATTAAGCTAATGGTTTAATTAAAGTGTTTACGTGATTCACACTATCTCTATTCCATCAGGTTTTAGTGGACATTCACTGAAATAAGACAAGAATCAGTCTTAGCATCTTCATGTTTAATATATTTAGTTTTTCTGAAGACTAGCCTTCAGATTACCTTCAGAAAAAGGGCGTGTTGTGTTCGACCAACAAGCCTACTTGTTGGCTGAATCAATAGCCGATACATTTTCTGTAATATGGACAGCTAAAATAATCATGCAATTCTCAGCATCTATGCTGCTAACATAGCATGTACGATAGCTTTGGAAACATAGGACATTTTTTTGAAACCACCAAAAAATGGTACGACAAGTAGCAAATGCTCCATTGTTGAAGCTAAAGATGTTTTTTTTTTTTATAAAAACACATAAATGAGATAATGTTTTATCTCACCGTTTGATTTGTTTCTTTTGGTCCAAATTGAGTTTTAGCTGGTCACGTTTTGCTAGCTTGCAGTTAAATAAGAGTTTGACCTTTTTTTTGTGTGTTAAACCAATGAAAGTGATTTAATGGTAGTTTGTCAAATTTGAAGAATTATTTTTAAGCACAAAATGTGAATAACACAGATATTAGCACACTGCTAACTGTTTTGTTAGCTAGTTGACTAATGTTTCGAAGAGTTCAATTCAGAAGCTAAACATTTGATAATGTTTGGTTTGGGGTTAAAAGGTTTAATTCTGATGGATGAACGGTTGGTTTTGTGTCTAATCAATGAAAAATCTCAGATTAGACCTCTACTTGATTTTTCACTTTTTTTCCAAATCCATCAGCTAGTAGAGACAAATCAAGATAAAGCAAGTTTCCAAAAATAAATTTAAAACAACCATTTGAACATTTCCAGTCACAACCCGACCCTTTTTACAGTAAAATATACTTAAACAAAAATAAAAATCATGCACATATTGAAATTGTGGCTAAAATGGGTAAACACTAAGTGGCATATCACATCAACATTTGTGCCTGGGAGCATTATGAATGCATTTGTTTTTGTGTACTTTGATTTTGTTGTGCTTTTTAAAGACTTTATCTCTTAAGTTGATGGGCAGCCCCGGTGAGAATCAGCTGTATAGGACAATTTGACTAACATTAACCCCGCAGCACAGTTCAGTGTTGACGTGTGCGGTGTGGTAGACAGAGTGGAAACTTAAAAAAGTATGGTGCCTTCATCTGAAGTCGTCTCGTGACCGTACGGTGACATTTGCACACTTTGTAAGACTTTAAACTTCTCTCAGTATGTTGTAAAATGTTAAATATTTTTGGATGTTTTATTTTGGGCAAAAAAAAGAAGTATGAACATGACATTTGTGTAAAGTGGTCCCTGCTGTAATATATCTGCCAGCCCCTCAGTGTACAGTAACCAGTGTTTTACTAATGCAGGTGGTGAAGAGACTGAAAAAGACTGATGTTTTGATGCTCATACCGTAGTACCGTAGGTATATTTTTTGGTTTCTCACTTATTCTAATAGTCGAAGTCATCATATCCAGCTGAATAGGTTTTTCTAACTCGTTCTCTCAGGTGATTTCTCAATGGGCCAGAATGTTCTCAATGAATATGATGTTCAGAAATGTGAATCGATTGTGTAATTCCTCATGTCATGTTTCTTAAGTCACATATAATTTGTACTGTTGAAATATTAAAGGAAAACATGTACTTCATTTGTTCTGGTTAGTTATGGTTCAAACTCAACCCCCCTCACCCCCTCCCTTCAGCCACCTATCATCAGTGTGGCTGTGGCTTCACATGCTGCAGGTTGTCTGTCACCAGCACCAATGGTTGAACCCCCCACCACCACCTCCATCCATCTGTTTAACTCACCCCTCCCTCACTAGGACCACCCCACTGCTTTTACATCTTATCACTGATGTCATTATTGTTCAAATGCATTATATACAGTAATGTTACATTATAGGACATGGCTGCAGACTGAATGTGAAGGTGTTGGATGTGATGAAGACATAGAAGAAGTCTTTAGGGGTCAAGAGAGAAAAAGATGTAAATTACGTAATAACATTTATTTATTTGTCTATTTCATCAGATCCCTATTAGCCTCACTCTAAATACATTAACAACTCTACAATGACAAGACGTCCACATCAGCCATTCTTATAATGAGACTCAACATGCAACTTAATCCTACAACACCAATTCAAAATCTACTAATACAGTAACTCTACTTATTAAATTGATTATTTTATAGTTTTAAAAAATCACTATTCAGTCCACTAAGTTAGACAAAGATGTTTTGTTTTAACCTGTACCCACTTGAGTTTGCGACTATATTTTGTATTTCTATATGCATTCCCTCAAATGTCCTTTCACTGTAAACAACATTGGCAACAATCCATCTGTTCCAAAAAAAAAAGTACTTTCCCTTTGTTCAGTGCAGTTTTTGTAAACCGGTCTGCAGGTGGTGAATAACCTAATCTCTTCCTGTATCTGAGTTTCTCATTAAATCCATTAGCTAATCAAACAAATCAAGCCAAGTTAATTATCAAAGAATGATTTCAAATCAAATGTTTGAACACTCTCCAGTCAGGCCCTGACCCTACTTACAAACTAATGTACTCAAGTTGGTCTACTCTTCCTTTCCATACACAATACTGTAACATCTTGAAGCACAAACATTGAGCATTGAGCAAGCACTCCTTTGAGATCAGTAGTCAAAGGGGTCAAGGGTGATTGTGTATCTCCAGAACTTGAGGGAATCCCTTTCAAATGTTGCATCAAAGACCAATACGTCAAACAGAAACCGTGAGGTGTGACCTGAAACTGGAGGCGGAGGCTGATAGGTACCACTTAGTTATTCAAGTTATGATCTAAATTCAGAAAATGCCACTTCTCTCTCCTCTCACTTTCCTTCTCCGACTTCTCAGCCTCTGTTAACAGCTTCTTAATAGCGTCCATTTAGTGTGTCTTAAATGACCGTCGCTGCACTCCCACCTGCTTCCCCTCAACTTTCATCACTGGTGTTCCCTGGTTTCCCTCACTGAGAGGCAGCATAAGAGCCCGTCTCCGTTTAAGTAGGGAGTCATATTTGATCATATTCTGCTCATTAATGAGTAATATCTTGGTGATCTTTACTTTCCACTTTAGTTTCCTTCATCTCCACCACCAGGATCTCTGTGAGCACTTTCTTTTTCAGGGTGTGGTGGGGGGGTGAAATAATGCTTTCAGTGAGACAATCTAGAAGGCAGGAGGGTTATTTATAATGGGCAGATAGGGAGGAGATTTCGGGGTGGAGGGGAGGTCAGATATAAGATTTCAGGTGCTGACGAGCCCATTGGTCTGAGGGAAAATCAACTTCCATAAAGAGAAAGATGGGGTTTCCTCAGCCTTTGGGGAATGCCATATATACCAACTTATAATGTCAAAACGGACCCTCCTCCCAAATCTCTCGCTCCGTTCTGTTTCCATCTTCGCCCAAAAGGTAAGAAATGGTCGCTTCTTTCTGCTGCGGTTGGTGTGTTTGCATGAATTTCACTTATAAAACACTTTGTTGTCTTTTTGGTGATGCAGTTCCTGAAGCTAAACAAGGATTTGGTTTGGTTTTTGGTGGATTTCTGCATACAGCAATATTTGGGATGTTTAATTTGTGGAACTGATCAGTTGGAGTTCGTTTGTTTTTGGTTTTTTTGTGGATGTTACTGTGGTCAGTTTTGGGCTAAAGGTGTGAAGGAGTGTGTTGACGTAAGTGGGCTCTAGAGTTGAAAAGTGATAGTCCCAGTGTCCCTGTGTCATCACAGACCACAGGCGTAGATTTATGTGTGTCAGAGCCAATAACATGACCCCTGGCTTAATATTCAATACAGGTATGCTCATAATAATCAGCATTCATGTTAATGTAAAATTTAAATATTGGGAAAGCGTATACACTGCTTTTGTGTTTTACTATACCTATATGTTTAAAATTCAACCTCCTAAGACATTGGAATAAAACATATAGGGTTTTTTACATTTTGTAGGGGTATGATTTTTTCAACTTCTTAGAAAGTCTGCTAAACAACATTTACACCATTACTAGACACGAAAACTCTCCACTGAAACTGTAAATTTTCATATTGATCCAACAAACTGTCTTATTTATTTTAAGGCTTGTTGATGCCAACCAACTCTTGAGATAAATTACAATTTTAAAAAAGGAATCATCAATAAACAAAATAAGATTTAATTAACTTTAAGACAGTCCAATGTCTCGGCTGCTGTGTTTGGCAAATAATCAACTGACACTAACTGTTATTTGACACTTGGTAACAGGGCAAAGTTTATTCATCACTCAGGACATTTGATATATAACATGGACTTAACATTTAACAACCACTTAAAGGTATGACAGATATGCTCGTATGTTGACGATACCCTAATTTATGGAGCATTATGTTTCAGTCAAGTGTATCTTTTAATTACAGCAAAAGCTCAATGTGGCTAATGAAAATAATGTTCCTTTTAATGTTTGCTTTGATGTGGCACCTGATTAGAATATATTCACATCTTTATTGCAGACTCATGGTCCATTTGAGAGAAGGTACAATACAAGACAGGAAGACGCAGATTACTCAAATAACACTGTAAAAAGTACAAATAATTTTAAAACAAATGCATATACAGGCTTGTATGGCAGTGCTCCCTGAGAATATACAATATTAAAAAAAAAAAAATCTTATTATAAATAAAAATATTTCAAATGCCAGTTGTCGGTTGTTATTTCAGACTGAACTCCTTCAATTAAAAAGTAAGTTAAGCAAGATGTGAAATTGTTTAGAATACAAATACAAAATTCCAAATTGCAATATATATATAAACACACAATGAAAATATTTATTTAATTAATGAATATACAGCATAATTTTAGCATTTAGATTTTGTAAAATGTAATACTATTATTGTATATCTAGATTGACGCAGTGATGGAGAAGACATCTGGCTTCAGAGCCTGTATTTGACACAATCACAAAGGACATGGCTAATAACAACTGGTCTGTAGTGCTAATTCTGTATTTCATTTTGATGGATTGTATTGGTCATATTAACCCTGATCCATTTATTTTCCTTGTTGTTTGTTGATGTTCAGATTTACACAATGTTGAAAGACCAATACATCAGTGCAAATTGTTGACTACTTTGTTGGATTGGTATGGGTTAAATCAAGCCTGATCCACTTCTGATCCTTTTTAGCATGTCTAGATTTTGGTAGAAGCAGTCTTTCTTCAATCCGGAACAAAAAACTTCTTAACAACCCAAAATTTTACCAAAACAATTGTTCTGACATTTTGAGTATTTCGGGTAAGAGAAGATAGACTTCAGTTTTCTGTTAGGACGTAGTTGAACGTAGTTGAATTGTTCTACATGGCCTCTATTTCTAGCTAATGTCTCCACCATGGCCAAGATGTTGATGTATCAGGTGTTTCTTGATAATCTTCCAGCAGACAGACTCTTAATGACAGGGAAGCCCCGGGGGGACAACTGGACCCCAGATCCTTGCCCTAATTTAGACAAGAGGTTTTTCCTCGAGGCGACCCGTTAATCCTCGAGTCAGTGTCGTGTTTCTTCTAAGTGGAGTTATTATTTGGGAAAGACCGGACATAGGCATTCCAGCTCAACCCCGCCTTCACCCTGTTTCCCATTGTGTTTCCTGAACATGACACAGTTGTTGATTGTTTCTACTGAATAAGCTTCGAAATGGAAATCTGTGCTTTTCTGCAGGGTTCGAAGCCAAACGAACGCCAAGATGTCGGAGTAAGTAATTCTGCTGTTATTTTTCTGTTGGTTCAATTTTATACCAATAAAATTGACTTAAAGCAGTGCTGTTCCAATTGTAAGAATCATACGTTACATAGAACACAGCAATCTCCATGTCCAATTTATTGTTGTGTTTTCTACTCAGGAAAAAGATGACTTCGAGTCGCAAGCATCAATTGAAGGTAAAAGACTCCATCAAGTTTGTTTCACTGTGTTTTTATAAAGAGAAGCTGAATGATAGATCAAATAGTCACCTATGGTTCTCTGTGCTGTAATGTTTTATGATGTCTGGCTGCGTTTCATTGGCAGAGTTTGATGCTATCCATCGCCAAAGGTTTGTTAGAGGAGGAGGAGAGGGAGCAAGAAGAGGAGAGGACGAGGTACATGTCTGAGAACTGTCCTCCCGTGTCCATGCCCAGGAGCATGCAGGAGCTGCAGGTACGTTAACGACAAGTCTACGTCATCGATTTCATCTTCTAAAAGTAGGGAAGCCATTCAAAATGGCGTCACTGTTTGTGTTTAGGAGCTGTGCAGGGAGATCAACCACAAGATCGATGCGATCGATGAGGAGAGATACGACCTGGAGATGAAGGTCACCAAGACCGACAAGGAGGTAGATGATCCTACAAACCTCCTGTATTTTTAAATGTAGTACAGTCCGGACAGTTTCCAAACACAGTGAGTCAGCCATGTTGGTTTCTGGGATTCTGTCTGACTTTATATCAACTTCGTCTTCTAGATCGGCGATCTGAAGATCAAAGTTCAGGACCTAATGGGGAAATTCAAGAAGCCTGTCCTGAGGAAAGTGCGTATGTCGGCCGACGCCATGCTGAAGGCCCTGCTGGGCTCCAAACACACAGTCAACCTGGAACTGAGGGCCAACCTGAAGCAGGTCAAGAAGGAGGTGAAGGAGGAGGTGAGGAGCTGGACCCATCTATATATGGATCATGAATCTGTTATTTGTCAAACTCGGCTCATTTGTAGACATCTAAATCTACCATGGAAGTCAACCATGTCTTGTTGAATCAGATTTGCAAATGCTCCATAGCCTAGCTAATGTAAGAAAACAGCTGTTAATGCTGATGCTAAATCTGCAGCTAAGCCCATAGCTCCTGTTAAAGCTAGTACCAGGAAGGCCTTGTCAAGGTAAAGAAGAAAAGTAGGACTTCCCATTTGGTTATTGTGCACTTTAGTACTGAAAAGTTAAGTTTCATAAAACCACCAGATCCAGTTCTGATTATTTTTGGTCCTGTTGCTGTTTCAGGATAAGGATCTGCGTGACGTCGGTGACTGGCGTAAAAACATTGAGGATAAAGCCGGTATGGACGGAAGAAAGAAGATGTTTGAGGCGGAGGCTTAAAATCAGAGTCTTAACAAACCTGCTGCATTTATAGTCTGTTTCTCATGGACTGGTTTTGGACTGGTTTAGTGCAAGTTATAGCTTTGTGAACCAACTTCAACTGTAGAAACTTCAATCGAATAAACATGTGACACCTGCTGCAGGAGCTGTTTCCTTATGTTTCTTGGATGTTTTTGTTGTAGAAACTGTGTTGACACACAATAACTGAAAGAAAAGGTTTTGAAAGAAGTATTGATTAAATTGATCATTGTTGGCTTACAAACCAAAGTGTCCTCAGGTTCTGCTTTTGCCATTTTAATTAGTCTCATTCTAAGACAAAGTGTCCAAACATTAGGGGATGTAAATCAAAGCAGTCTAGGTTCTGTGTTTCTTATGTTGTGAGTTTTATTAACTGGAAAAATGGACTCAAATCATGGCATTTTGTGTGTCTTTGTGGATAATGTCTATGGTCATTTTTATGTCTGTTACAGTTATTTTCTACCTCTGTGTGGTCACTCTGTGTGTTTGTGGTAATTTTGTACCTGTATGTGGTCACTTTGTTCAACTTTGTGGTTGTTTTCTGTTTCTTTGTATCCGTTTTGTGTGTTTTTGTGGTCATTTTGTGTTTGTTTTATGTCATTTTGTGATCATTTTGCATTTGTATGTGGTCTATTTGTGCTTTTACATAACTGTAACAGTTATTAAATCAAGAATTACTCAGTCACTTCATGCAGATCCTCTGCTCTAAAGGGTCCTGGAGGTTTTGGGGAGGGGACTGGGCCAGTGTGTCTGTATGAAACAACAGTCTGTTACACAACAGGTGGATGCAGCTTTTTTTTCTCCTCTCAGTTCGTCTTGTTAAAAAGCAGTGACTCTAATGATCCAACAGTCAAACAGAGACAGAGTCCAGTTTCTTACTTGTTGCTGCTTTATGACGTGTTAATCCTCGAATGGTGTTGGACTGACCCGAACTGAAGACTCCACCCAAGATGTGTCGTCATCAACACGGAATCATTTCAATTTAAATCAATAATTTGCAATAGTCTCTCATTGGAGACTTTTATTATCAGAGTTTGTTATTTTTTTTAGACAACAATTTCTCCAGTTCAGGAACAAATCTGAGGTGAGTGAAGTCTTTTTAGAATGATTAGTTTTAATCTACAATGTGTTGAAATTATTTGTTAATCAATATATAAATATTTATATAAAACTACATTACATTGTGTTATTTGTTCAATAGGCTATATGCCCAGCTGGCTAAAATCCAGGAAGTAGTGGTACTTCCTGGTTGGTACTTTCTGAATTTCAGCCAGCCAGGTGTGTCTGATTATTGTTTTGAGGTCAGACACACCGGGATTAATCAGTTTGGCCAATCATGTACAACAGGAAATAAAGGAGCTGGCTGAAATTCAGGCAGTACCAACCAGGAAGTACCACTACTTCCTGGATTTTAGCCAGCTGGGCATATAGCCTATTTGCTTAGGAATATTGTATACAATTACTCTTCATATAATTGTTATATATTATTATTAATATTTAATAATTATATCTAATGTTACATGTAGGTTACTTGCCTCTTTTAACTCCACGGATGTTTAACTTTGACATGACCTTGTATAACTGTACATATCATCTGCTTTGTCTGTATATTTCAGGTGTTTATCTCAGATCCACTTGGCAGCATCACAACACGGTGAGTTCAGCTTCGTTCAGTCAGGCACAATCTGTGATTCAAATGAAAAAAAAAAGTCTAAAATCTAAAGGAATGGCAATAATGACACTTTTTGTGTATTAATTTGTCTTTTTTTTCCAGAGATCCGTTGATTCAGGTTTCCTCAGCAGCAGTGAGTGTTTTTCTTTAACCTCCGAAGTATTCCTGTCTACAGTACATGTCTACATATAGATATAGTATGTGTGTGTGTGTATTAACTGTTGATTACAAAATGCCTCTGCTTCAATTACTTTCTTGTATTTTGCTCGTCTGAGGCACCAAATAATACAGATAAGAATCTTAAAGGGCGGGTTATTTATAATGAGGCGAGCCGAGGAAGGGGGCAGATGACACTGTACTGTATTTCATGACCTTGCCAGCTCATTGGTTTGACTGGTAATCCACTTCCATAAAGAGAAAGTGGAGGATTTAGAGGGCTATCAGAGATTGCAATATATACCTTCTTAACACTTCGTCTGCCTGTGACTCAGTCTGTGTCTCTGTGACTCTAACAAGCTGACAACTCTGCTCGCTTCAAGTAAGAACCACTTTCTCCAACACTTTGGTTTTACTTTGTTTAGCAGGTGTGTGTTACATTGTGTATGGTTGTTTGCATGCACATTCCTCCGCACGACAGTAGCTGTAAATACTTTTGTTGTTAGGAATTTATATTTGTGTGTCTTCAAATAGCATGTTGTAGAAAGAGGTTTATGTTAAAGTTGAAATGTGAATGTGAATGAGGCTACGTGGAGTGTGACTGGTTGGTTTTGGCATCCAATCAAGTGATAAATCAATTCATTTGTTCAGTATGTAGTCATGGTAAAATGCCAAATATCCATGATATGTTGTGGTTGTTGTGTAGAAGTGTGTTATTATGAGTTTTGGTGGAAATTTAACATCAGTTATCAAAAGTTCTTGGTTTCTCTTTGATCTCAGCTCTTTACTTCTCGTGGTCGTGGTCGGTTTTTCTGGTTTTCGTTGGTTTTCCAAGGAGTCGCCTTCATCCTCGGTTTTTAAAAACCCTCCGCCATGTGCTCGTGATTTACAGTCTGGTGATGTGATGTACTGAAAGGAAACACCACTACAACACATGGACGTGAAAACCGACCCGTCAGTGTTTATCCTCCTGTCAGCGCCGAGGCGTTCAGAGGGAAAACCTGGACTAATCTGGGGCGGCGGCTGCTGCTGCTGCTGCTGCCGACCTCGGCCTCTGTCTTCACTTTACACTTCACTTTAATCCTCACTCGCCCAGATTTAGCCTGTTATCCTCGCAAGTGTTTGAGTGTTTAGGCAACAACTGAAGTTTCAGTTTGTCAACAACATTTCCAACTGTGTTTTTGTTTCCATAGTTTCATGGAAGAGACGGACCCTTTTTTTATTGGATTCGTCTCTTTTTCCTTTATTTAAGATGTAGGTTTAAATAAAATGGAAATCAAAGGAATTAGTGATCAAGTTTTAGTTTTGGGATGAAAATCTGAGTCTGATTATTAATCTTTTTAATGTTTAAGCGACTGTAAAGTTTCCTTAACTCTCTGAAACTCAACCTATTGTGCTGTCCTGCGTGAAGCAGATGAAGTGTTGTGTACTGAGGTCAGACCAGTGTCGAGTTATTTTGGCGATATGCTCTAATGTCTTGGCTGTCCGAGGGATGTTCTTTGGTGTTGGGTTACTGCAAAACCCTTCCACCACCCTCCTCCTCCTCCTCCTTTTCCTCCATCAAAGACAATCCCACTCATAACATCGACCCCCCAACACACACTCACTTGTTTAAGATAAAGAATCTGAGCCCACATTTAACCTGCCAGATATTATTCCATCTCCAGGGCAAATGTTGTGATGTTATGCGCTCAGAGTTTCAACAACTGTCCCAAAATACATTGTCAGCCCTGGAGATACCCCCCTCCCATGCCCCCCCCCTCCACTCCCTGGCTGTTTTTGGTTTAAAGATGACAGGCATTTGTTCCCGGGCCAGCTATGTGTTTCAGGATGCCTGCAGTGGTGGTCAGACGTCTTTTCTTTTAAGATGAGCCCGCTGTCATGTTTTTTTTTTCTCTTTTTTTTTTTGCTTCCATGATGAAGACGTTAGGAACAGCTGTGGCTCCAGGAATAGAGTCTTAATCCACTGCTCCATCACAGCTCCTAAACATTACAAGCAGCTCAGGCAGCAGCTATCTGGCCTCCGAGTACCTCTGGAAGTGGCCTCAGAGTCCTCAAGGTTGGTACTCAAAGAGTCAGGTTACCCTCTCTATGTGATACTTGTCCATGGAGATGGTTTTTGGTTTTATTTGACTCAGGTCAGAGACCTGTTGCTGAGCTTTTAACGCAGAGTGTTGCTGTGGCTGATGGGAATATCATTAGTTCACAGGAATCTGGCCAAAGTAAATGTTTTAATTAATGGTGGCATTAGATGAAAGTTAATGTTTAGGCCATGAATGCATCTTCATGGTGGTAGAGTCATGTCTCAGTCTGAACTAGATGGATTTCAGATCGGACAAAGTCGGACAGTATCAACAGAATCACATACTATAACATACGAAAAATGGTTTTCAGTTTTAGGCTGCTGGAAGGAAAAGTGACTTGATAGCCTCCTGAGACAGAAATGGTTGTAGTGGTTTGTTGTGCTGATTGAACACCTTTATCCACTGGGCACAGTCCAGTTCTGTCTATGAGTCAGTGTTGGTTTTATTAGCTGTGAACACAATCTTTATCATAACACTTCTTTCTCCTCTGTATCAGTACTGCAGTTTCACATTTTGACAAATTATCGTTAGGCCTAATGTCAAATCTTCATTGAACGTTGGAACCAACCAACCTAAATTAAACAGGTTGTTGACAATTTTCCTGTTATTGTGTGAGAGAGAGAGAGATTTGGAAACAGGTTCAAACTGCATACCCAACCTCATACAATGCTGACAGCTGGTATGAGACGGGACCAAAGCTGGATTAACAAGTGGGCATAGCAGGGAACTCACTTGAATTCATTGCAACCTCAGTATCACAGGCTACTGAATGAAGAAATGAAACACAGTCAAACACTTTCTGATTGGTGAGGAAGTAATCTGTAAACATTTTGGAGAATGGCTAGCATAAACAATAATCATTATTTAAGTAAAAGATTGATAGATTATCGGCTGGAAACTTGTAATACTTATACATATAAAAAATAGTCAGACGTTCTTGCTAATGTGGCACATTAGCTTGTTGGGAGGACTACGAGGCTAAATTTAGCATGTTAACATACATAGACTTACCGGGTTATCGTTCTCATATTAACTTGCCTATACAGTATGTGTCTGTTTGTCTACCTTGATTTAGCATTTGAGTAGCTTAAGTTTACCAAGTGCTGTTACATTCTGGCATTTAACATATTAGAATAATAGTGTTTGTATGTTAAGTTAGCATTATGTCCAGGACACATCATTGCTTTGAGCTACTTATCTGAATTGCTACTGCCACCTCTGTTGTTCCACATTGACTTTGCTTTGGATAATGGCCGTCAGTCACTGACAGGACCTTCACCCATCCATATAGTTTCTTGTGTTTATCCAGGGTAAGGGTGTTCTAGTAGTAACTCAAAAGCTTTGCCCTGCAAAAAGGGCTTGCGGTATTTCAAGGATCAATCCACTGTTTCCTGTCTTGAGAGCCATTGCTGTTTCATAAGGCCAACAACACCACATCATCTGCAAAGAATAGATACACAGCTTTGAGGTTTCTGTACTAAACCCTCTCTTCAGGCATGGGTATCACAGACAAGATCAGAGAGAAGACAACCTTGGCAGTGTCCAACACCAACTGTAGACACATTGACTTTGTGCCAAGAATATGAACGCAGCTCTCATTAACAGCCGTGGCCTTGGAACCTTGTGCAGTAATCACCACAGGGTCTCCTGAGGGACATGGTTGTAATCCGTCTCCAAGTCCACATCACACATACACAATGGAAGGTCAAATTCCCATGTCCTCTCTAGTGCTCTGGCATGGGTGAGGACCTGGTATATTGTTCCACGTCCAATTCAGAGTCCATTTTATTCCACCTGAATCTCAGGACATTCAGAACATCCCTCCCAACAACATGGAGGATGATCAATGGGATATCATAATCATTGAAGAACCTTCTAGTACCTCTTTTTGAGACTCAGTACTATCCACAACCTTAATGTGACATTGACCATTATCCAAACCAGGCCAACAATGTCTGAGTCTTCCAAAGAAACTGGGTTCGGAAACCCAACCTCCACTGGGGAAAGCCAGGCCTGCCACCCTTAATATCTACACCCTTAGACTAGGTCCTGGTAGAGGTTCTTCCTCTTGAAGCCTCATCATCTTCCCATGGGTTGTCAGTTCAATCAGGAAGATCAGGGATATTTTGAACAACCATGGCAGGATTCCCTTCGTACCTTCTCCCCCTCCCTGATGATCTGGATGGATGGCCAGTGCTCTGAGGACCTTGTGGGGTCTCTCCATCTGTCTTCCATTCAGTGTGTTCACCATTGTTTATCTTTCTCCACATAACTTGTGTGACTGATGTTGTTCTGGCCTGCCCTGAGTGGGTTTCGAACCCAGGTCTCCCCCACCGTGGGCAACCATGCTAATTGTTTCGCCAAGAGGTCAATGACCCCTTGGCAAGTGGATTAGCACGTCTTTTATGGGTGAGTGAGTTTAACTTCAGTACCGCTAACCGCCACACGCCCTCACTTCTCCTTACCTTGTGACTGTGACTATACCTGCTTACCCGCGGACCTCCGTTACATTTGCATAGGTGGTCCTTCTTAAATGGCAACCTGTGCATGTTTCTTGGTGTAGGTAGAGTGATGTACACTGGTTGGGGCAAGAGAGGGAGATGAAAGGGCTTCAGCTTCTACAGTTGAGGCCATGCGATCTTGGGCAGGTCCCACTTTGTTTCGGCACCATGTGAACTGAGTTCCACACCTCTGGACCTTCAGATGTTGGACCTCAGCTTGGATCAGATCTCTCATCTGCCTTGGCCGTGCTTTTACCCACTGATGGATGCTGGTGGTTCAAATCCCCTGTTTTCCTATGTAGAGCTTCCCAATGACAGCTTCAGTATGTATCACTGATCAATCAGCTAACCTCTCTTGTCCTGATCTTGTTGGAGGTTTCTGGGCATGGGTCTTCTTATCACTGGAGTCTCTGAACATCATCATCTAGGCCTATTTAGCATGGAAATATGCTACAATTTGGCATGTTAGAATTAGCCTCCAAAGCCATCTAACACTTACAGAAAGGTATTCAGACCTTGCTTTTAGTTTTGAGGGTCATGCTGTGTCAAAACTTGGACAAGTGTAAATTTTGACCTCTTGGTGGCACTCAAAGACAAGTAAGATGGAGGCGAGAGTGTCTGGACCAAATTTCAAGCCAACCATCCCATAATTGACATGTAAGAGTCTAAACCACAGTGTTGGATCTCGGTCCCCTGAGCCAAGCTGTGTGGCTAAAAATAGGACTTCGGTCCCTTAAGGCATTAACACGTCCTGGGTTACAAAGTTCAGTTCCATGAAATTTCCTGGAATTAACATGATGCCTTAAGATAGTATCAACACGATCCAAATGTGAAATGTGAGAGAGGTGGAGTTTCTACGGTAACAGAGGAACAAACGGAGGAGACGTGACCCCAAACGAAGTGAAGGAGTTTGTTATGAGGACAGGATGGTGGACTGGGACACTGGGATGAGAGATTATGGTCAAGAGTTGTTGAACATTTAAATTGTACAGGCGTCAGACACTTTACTAACTTGGACTTTGTAGATATTTTTACTCCCACTGTCCTAACATTAAATTGTTGAAATACGTGAAATATCTGATAGAGAGTGAATGGATTCTGTTTTATCTCATTATAAATAGTTTTTGTAAGAGATACAGTGTCTCCGCTGTTCTTAGATCTTTTCCACTAGAGTGGAAAAAATGTAAAGTTTGTCATATTGCCAGAGGAGGAGGAGGAAGAGGAGAAAAAGGGAGGCGGCCATGTTGTTTACATAAGAGGATGGGCAGTGTATTTATTTTCGTCTGTTATAATATTCATGGTGGCTGGTCAGGGTGTGGTTATAACAATATGATGTCATAACACAAACATTGACCTGCTGATCCCAGAGCGGCAGCAAGTTAAAGTGACCACGGGCAGCAGATGTCAGTACACAACCATGTTCCCACTTCCTTCATGGATAGGAAGTAAAAAGCCAAAACAGCATAGTTCTTTGTCTCATGCTTTAATCCATAAGGGAGTGTGTCATTTAAGTGTATCTGTTGTGTCTGTTGTGTGAGGTGATTGACAAATCCGTCAGAAACCTTCATGTATTATCATATATCAAAAGGTAAAAACATCATTTTAATACTGTCTTTTTTGTTTTTCCACCAGATAACATCAGGATCCTGCAGCCAACATGGCCACTGAGTAAGTACATATCATTGAATATAATATAATTTATCAGTAGTAGTATTTTCACTGCATCACTTATCTGTACTAGATAACATTGCACATGCCTAATTGTTAGTTTTGAGGCAGATCCTCATCATGTTTTAAAATTTCATATCATGTAACTTTCTGCACACTGACACCTGTTGTGTTGACACCACATGTTTTTGACACAAATCTAATTTCTACTAAATAATCCAATAGATTTTCACAGCAGCAAAAAAACCAAAATGACAAAAACACATTTCGTAACTTTTTATAAAACAGAATTATGAACCCCATCATTTGAGATGAATGATAATATCTACTTAAAGTTCCCTTGGTCTGATGAATGATATCATGTCTCCGTCTGCAGGAAAAGACTGTCTGCGAGGCGTAAGCATACTCTGAAGGTAAGAGAAGGACAAATACCAGAGAGAAGCGGATTCTTGTCTTTAAAGATGTATTTTGATAATGACGATGATGATGATCCACAGAGTTGTATGCTGGTGGTGGCGACTAACTTGTTGGAGGCTGAAGCAACTGTGAAGGCCGACGAGAGGCAGAAGTTCCTGGCAGATAAATGTCCTCCCATGGACCTGCCGTGCTCCAAGGACGAGCTGCTGGTGAGACTGTTTGTGCTGTGACAAACTACCGTCAGGGTCATTAGGTCAAAGTCAAGGTCATGTTTATATAGCACATTTAAAAACAACCTATGTTGGGGTTAGCTCAGTGGGTTGAGCAGGCACCCCATATGCAGAGTCGAATCCCGAAAATATACAAACAACCTATGTTGACCAAAGTGCTTTACGTAACTTAAACGTAGTACATCGGAAATATCATGGTAAATCCACCCTTATCAGCCAGTATATTGTAATGCTAATGTCCTGATTTAAGATCAGATCAATATGGTTTCAATAATCCAGCAAACTCAATATAATCTGACTGTCTTTCTTTCCTCTGCAGGAGCTTTGCCAGAAGCTTCATGAGGAGGTCCACATCAGTGAAGAGGAGAGATACTGTTTAGAGTTCAAGCTAAACATGGTTCTCAACGAGGTGAGACACTGTAAAAAGTTAGTTTTACTGTTAGTTTTACTGTTTTGAGAATTTTTTTTATAGATTAGTGTCGAAAACTGCAGTTCATTGGATGAGACAAAATGTGCTGTTCTTGTTGAATAGAGTATGAGTATCAGTGTAATACCAGCTTCTACAGAGAGAGAGTTGAATGATGGGTTGTCTTTCACAGCTACTTAGCTCAACATGTGTTTCTATTGGCTGGTTTTGTTGCCACAGATGATGTCAGAGTGACACTCCTGTAGTCAAGGCCATCCTGTATTTAAACCAGTACAACCTGTCTAAAGGCTGAACGTAGTTGGACATCAGACTGAAATATCCAATACTTCTACTAGAGTTGTATTGTACATATTGGTGTAAAGATGCAGTAATACATTTTTTTATGGTATTTTTCATTTATTTGGATATTTCCAGTTTCATAGTTAGAAGTCCTTGTTCAGAAACGTTGGTTGGTGTTGATTTTACATGCTAAGTAAAATGTGTCCAAGCAAATTTCCATCGGTAGAATTTCATGATATATTTAACATGCAAGAATACATAATATTTCATTGAAAACTGGTGTAATTATTGAACAACCCCATCACTAAACGTATGTATCGTATCATGGGTTGGCTGTACAGTGTGGGAGTAAAGGCTGAATTTCATTTATACAAACTGTCACAACATTACTATTTATCGTACTGACGGCAATTTGCTTGGGCACACTTTAAGAAGACAAATTCACCCTCGTCCCACAGAATATTCCAAAAGTGTCATTAGACCTTTACTAAGAGTCAATAATTGTCTCTTTTGTCTCGGATCCTCCTCAAGGTCAGGGATCTCAACATAAAGATTGTGGATCTGAGGGGAAAGTTCAAGAGACCTCGGCTGAAGAAAGTGCGTATGTCTGCTGATGCCATGCTGAAGGCCCTGCTGGGCTCCAAGCACACGGTCAACATGGACCTGAGGGCCAACCTGAAGCAAGTCAAGAAGGAGGTCAAGGAGGAGGTGAGCTGCTGGCCGCTTCATCCAGTCTTCAGTGCCCTACCTGGGTCTTGTTCAGCTATGATGAGTTAAAGGGATAGTTCACCCAAAATTGAAATTTCACTCATTATCTACTCACCCTCATGCCGACTAAGGGCTTGGAGAAGTTTCAGAGTTATCCGTGGCTTCTCTGAGTTACAGGGGGTCTCGGCGTAGCAGTGCATGTCCATATAACGGTTGCAAATGGATACCAACTGTCTTTGTAACAAAAAGACACACCAAAAACATCCAAATACCTCCATGCTGCTCGTATCTAATGTCCGTCTTGTATTGAAGCCCTGAAATGCGAAATTGTCCTGAAAAAAATTAAATAAGTCTATATTTCAAGCTTGTTTTGTAGCGGAAGCTTCTCGAAGCTCCTCTTCCCGGTTCTTCAAATTTGGACATGGAGGTATTTCGATGTTTTTTGGCGTGTCTTTTTGTTACGAAGACAGTTGGTATCCATTTGCAACCGTTATATGGACATGCACTGCTACGCCGAGACCCCCTGTAACTCAGAGAAGCCACGGATAACTCTGAAACTTCTCCCAGCCCTTAGTCGACATGAGGGTGAGTAGATAATGAGTGAAATCTCAATTTTGGGTGAACTATCCCTTTAACATAGTTCTGCTCCAGTTATGATATTAAGGATCATCTGCTGCTTTTTCTAAAAATAAATATCATCTGTGTTCACAGGACAAGCAGCTGCGTGATGTCGGAGACTGGCGTAAGAACATTGAAGACAAGTCTGATAGGAAGAAGATGTTCGACAGTTAAACATCGTCCGTCGCTGACTGTTGGGGCTCCAGAGTGATTTTCAGGACAGAGTTCAGGTCTAACGTCTTTGTAACTGAAGAGTTTTATTCCAAACTGCTGCACATCCACCTGCTTTGATTGAACAAGATGGAGGCAGAACAGGATGAGGAGGTTTTACTGGTTAACAGAGTGTGTTTGTAAGTGAAAAATGGCCTTTATCTCCTCAATGGGTTCACGTGTTTGTTCAAAAGTCTTGGTGCTACAAAGCTGTTCTTCACTGAGGTTATCATCATCAAGTTTTATTCAAAGCATGAGTCCAGTTGCATGGATTTCTACTGATGTGAGAGGAGATGGATCAAGCAGGGTCGGGTTGTTTTTTGTTTTTGTTTAGTTTTCGGATGTTTCACTTTGGAAAAAAACTCTTGAGTTGAAGTTGCCTTCTTCTGCTTTTGCCTGTATTGACACTGTACTGTGATGTATTTGTACTGTATGTGCCAATGTCAGTTTGCTAGTTAATCAAACCTGCTAATGTTCTGTAAAGGCTGAGTTATACCTCTGCATCCAAATGTCACATTTTTTAGCTTCTGCATTGAAAAAAAAACCCCTGAGCAAAAGTTTGTAGAAAAACATTTTTATGGAGGTTTAATTGAAGTTTTTTTTTTTTTTTTCAATTTTATTGTGTCCAAATGTCAAAGATATTTTTCATCCCAAACAATCCCCACTGACAGATCCTCACTAATTAGTCGCAAGATTGTTGCACAAAGCTCCAAAGGGACAGAGCTAAATCCCTGCATTAGCATGACAAGCTAACAGATCGATAAAAAGCATAATGACAAACCTCAGACAATACAAAAGACGTTGCAGAAGTATAACTCAGTTCACAGTCTGTACTGAACAACATCATGTCATCTTTTCTAAACTGTTCAAACTGAAATGTGATTGACTTTTTCTCGTCTTGTTGCTGTCACATTAAATACGAAAGCTTCATGTTCATCTTGTTCGAAGTCTCGTTGAATTTGTAAATGTTTTCCCTGTTTCTGGTTCACAACTTTATGAAGTTTCTTTGTATTGTATCACTTAAAAAACGCTGGTATTTTGACAAAGTTGTGACATTTAGAGTCTAGACAAATGTAGGGGATGTTAGTGATATGCTAAACATGAGGAAATACCAACAACAGCTGCTGTAAAAGCTTTCAGTCTTTCCAGGTTTGTTTGAAATGACTGATAAAGGAAATTGAAAATATCAACTTTTCTCAAACCCTTTACGACTTTAGAACTAATGCTACAACCTTTATCTGTTGAATTAGCTTGATATTAAACCTAAGCTAATACTACATTTATTAATGGAAAATTTGAAAAATCTATTTAAACTAAATTCTAAGGCACCAGATTCTGAACCAATACTGATTATCGATCTGTCATCTGTAACAACAGATGAAGACAAAGTGATTTTGGTGCAAATCCTAAAATAAAGGAACTCATCACTTTAACCTTTGCAATCAGGTATTTATTGAATTGAAGTCTCTTGAAATCTTATCCTTGTTTCCAGTTTTAGAAGATGAGGTGAGTTAATTACACAAATAAAATCAGTTTTTATTTTTGGTCACGTTTTCTACAATAATCAAAGGACTTTATGTCTTCTTTCTTTCAGATCGATGCACTCAACGAAGTCGCAGACCGGATGTTATTTGGTTCGCTGCAGAGGTGAGTTCGCTCCGTCTCCTGTAGCTGTCAGATAAACTCAGGCCGTAACTTTTCAGCCATTCTTGTGGTTTGACAGGCAATAAAATCAAAAAGCAATAAGAATAACTCTTCTGAAGGGTTATTTATGTCCAAGCTGTGGGGGTGGATTCAGTTCCAGCTGCTCTTTTGCTCTGAGAGGGAAATCCCCATAAAGAAAGGTGTGACTTTTTTTTTTTTTTTGACTTGTCACAAAATATATCAAAACCCTGATTACATGGCAGTTATTGTTATATACAAATAATGTATTTAAGCTCATTATATGCCAATTACTGTATCTTGTGTCTTCTTCTGTAATGGTTTCATGGCACTACCGGGAGAATTAGCTTACCTGTTTATACAGTTAGTGACTGGAAATTTCAGTTTTTTCTACAGAATATAAGAAAATTTTGTTTGAATTCATGCAAAGTTAGATTAAATAAAAATTTGCACAACCACAAAAACCTTATTCTCACATGCTGTAGGCCTACTTATGATATAGTAGATAACTTTTGGTTTTTCCTTTCCCTCACTCTGGAGTATGGCGAGCTTCTATGTGAATTATGGTTGTTTGACAAGCAAAGATTTAAAATATATGTATTACATTGCTATCTGCAGTATTTCTGCTGAGCAAACAGCCATATATCAGAGCCAGTGATGGCTGAAGATATGAAACAACTGTCAGACTGTCAGACATTCGGTCTATGGGCTCAGGTTTCCTCTGGCTCGTCCCGGTCTCAGCCGTACAGTGTTACAGCGCTGAAATCCCACGGAAATCCTGATCACGACAGCCTCTTATCTACACTGACAGCCGAGTATGAGATGGTTTTCATGACAAAAACCGGATGTGATTTATGGAGGTAGTAGGCTACCTGGTTGAGTATTCTCGATCAGATGATAACAGTAATCTGTGTGTTTTACTGTACTGGTTTCATTTTATTCTGCACCAGTTCTTTTTAGCACTTAGCACCAGTGCTTGACAGTCTCAACAATGTCTTGTGTATGTGGCCGCTCATTCCTCAGAGTTACCGCAAGTTATATTCGACCTCTGCTGACGGCTGTATCATATCCTCAGATGACAGCTGTCTCCTCACTTAGGCTCACACCAGACAGAATTAGAAATGATAGAACAGAGCAGGAGATCCATCTGGAGAGAGGAACGCTACAACGGTTTACCTTACGTATGTCCAGAGCACTGACCCATATACAGTATTTAAGTCTGGTATTTAACCTTTGGTAGAATCCATGTCTGATCTGTTTAATGATAAAGGCTTCAAATGATCTCTTCCAGGAGGTGAACTATCTCTGTCCTGCTCTCAATGAAAAATGTCCTCATGATTTACAGGTAAGAGGCTCCTGAGAAAAAATAAAAAAAGATTTTAAAAAACTCATTAAAGCTCCATACGGTATAAAGGTAGATGTTTGTGTTAAGGCGCCATACAGTATAAAGGTAGATGTTTGTATTAAAGCTCCATACAGTATAAAGGTAGATGTTTGTATTAAAGCTCTATACAGTATAAAGGTAGATGTTTGTATTAAAGCTCCATACAGTATAAAGGTAGATGTTTGTATTAAAGCTCTATACAGTATAAAGGTAGATGTCCATGTGTAGTGTGATTATAAAGCAGCTCTAGGTTCTATATTAATACTGTGAAAGTACCAAAGCCTCAGTCCACAGAGAAATGCACACAGCCTGTATTCCGAAACTGAGCCTTAAAACCAGCCGTCAGGACTTCCTGTCACTTTGTGATGTCACAACAGAGCAGTCACCCAAAGCCCCGCCCTCTCACCACCTGGACCCACCATCCAACAACTTGCAGGATTTGGTTTCTCTGAGTGTTTTATTCTGAAATCTGCTTTATTTTGTATTGGAGCGCTCGGAAAACAATCAGCCAATCAGGCTCATGGCCTCCTCTCTTCTGATTGGCTGACACCAACCTGTTGTTACTAGAGCTGTTGGACTAACTGTGTTTGTTATTTATCAGTAAGATGCCAAGCTCAGGTAGCTGCAGAATGATAGTTGTGTCTACTTTTTCTAACTTTCTCTAGACTTGTGAGCTTCATTCAGCAGTATTTCCATTATTTAGCAGTGTTAGATCTGTGGTGTTAAAGACAGTCACAACCATCCTCCCTACAGGTTTGTGCTACAATCAAACAGCGTAGCAGCTAATTTCACTGATTAGTCCGTCCTCTCTGAACGAAGGCTGTTAATCAGTGAAATCAGCTGCTCTCAATGTCACATCCTTTAGCACCTCTAAATTAAACAAGCACTTTGCAACAAGCTCTGGCGTTAAAGCGTTACATGACGGTCATTGGGTGACACTTTTAATCACAGTTAGATATCAGTGAGGCATTTTGGACGCTGTCAAACGGGTTTGAACACAAAGACTTTGTCATGTTTGTTGCCATGTCATGTAGAAACATAATCTTCATATTCAGCATTCATTCTGTGAAGGTTC
The DNA here is from genome assembly GCF_045865225.1 of Trachurus japonicus. Classification (NCBI taxonomy): domain Eukaryota; kingdom Metazoa; phylum Chordata; class Actinopteri; order Carangiformes; family Carangidae; genus Trachurus; species Trachurus japonicus. Next base: position 21,307,535 of record NC_140912.1, read on the forward strand.
TCAGTAAGGTCATATTTCTCTGAAAAAGTTGGCTCTAGGTCAACGTGACTATGTTGAACAGGTCCAGTTGACCTAGTTTCAATTTTTTCCACATTCAATAAAGGAGCTGTATTTTTATTTCATTTAATATCTATTCTTCCCCTTCCAGTCATGTGACCAGGTGACAGCACTGACCAGATGAAGAAAAAGGAGTTTAAATGGCAGGTGAGTCTCATGACATCAGACACATCCAGAGAAACTCTGTGGTGTCATTTAGTCTGATGTCAGCTTCTATCTGTGCGTTTTATTGTCCTAAAATGATTTGGTTCTTAGAAATAAGCCAAACAGCAGCAGCAGCAGCAGCAATGGTCAGACGTTTGTATGGATTTGATTGCAGTTCTTCATTTTGCCACTAGATGCTGCTCCAACTTCCAAAATATATGACAGTCTGAACGTATGGACAAAGTTTCCACTTTACCCTGCTAAGAAAAGTCAACGCATATTTTCCACAACACATTTGGCTCATAACAGGTAACACAGTCTTTTTTAAGTAGGCTAAGTCAGTTCATGCATGGGCCAATAGCGTCAGCTGCGGTGGAGGCTATTGGCCCCCAAACTGGAGACTGACTCAACATATTCAAATCCTACTACTACGCAGAGCAGAGTTTTTAGATGCTTGTAAATGTCACTCTCAGCAGAACATAAAAGTATTTTCAGGGATCATGCAGTAATAATGTATGAAAGTTATTGCGTGGTAAAAACCTGTCATCTGATCTGATATTTCTCTAATAATAGATCTGACTTAAACCTGATAATGTGCCTTGCAGACAAATGTAAATGCACTTTTCAGTTGATTTTATGCATTTCTAAACTCTAAAAACTCACACAAACTCACAGCAAGGAGGCTCTATCATGGCCAACAACTGTTTTGCTTCACACATCTGAAAGCTTTTCATTGTCTGTCTGTGATACTCAGCACTGATGTAATTTACCTCCACAGTGAGTACCTACTGTACTGTAGGTGTTGCTGTGATAGAGCCGATCCATCAGCTAGTCATTTCTGGCATTCATCATGAGGAGAGATTAGCATTAAGAGTTCTTGATTTGATTCAGTTGACAATCTCCCAACTCAAACCTTGATGGAGCATCTTTATTTCACTGTGTCTTGATGCACAACAGATATTTATATAGTAGCAGGCTTCAACTTGTTTCCAAACTATCTGCACATCCACCGGAAAGGAAATCTGCCCTACAAAGGCAAAGTGCAGTATGCCAAACTGAGAAAAACAGCTTTTTGTGTTTTTCATTATCAGGTTTAAGCTTCAAATTATGAATAACCAAGTCTATAATTGATTAGATAAAGGTGGACTGAATTAAATGTAGTTTGTAGTTTGTCTTTCTGACCAATTCTCACCGTTTTATGGCATATTTTGTGACCAATTTTGACAGTTTTATGGCAGATACTGCACTTTTGCCTTGGTTTTGGTGCAGATACTGCACTTTGCCTTGGTTTCACAGTGCTTTTTTGGACGGACAGCAAAATAAAAAGCCCAATAACTCTGGAAATTTTAGCAGTACCAATATCAAATTCTACCAGATTGAAGAGAATAGGCCACACTTTTGATTGGTCAAAAAAGAAAAATTTGAAAAAATTGCAGATACTGCACTTTGCCTTTGTAGGGCAGAAATGAAGACAGATGTTAGAGCAGTGCAGTGGTTACCCTTGTTTATGCTCATTGGCCGAGGGAATACAGTGAGATTTATTCATTTGTGTTTTGCTGTTGCTCTTGTTTGATTTATGTCAAGTTCTGCCTGGTTGTAACACAGCAGCTGCACAGAACTTTCTCGTATTGGGAAACACGACAAGTAATAAATCTACTTCTTCAACTACTCCCAGCATCAAGAGTATGAATCAAACTCCATGTAAATATACACATATTAATGCTTTCACATGGTGAGGAAAGGCTACACGCTTCTCTCGCATTTCTCAACTCTGACCTGCCGTACAGGGCATTCCTGAAGCTCGAGTTGTTCCGGGTATAAAACACCTGGCCGTCTCCCTGACAGAACCATGAACCCGAGCCCCAGCATCGCCCTCTGCCGCTACATTCCCAGCATGATTCAGACTCCATCATTTCTGCTGTCTGCACCTCACTCAGATCCGTCAACACCCCCCCCCCCCCTGCCTTCACTCCTATAGTATGAGCTGCTAAATGCTTATAGCTCTGATGACACTTTTCACCAGTCAGTGATTAGTGAAGAAGCCTTAACAAGGAGATCTATTGCTTACGAGGATGCAAACAGGATTTACCTCCTGATTAGTTTGGCTTGATTACTGTTTTTTTGTTGTTGTTTTTTTCATATTGATGTCTCTGCACTTTAATATGTTAAAGGACATAAAACTGACAGTTTCGGGTTTGTGAAAACAGCGTTCTCACTGTATATTTGCGCTGGTGCTTTATTCAATGAGTGACCACCGTCGTTATGTATCTGCTGGTGTGTTAGATGATATACTGTATGCTTGTTCAAACAGAAACCTGCTGGATGAAGACCGTCCGGTCACATCTGTTCTGCTGAATCTTCTGCCCATAAATTTGTCAAAACATTCGTTGTTACAGCTCCATTTTTGGAAACTTTTTGTTGCTCCCGGCCACATCTCATAGTCGTCAGCATAGACTGTAAAAAGAATGGACGTAGCGTCCGTGACGTCACCCATTGGTTTTGGGGAGTCATTTTTGTGACTCAAATATGGCGGCCTGAACAGCGCCATGTTGGATTGGCCGGCCGAGAACCTGCCCACTGGCCTCGAAGCAGCCTGTCTCCGGACCTGTCACTCAACGTTTCAGCGCCCTAATTGGCCAGAGTTTTAACCTAATAACAGTAAAACGGTAGAGTTTAAAAAAAATTCACCCCCCTCAGAGTGTGTGCGGGGGTAGAAACTATCGATTGAGACCAAAAAACGTTCTGACACCAGGCTTTGATCATGTTTATTGAGGATGTAAAGTCGACGATTTTAACATGGGGGTCTATGGAGAATGCTCCCTTCTGACACCAGCCCCCAGAAGAAGCCGAGGGGATTGCAGTTTTTTGAACGCGGATGAGCTTCACTTCTCAAACCGACAACTGCCCCCTTGGTCGTCAGCAGTAGTTAATCATATATCCTATTTATAGAGTTTTTAAAATGTGTTTTTCAAAGTGTAGCTATTACTGAAAAGACATTGTGTTAATATTTTAATAGAATATCTAGAGTTACGCTCACTAACAAAGCAGTCTGCTGCTGTACAGTTAATCTGCACAGGTGTATGTGAGTATTATTACTGATATGGACCTATACCACAGCCAAGTGATCCTAAACATGTCTAAATTATTATCAGGATCTGCACCATATTGAAGTCATAGACTTGAACATAATTTATAATAAATTATAATTTTCTACATCAATATCTACATATATTTTTCGCCACCACCAACAACAACAACAACAAAAACCTTACAACAAATCTTACAAATAATACAAATGTTCAGGAAAAAGATTAAAAGTCCATGATGAACCCTGTCTGCCCCAAATACATGACTCTCTGGATGAAGTACATCTACAAAGATGTCGATTGGAGTTCATGATCTCATTGTCGCTACAAAATCTTTGCTGAACCCGGTTGTTGTTATGTAAACGAACCAGACAAACGGCTGAATCGCCGCCGCCGCCGTTTGATACAGTTAATGAGGTCATAAAACCGGCGGACCATTTGTAGTTCAAAGTCCTTTTTTTCCAAACTGAGTGAAGAATGTCTACTGTACTGTAGCCTATGTGACCAACAGCTCGTGCACGGTGCCACTTTAAATGACCATTAACGTCAACGTTCAACAACTGAAAAACTTTCAGTAACAATTATTTTCTTTCACTTCGGTTTGTGTAAAGCGCTCAAATGTTAGGTAAAGGTATTTTTAATTTTCAGCATTGGTATCCCAGAGGATGGTAGCTTACACACTAAAAAGAGAAATCTAAATAAATATCTAAGTTGAGAGGCCTACATCTTATTGTTATTATTGACTGTCAAGACTTTTATTAAGCAGTTATTGTGTTTGGACATTTCACTTAGCTTATGTCAAAATTTCCTGGTCTGTTTACAGATAATTCAGCACATTTTGAATAACATCTTAACAGATTTGCTTTTTATTTTTGTTCAATCAAACAGGATGAAGAACATGGAGTGTACAGTAGCCTACTGTCTTGCCAGTGGTGCCGGTGCTCTGAAGGTAAATGACAAACAGAACATGATACAGCTGAGGCTACATGCCAATGATTAGCATCTTACTTTAGCTTATTAGACCTTTGCTAATTAGCAGTAAAACCCCAAAGTGCAGCTTAGGCTGATGGTGATATTGGTTTTGCAGGTATTTTGGTCATTTAAAGGGACAACGAGGAGTTTCTCCAGCGGCAGAATGAAAAATTCTGCAACAATAAAAAAGTCTCATATTAATGTGGATGAATCTACCCACACTTGTTAATAGCTCCATTTTCGATAAATATATTGTTTTGTTTCTATCGTTATTTTGTTATTATTAGTGGTGGTGGAAACGCTGGTTGAGCCGACCAGCGTTTCCTTACTTTCGGTTTCGCGGACGCTGCCCGGCGGGTCATGGGAATAACGCCGCCGAATCGCCGTTTATGGTTGGAACTACGACGGTATCTGATCGTCTTCGAACCTCTGACTTTCATTCTTGAAGAATGAAAACATTCTTGGCAAGATGTCCGTCTTGCGCCGGTCCAAGAATTTCACCGTGCGTGCGGAGGCTCATGGTAAATGTAGTGTGAGAACACTTCGCTTTCCAAAACTCCTCGTTGTCCCTTTGAACAAGTACATTACATTTTGTGGCACTAGAGAAAACATGTGGAAGAAATTTTGTGCCAATCCCACTAGCTTGTAGCATTCCTAGCATTGTTTGTTTGGGAAAACGACCACAATCTTTTGTGTTCATCTCAACTGGAGGACACTACCAGTTAACCTACTTTTGATCAATTATGTATTTACATAATGACAACAATGTAAGATGAACCAAATCCTACATTGTTTTTGTTCCAGCCGCTTATAAATTCTCCTTGACATACTGTAAATCCGAAGCAGCTGAATAAGTGTTTATGAGTCAGTCTCGAAGTAACGTTATCTTCATGGAAAATCTGCCTTCTTGCCTACCTGAAATCATGCCCACATATTTTTATAGCTCAAGTGTTAATATGAGACGGTCCTCAGCAGCCAGAGAAAAGTCTGGAAGCCTTTCTGAGGGCAGATTCACAGCTCAGGGCAGGTCCAATCCAAAATGAAACGCTAACCAGGGCCAGTTGGCGATTACATGATATTTATAGACGGCATAAAAGCGAGCTTGCTAAGCACTTTATTTGCAGCAATAGTTAAAAGTAATATCAAAAGTTTCACCTGTGGTTTCTCTCTTTTCGCGTCTGTTTCTGAAGTGGCAGGACACTGAAGGGTCGCCGCGCTTTCGGTTCTGATATTCGCAAAGATGAATGACTTCTTTTTTTTAGCTGCATGACTATGTTTAATGTGTATACATAAAGATATCAATAAGGAACTTTAAATACAAATTAAAAGGCGTTGTAGATTAGAGATGCAAAGGTCGTCAGCTGCCGATTCCTGGGACTTCACTTTTGCAGTTGAATGATCCCAGAAGTTTCATCTTCCAAAACCAGCTAAACACGAGTCTTGGATGAAATTACATTTCTATGCATTTGATGTACAGAACCTCTGTAATGGATGTCTACAGATGACCTCGTTATTCTCCTTCGACGATTTGGGATCTGTCTCCTCAGCATCCTTTAATAGGAACCACAATCATCTGTTAGAGATGTAACTTAGGATCCTTTAAGTTGCTGTATGTAATACTTAAAAGCACAAGGGACAAGCTGCGTATAGAAATATTTATATATAGATCGTAAGGTAGTTTTTATTTCAAGTCTGGTACATCCCACATGGGATTACAAGACACCATCACATCAGCAGTTTTTATAGATAGTTCTCTCATCCCCCTTTCTTTTGACAGGTGGAATAGCCAATTTAATCTTTGTACATCTCTCACATGCAGTGAGTTTTTATCTGCTTTTATTCAAACCAAAATGAAACAAAACAAAACTTCAACCATAAGTGGGAGCATCTCAGATGAGCATAGGGATCGCTATGTATGTATGTGTGTTTATATACCTACAAGTGAGTGGTAATAGTAGAAGTAGTTATTCCATAAACACTAAGACCTGATGCACAAACAAGGCTGTAAAGAAGGTTCAAGAGTTTCTTCTCATATATGTGTTGGGCAGTTTGAACTCTCTCCTGGTGGTTATCAGTCTGAAAACCTCACCACAGTTCAGCAGTGTCAAGCAGCTGTGGAGAATGAGACTCTGCTGTTTATTTCCTCCAGGAAAACAACCTGAGCTTAAACTCCACAGCTGAGCTATGCAAGTGCAGGTGGTGGCGATGGCGAGGAGACGCTGAGACCTGAGTTCCTGCCAGCTTTGAAGGACGCGTCCTTTGTGAGAAATCTGCCCCTATAATTACCTGTGAGATGTTCGTGTTTCTGACCTAAGCTGCGATTCGGCTCATTATAGGTCACACGGAGGTTTACTGTCCCATACATTCTTGAAAGGGACGCCAAAAAAAAAAAAGCTTGCAGATCATGAAATTTGATGCTAATGAGTGCCAAGAATGATGCAAAGCCTTAGCTGGTGTCTGGTTTGTGGACTTAAATTAGATCTGTTGGAAACAAAGATGATGAGCAAATCTGAGACTTTTTGACCAAATCAAGACCTAAATCTCTGTTTTTTATTACATAAAAAACAGAGATTTAGGTCTTGATTTATCTCTTGAAATCTTGTTTGTCTGTGCAAACTAAAATTTAGTGCAGACAAGATGTTGTTGTTGTTGATGTTGTTTACAAACAAGATTTCAAGAGATAAAAACAACAAATAATCCACCATTATTTCCTTCAAGATGCCTTCAACTCCTGCAGTGTAGACTTATATCCATCACTTTCAGCACTAGAACAAACCAGAAACAATGTGAAGCATCATCAAACTTTCCTCCCTTTTATAGCTGCCTGCATGGTGGCACCGATCAGAGACTGAAAACGATCTCAGGCTCCTCCTCGGCGATGCCAGATTTACAGAGTGAAGCTGGCAGCACTCGATGATATTTCAGGATCTTGCCGGCCGATTGGTCTGAGGATCCTGTATTTCCATAAACAGGAGCTCCATATCCATATCTGAGGCCCCTCGTATATATACACCCACAGGGCTGATTTCCTCCCAGTGCCCCTGGCCACCGTCGCTGCCACCCTCCTCCTCCTCTGGACTTTTCATCTCATCGTAGGTGAGACCAGTTACCTTTCCCTCCTCCCCCCTTCTGCACCTCATCCTCCTTTCTGCATCTCTGGACGGAGCTGGTAAAGAGACAGGAAGCGGCCGCGTGGAGTCTGGTATAGAGTCTTTTTGAGGAGAGGAGACCTGTTGGTTAAGTGCTAAGGTGATGAAAGTCCTGACCTCTGGGGTTTGTTAATAAGTGAAGAGAAACATGATCCAGGACGAAGGAGATGGCTGAACACCGATGTTTACAATTCGTAGTTGACCATTCATAATTGTTAGATTTTGGTTTTGAAGCATCTGGAGTCTGGAAAAGTTTGGAAATTTGACTCTTTCCCTAAAACCTTTTGAAATGTTGCGTTGTGCTGAGTTTAGACAAATGATTTCACCGCTTTGGGACTATTTTCTCTTGGATGCTTCTTTGGATTTGACAGAGGATGGACTGATTGCATTGCTTTTTGAAAATGCACTGTAAAAAATCTTTTGATGCTAGAATCAAATTATTTTTACAAAGCAAGACCAAAATCTGGCCTGGATGTTGACGTATTTCCTATCTTGTTAGATTGTGTTTAACTCTGCTGTGAGTTTTAAAGTTTTTAAAGTTTTTGTTAAAATTTTAGAGATGTGACTACTGTACTGGCAGGTTTGGTCGTGTCTCTCATTTTCATTGATTTTCTAAAGGTTTGACCATGATCCCTTCTCTTCTCTCTCTATTCTCTGTTGTATTTCAAGCTCCTTACGTTCCTTACCTCGTTAGACTCATTAGAAAGGATGGAAGCAAGTATTTCTAGTAAAAATAACTCCTGAAATTGGATTCTACAGCTTAGCGACTTGTTTGGACGGGTTTGTTTTTGCAGCATGTGATGGTTTGCATGTGTGTTAGCGTTGGCAGCTAACGTGCTGTCGCTGCACATTCTGCCGCAGGGATTCTTCTCCGCGAAAGGAATTGAAGTGTTAACTCCCGGGGGATATTTGGTGTTGAACACCTGTAACGGAGCTTATCGCAGGCGTCAGTGGCGACACTTGACCCAAAGTCCAAACTTAGCTCTGTCACTATTCAGCCACTCATCAACTGTTTGAATCGCAGATCGCGTTTCATACCAAGGAGAGCCGCTGTCTGAGATTTAAGCAGAGAGCAGATGATAACTTCTTTTATTCTCAATGAGTTTCTCATCTTCTCTGTTTGTTTCTCCTCCAACAGGCTGTGAAGAAAAGAAGCTGCCATCATGTCGCACGAGTAAGTTCTCTCTCCATTATCATTTAGAAAAACTCAGAAACTTAAGTGGAGGGAAATTTGTTTTCATTGTGTTTATAGATAATAAATAGATACAATAAAAGGGTCAAGATTAGATAGAGAGAGAGAAAGAAAGACAAGTGCATTAAGGGAGGATGGATGGAAGGATGACGACAAGGAGAGTAAAATGAGAGACAGAAGAAATGAGGAAAGGATGAAGACATGAAAAGAGAAAAGAAAGTCAGAAAGAGAGAACAGCAGCTCTTTAGCTTTGCAATATGAAAAGATGGAAAGAAAGGTAGGAGAAAAAAGGAAATAATGATTTAAATGAAAGAAAGACAAGAATACAGAACTGGAAAACAGGAGATGAAGAAAAAAGAGAAAGAAAGAGAAAGGTTAAAGAAAGAGAGTCCTGCCTTCCTCATAGCTTCACAAAGACAAAAAAAACAGAAAAAACCCAAAGAAGGCTGGAAAGAAATGAAAATGACAGAAAGATGAGATGGAAGAAAAGAAATAAGGATGAAGAAAGATCTGAAATAAAAGAGAGAGAACAACAGACAACAGACTGAGGATGTGTTTTTAACTCTTCACAGTAAGAAGATGACATCGAGCCGCAAGCATCACCTGAAGGTACGACAGCGTCTCAGCTGCAGTTGGTCACTTTTTCAACCAGACGAATTTCATATTTGTTAATTATTCATGATGTAGAGTACAACAACAGTAGACAGCTGCATTTGTATTTTTTCTTTCGTCTAAGAGTATATGGGCATGAGTTTGGATGATGTGTGTGTTTGCAAAACAGTTTGAAAACAGTGGTTGATACAAAATGTTTGAGTGTTGGTTGGATAAATACAGTAGCCTATTTACTGTAGTTGAAGTGTTTGTTCTTGTTGTTTCTTTGAGTAATGATGTAGACTGACTGACGGCTGGTCTCAGTATAGTTTCCCTATTTGTCTGAGCAGACACAAACTGTGGGTCAGTTGAAGGCTCTGAGGCGCCACCTGCTGGTTACATCTGTCGAACACACACAAAGTGTTGCTGCTTTGGATTACATTTAAATCTGTTGAATAAAATAGAAACTGTAACAAAAGACAACAAACAACAAACGGAACAGATATTAAAATATGATTTAACCTTCACTTAAACAAGAATGTGTCATGTTAATTCAATAAAAAAGATAAATAATCCATAATTATGATATGAAGAAATCAAAATTTTAAACAGAGCAGAAATAGCAAGAGAGTTTATGTGATGCAGGCTTGTCTGATGTGCATCATCTGTGTAACTATGGTAACTGATGTGGGCACAGATTATGTGTTTGCTGCTAATTCAAGTTTGTTTCCAAATGTTTTATTAATGGTCCGTGTTTAAAGCTCAAATGCAGCATAACAATCATGATGAGGAGATGAACATGAACCCTGTTTGTTTGGACTTTTTTTTAAGTTAATCAAATTAAACCCACACATTTGATTCAATTGTGAGTTAAATCACATGAAAGCAACAACGCTGCTGGTAGTGACTGGTGACTTTGTTTCCCTCCTGCAGAGTGTGATGCTGGCGATCGCGGCCGGCTGGCTCGCGCAGGAGAAGAAGGACATCGCAGCAGCCAAGCAGGCCTACATGGCCGAGAGCTGTCCCGCACCCAGCCTGGGCGGAGACCAAGCTACACTCATGGTGAGAAACTTTTCATCTTAGACGCTTCACGCTTGAGGTTTTTCACATTTTTGTAAGGTCAGGGCTCCAGACTAACTTTTTTTTACTACTTTACTTTATTTGTTTATTTGAATGGGACAGTGCACATTAATGGACAAAAAAACATGTAAATGTGCTGGATTATAGCAAGGTGCTAATTTCCATCCGGAGTCCCATAAACATAAAAACAGTTCAATAACAGTGCACATAATAATGTAGACAATACAAAAAGACAAAAAGGCAACTATAACAATGAAGAACATATTATATTGATGAACACATTCCACAGGTAGGGGGACCATAAGAGTTTTGTGCATAAGTGCTGGGTTAAAGTGATACGTAAGTGCTAAAGTGCAGGAACGCATAGGTACCAGGTTGTATTGCACGATGCCCTAGTATAAGTGCTAGACAGTCTTGCACAAGGCCCTATAGTGCACATCAGTTTAAAGTGCCAGGTTGTATTGCACAGTGGCCTAAAAATGTTAGGAGTACACACCCTAAATCGACTTGCAAAGCAAATATTCACCTTTTCATTCTTGATACTCGCACACATTGGCCTGCCACCTGTAATCACAGATTCCAGATTTTTTTAAGTCACCCTTTCCACGTATAACCAGTTAAAACCAGTGAAATTAAAAACAAACAAACATACGGTACCAGTTGCACATGTGCCAGTAGATGTATTTATTGTTTTTCTGATCAAATGCAGTGTAATTTGTGTTTTTCAGTGTTTAACTTGTTTTTTTTTTACTGTCACTGCACTACATTGTCAACAATATTGTAATTATATATTAAAAAACATCTGAAACCCGATACTAATACAACATTATAATCAATATGTTAACAAGGGGAGGTAAAGTAGCTGGATCAGGGTTCTGATTTTGTTTCTGTATCAAACTTTATGCTGATGATGTTATGCTTTGCATCATTATCAGAAACTTGAATATTAGCCGCCTGTTGTTATATTGTTGTCAGATCTTTAAAGTGTGTGGTTGTTGTGATGGTTGTGGACATTACAAAGACATGTTGTCTGTCTTGCCTTTCCCCAGGAAACCTGCAAAAAGCTGCACGCCCTCATCGACAAAGTGGATGAGTCGAGGTACGATCTGCAGATCAAGATTGGAAAAGGGGACAAAGAGGTACGGGTCCTGAGCTGTGTCCACATGACTGTGACTGAGGAAATGAGAGGTTGTGTAAACAGAAACAGGAAGCTTTATAACTCATTTTTATAATTATTACTTTCCAAATTATGATGTTAAAGCATAAATTACTTGGCTGTTACCATAAAAGTCCTGTGCGGTTTGCAGTTTGCTGGTACATCATTTTAACACTGTCAATTTGATGATTATGAACATGTCTGTATTTACACCAAACTGTACACAATGAAACACTGTGGATTGAAAGAAAGTAAAAACTCAATGATGAAAATGAGAGATCAAATGTTGAATCCAGTGATTAACAGATTAATAATGTAAGTGAGCGACAAGTTTTCATTTTAAGTTGTTGGTATCTCCTGATTTCATGTCTTCTGAAGTCGTACCTGTCCAGCTGTTAAGCTATTTAAGCAGACTTGAGCCTGTTTTATGCATCTGCGTCAAGTCGACGGTTTGTTGAGGAAACGCAGACTGCAAGGCCTGTGATTGGTCCGCTCAGTCAGAATGTAATTTCTAGCATTTAACTTTCCCGGTTTCTCCTTCATGCTATCCCGGCATTTTGTGTTCATAGCGTTTGTTGTTCCATATCTCCAACGCCAAAAACAGCTCTTTCCACTTCGGTTGCCATTGAAAGAACGAAGCAGGAAGATAAACATAATTTGAAAGAACACAGGAAGTGTTGAGTTTGTAGTGACGCTGGTGCAGTGAATTTAAAAAGACAAACAAGAGTGAATCAAAACATCAAAATGTGGCTTCTTATTCAAATAGCCTATTACCAATTTTCCATTGAAACATATGGGATTGGGGAAAACATGCCAATTAGCTTAGCTTTGGCAGTTTAAGTCAATAATGATGATGATGGCTCCAATCACTATTTTAGTAAAATGATAAATGTCTGTAAAGGTCACGCGATTAAATGTAATTTTATCCGTTTTATTACCCCTTGCAATTACACAAAGTGCCACTAAGGGTCCGAGTGCCCCGGGTTGAGAAACACTGTTATGAACTATTGCTAGTTAACTTATTTATTCTGCACAAGGAAAGAAAGTAAGTATCAGTTTCTACAGTCATTACGAACCTGCACTTGTTATGTAAAGTTTTGGTAACACTTTACTTGAATACGTGTTCATAAGACTGACATTACACTGTCATAAGGCAAGGCAAGGCAATTTTATTTGTATAGCCCGTTTTTACAAACAGTTTGTCTCAAAGGGCTTTACATGGCATCACAACAACATCCTCTGCCCTTAGACCCTCACATCGACTGAGGAAAAACTCCATGGAAAACCCTTTTAACAGAGAAAAATTGGAGAAACCTCAGGGTGAGCAACAGAGGAGAGATCCCTCACCCAGGACGGGCAGATGTGCAATAGATTTTGTTACAGACAAGAAAACAGTTTATAGTTTATGACACAGAATGTGGGAAAGGGGGCGATGCAGGCGGCTGCTGGTAACCATGGCATGACACCTGTAATAAACATCAATGAATACTTATTACAGCTGTCGTTAAGTGTCATTCAGTAAGTTATGTCACTTTTAATGCAAAGTTGACATTGTTTAAAATGTCTTTGTTATGACAACTTGACATAATTTTTGATGTTTGGCAATTAGGTCTGCTATGACAGGTTATGTTGTCTTTATATCAAGCTGTCATAACAAGGACATCTCAAACAATGTCAACTTTGCATCAAAAGTGACACTTAACTTGTCATAAGTATTCATTGATGTTTATGATAGGTGTCATGTCATGGTTATGACATTGTTATGTCAGTCTTATGTACACGTATTCAAGTAAAGTGTTACCAAAGTTTTTAACGCACTTTGATTGATCAGTGTCTTTGTAGTAAGTGTTTGGGTGATAATGGAGCTCTCAGTTCACTTACATGGACAGTACTTTAGGGTTTTTCATGTAATTTATCAAAGCAACAATCTCGTTCTCTCTCAGATCGAGGACCTGAGGATCAAAGTGGTCGACCTGGCTGGAGTGAAGAAACCCGCCCTGAAGAAGGTGCGTATGTCGGCCGACGCCATGCTGAAGGCTCTGCTGGGCTCCAAACACACGGTCAACATGGACCTGAGGTCCAACCTGAAGCAGGTGAAGAAGGAGGTGAAGGAGGAGGTGAGTGTTGATGAGACGCCCGTCACACAGGTAATGAGAGTGAGGTCACACCTGTGGTGGACAGCTGCTGACTGGGAACTGTTTGTGTCCTGCAGCCCGCCGAGGCCGTTGGCGACTGGCGTAAGAACATTGAGGACAAGGCCGACAGGAAGAAGATGTTCGAGACCTCCTAAAGAAGTTCAACTCCGCTCTCTTAGTTGCTCCGAGGCTGTTTAGCACTTTTCATGGAATTTTATGGAAGTTTTTCATTCAAGTGAAATTTGTTTCATTAAATCTGTAAGTTTCAGCTTTGGTCTGTTGTTTTAAGTGAGTCAAGAAGGGAAACGGCTCTTTTTTTACAAGTATCGGGCTTTTAAGTTGTAGTATGACTTCCTGTTTGGCTCTGTACTAATGTTCACTCTTGACAACCTCCTGCTCTTAGTGTTTTTGTAATAAATGTGTTGTGTTTCCTACGTCTGCTCTCATGAGGTATTCTGTCTTTGACTCTGTGATGCACAACACTGCAGAGGAAGCACACCACACAAACAAAAGGTCAAAACAAGGACGCTGCTGTTGAGCTCAGTCATTTGTGTCATTTCTGTGTTTTTTTTTTTTGTTTGTTTTTTTATGTCAAACGTTAAAGCGAAATCTTCCTTTAAACAGAATTCATGCTCAGAGTTCATGATTAAAAATAGTCTCAGATGAATCTGTCTTTGGCAGATCATTGAGACTGAACTTTGTGCTGAGATCAGTTCTGTTTGAGGGCGGGTTGGAGCTTTAACGAGGTCGTGTTGTGCTCTTTCTTTGTAGTGCTGTGCATGTCAGTGACGGACAAGACACAATATCCATGTTTGCTGCTTTTGTCAAACCCCAGAAATTATGTTTATATATGTGTTTATTTATAAGATGCATTCACTGTACATGTGCTTTGTAGAAACTGTAACGCTGACTGGATTCTGTTCTCTACTAACATTAAGAGAAAATGTTAATTTATTCTTAATTAATACATCCGAAACGTTACAAAAAATGTAGATAATTTACATTTCATTTGTTTTCTGACTGAATAATCTGATCCTGCAGGACAAAATCCACTTGTTTGAATCCAACTTTATCAAACTGAACATGAAACAAAACATCAATATTAACGTTCAACTAAAAACACATCATGTCTCTCTAACCTGAACCTGTTGAAGCCTAAACCACTAGACCACTAACATGATGTCAGTTTGTCCTTAATTGACTAAAAGTTGCATGTGAACATAATCCAGCCAGCTATTACGTTGCCACGACAACACAATTTAAAAAAACGTTATCTATATTTATATACTGTATATAAACATAATTTGTAGGAGACCGTTTTCTATGTTCAGACAGCTGTGAAAAGTGAATGTTTGCAGAAATACTGAATTCCAAAAAAACATGTTGACATCTGGACAAGGTTAAAAGTTTGAAAGCGCTGAAACAATAGTAAGTGAACATTGAGTTCAGATTATTGGATTTGCCATGTTTGCCATTTTCTTTTTAAGAGCCTGTTTTATCAGTTCACATGGACAGAACCTCTGTCGGAGGTTTCCGCTCCGTCAGAACAACCGGGTCACGTGATGGTGTCCAGAACGTCAGGGACACGGTGCAGCAGACTCACAGCGACCACACGGGGTCAGCAGAGGTCTTCATGTCCTTGTCCTGTTCTCAGTCTCCAGGAGACACCTTCCAGGAGACTACGTTTAATCTTTGTTTCCAAACAAAGTGTTTGTTTGTTTTTAATTTGGTAAAAAAAAACAAAAAAAAAACTTCCAACTTTAATCAATTTTTAATTAACGGTTTAATAGAAATATTTGATTATTGCTAATGGGCGAGAGGACAAGCATGTTGGAGATCTCTGCTGACTGTGGTCACTGAAGAGTCTCTGCTGTATGTTCTCTTTCTTTTTCTTTTTTTTTACCTGTGATCATTTTCAAATGGACCAGTCAGACATGGAAACTGTCGGTCACACACAAGGTGAGTGTGATGTTTCAGTTTGTTTGTGTTCTTACAAGGCTGAAATGAAAGGTCCTTTATTGTGTTGGTGTTGTTTTTCTGAATTTGTCTTTCTTGTCTTTCAGTTGCTGCGTCTAAATCCAGGATGAACGGCAGCAGCAACATATAAGGTTTGTCTTTAAAGCTCCTTTAAAGCCCTCAGAGTAGTGCTGCTAATGATTTATAACCATTACTGAGAAAACTGGGGCAGTTTAGAAATATGTTCTTAAACCTTTTAATTTACAATGATATTAAATGTGTCTTATTTTTACTAGGTATTTGGTTTCCTGATTATTTTTGGTTAATTTTTGTGATCTCAGCCTCGTTAAAATAAAGAGCTGCCCTTCATTGTTTTTACAAGAAATGTGTAAACGTTGATGATGACGCCACATCAGCTACACTGCAAAAACTCAAACTCTTACCAATAATATTTGTCTTATTTCTAGTCAAAACAATCTCATTATTCTTAAAATAAGACTCTTCACATAAATAGTAGCTTATTTTTAGACACTTCTTACTTCTTTCAAGCATATTTGAAAAAAGAAGAAACATCTGATAGTGGAGCAAGTTTTTCTTTCTTATTACAAGCTCAAAAAACTTGCTTTCACTGGCAGATTTTTCTACTTATTTCAAGTGAAAATTTGTTTGAAACAAGTGAAAATGATCTAAAAACAAGATCATTTTTAGGTGATGAGTATTATTTAAAGTGGAAAGAGATTAGTTTTGAGTAGAAATTAGACATTTTGACAAGAAATATTCTTGGGAAGATTTTGAGTTTTTGCAGTGTGCAGTCCATGGTTTAAATGAATTAAATGCTTATATTCATTAACAAGACATAACTGTTAACATCTAATGGAGGGAGGACTTTGACCAAAAGATGTTGCTCTTCCTTTTGCTTATCAATCCATTGAAAGTTTGTGTATGAAACAAATCTTTGTTACTTGTCATTTGCAGATCTGCTCATCCCCCGTTCGATCCTGTCTCCACTGAGGACTGCTGACCACCTCGGACCGGCCAGACATCAATCCTGAAGGATTTATGGCCTGAGCAGGTCAGAGGATGAAGGTATTTCGGGAGCTCATTGGCCTGGTTAGGCTCAGAGTTCCTCATGGCCATAAAGAGGAAGCACCAAACCCCCGTCCAAGCCCATATATACCCCCCAAAAAGAAGCCATGTTTTAGTCTGTGACTCCCTCACTGTGTCCCAGTGCTTCAGTCCGTCTCTGCTGCCTCCTCATCGTCACTTTGTAGGTGAGAAACCTTGTTTTGTTTTGTGGGTTTAGAGGATAAAAGAGAAAAGTGATGCTCAGTAGCAAACATAGTGATGGATCTGGACCAATCAGTATTTTCTGTTTAGATAAATGTATTTACAAGTGTATGAACAGGGGCTCAGTTGTTGGATATTTTTCCATTTTTTTTAAACATACCACAAAAAAGTTAAATTATTTGATATTAATCAAAACATTTCAGGTCCTTTTTTTTGATCGTTTCAGCACAATGATCTTCTCAGTAGTTTACAGAAACAGAAGAAAAAAGTTCATAGGAAGATTTCCAAACTATTCCCATGTGAATTTGCATTGGAAATGAAAACGTTGAAAATTGCTTTAGTTCTTATTCTTGGTCTTTATAACACAGAGTTTTTTTAACCAAATACTTCCCTCGAAGTCTTGGAAGACAACTTGTAGAAAAACAAAAACTTTTGGGTTTGTACAAAGTGTCTCCACTGTGTCATTTAACTCTTCATGTATCCAATTACGTTTGAGTGGAAAATAACCCAAATATCAGATTACTGCTGACTGACCTGACCTGTGAAGTCAGAGGGAAAACAGTGATGTCATTGCAGATAAAGATTTGGAGATGAAGCAAGAGTTAAAAAAAAATAAAAATGAAAATTAGTCAAAATATTAAGGAAATTTGTTTTTAAAATTATGAAATTTACTTTATTTCTTTTCCCATGTTGCATCTCATCATTGACCTTTGACCCCGATCTTGGGCAATAACCTAATTTGATGGGTTAGGGTTACATATTGAATAAAAGTTTTAACATGCTGTTCTTGATTTCACTTTAACATTTTTACAGTTTGTTGAATGCAATAATTAGTTTTTTAAATCACTATCTTTACTTTAAGGAGAACATTTACTAATTTATCTTCGTTGATACAACAAACCAAAAAATCATTTGGCTAGCAGATATTAGTAAAACAAAGTTTAGAAATAACAAAAAGTAAATTTCAATATTGTCTAACCCCAACACTATTGAATAATATGAGTATTGATAATTAAAAAAATAGAGACTGAATATTTCTCCATACCTTTACAGTGTGTGTGTTGTATTTCAGTCAATTCAGTTAATTTATCAGCCAAACATTTAAGGCTGTTTAAAACATGAAAGTGCTGAGTCGGTGAATGGCGCTAAAAAAAAAAAAAAAACAGGTGCACTTTTCCTCCCGTCAATCAAAGAGTCAGGTTTGTGACTGAGGGGTGAAAGGTTAAATGTCTGGTTGAGTGTCACAAAGTGTAAAACTTGTTGTTCAGTGTCAAACTGACTTAATCACTTGAGATCAGCTCAGTTTTTTCTGTTCATTTCCTAATTGTCTTTTAATTGTGTTTTTTTATAGAGTCTGAAACCAACAAAAAGCCAAGATGTCTGAGTAAGTCTGAGTTATCAGTTCTTTAAATCACAGTGAAAACATCAAATTCGAAGTTAATTTGCTACAAGACAAACTTAAACTGTTTAACAATTGAATTAAGGTTGAAAACTGATAAATTAATCAACAGACCAATAATAAATTGGTCGTCTTTAAAGCATAGTGTGTTTTATAGTCTGTATTCAAAGTCATATTAAATAATGTTATTACTGTGCATAATCCATTCAGTATTTTGTATGTATTTTTATATCATATTTTATTACTTTGGAATTATCCGTGGATTTTTTTTACTCTGTATTCAAATTTCTAAATTCTTCTGTTGTAGCTTCTCATGAGGCAAAATTCACGACCAAATAATTTCTCAGATAATAACTGACTTTATATTTATTGATACTGAAAATACTGTTTGTTGTTGTTTATATCATGTTTTCATTAATTGCAGAGGAAAGAAGATGACATCGAGCCGCAGGCATCACCTCAAGGTAAGACTTAATATCAATAAAACTTTTTTATTATCCACAGCAAAACAAATTAGATTTAGTTTGATTAAGAGCTATGCTAACCAGTTAGCTTAAATAGGTTAATTAGCTAGATAATAGGCTACATCAGAAAAATGAGATACCGCAACTTAAAAGACATTAAAACTCAAATATAAGGACAACAACAAAAAATACCAACGTCAGAATGTCTGTGTCTGTTTGTCGTCATCCTGCAGAGTCTGATGCTGCAGATCGCCGCCAACTGGCTCGAGCAGGAAGCTAAAGATATCACTGCTGCCAAAGAAGCTTATATGGAGGAGAATTGCCCCGCCCCCGACCTGAGCGGAGACCAGGCCGCTATGCAGGCATGTGCACACTTTTATTTTGCACTTGCACACACATGATTTTTTTCTGCAAGCCATGTTAATGTGCACCCAATACCATATTAGCCTTAGCCTACCAGTTCAGAAGTCATTTCAGGAAGTTGGGAAATTGGTCCAGCATGTTGACTGCAGTCCTGATTGTACATACTGTCCTTTTCTGATGTTGAGCCCCTGCCCTCATGTGCATGTCCCTGCCACTGTGATGGTAACAACCCCGTTAAACCAGAGGAGGAACTGAACCTGAAGCTCATTTGGTGAGAAAGAAAGAAAAAACAAACACTTCCTCTTTTTTTACTGACAGGAAATCTGCAAGAAGCTGCAACAAGCCATCGACAAGATCGATGAGGACAGATACGATGCCGAGGCCAAAGTGACAAAGATCGACAAAGAGGTAGAGACGTTGTTCTTTTCATTTCCTTTGGGGTCCAACTTTCTTCAGTGTCTTCAGCTGTTGTTCAGCTTGAGCTGAAGTGCACCAGAAGCTGGAATAGTCTCCAGCCTTTAACGATAAGCAGCATGGAGAATCAATGGTTCTATGTAATTAGATGGACATTATCCATGAAGATGGAGCACTGTAGACCTCAACATCTTAAATACCTACATTTGGTTCTGTCTAGGTCCTAGACAGAACCAAAGCCATGTTAGGCATTTTTCGTAGAAACAGTCCATCAGCTGCTGGTCTGGTTAGTCTCCTCATCTTCAGGTTCACTCTTACCCGTCTTCCAACGAGTTGGTCTCGAGCCAAGAACCGATCACGTCTCGCCTCACAAATAGGCCGTAAGACCATCTATAGAATTACTGAATACATAGATGTTATCAAATATCTTCTTACGTATGTTTGCTTAATCGATGCAAGCATCCATGTTTTTTTCTAACTGTTCTTTTTCTACTGCCCATCCTGGATGAGGGATCCCTCCTCTGTTGCTCACCTTGAGGTTTCTCCAACTTTTTCCCTGTTAAAAGGGTTTTCTTGGGAGTTTTTCCTCAGTCGATGTGAGGGTGTAAGGGCAGAGGATGTTGCTTTTCCTAAGTAGCCGAGCTACAGGCTGTGGTTAACAACAACGGCTAATGTTCATCAAAGAATCAAAACGTCTTTGATAATGACGTCTCTCCTCAAACGCAGTTGAGATTTGCTGTGATTCCGACCAAGTAATAGGCTACTTGGTTTTTCCAGCTCTGGATCGGGATGTAGGCCTCAAAGAGCCCATCCACACGGATACGGGTTTCAGTTTCAGTTTTTTATCGTTTCAGCGTTCGGCAGGCAGATGGAAACAGTGTTTTGTGGGGGTCAAAATTGTATTTTTTAGAAACGGGTCCCTGGATCTTTTGTGAAACGATGATGTCATACCCGCCACCACTCTAACCTGTAACTGAGCCACACCGTTAGACGTTACAGTCTATGGTGTAAGGTAACAACAACAGTTGGGTCCCTCGGACACTGCGGATGAATCACGCCCGTTAAATCATCACTGATCGTCATATTTCAAAAGGGATAAGAAGGGATGAAGCTTTGTTTCCGTGTGGACAAGGGCAAAGACAGGAGCAGCACCTTCATGGGGCATCGGCTCCTTCCCAGTGGAAGAGCAGACCGGTTGTTTGGAGGCAGGCCAGTGGAACCAGCCTAAGACTTTGCACCAGCATCAGGTTCTTTTTGATCTTCTGTGTTTCCAGATCGAGGACCTGAAGCTGAGGGTGGTGGAGCTGGCCGGAGTGAAGAAGCCCGCCCTGAAGAAGGTGCGCATGTCTGCCGACGCCATGTTGCAGGCCCTGCTGGGAGGCAAGCACAAGGTGACCATGGACCTGAGGTCCAACCTGAAGCAGGTCAAGAAGGAAGTCAAGGAGGAGGTGAGGAGTTGCTTTCTTATTCATTTCAATCTTTCTCCTTCATCGTCACGTCGGTTCTTTAACGCCTCCATTCGTCCTTCAGGCTACAGAGGGCGTTGGCGACTGGCGTAAGAACATTGAGGACAAAGCCGACAGGAAGAAGATGTTCGAGACCTCCTAAAGACTTTCAAACTCAACTCTGCCCCTTTCACTTCCTGTGGGCTGCCACATCTCACCCCTCTGTCACATCTGGCCTTTTTCATGGAATTGGAAAAACTCGTGCAATTAAATTTCTTTTTTTTGGAATAAGGCAATGCTGTCGCACTCCATTTTTATTTAATCCCTACACACATTTTAAAGACTTACTTCATTTTAATCTTCATATTGTTTTATTTACTTTAAACCAGATCTGTATCTAAGATAAAGACAGAAATAGAAACTTCCCAATCTGGAGCCGTTTACATTAAGAATAACTCTTTAAATGTGCAGTATAATGATCTCCAGGTGAACTGAGTGCTGTGTTGGTCCTGAGCCACCAGAGGTCAGCAGAGAGCCTTCTGCCCTCTCTGCTTTCTGCTGGTTTTTCCTCCTGCACATCGTCTCTCTGTAGTTTCAGACACAAATCAAAATAACAAATATTTTGATAAAATCACATTGGTAATCCTTGGGTTCATGTTGTCATCACATTTAATGAATCATGTCGCCAACAAAAGCTGCAGCGACATGAAGTTCAACAAACGGGTGAGTAACAACTTTCTCGCCTTTTTTGTGTTTGTTTCGTTTTCAGTTTCCTCAACGTCATTAAATCTTAACTGTATATTGAGTTTTTCTTCTAAAAGTAACTTGTGAATGATTTTCATGACGTTAAATCATTTTAGAAGCCTTCCTCCTTAAAATTGAAATTGCACTCATTATCTACTCACCCTCATGTCAACTAAGGGCTGGGAGAAGTTTCAGAGTCCTCCGTGGCTTCTCTGAGTTACAGGGGGTCTCAGCGTAGCAGTGCATGTATGGATACCAACTGTCTTCGTAACAAAAAGACACACCAAAAAACATCCAAATACCTCCATGCTGCTCGTATGTAATGTCCGTCTTGTATTGAAGCCCCGAAATGCGAAATTGTTCCGAAAAAAATTAAAGAAGTCTATTTTTCAAGCTTGTTTGTAGCGGAAGCTTCTTGAAGCTCCTCTTCCCGGTTCGTCAAATTTGGACGAACTAGGGTCTGTCCTCTTCCCGAGTTTGTCCAAATTTGACGAACTGGGAAGAGGAGCTTCCGCTACAAAACAAGCTTGAAATATAGACTTATTTAATTTTTAAATGGAGGTATTTGGATGTCTTTTGGTGTGTCTTTTTGGGGGGGCGACCCCCATTCCGAAGGACCGCCATTCCGACGGTCTGCCAGTCCGAAAGTTCCTTTTGAGGGGCCGCTGTTCCGAATGTGTTTTATTTTGAAAATTGACCGGATTCTCTCGTGATTTGACGATCGCGCCGCGGGGGACAGCCCCCCACCCCCCTCCAAAGTTTCACCCAGGTGCGAGTCTGATGCAGCCGCAGCGCTCCTGCTGAAAAATAAATGTCCTTGCTCTGTGCTTTGGTTGGGTTTAGGCAATGTAGAAAGGAGTTGGTTAAGTTTAGTAAAAAGATCAGGTAGAGGCCAAGAAAGTCTCTGCTAATATGCAGCTCCTTCGGGAGTCAAACCCTGATCTCCTGCGTCGGAGGCGGATGCTCTAACCACTGTGCTACGAAAGCACTCGCTGCAATGTGTGTACCCAGTGCCTTAAACATTTTAATGGCTGACTTTTTTCAGGTTCGGAAAGGCACCCCTTTTCCATAAATAATTAAGGGCCGGCACTCCGACACATTAAAGTAAACGTTCGGAATGGCAGCCCTTGGCACCCATGGCACCTCAGGTGGTAGAGTGGATTGTCCAATGATCACAGGGTTGGCGGTTCGAATCCCGCTCTGTCCCGGTTGCTGCCGTAGTGTCCTTGGGCAAGACACCTTACCCACCTTGCTCCTGATGGGTCGTGGTTCGCGCCTTGCATGGCAGCTTCTGCCATCAGTGTGTGAATGTGTGTGTGAATGGGTGAATGTGGTATCGTTTCAGGTAGAAAAGCGCTATATAAATACAGACCAGTTACCATTGATTTGAAGGTGCGCACCGTTAATCAATTAAACACATGACTGAATAGAGAGAAGATCAGAAAAGATAAATATTTCCCTCCAGGTTTAATGTCCGTCTTCATCTCCACAAAACCATGAAGTCAGTTTACCAAACCCAAGACCTAAAGGCTCTATACAGTATAAAGGTAGATCAGAGCATCTTTTCTTCTCATTGGCTCATTGACCTGACAAAAATAGATGGTTTTTGCCTCTTAATATCACAAATATATGGTCTTACAGATCAGCACATGAAATAAAACACAGAAGAGTAAGATATTGAACCTTAAAACAGCTTGTTGAAACGAAATGTACTCGTCAGCTCTAATCTTTCCTCCTGTCTCACTTTTTTCCCTCAGCCTCTAGAAGTGATGGAGGATGAAATCCACTCCTGGGTTTGAAAGTTCGGGGTCAACTGAGGCTGAGCCAGGTAAGTGAGTCTGCAGTGAGGAAATGTTAACGTGCAAATGTCCAGTTTGATTTGTTTGACTGTGGCTGCTGCAGCGTCATCTTTCTGAAACCAGAGCTGCACTTAATTTTAAATAAAACCTTGTTTGTGGGCGTGACCGACGGCTTCAGCTTCATCACCACACACTTTGGCCCATTGGTCTGAAGTGGCTCTGCTACCATAAAAAGGGCGGGCTTTTCTGCTGAGCAAGCACTTCACACTCTATATACCCTGTTTAATCTTTTCTGTTAGGGACTTTGCTGTGTCTCCCCCCCTTCCTCGCTCGTCAGGTTCAGTGTGCGAGTCTCTTTCTTCCTACAGCTCGGCTTCTTTCACTCTGGTAGGAAAAACAATGCACTGAGCCACACTCAGGTCTGGTTAGCAGGTGGGAATTTGGTTTACAGTATATCCACCCACATACACTCACAGAGGTGATTTTTCAGTGTTTGGGACAGAGGCTTGCTGCAGGTGTGAATAAGCTGATATAGTGATTGGTGAATTGTTGTTTAAATTTGGAGGTTTGATATTCAAAAAGATTCAAAAAAATACATTTGGCAAATATTTGGGGATATTTTACCTCAAAATCTCAAATGCAATTTCTGAACACATTAAAAAAAAAAAAATTATAATATTAACATTTTATATTAGGTCCACAACATAGTTCAGCTAATTATCACAACAATGGAAAGAAAATCCTCATGAAAACATTCAGATATTTGTTATTCCAAATGTATTTGTTCATATATTTTTGAAATAATCAGGCGAATTTCATGTTTTGCATGTTAAGGCTCATCAATTATCTGTTTGGAAACTATTAATTAACACTTGGTTTTTCCTTTGATTGATCCCCAACTTCAATTCTTTAGGAGTGAGAATTGATTTTTCTCTCATTATCTTGTTCTGTTTGTGGTTTTAGTTGGATATTTTTGTGGACACTAGTGTTAATTAGCCGTCTTGGGGCAACTGTTTGAGCTTGACCATCCAACCCGACCCGTCCCAAATTAGCTGATTTGTGATCGCTGGCGTCCTTTTCCATGATAATAAAAAGTGTCGTGTTTCAGGTCAAAGGGGCGCAGGTTGATAATGTCGGGGGGAGGGACAGTCAAGCTGCTGGACAGAGTCGGTGTGTTTTATATAAAACCTGTCCTGTCTCAGGTTTGACTCAAAAGTGTTTTCTGTCTCGAACAGGGTGTGAAGATCCAAAACAGCCAACATGTCTCACGAGTGAGTACCTTCTTCTTTTTCTTCTTCTTCATCCTAGAAGCATCCAAAATTTTACCTGACTATTTGTTTCATCGCGCTGCTTTAAAATAACTTCATTCTTAAAAAGATATTTTAGTTAAATCTGGTGTCTCTACTTCCAAGATGAGTGATTGATTGATCAGGAAAGAGTTCAGCATCATTGACCTTGTGGGTCTGAATTAAAATCCAATAACAACCATCTTATAGATTTAGTAAGTTTAAGAAACTAACAATTGTTTTGGAGGATTAGACAACATCAGTTTGTCAGAAACATCAATTTAATTTGATTTACTTGCAGTGGGAAGTGTGAGATTTCTTGCTTTTATGTAAACTTGTTGGTTTCCAGAGTAACTTCCTGCTTATGTCTCTCAAATTAATCTTCACTTAATATTTGAAACCTTTTGTTGCCAGATCTGCTTAAAAAAAATATGTGTTTAGTGGTAGCCTAATTGGCTTAAATTTATGACCATGAGCATCAACGCCTTTGATCCTTTAAATACTGTCGTTGCAACTTGAAGCCATGAGGAAACTATGAGTCTCTTAAAATAAACTGTTAGAAAACTTGGAACACAGGTTTAATCATTTTAATGTTGTAAATCCATCCTTATCAACTTCAACCAACACAACGCCAACATGCATTCAAGTGTAAGACGTAAAAAACTATTCAAACAATAAAGCGCTCTCTCTATATATTCATTTATTAGAGGCACCAAGTATCACATGAAAAGACATAAAAAGTGTTAAAAGCATAGAAAATGATGGAATAAAAATGAAATAAAAGCAACTGAAGAGTAAACAATTCATCAGCTGATTAACTAGCATGTTAGCATTAATGTTTGAGTTTGACAGAAGTCCATCTCTATTTTCTGACTGTATAAATGTAAGACTAAAGAGTGGGACACTCAATGATTCATCCTGGAGGAAACGTTGTTGTTGTTGTTATTGTCTGTTCAAGACAAAGAGTTGAGGAGGTGATGAGATGTTTCTCTCTGGGTCTTTGAGCTGAATTTAAACTGATGTGAACACATGCGAGCTCAGAGGATGACCGACAGTTTAAAGGTCGACCTTTAGCCTCAGATGTCGACTTGGCCGAAGTTAATGAAATAATAACGTATCAGTGATTTCAGTCTCCTGGAGTCAGATCTTTTACCGGCAGCTTGTGAGTTTAGCTTAGCTTATCTTAACTTAGCTTAGCTTAGTTTAGCATAAAGAATGAAAACAGAGGGAAACACAGCAAAACACATCATATATTGTTTATTTAATCTGCACAAAATCAAAGCGTGAAAAACATTTGTTTTTCACTTTTGGGAAATGTCTCCGGACGGAGCTCGGCTCCTCCTGTTTCCAGTCCTTATGCTAAGATAAGCTAACAAACTGCTGCTTTAGTAGCTATATTCGACATAAAAATCTGTAGATTCAATACAAAAAAAAGTATTTTCAAAACTGTTCCTTTAAGAAAACAATGATTTTCTCTGATGAATCGTCTTCATCCGCCCTGATATGAACTTTAAATATTTGTGTCACAGTAAGAAGATGACATCCAGCCGCAAGCATCATCTGAAGGTGAGTGCTTCTCGTCAGAGCCTTCGTTGGCAAAGTCAACGTGAAAGTGTTGGAGAAATGTTTATTTTACATGGAATTTTTTTTTCCTTCTTCGCCTCGCTGCAGAGTTTGATGCTGCAGATCGCGGCCGGCTGGATTGAGCAGGAGAAGAAGGACATCGCAGCCGCCAAGGTGGCCTACCTGGCCGAGACCTGCCCCAAGCCCACAATCAGCGGAGACCAGGCCGCCCTCATGGTGAGAGAAGGGACATTAGCTGTTAGCCATTAGCTGTTAGCTTCTATTTTGTGCTAAATCTCAGCTAAAAATTGACAATTTTTAATCCAAGAAAGTGAAATATATTTTATCTCACTGTGGTGTAGAAGGTGTTTTACATCTGAGGGTCAGGGCTTCATTAAAATCAGGGAAATCAGCTTCTCATGGTGGAATGAGAATTGGTCTGCAATAAAAGTGGGAATAGATTAAGTTAAAATGAAGAAGTGGATCTGTCAACTCTGACTCATAAAATAGGTGTCAATAAAACAGACAAACCAGGCATAAGTTAGCCTATTGAAATCTGTTCGTAAAAGAACTCATAATGACGAAAAGTTCAAAAATGAAAAGTAGCTACTGGCAGCTAAATGTATTTTAAGTATAGCTAACAACTAAAAATATCTAATGTTATATGCAAACAACAATTTTCAAGTGTAAATAAAATCATCTCAAAAGTGCAATAGAAAATACAAACTCCTCCGAAACGAAGTGGAATTGCAGAGTTTACATGAGTCACATGTGAAATGTAGCAGCTGAGGGAGTGTGTTAAACATGTTTACACCCTTGTTTGTTTGTTTGTCTGTTTGTTTGTCAACAGGACATCTGCAAGAAGATCCATGCTTCCCTCGACAAGATTGATGAGGCGAGGTACGACGCCGAGGTCAAGGTTAAGAAGGCCGACAAAGAGGTGAGACACAGGAGGGGAGGTGTTTGTTACAGCTTTGTAGTTCATCATGACGCATGCTGGGAAAATGAATTAAAAGTATCCAGACTTGTTGTGTATAAATACATAACACAACAAATTTGTTTTGGACTGATTCTCCTCCTTCCAGATCGATGACCTGAAGATGAAGGTGGTGGAGCTGGCCGGAGTGAAGAAGCCCGCCCTGAAGAGGGTGCGCATGTCGGCCGACGCCATGTTGCACGCCCTGCTGGGAGGCAAGCACAAGGTGACCATGGACCTGAGGTCCAACCTGAAGCAGGTCAAGAAGGAGGTCAAGGAGGAGGTGAGGAGTTGCTTTCTTATTCATTTCAATCTTTCTCCTTCATCGTCACGTCGGTTCTTTAATGCCTTCATTCGTCCTTCAGCCTACAGAGGCCAACAATAGTGAAATAAAAGACTGTGGTTTAAATGTACATGACTTTATACTGAAGTGAAATGAATGGCAACAGAAAGAAAACAATAGAAAAGAGTCGATACAAAGACATATTGTTGCAGCACTGTTTGTGTGTTGTGTTAATGTGTGTTTGTGTCCTTGTGTCTTCAGGCTACAGAGGCCGGTGACTGGCGTAAGAACATTGAGGACAAAGCCGACAGGAAGAAGATGTTCGAGACCTCCTAAAGACTTTCAAACTCAACTCTGCCCCTTTCACTTCCTGTGGGCTGCCACATCTCACCCCTCTGTCACATCTGGCCTTTTTCATGGAATTGGAAAAACTTGTGCAATTAAATTTATTTTTTTTGGAATAAGGCAATGCTGTCACACTCCATTTTTATTTAATCCGTACACACATTTTAAAGACTTACTTCATTTTAATATTTTAGTTTTATTTACTTTAAACCAGATCTGTATCTAAAAGATAAAAATCTTTGACAGAAATAGACATAACTTCCGAATCAGGAGCCGTTTACATTAAGAATAACTCTTTAAACGTGCAGTATAATGATCTCCAGGTGAACTGAGTGCTGTGTTGGCCCTGAGCCACCAGAGGTCAGCAGAGAGCCTTCTACCCTCTCTGCTTTCTGCTGGTTTTTCCTCCTGCACATCGTCTCTCTGTAGTTTCAGACACAAATCAAAATAACAAACATTTTGATAAAATCAATCAATCGGTAATCCTTGGGTTCATGTTGTCATCACATTTAATGATTGTCCCCAACAAAAGCTGCAGCAACATGAAGTTCAACAAACAGGTGAGTAACGACTTCCTCTTTTTGTCTTTTTTGTGTCTTTTTTCAGTTTCCTCAACGTCATGAAATCTTTACTGTATATTTTAGTTTTTCATCATTCAAGTTGTGAATGATTTTCATGAAGTTAAATCATTTTAGACGCCTTCCTCCTTAAACCCAAGGTGACATATTTGGTATCTTTTGAAAACTGAAAATCGCATTTATGAAGATTTGCAAGTGAGAGATTCAGAATTTACTTTTTTCTGTGATATGCACCATTAATCAATTAAATAATGACTGAATAGAAAGAGAAAAAGAGATAAATATTTCCCTCCAGGTTTAATGTCCGTCTTCATCTTCACAAAACCATGAAGTCAGTTTACCAAACCCAAAACCTAAAAGCTCCATACAGAATAAAGGTAGATGTTTGTATTGAAGTAGAGTAGAGTAGAGTAGAGTAGAGAACTTTATTCATCCCTAGGAGGGAAATTCAAATTAGTCCAGTAGCTCACACGACAATGACACAAAAAATAAAGAAAAATGGAGCAGGGCCGCCGGATGGAGCAAGGCCACCGGATGGAGCAGGGCCGCCGGATGGAGCAAGGCCACTGGATGGAGCAGGGCTGCTGGATGGAGCAGGGCCGCCGGGTGGAGCAGGACCTCTGGATGGAGCAGGGCCACCGGATGGAGCAGGGCCACCGGACTACTTTTTTGCCTCTTAATATCACAAATATATGGTCTTACAGATCAGCACATGGAATAAAACACAGAAGAAGAGTAAGATATTGAACCTTAAAACAGCTTGTTGAAACTAAATGTTCTCGTCAGCTCTAATCTTTCCTCCTGTCTCACTTTTTTCCCCCAGCCTCTAGAAGTGATGGAGGATGAAATCCACTCCTGGCTTTGAAAGTTCGGGGTCAACTGAGGCTGCAGCCGCCTGAGCCAGGTAAGTGAGTCTGCAGTGAGGAAATGTTAACGTGCAATGTCCAGTTTGATTTGTTTGACTGTGGCTGCTGCAGCGTCATCTTTCTGAAACCAGAGCTGCATTTAATTTTAAATGACACCTTGTTTGTGGGTGTGACCAACGGCTTCAGCTTCATCACCACACACTTTGGCCCATTGGTCTGAAGTGGCTCTGCTACCATAAAAAGGGCGGGCTTTTCTGCTGAGCAAGCACTTCACACTCTATATACCCTGTTTAATCTTTTCTGTTAGGGACTTTGCTGTGTCTCCCCCCCCTTCCTCGCTCATCTCCGTCAGGTTCAGTGTGCGAGTCTCTTTCTTCCTGCAGCTCGGCTTCTTTCACTCTGGTAGGAAAAACGATGCACTGAGCCACACTCAGGGCTGGTTAGCAGGTGGGAATTTGGTTTGGCAGGTGTGACCTCTGACCCCTTAAGTTTAGAGGTAGGACCAGGGGAGCAGCTGAACCGTGAAATCAATGCTGGACGTTCGTGTTTGTTCATGATTTGGAAGTAAATTTGTCGTTTTGGTCTTTTATTTTGATGGGGTTCTCAGGAAGTGTCATTAAGCTGATATAGGGATTGGTGAATTGTTGTTGGAATTTGGAGGTTTGATATTCAAAAAGATAAAAAAAAAAATTTGGGGATATTTTACCTCTAAATCTCACATTCAAAAAAATATTATAATATTAAAAAGCTAACACTTTATATAAGACCCACAACATAATTCAGCTAATTATCACAACAATGGAAAGAAAATCCTCCTGAAAACATTCAGATATTTGTTATTCCAAATGTATTTGTTCATACTGTATATTTTTGAAATAATCAGGCGAATTTCATGTTTTGCATGTTCAGACTCATCAATTATCTGTTTGGAAACTATTAATTAACACTTGGTTTTTCCTTTGAAATTTGATTCTCTAGTGAGAATTGATTTTTCTGTCATTATTTTGTTCTGTTTGTGGCTTTAGTTGGATATTTTTGTGGACACTAGTGTTAATTAGCTGTCTTGGGGCAACTGTTTGAGCTTGACCATCCAACCCCACTCGTCCCAAATTAGCTGGTTTGTGATCGCTGGCGTCCTTTTCCATGATAATAAAAAGTGTCGTGTTTCGGGTCAAAGGGGCGCAGGTTGATAACGTTGGTGGGGGGGGGGGGGGGGGGAGGCAGTCGAGCTGCTGGACAGAGTCGGTGTGTTTTATATAAAACCTGTCCTGTCTCAGGTTTGACTCACAAGTGTTTTCTGTCTCGAACAGGGTGTGAAGATCCAAAACAGCCAACATGTCTGAGTGAGTACCTTCTTCTTTTTCCTCTTCTTCATCCTAGAAGCATCCAAGATTTAATCTTATCATAACCTGACTATTTGTTTCATCGCGCTGCTTTAAAATAACTTCATTCTTAACAAGATATTTTAGTTAAATCTGGTGTCTCTACTTCCAGGATGAGTGATTGATTGATCAGGAAAGAGTTCAGCATCATTGACCTTGTGGGTCTGAATTAAAATCCAATCACAACCATTTTATAGATTTAGTAAGTTTAAGAAGCTAACAATTGTTTTGGAGGATTAGAAACCATCGGTTTGTCAGAAACATCAATTTAATTTGATTTAATTACAGTGGCAAGTGTGAGATTTCTTGCTTTTATGCACACTTGTTGGTTTCCAGAGTAACTTCCTGCTTATATCTCTCAAATTAATCTTCACTTAATATTTGAAACCTACGTTTGTTGCCAGATCTCCTATCCTATAAATACTGTCGTTGCAACTCGAAGCCATGAGGAAACTATGAGTCTCTTAAAATAAACTGTTAGAAAACTTGGATCAAAGGTTTAATCATTTTAATGTTGTAAATCCATCCTTATCAACTTCAACCAACACAACGCCAACATGCATTCAGGTGTAGTGTTTTAAGGCGTAAAAAAACTATTCAAACAATAAAGCGCTCTCTCTCTCTATTCATTTATTAGAGGCACCAAGTATCACATGAAAAGACATAAAAAGTGTTAAAAGCATAGAAAATGATGGAATAAAAATGAAATAAAAGCAACTGAAGAGTAAACAATTCATCAGCTGATTAACAATTAGCATGTTAGCATTAATGTTTGAGTTTGACAGAAGTCCATCTCTATTTTCTGACTGTATAAATGTAAAACTAAAGAGTGGGACACTCAATGATTCATCCTGGAGGAAACATTGTTGTTGTTGTTATTGTCTGTTCAAGACAAAGAGTTGAGGAGATGATGAGATGTTTCTCTCTGGGTCTTTGAGCTGAAGTTAAACTGATGTGAACACATGCGAGCTCAGAGGATGACCGACAGTTTAAAGGTCGACCTTTAGCCTCAGATGTCGACTTGGCCGAAGTTAATGAAATAATAACGTATCAGTGATTTCAGTCTCCTGGAGTCAGATCTTTTACTGGCAGCTTGTGAGTTAAGCTTAGCTTAGCTTATTTTAGCTTAGCATAAAGAATGAAAACAGAGGGAAACACAGCAAAACACATCATATATTGTTTATTTAATCTGCACAAAATCAAAGCGTGAAAAACATTTGTTTTTCACTTTTGGGAAATGTCTCCGGACGGAGCTCGGCTCCCCCTGTTTCCAGTCCTTATGCTAAGCTAAGCTAACAAACTGCTGCTTTAGTATATTCGACATAAAAATCTGTAGATGTTTTAAAAACAAAAAAAGTATTTTCAAAACTTTTCCTTTAAGAAAACAAAGATTTTCTCTGATGAATCATCTTCATCCGTCCTGATATGAACTTTAAATATTTGTGTCACAGTAAGAAGATGACATCCAGCCGCAAGCATCATCTGAAGGTGAGTGCTTCTCGTCAGAGCCTTTGTTGGCAAAGTCACCGTCAAAGAGTTGGAGAAATGTTTATTTTACATGGAAATGTTTGTTTTCTTCTTCTCGCTGCAGAGTTTGATGCTGCAGATCGCGGCCGGCTGGATCGAGCAGGAGAAGAAGGACATCGCAGCCGCCAAGGTGGCCTACCTGGCCGAGACCTGCCCCAAGCCCACAATCAGCGGAGACCAGGCCGCCCTCATGGTGAGACAGGGACATTAGCTGTTAGCCATTAGCTGTTAGCTTCTATTTTGTGCTAAATCTCAGCTAAAAATTTGCAATTTTTAATCCCAGAAAGTGAAATCTATTTTATCTCACTGGGGTGTAGAAGGTGTTTTACATCTGAGGGTCAGGGCTTCATTAAAAAAAGGGAAATCAGCTTCTCATGGTGGAATGAGAATTGGTCTGCAATAAAAGTGGGAATAGATTAAGTTAAAATGAAGAAGTGGATCTGTCAACTCTGACTCATAAAATAGGTGTCAATAAAACAGACAAACCAGACAGAAGTATTGAAATCTGTTCGTAAAAACACTCATAACGAGGAAAAGTTCAAAAATGACAAGTACTGGCAGCAAAATGTATTTTAAGTATAGCTAACAACTAAAAGTATAGCTGCTGCGCAGCGATGGGTCGGGTCCGGGCTATCTGTTGGCAAATTTAGGCAAATTCTGAGCAACAAACAGGAGAATAGGAAGACAGGACAGTTGACCTTATAATGTTCAATTTGCATCAGTTCAGGATTGAACCCGCAACTTCTAGAACCAAAGACCATTGTCTATCGCACTGAACTAATTGGCAAGTAGCAGTTCAACAGTGGCTTCACAAATTGTGTAAGCCATTCACTGTCGTGCAGGCAGATTTGAAGCCACTGTAAAAAGAAAATTCAGTTTTTGAGGTAAGATTCTATTCTATATATTTTGTACATTTGTTTCACAAAGACCATCTGGTATTTTAATGTGTTATCATCAACTCCTTGGGTTTTGAACCCACATCCTCTGACACCAAGAACCAGCTCCTAACTCACTGAGCTAATTGTCTGGAAGTGCATTGAGGTGTGTGTCTTCTCAAATAGACTCAGGGTCTCAGAGACGAGGCAGCAGTTGTCAAGGCAGATTTCAAAAATTGTCAGAATGTCAGAAACAGCAGCCAGGACCCTAAATATCTAATGCTGATATATGCAAACAACAATTTTCAATTGTAAATAAAATCATCTCAAAAGTGCAATAGAAAATACAAACTCCTCCGAAACAAATGAAACGATGACTCCCATGTGAAATATAACAGCTGAGGGAGTGTGTTAAACATGTTTACACCCTTGTTTGTTTGTTTGTTTGGCAACAGGAAATCTGCAAGAAGATCCATGCTTCCCTCGACAAGATCGATGAGGCGAGGTACGACGCCGAGTCCAAGGTGACGAAGGCCGACAAAGAGGTGAGACACAGGAGGGGAGGTGTTTGTTACAGCTTTGTAGTTCATCATGACGCATGCTGGGAAAATTAATTAAAAGTATCCAGACTTGTTGTGTATAAATACATTAACACAACAAATTTGTTTTGGACTGATTCTCCTCCTTCCAGATCGATGACCTGAAGATGAAGGTGGTGGAGCTGGCCGGAGTGAAGAAGCCCGCCCTGAAGAAGGTGCGCATGTCTGCCGACGCCATGTTGCAGGCCCTGCTGGGAGGCAAGCACAAGGTGACCATGGACCTGAGGTCCAACCTGAAGCAGGTCAAGAAGGAGGTCAAGGAGGAGGTGAGGAGTTGCTTTCTTATTCATTTCAATCTTTCTCCTTCATCGTCACGTCGGTGCTTTGACGCCTTCATTCGTCCTTCAGCCTACAGAGGCCGTTGGCGACTGGCGTAAGAACATTGAGGACAAAGCCGACAGGAAGAAGATGTTCGAGACCTCCTAAAGACTTTCAAACTCAACCCGCCCCTTTCACTTCCTGTGGGCTGCCACATCTCACCCCTCTGTCACATCTGGCCCTTTTTCATGGAATTGGAAAAACTTGTGCAATTAAATTTCTTTTTTTTGGAATAAGGCAATGCTGTCACACTCCATTTTTATTTAATCCGTACACACATTTTAAAGACTTCATTTTAAAGCAGAAGTAAGCGATCCGGTCGTTTTGGCTAATGCTGCGTTCCAGGTAGGCTTCTGAAACCGTAAATTATAGCTTCAAGTCACAACTTACGACTTTGTAGCGTTTCAGGCAACCCACTCGTGTTTTTCCGACCTGTTTTACCTGTGAAAGTGCACTATAACGGCCACTCGTATCTTCCGACCCATGAACTCGTACCAGATCGAACTGGTACGACTTCACAGGTCGGAAAAACACGAGTTACGAGTTTCCTTGAACGCACCATAACAGTCCTCGTCCCTACGTCGCCACATTCACGGCGTCCCTTGGCTGCACACACAGCCCTGCATGCCGTTCTCTCTCCTCATTGGATAAAAACTGTAGGATACGATAAATGTTTTCTCCTCGGCTCAGAGCAGAGCAGAGTGACTGACAGACCCGTGTTTCGGTCCAAACACTCTATGTAAGTGATTGCTGTCGGAAGATATAACTATTTAAGTCTTATATTAACACAAATATATCACTTACTTCTGCTTTAATCTTTTAGTTTTATTTACTTTAAACCAGATCTTTATCTAAGATAAAATCTTTGACAGAAATAGAAACTTCCCAATCTGGAGCTGTTTACATTAAGAATAACTCTTTAAACGTGCAGTATATTGATCTCCAGGTGAACTGAGTGCTGTGTTGGCCCTGAGCCACCAGAGGTCAGCAGAGAGCCTTCTGCCCTCTCTACTTTCTGCTGGTTTTTCCTCCTGCACATCGTCTCTCTGTAGTTTCAGACACAAATCAAAATAACAAATATTTTGATAAAATCACATTGGTAATCCTTGGGTTCATGTTGTCATCACATTTAATGATTGTCGCAGCAACATGAAGTTCAACAAACGGGTGAGTAACGACTTCCTCTTTTTGTCTTTGTCTTCTGTTTTGTTTTGTTTTCAGTTTCAGTTTTCAGTTTTAAAATCTTTACTGTATACTGAGTTTTTCATCATTCAAGTTGTGAAGTTTCATGACGTTAAATCATTTTAGACGCCTTCCTCTCTAAACCCAAGGTGACATATTTGGTATCTTTTGAAAACTGAAAATTAAATTTATGAAGATTTACAAGTGAGAGATTCAGAATTTTCTTTTTTCCAGTGAGTTCTGCTGATTGACTAAAGGTGTGCACCGTTAATCAATTAAATATGACTGAATAGAAAGAGAAAAAGAGATAATATTTCCCTCCAGGTTTAGTGTCAGTTTGGGCGTCTTCATCTCCACAAAACCAGGTTTGTGTTAAAGCTCCTTCAAAATAAAGGTAGATGTTTGTGTTGAAGCTCCATACTGTATAAAGGTAGATCAGAGCATCGTCTCTTCTGATTGGCTCATTGACCTGATGAAAACAGACAGTTTTTGCCTCTTAATATCACAAATATATGGTCTTACAGATCAGCACATGAAGCAAAACACAGAAGAGTAAGATATTGAACCTTAAAACAGCTTGTTGAAACGAAATGTTCTCGTCAGCTCTAATCTTTCCTCCTGTCTCACTTTTTCCCCCCAGCCTCTAGAAGTGATGGAGGATGAAATCCACTCCTGGGTTTGAAAGTTCGGGGTCAACTGAGGCTGAGCCAGGTAAGTGAGTCTGCAGTGAGGAAATGTTAACGTGCAAATGTCCAGTTTGATTTGTTTGACTGTGGCTTCTGCAGCGTCATCTTTCTGAAACCAGAGCTGCACTTAATTTTAAATGACACCTTGTTTGTGGGCGTGACCGACGGTTTCAGCTTCATCACCACACACTCTGCTTGCTGGGCCCTGATAAGCCACTTGTGTAAAGAGACACTTGTGAGTGTGTGTGAGCGTTAATCATGTCGCACAATCGCTTCAACCGTGAGGGAGGGAACGCGGTTACGTACCCGTCCAAGGAGGCGACTTCGACTTTGACTTCCTGTGGCAGAAATTTACGATGTTCCTCGGAGAGCCGTGGTATTTCTGGAGCCTGCCGGCCCATTGGTCTGAAGTGGCTCTGCTACCATAAAGAGGGCGGGCTTTTCTGCTGAGTGAGCACTTCACACTCTATATACCCTGTTTAATCTTTTCTGTTAGGGACTTGGCAGTGTCTCCCCCCCCTTCCTCGCTCGTCTCCGTCAGGTTCAGTAGGTGCGAGTCTCTTTCTTCCTGCAGCTCGGCTTCTTTCTCTCTGGTAGGAAAAACAATGCACTGAGCCACACTCAGGTCTGGTTAGCAGGTGGGAATTTGGTTTATATCCACCCACATACACTCACAGAGGTGATTTTTTTTTCAGTGTTTGTTACAGAGGCTTGCTGCAGGTGTGACCTCTGACCCCTTAAGTTTAGAGGTAGGACCAGGGGAGCAGCTGAACCGTGAAATCAATGCTGGACGTTCATGTTTGTTCACGATTTGGAGGCTAATTTGTCGTTTTGGTCTTTTATTTTGACGGGGTTCTCAGGAAGTGTCATTAAGCTGATATAGTGATTGGTGAATTGTTGTTGGAATTTGGAGGTTTGATATTCAAAAAAGATTCAAAAAAATACATTTGGCAAATATTTGGGGATATTTTACCTCTAAATCTCACGTGTAATTTCTGAACACATTCAAGAAATATTATAATATTAAAAAGCTACCACTTTATATTAGACCCGCAACATAATTCAGCTAATTATCACAACAATGGAAAGAAAATCCTCGAGAAAACATCCAGATATTTGTTATTCCAAATGTATTTGTTCATATATTTTTAAACTAATAAGGCGAATTTCATGTTTTGCATGTTCATACTCATCAATTATCTTTTTGGAAACTATTAATTAACATTTTACATGAAAATGACCTGTAAAATCAAAGACTGTGTCAGAGCTTTGGTTCTTTCGGAGTGAGAATTGATTTCTCTGTCATTATCTTGTTCTGTTTGTGGCTTTAGCTGGACATTTTGTGGACAGGACACTAGTGTTAATTAGCCATCTTGTTATCCAGGGATGAATTTATAGTTATGTTAATAATCCCACACGAGGAGCTTGTAGTTTTCCACTTGTCATTCTTCTTTTAAACGTTTTTATTTGCCTCTGTTTTTAAAGTGTGAGGATGTTTTTTTAGAGTGTGAGATTCTGTATATTGTGTTATGGTGCTGGGGGGGGGGGGTTGTGGACACCCCCGCCGTCCGTTTGCATGCCTGCAGGATGTCAGATTTGCTGTTAACGCCTCTCGCTGCGTGCTTTGAGCCACATTTGGTTCCTCAGCTGGAGACGTGTTCGTGCTCAGATCTTTGCTTTGCTCCAGGACATTAAATACTAGGCACAATGTCTTGGGGGGGGGGGGGTCAGAGGAGGAGGAGGAGGGGTGGGGGGGTGAGTTGGGGCAACTGTTTGAGCTTGAGCATCCGACCCCACCCGTCCCAAATTAGCTGGTTTGTGATCGCTGGCGTCCTTTTCCATGATAGTAAAAAGTGTCGTGTTTCGGGTCAATGGGGCGCAGGTTGATAACGTTGGTGGAGGGGGGGGGGGGGGGGGGGGGGGGCAGTCGAGCTGCTGGACAGAGTCGGTGTGTTTTATGTAAAACCTGTCCAGTCTCAGGTTTGACTCACAAGTGTTTTCTGTCTCGAACAGGGTGTGAAGATCCAAAGCAGCCAACATGTCTGAGTGAGTACCTTCTTCTTTTTCCTTATCCTAGAAGCATCCAAGATTTAATCTGGTCATAACCTGACTATTTGTTTTATTGTGCTGCTTTAAAACAGCTTTAGGCTATTCTTAACAAGATATTTTATTTAGACACAATCTGGTGTCTCTACTTCCAGGATGAGTGATTGACAGATCAGGAAAGAGTTCAGCATCATTGACCTTGTGGGTCTGAATTAAAATCAAATCACAACCATCCTATAGATTTAGTAAGTGTAAGAAGCTTGTTTTGGAGGATTAGACACCATCAGTTTTTTAATTTTAATTTGATTTAATTAGCCTACAGTAGGAAGTGTGAGATTTCTTGCTTTTGTGTAAACTTGTTGGTTTCCAGAGTAACTTCCTGCTTT
The DNA here is from genome assembly GCF_045865225.1 of Trachurus japonicus. Classification (NCBI taxonomy): domain Eukaryota; kingdom Metazoa; phylum Chordata; class Actinopteri; order Carangiformes; family Carangidae; genus Trachurus; species Trachurus japonicus. Next base: position 21,345,866 of record NC_140912.1, read on the forward strand.
AATCTCTCAAATTAATCTTCACTTGATATTTGAAACCTACTTTTGTTGCCAGATCTGCTTTAAAAAAAAAAAAAGTGTTTACTGTGGTAATTATCTTAAATTTATGACCATGAGCATCAACGCCTTTGATCCTATAAATACTGTCGTTGCAACTCGAAGCCATGAGGAAACTATGAGTCTCTTAAAATAAACTGTTAGAAAACTTGGATCAAAGGTTTAATCATTTTAATGTTGTAAATCCATCCTTGTCAACTTCAACCAACACAACGCCAACATGCATTCAGGTGTAGTGTTTTAAGATGTAAAAAACTATACAAACGTAGCGCTCTCTCTCTATATTCATTTATTAGAGGCACCAAGTATCACATGATAAAAAGTGTTAAAAGCATAGAAAATGATGGAATAAAAGCAACCGAAGAGTAAACATTCATCAGCTGATTAACAATTAGCATGTTAGCATTAATGTTTGAGTCTGACAGAAGTCCATCTCTATTTTCTGACTGAATAAATGTAAAACTAAAGAGTGGGACACTCAATGATTTACCTAGAGGAAACGTTGTTGTTATTGTCTGTTCAAGACAAAGAGTTGAGGGGGTGATGAGATATTTCTCTCGGGATCATCCCTATGTATTTTTTAGAAAAAGGGTCCTATGTTCCCCACTTTTTTCCAAAAGGACCCGGGGAACATGCAATTTTTGGTCCCATACCTGGAAGTGCAGTTGTGACTTTGCAGATTTTTGCCTATTTCTGAATGAGAGTTGAGTTGTGACTTTGAGCGAGAAGTGGAATTGTCCCATTGGTTGGGTTTAGGCAATGAAGAAAGGAGTTGGTTAAGTTTAGTATAGAGGCTAAACAGGCCAGATAGATAGAGAGAGTCCAGATAAGTAGGGAGAGCCCATCGACCAGCAACAGCAGGGAACATAGGACCCCTTCTCTGGGTCTTTGAGCTGAAGTTAAACTGATGTGAACACATGCGAGCTCAGAGGATGACCGACAGTTTAAAGGTCGACCTTTAGCCTCAGATGACAGCGGCGTGGGAGGTGTCGCTGGCAGGTGTGGGGGGGGGGGGGCACGTTAACGCAGACAGACGGGAAGCATGTAGCATATAGCATACCTCCATCAATCTGCCTCGACTTGGCCGAAGTTAATGACATAATAAGGTATCAGTGATTTCAGTCTCCTGGAGTCAGATTAGTCTCTTAAGTGTTGATAGATCTTTTACCAGCAGCTTGTGAGTTTAGCTTAGCTTAGCTTATCTTAGCTTAGCTTAGCATAAAGAATGAAAACAGAGGGAAACACAGCAAAACACATCATACATTGTTGATTTAATCTGCACAAAATCAAAGCGTGAAAAACATTTGTTTTTCACTTTTAGGAAATGTCTCCGGACGGAGCTGGGCTAACTGTTTCCCCCTGTTTCCAGTACTTATGCTAAGCTAAGCTAACAAACTGCTGCTTTAGTATATAAGACATGAAAAATCTGTAGATTCAGTGTTTTAAATACAAAAAAAGTATTTTCAAAACTATTCCTTTAAGAAAACAATGATCTTCTCTGATGAATCGTCTTCATCCGTCCTGATATGAAATTTAAATATTTGTTTTTACACAGAAAGAAGATGACATCCAGCCGCAGGCATCATCTGAAGGTGAGTGCTTCTCCTTCGTTGGCAGCACCAAAGTGTCGGAGACATGTTTATTTTACATGGAAATGTTTATTTTCTCCTTCTTCTCCTCGCTGCAGAGTTTGATGCTGCAGATCGCGGCCGGCTGGATCGAGCAGGAGAAGAAGGACATCATAGCAGCCAAGGAGGCCTACATGGCCGAAACCTGCCCCAAGCCCGACGCCAGCGGAGACCAGGCCGCCCTCATGGTGAGAGAAGGGTCATTTGCCGTTAGCTTCTATTTTGTGCTAAATCTCAGCTAAAAATTGACAATTTTTAATCCCAGAAAGTGAAATATATTTTATCTCACTGTGGTGTAGAAGGTGTTTTACATCTGAGGGTCAGGGCTTCAGCTTCTCATGGTGGAATGAGAATTGGTCTGCAATAAAAGTGGGAATAGATTAAGTTAAAATGAAGAAGTGGATCTGTCAACTCTGACTCATAAAATAGGTGTTAATAAAACAGACAAACCAGACAGAAGTATTGAAATCTGTTCATAAAAACACTCATAACGAGGAAAAGTAAAAAAAAAAAAGAAAAGTACTGGCAGCAAAATGTATTTTAAGTATAACAACTAAAAATATATAATGTTGATATATGCAAACAACAATTTTCAGTTGTGAATAAAATCATCTCAAAAGTGCAATAGAAAATACAAACTCCTCCGAAACGAGGTGGAATTGCAGAGTTTACATGAGTCAGATGTGAAATGTAGCAGCTGAGGGAGTGTGTTAAACATGTTTACACCTTTGTTTGTTTGTTTGTCAACAGGAATTCTGCAAGAAGCTCCATGCTGCCATCGACAAGCTCGATGAGGCGAGGTACGACGCCGAGTCCAAGGTGACGAAGGCCGACAAAGAGGTGAGACACAGGAGGGGAGGAGGTGTTTGTTACAGCTTTGTGATTCATCATGACGTCAGAGATTGAGACTTAAAGCGATAGTAGCATTTTTTTAAAGTGGGGTTCTACTAATAGCCCCTAAGTACTTTAATTGCAGTGGAAGACTCTCTGCACTCCCGTTAGCAACGCCAGACCATAGCCCTGCCCAGAGATTTACAACATACAGTGTTGTGAACAGACCCAAAGAAACGGCCTATTTTCGCGGCCTAAAAGAGGTTTTACCTGAAAAAAAAATACACAGTTCCATTGTTCGCTATAATATAATTTTTTCCAGCCCCTCAAAGTGCAGGAAAAACGCAGTTTTTATTTGGACCAAACCAACTGCTGATTGGCTGGTTAGGTCCAAATAAAAACTGCGTTTTTCCTGCACTTTGAAGGGCTGGAAAAAATTATATATATTATTTCAAGTAAAACCTCTTTTAGGCAGTGAAAATAGGCCGTTTCTTTGGGTCTGTTCACAACACTGTATGTTGTAAATCTCTGGGCAGGGCTATGGGCTGGCGTTGCTAACGGGAGGAGTGTAGAGAGTCTTCTACTGCAATTAAAGTACTTAGGGGCTATTTGTAGATCATACAACCCCACTTAAAAAAAATGCTACTACCCTTTAAATTATCTCAATGCATGCTGGGAAAATAAATTAAAAGTATCCAGACTTGTTTTCCTGCATGTTTTTCTCTTGTGTATTAACACAACAACATTAACACAACAAATTTGTTTTGGACTGATTCTCGTCCTGCAGATCGAGGACCTGAAGATGAAGGTGGTGGAGCTGGCCGGAGTGAAGAAGCCCGCCCTGAAGAAGGTGCGCATGTCGGCCGACGCCATGCTGCAGGCCCTGCTGGGAGGCAAGCACAAGGTGACCATGGACCTGAGGTCCAACCTGAAGCAGGTCAAGAAGGAGGTCAAGGAGGAGGTGAGTGTCCGGCTTTGTTTCTTTTTTGTATTGTATTATTTGAACTAAGATGAAGTGTGATGATGATGATTTAAATTGACATGCCCGAAATAAACAAATTGATTGATTGATTGATTGATTGATTGATTGATTGATTGATTGATTGATTGATTGATTGATTGATTGATTGATTGATTGATTGATTGATCGGTTTAATATTGTTGTTTTCCTGATCAAACAGAAACATCTGTGAAGTGTCCTGATGTTAAACTCTAATCAACACATTTGTTTTCAGATCTGTGGAAGATTATAATCTGTGAGGAATAGAAAAATAGATCTAATATAAAGTACATTAGTGTTTTATAATAATGATAATGATGATATTCATCGCTCAGGATAACAAGTGCTTCACACAAGGAAGCAAAGTATAAAATCACATATAATCTCAACAAATGGAGAACTGATCAGTCAGAGTCAAGTCATTTTTAAAACAACTAAGCTAATATTAAAAAGGAAATAAAGAAACAATTCATAAAATGTCCCAAAAAAGTAAACGGACCAGAATACAATGGAAAGATAATGATGAGAAAAAATAGAAAAAGAGGAAAATGAAATGGATAAACACGTTATTTTCTTGATTTGATTCTGATAATTCACACTAATTAATCTCTAGATCAGTCAGAATTTCACATGAGCACACGAACGCACCAGACACACATGAAATTAAAAAAGGCCATAAAGTCATAATGATTTTTTTTTCCTAATCTCTGCTGCTGCATAAACAAAACTTGAATCTGTGGAATTTGATAAAGATTTTTTTTTTTTTTTTTTAAGTTTGAATCCAGAAATCATTCAGAGGAAGTTGAAATAAATTCACTTCACTGGTGATTTTCAAACTTGTCTTTGTATTTACACTATTAACTCTCATTTAGAGCAGCTTTATGGGCTCTTTGCACAGCTCCACTACTTCCTGAACTTAATGCTGCTCCTTTGTTTCCTGTCTTACATTATTGGACAAACTGATAAATCCAGGTGTGTCTGAGTGGTCACAATGGTCAGACACACCTGGATTCATCAGTTTGTCCAATAATGTAAGACGGGAAACAAAGGAGCAGCATTAAGTTCAGGAAGTAGTGGAGTTGTGCAAAGAGCCCATTTGCCCTCAGACGCAAAGACAAAACATAGAAAGACGTAGTGTGGACCAAAATCTGCAATATCCTGTAAAATAATGATGGGAGTAGCATTAATAGAGCAAAAAAAAGAACTGTAGGTCAACAATAGTGAAATAAAAGACTGTGGTTTAAATGTACATGACTTTATACTGAAGTGAAATGAATGGAAACAGAAAGAAAACAATAGAAAAGAGTCGATACAAAGACATATTGTTGCAGCACTGTTTGTGTGTTGTGTTAATGTGTGTTTGTGTCCTTGTGTCTTCAGGCTACAGAGGCCGGTGACTGGCGTAAGAACATTGAGGACAAAGCTGACAGGAAGAAGATGTTCGAGACTTCCTAAACCTCCTGGACCGACGAGGAAGACCGTGGGGAGACGTCTCCGTCCGAGGTCTGAGTGACTGAATGTGTCTCTGAGTCCCAGCGGGACCAACAGGGACGAGGGTTTAGACACTTTTCCTTTTCTTTTCCTTTCTTTTGTTATTTTTTTTTCTTCTTTTTTTTTTTTTTGATCCCGTCGGCCTGAGACTGAACTGAAACAAACAGTAGAAACCATCTGACAGAGAAACACAAGCTCGACATGTGCAGAGTTTCATGGAGTCATTAGAAATAAATGTTTTGAAATAAGGATTAATTTGTTTGCCACTTTTATCTGTGTTTTTAATCATTCTTGATTTTTTGCTTTTCCCAGATCACACGACATCAAACTGACACTAAAAAAAAACAACAACAACATGACACACACTGAGATGATCAGTCTTTACACGTTAAACCAGTTACTGTATTTAAGACAAACTCTGATCTGTTTAATTTGAATTAACTAGAAAATAGAACAGAGAAGTCATCAGAAAACCTTTAGATGGAGTTGAAAGCTTCACAAGAACCTGATAAGAAAAGCTTGAGTTTAGTCAAACTGACTTTAAATAATCATAAGTTTTATCTTTAAAGTGAAATTATGAAAAATAATGTTAATAGAGAAAGACAATTCAATATGAAAGATCCAAATATCAGTGTCACTGAGCCTCAAACTTCCTGTTTTCTTAAAAGAAATGAAAAAATATAATTATATTTTAAATGGTTTTGTTGTTGGCACCAATATCCTGAAAGGAGATGTTAATTTGACGGAAAATATTCAGTGATAAAACAACAAAATGGAAATAAAAACTGTAAAATATCAATAAATAATATTTCAAAGGGGGAGATAAATGATAAATAATAATATGACATGTACAATTAGATGCTTAAATGTGACAAAAGTAGCAGAAATGTTAATTTTAGTAGTTAGCTTAGCTTAGCTTAGTTTATTTTAGCTTAGCTTAGCATAAAGACTGGAAGCAGGGGGCCACAACATGATGTCACCATTTATCTACCGGTATGTGTCCGTAAACACTGAACTGTCTTTAACTTCAGAAAGTTCATGGTGAAACAGCTGCTTTGTGTTTTTATCTCTTAAAAACTGGAAAAGAAAATAAGAAAAGGTTGTTTGAACAAGTGTAACTGAGACGACATGTAGGTCAAACTCACAACTTTATTTTTGTCTAGTAATGTATAAAATGGATCAAACTGAGACGGTGCAGAGCGTAAATTCACTGTATTTGGTTTTTATTGATGATATTTCTTTTAAAAACCTAAATCAAAGCTGCTTTACTGTACTTGGACAATCAGAGAGTGTGTGTGTGTGTGTGTCTTTCAGCTTCTGAGCTTCCTTTACATCCTGTTAAACTCCCCCCATATACAGTGAATCTGCATTTTTAAGCCTTCAGATGATCAGCGTGAGGTGGTCTCACCAGGGAGGGCGGTTAGCAGAGCGGGGCTGGGCCGGGTGTATTTCAGGAGCTCGCCGGCCCATTGGTCTGTCCGAGAATCCACTTCCATAAAGAGGATCTGGGCATTTTGCTGAGGCATCACTGCCCACCATATATACCCTATTTCATTTTTCACTGTCTGTGGCTTTGGCAGTGTCTCCTTTTCTTCCACCCAGTGTGTCTTGTCCTCTTCTTCATCCTCCTCTCAATAGGTGAGACCTTTTCCTTATTTTATTTATTGTTTTTTTTTTTTTTCCATCTCCTCTCTGAGAGCAGCATCTTCTTTTTATTTACTGACCACATCAATCAATCCTACCAACAAGAATCTACATTTAAAAACAGCAACAACAGATCACAGTCGTTTCGGTTCCTTCACATTTGACCCGTCCTGACATCTTGATCTCAGTTCGTCCACGTTTTGTCGCTCACATTTGACCTTTTCCTTGTCAGACTGAATTTACGACGTTGAAGTTCAGCTCCTGCTCCGTTGTGTTTTATGGTCCTAAGATGTTCGGTGGTTAGGATCTGTTTGTAAAACCTGGCAAGTGGAGGAAAAGTCTTAAACCTGTCTCAGCTCTCAGCTGCTGAATTATTGATCTGAAATGTCGTAATGTTTTTTTTTTCTCTGAGCAGCTGTTTTAATAAGAGTGAGACACAGTGGTTAGTGGGTTTGATTTAACATCTTTTTGTTGTATTGGAATCTGAAATCCTTTAGAATTTGTGCATTTTTGAGGATGTTTTTTTTTAGCTTATTGGCTGGAATATTTTACTTTTCAACACATAATGGACAAACTCTATGACTCTGCAGTGCTTAATTAACCTTTTGATTAACATGAATTTCAGTTTTATGGTGTTATTTATGGATTAATAAGTCTTTAAGTTAATTTAGCTGCATCTATTTGCACATTTGAAATATTTTCTTGGCTATTGTTCATTATAATACAGTGTCCCTGGGTTTAAAATGTGAATACAGGTCAAGTCAGAATGAAAAATTGAAAAATTGAAATTGAAAAATGTTCTTCTAAAATCCAGAATAACTCAAGTTTAAACATTTTACTCTTGACTTTATTAAAAAAAGAAGAAGAACTTTGATTCGGTTTTGCCATTTAAAGTCATTTCCAGACGTCCAGGATGGACTTGACTTGATGATGATATTTCACCGAGGAATTTTTTCTTCCAAATTAACCCTTCACGCTCGAAACTGTGGAGGTGCGACAGCGACACTCGATCCCCGAGCCTCCCAGTTTAGTTCAGTCGACGTCGCTGCTCTTCAGCTGTGGCCTCAGATCACGTTACGGCACAAATAAATTTCTCCCCCGTCCATCCATCCATCAGAGCGGCAGAACATGCTGATCTCAGAGAATCCACACCGATACCGAGTGACTGCAGCATTCAGCAGAGGTCACAAATCACTCAGTCTGCTCTCGTCTGTTTCTTCTGCTTCTTCTTCTTCTCGCAGGTGGTGAACCACAAAAGCCGCGAAGATGTCTGAGTAAGTCTGAGCAGCGGCAGCATGATCCCATCCACTGCACATGGAGAATTTCTCTGTTTACAAGCACAAAGTCATTATTTACTCTTAAGATATTTTTCTGCACACAACAAGTTTGCGTTTTCTTATAATCCTAAAACTAGAGCATAGAAATCTGCTTTATTCCATCACACTGATTCAACACTGCTTTTTTCTTGGAGACAAATGTTTAATTTCACAATGAATGATTTGTATAAAAAACTTCCTCCCAAACAGGAAAAAGATGACCTCCAGCCGCAGGCATCACCTCAAGGTAAACAGCCTTGTCATCAAATCCCACAAAGATTTGCTGAGCTCCATATAAAAGCTTTGTATGTTGAAGTAAACAACACTGACCTGGTGTTTGTTGTTGCTGCTGCTGCTGCAGAGTGTGATCCTGCAGATCGCTCTGAGCTGGCTGGAGCAGGAGAAGAAGGATCTGGTCGTAGCCAAGCAGAACTACATGGCCGAGCACTGTCCCTCCCCAGACGCCTCTGGAGACCAGGCTGCTCTCATGGTGAGAGGAGAAAAGGAGCATCAGTGTTTGTTTCCCTGGAGAACAGAGAGAGAGAGAGCAGCAGCCATTTTTGGAGGAACTTTGATTTTCTTTTTGATTTGTAGGTTTATGAAGTGAAACACAGGCTGAGACTGATTCAATGAGACTTACAAAACAACTTGACCCAGTTCCACAACGCTGATCTGACCCATATATAATAAATAATATATAGTTGTAAGATGTGACCTCCTCATCTGGATAGTATGTCCAGATGTGGAAGGCTCAGGTCGAGGATGCAGACAGACATTAGGCCAGAAGTTTCATTTTGCTACCGTCACAGCTCAACCTGCAAAATCCAGGCTAATTATATTTTCAGTGGTGATATTCAGTATTCAATATAATCATCAATATGTAAATTCAATTCAACAAAAAAGTCATTTATACTTTATTAAACTAATATTTAAAACTTAGCAGCACTATTGGAAACTGATTCAGTTCAAAAAGACTTATGAAAGGTACATTTTTATCATTCTGCATTGATTAAAAATTTATATTTAAATGGATGGTCATATATTGATTTTAGCTAGAATCAACACAGAAGTAGGTCCAATATGTGTTTGGCCAAGCTTAGTGAAAAATGTGGAAGCACCTGAAAACTGGAAGCTACCGTGGTTTCAATTAAAAACAAAAAACAGATCCAGACCATTAAATAAGGCAAAGTAAGGCAGCTTTATTTATATAGCGCATTTCATACCAAGGGGCAACTCAATGTGCTTTAGATAAAAAGAAAAAAATGTAACTGTGAGAATTGGAAAAAAAAACAAACATGAAAACATACAATTTAAAAAAAATTTAAATAAAACCGAAAATAGTAAAAACTGGATACATTAAACATACATTTAAAAGCAAGAAAAAAAATAATAAAAGAAAGTACAGGTAAAAGAGAGAAAAATATATAATAAAATAAAACTAGACTAAAATAGAGCATAAAATATGAGTTGAAAGTAACCATCTTTGATAAATTAGACTTGAAGCTAGTTAGCTAACTAGTTAGCCTGAACTTGAGGCTGCTGCTTGCGTATCTTAGCTAACCACAGACAGGATATGTGGAGCATTGAAGTAGCATTTAAACTAGCTCACGAGGTTAGCATTGTTAGCACAGAGGTTTGGCAACATTAACGTCATGCATTTCTTCACATATCAGTAGAACATTTTGTGTATTTGTATCTTTATACATCACAGCAACATGACATCTGTGTTTGTTTGTCAACAGGAACTCTGCAAGAAGATCCACGGTATCATCGACAAGATCGATGAGGAGAGGTACGACGCTGAGTCCAAGGTGCAGAAGGCCGACAAAGAGGTAACTGATGTCGTCTAAAATAAACTTCTCATCACCGACTGAGGGACGGAGAGCTGAGACTAAAACCCTGTCCCCGTCCCAGATTGAAGACCTGAAGATCAAGGTGGTGGACCTGATTGGAGTGAAGAAACCAGCCCTGAAGAAGGTCCGTATGTCGGCCGACACCATGCTGCAGGCCCTGCTCGGCTCCAAACACAAGGTGACCATGGACCTGAGGTCCAACCTGAAGCAGGTGAAGAAGGAGGTCAAGGAGGAGGTGAGTGTCCGGCTTTGTTTCTTCTTTTTTTTACCTACATATTTTTAGCTGGAGGCTTCTTCCTTATAAGAAAAGTAGGTTGAAGGTCAAGTCACGATCTCTGGATCTCCGGTTTGAATTTCATCTGTAGATACAGTTGACTGGATTTTGATCAGTCCAGTAGTAGTTTGAAGATGTCATTGTTTTCTTTCCTAATAATAATTTCAAAATCATCCACATAAAAAGAAACTTCTTATCAGATGGACATCTGTGGTCTAATGTCATCTTGTCACATTGATTCTGCTGAATGCTATTAATATATTAAATTTTATATAGTCCAATCAATCACATGTTAACGATGACAAAACAAAAAAACAATGATAATAATATATATTTTTAAATGCATTATTAATATAATATATAATAATATTAATATAATATTAATATTCTAAAACAATTAATATTATGATGCATGACAAATGTAATGTTTACCATGCATCAAACTATGTAATACTAATACACAGTCTAAATGCTAATAATAATGATTATTTTATCTGTTTATTTATATTTTGTTTGTTCAACATTGATTTGTGTAAATACTATTTGAATTCCAAAAATGCTGGAACCAGCTCATAAGATATGTGTATTTTCTTTTTATCTGGTTAAAAAATGAAATGAGGCTTTAACAACAACTGACCGATGTTGTCTCCTCTGCAGCCGACAGAAGCCGTTGGCGACTGGCGTAAGAACATTGAGGATAAGGCTGACAGGAAGAAGATGTTCGAGACCTCCTAAACGTTGCCGCTGCTGTTTGTTTCTTTTCTGTTTCTATGAACTCCACGTGTCTTATATATTCTGTATGTTGGTGGAACCAGGCGGTCGGTTTATGGTTGAACAGCAGGTTAGCAACAGTGTCTGTCTGAGAGGAGTCGCGCTGCAGGAGAGTCGAGGTATCTGAAGGTTGTTTTGGTTTTTTTTCTTCTCCTTCGTCTTCTTCTTCTTCTTCTCTCTTTTGCACTTTGTTCTGTACGGAGGGAAGAGGAGGAGTGTGGAGAGGTTCTGCAGGTTCACACACCAACACACAACAGCTTCAAGTCTTAAACTCCACACATCCAGGAAAACATCCACACAAACTGAACCATGTCAAATAAAACCAATAAAGTCAACTGTGGAAGAAAAAGTGTTTGTTTGTTTTTTTGTCTATTTTCCTCTATATGAGCTTATACAGAAATATTATTATAAAGGTAGATGTTTATATTAAAGCTCCATACAGTATAAAGGTAGATGTTTGTGTTAAAGCGCCATACAGTATAAAGGTAGATGTTTGTGTTAAAGCTCCATACTGTATAAAAGTAGATGTTTGTGTTAAAGCTCCATACTGTATAAAAGTAGATGTTTGTGTTAAAGCTCCATACAGTATAAAGGTAGATGTCCATGTGTAGTGTGATTATAAAGCAGCTCTAAGTTCTATATTAATACTGTGAAAGTATCAAAGCCTCAGTCCACAGAGAAATGCACACAGCCTGTATTCAGAAACTGAGCCTTAAAACCAGCCGTCAGGACTTCCTGTCACTTTGTGATGTCACAACGAAGCCCCACCCCATCACCGCCTGGACCCATCATCCGACACAATGTAGGAATTGGTTTCTCTAGGTGTTCTATTCTGAAATCTGCTCTATTTTTATTGGATCAACTAAAAAAAAAAAGTCAGTAAAGAGTCTAAAAAATATTGACATATACCTGTGTAATGTGTCCTCAATGTTAAACATCCTTGTATATTTATAGTAGCTACTAAGAGCTGTAAACTGAAATTAGTGTAATCAATTAAGAGCACTTTACTTAGACTTAAGGAAATTAGTTTCAAAACCCATTTTATTATTTGTATTTTATTATTAGGGTTTTGTACATTATGTCAGGAAACCCACCAACCCTAACCCTATTACAATATCCCACCTCAGTGTCTTAATTATTTTTATATTGATGCAAGTACATGAAAAACATAGTTTGTGGGTATGATGCTAACATCAATAGCATCAATATTTTGTATATTTAATGGGAAATTTAAACTTAAAACTTTATAATTTCTACATGCTGCTGTCTGATTGATCTAATTATTGATCATAGGGACGTTATTAGTTTCTCTCTGTTAAAACAGTGTGTCCTCACTTTATATAGAGGTTTCAGCTGTCAGTGGTTTGGTTGACTCATGCACCAGGAGTTACATGTATTAATGTTACATCAATGTACAATGTTTCTCTTAAAAATAAATAAATACCTTATGATGTAAATAATAAATTAAACACGTCACCACTGTCAAAAAAAAAAAACGGTTTTAATCTTTGGTCTTGATTTAAAGACTTGAGTGAAAAATGTGATGACTTTTTCATCCCTTTTCTTGTCTGTGCTCTGTGTTTGTCCACGGCAGCTGATTCAGAATAACTCTGACATAGTTGTTGTAGCTCGAGCTAACAGGTGCTAACTGCTAAATCTGGGAGCAGTTGTTAAGTTCCCCTATCTTCAGATGCAGGAGACGTGTGATTGGCTGAAAGCTGAGACCACGGCCATGAAAATGATGTCATGACATAAAAAATGGGATTTTGAAATAAAATTGTTTATAATTTAAGAATATAATAGAATTGTTAGTATGAAAACGACATTGAATAACTTACATACCAGGCAACATAATATATTTAATATTGAAAAGTTTGGTTCTCTACAATATCCTGAAATGGTTCAGGAGTCAAACTTTAAAGTTTTTATTTAAATTGTAAAATTAAATATTAGAAATTGGCATTTTGTGTGTGAACACAACACACAAACAAAAGAGAGAATTGTTTATTATATCATTATTGTTTCTGTTTCATAATCTGTACCGTAATGAATGTAAGTACTCTTATTTTGGCCGTTAAACATGCGGGAATTGACATTGAGGAGGACGACTGATTCCAAAAAGCTCAATGTTGGTAATAAGTTGACTGGTATTTGTATGTAGTTGGTGATGAAATATGTAATATCGTAATAAGGTTAGATAAGATTTATTAGTCACATACACAATTATACATTGCACAATGCACAGTGAAATGTGTGTTTGTGTCTTCTTGCAGAAATAATAAAGTAAAAAGACACAGCATAAGACATAAGAATATAATATATTTACATATATAGATTATTTAAAAAATAGCAGCTATAGTCTTGTACTACGTATAATATATACTGTATGTGCATAAAGTAAGAGTGCTTAAGTTTAAAAACATATTAATATATGATAGAAATGTATATATGTAAGAATAATTTAAAATTCATGGTCCCATTTTTTGCAAAATAAAAACACAGACACAAAAAAATACTCATGAAATACTTGAAATTGTAATCTTTTCTTAATATTGACAAACACTTTATATCTCACTAATATATGTATGAATATTGATGTATGTAGTGTTATATTTTTCACATATTATATAAATATATACTCTCCCCTAAATCAATATATGTTGATATTCGTAGGATACAAATGTAAAACATTTAACATCTAATTAAAACCAATATTGCTTTAATGAACTTACCTATGTAAGTTATGTAATTATGTAACATATTTGTATGGACACCAGCTTTACTTTATATATTTTATATTATTGATCCTGCAGTATGTTAAATTATGCGTCATGTGACCTGTCGCTGTGTTTTTCAACCTTAGATTCTTGTGCATAATTCATCTTTTTGTCTTGATGTCAGTGTTGAAGCAAAGGTGAAAGGTCACCTCATTGTTTTGTGAAACTATAAATTAAAACTGTGTTTTCTCTGTGAATTTCAGAGGCACTTAGCGAAGGACGGTGATTAATGATCCAGAGTCCCATTAAGATGCTGAGGCTCTTTAATGATTTAACTCACGACTGGTTTCAAATTAGCCTCGCCCTCCTCACACACACACGCACACACACACACACACACACACACACACACACACACATGTACGCACACACACACACACACACACACACAAACACACACACAAACACACACACGCACAGGTGCCCTCACACTCCTTGTATGGTGCTCTGAGCCTCCCTCCGGGGCCCCGAGCCTCAGGGGCCTCTAGAGTTTCCTCAGGAGCTAACTTTATCCCGTCAGCCTCGGGGGGAATGTGAGGAGACGCCTCAGAGTTATATTTGTATCATGTGACTTCACAAGACGACTCCCTTTAAAAAACGCTGCGTTTTCTCTCTGCTCCAGTTCAGTTGCCTCGCTCTGCTACAGACTCTCTGTGAGCTAACGAAAAGATTTATTGATTTTATATATTTTTTATGTGTTTTTAGAGTGAAGAAAAAAAGATATATTGTTTCATTCCATTTTATGTTAAAAAACAAAAACAAAATATTATTAATACTTGTTATATTAGCTGAAACATATATGTGCATTTATACAAAGCACAATAATGGTAGTAGAATAATAATAATGATGTATAAAGATAATAACTAAACTATAATATATAATAATAAAAAAGAGGCAGAAAAGGAAGCAGTGGAAATCAATTTTGCCCCTAAATGAAGAATATAATCAAAGTTATCTGACTGATTTGATTATTAATCAATATAAAGTACTGTAGGATACATAGCAGGTAAACAACACACAGGTGTAACCCAGCAGGATGACGGCACGAGAACGAGACAGGAAGTAAAGCAGCAGTGGACACACAAAAAGAGCCACTTCAAAATAAAACAGGAAATCAACCAAACAATTTCTATTCAAAGTCCCAAGAAAGAGCTCATGACAGAAGATTGATTAATTGATTGATATTAATGTTATTATAATACAAATGCATCACCTAACTTATCTTAATTTGTTGTTCATTATTATTATTTGTGTTCATTGTATTTTTTCCCTGTTTCATTTCATTATTCTGTTGTATACTTCGTCTTTATCTTCAGTTTTTAACTGCTTTTAATTTCTGGTTTTACCCACTTGCAATCATCTCTTCTGTTTTAGTTTTTTTTTTTTTAAATTTTTATCACCACTAATCTTTGTCCTTTGTTCCTGTGCTTGTTATTTCCTACATGTAAATGTATTATTGTTTCATGAGTTCCTGTCATGTTTAATTTGCTGACAAAGACTGAAACAAAGAAACATTTACTCTGATGTGTTAATTCACCATGATTTACAACTCCCACCAGGTCCACATTTACACCAACGTTGGCTCTTTGAGGGGTCAAAGATTAAAGATCAGAGGGGGGTGTCCTCTCCGACCAATATGGTTCTCTAAAAATTGACCCTGGTAATTTTGGACTGATGCTGCTGAGAGGTATTTTCTGCTGGTCACTTAGAAGTAAGTTTATTTTACACTGAGTTTTTATTCTGTTCAAGGCTGCAACATCAAAGATGCATCGAGCAGGTCAATGGTCAGAGGTCAAACACATGAGAGACTAACGGTAAGGGGGGGGGGGTGCTCCTAAAAACACAAAGAGCAGAAATTAAAGTATGAGTCTTTTATCTCCTGGAGGGCGAGGAACAAAATTTTCTCCTGCTCAGTGATGAAGTCGATCAGGTTCAGTCTGTCCCGTCTGTGTTGATGTGAGTGAAGGCAGCGACCAGTAGGGAGCGCTTTTGTTCTGTTTTTCTGCTCTGAGCGGCAGCACAGAGGACTGAGAAACACGAACCTTACAAGACTCAGGTGTGAACAGGATCCAAAGCTGTTCATAAAAAAATTAGGCTTTTATATAGATTTATATTAATCTGAAATATGCAAATGTTAAAATCAACTCAAACCTCCATACAGTACTGTATAAAGGTAGATGTTTGTGTTAAAGCTCTATACAGTATAAAGGTAGATGTTTGTATTAAAGCTCCATACGGTATAAAGGTAGATGTTTGTGTTAAAGCTCCATACAGTATAAAGGTAGATGTTTGTATTAAAGCTCCATACAGTATAAAGGTAGATGTTTGTGTTAAAGCTCCATACAGTATAAAGGTAGATGTCCATGTGTAGTGTGATTATAAAGCAGCTCTAGGTTCTATATTAATACTGTGAAAGTATCAAAGCCTCAGTCCACAGAGAAATGAACACAGCCTGTATTCAGAAACTGAGCCTTAAAACCAGCCGTCAGGACTTCCTGTCACTTTGTGATGTCACAACCAAGCCCCGCCCCCTCACCACCTGGACCCACCATCCAACCAACAACTTGCAGGATTTGGTTTCTCTGAGTGTTTTATTCTGAAATGTGCTTTATTTTTTATTGGATCAACTCAGAAAACAGTCAGCCAATCAGAAGAGAGGCTCAGAGCCTCCTCTCTTTATGTAATATTTCTCTCCTCTGATTGGCTGACACCGACCTGTTGTTACTAGAGCTCCAGAGAGAAGCTGAGAGAGGAGATGGAAAACTAGACTGAGATGGTTTTTGGGTTCATATAAAGCCACAAATATTAAATGTTCACATAAAACACATGAGAATGAAACATGGGGCCTTTTAACGGCGTCTGTGTTTCCTGCATGATGAAAATCACTCAGGTCGTTTTCCACCTCCTCACTCCTCCGCTGCTGCTGCTGCCGAATCAGATCTCCATCGCTCGGCACAGCTTCGTCTCCGTCCCCTGGAGACCTCATGACTGTAACCCAAGCGCAGCCTAATAACTGACCCAGGCTGTAAAGTCATTTAGGGTTATTATGTGCAGCCTGTTGGAGGTCATCGTAAAAGTTCAAGGAGCGCCGTTATATTTAGTGCCTGCTCAAAATCTCATTAACTTTCCCCCGTTTGCCCCGAGTCCCATATGGTTTCACTCTGAGAGCTGCAGCAGACGACGGAGGCCCAGGTTCTGTTTCTCTTTCTGTTTCTGTTTCCTCTGCTGAACCTCGACAGTCACACTTCGCGCTCTGGATGGACGGTGATTTATTTATCTTTGAATTCAGCCTTCTGCACTCAAGAGCAGGTTGTTGTTGTTACAGCGAATCTTGAACGCGGCCCAGCTGAGACACCCGAGTCGGACGGCCGACGGGACCGCGTCGATCTGATTTCAAACAGAGAGCTGCAGCTGCAGATACAAGACAAGACATTTGTAAAACACACGACACAGAGCGGGATCAAACCCGCGACAAGGCCTTGGAGCCAAACCGAGCCTCGGTTCAGTTCGTTTGGATCTGTTGCACAAAAATGAATAAATAAATAAAGCTTTAAAAAGTAGACGGAGCCCTGCAGTCGGGACATAAAGCAGGAATCGACCATAAGAACCTTTATCATCATATCATAACACACACAATCTCTTAGATTTATTTTAATAACAGAAAATTATCTGCATAAAAACAAAACAAAACAAAAACAGAATCAGCAAAGATGCCAGTAATGAAGCTTTGGTGCTTAACGATGTCTGATACTGTTTCCTGCAAAAAAGTGATGAGATGTGACAGAGCTTCATCTGTAAAGTAAAGATGCAACTCTCTGACCCCGAGCAGGAAGAAAAAAAAGGTTCAATCAGAAGGAGTTTCCTGCTGCCAAGACAAATGTTTGAATCTATAAATAAATGGAAGTGGATGTGAAGAGGAGAACAAATATTTGGAGGAATTTTTTCGAATCAGAATGTGAAATCTGTGAGGGGAGGGGGAGCCGGTGAGTGTGTGTGTGTGTGTGTGTGTGTGTGTTGTATCATATTTGAACCCTTTGCACAATCCCTTCTTATCATCTTCTGCTTTATTGACTTTCATTTGACCCAGTTTTGTTTTATTTTTTCACAGTAGTCATGAGGTCACATGTGTGGATGGATGCTGCAGAAGTTCATGCTGCTCAGACAATTGACTTTCGATGACTTTTCCTCTGGGGCATCACCAGTAGGCCTTCCACTTCCCCATGAGCTGTCCTCCTGACAGCTTTGTTGTGGTTCAGCTTCTCCAGCTATGCTTTCAGATTACCTTCTTCTCTGTCACTGCTATCTATCAACCAGATTTGAATCAAATTAAATAAATATAATTATTAAAGGGACAACGAGGAGTTTTGAAAGTGTTTTCACACTACATTTACCATGAGCCTCTGCGCGCATGGTGAAATTCTTGGACCGGCGCAAGACGGACGTCTTGCCAAGAATGTTTTCATTCATCAAGAATGAAAGTCAGAGGTTCGAAGACGATCAGATACCGTCGTAGTTCCGACCATAAACGGCGATTTGCGGACGCTGCCCGGCGGGTCATGAGAATAACGCCGCCGGGCAGCGTCCGCGAAACCGAAAGTAGGGAAACACTGGTCGGCTCGCCCAGCGTTTCCACCACCACTAATAATAACAAAATAACGATCGAGACAAAACGATATATTTATCGAAAATGGAGCTATTAACAAGTGTGGGTAACGTAGATTCATCCACATTAACATGAGACTTTTTTATAAGTATTTATGATGTTTTATGCTGGAGGAGAGACTGAAGCAGAATAATTAATTTAATTTAATTTGTTTTTTCTATTTGGTTAAATAGAAACTCCTCGTTGTCCCTTTAATGCATGCTATATCAGTGTCCTGAAGAACAAACTGAATGAGCTCCCTGACTCCTCTGCAGCCTCTCCTTCCTCTGTGGTTGTCTGAGTCCTGACCCAGGCTGTTTAACCTCCGTGACTAATGCAGACATTTCATTGGGAGATGTGCGGTTGGCTCTGTATAAATGATCCCTCACGTTTTCCTGCCATTTGTGTTTCTTTTCCCGTTCTTTTCTACACTTCCGCAATCATTGTTTTTTTTTTTTGCCACTGCACTTGTCTGGGGTAGCGTAGTGCATCAGCCACATCTCTGAAAGCGGCTTCGCAGGCGTATCCTGGCAACACTTCAGCGACCCAGCAACATACCGGTGTCTCATTGGTCACTGAGAGGCTCATTCCAGACAGACAGAGTCAGCAGCCGCAGTCACAACTGCACTGGGTCATGAGGTAATAAAAATCGCGCGACATGGATTTTCAAAAATACGGGACAAAGTGCGTCTTTTAGTCTCCAAACACGGGACGATTCCGTATTTCAAGGGACGGTTGGCAACCCTATATCAAACTCCCAGATCTTTTGCTTCTGACATCACTTCAGTTATCATCATTGTTGCCAGGTTCTCACTGTGTAGGACTTTAACATTTTTTGAGCGTTAATCATAGCCTATACATGCTATATTTTTCCCCAGGTGTGTTGGTCTCCTCCACAGTGTGTTTTATTCGGAGTTACCTCACTCAGCAGAAATGCATCGCTCCTGCTTTAATGAGGCTGCATTCCTCCACCTGGATGTGGAACCGCTGCCGTGTTACTCCGTCACTGCCCTCCACACGTCTCCTGCACACTGTAAAGCTCCTGCTGGGGGCTGTAGAGTTACTACGCCGCCATAAAAACCATCCTGACTGGAGCTCATAAAGAGCTGGAGGAGGCTCAGAGCACAGGGACAAACCACCGAGCGGAGAACGATACAGCACAAACACAAGGCTCTTACTGGAGTGAGTCACTTCTTCATGGAAGGTGGATGGATGCTCCTCTGAATCTGTCAAGAGGATTAAATATGAAAAAAAAAAACAAAGTTCAGAACAACAGAACCAGACATGACTGAGGAACAACATCAAAGAATAAACTTTACAGTTTCACATTAACACCTAATTAGATTAGAAAATATTTTACATTTGAGTATCTGAAGTTAAAGAATAATGTATGATGTTTGTATCAAAGCTCCATACAGTATAAAGGTAGATGTTTGTGTTAAAGCTCCATACAGTATAAAGGCAGATGTTTGTGTTAAAGCTCCATACAGTATAAAGGTAGATGTTTGTGTTAAAGCTCCATACAGTATAAAGGCAGATGTTTGTGTTAAAGCTCCATACAGTATAAAGGTAGATGTTTGTGTTAAAGCTCCATACAGTATGTCCATGTGTAGTGTGATTATAAAGCAGCTCTAGGTTCTATATTAATACTGTGAAAGTATCAAAGCCTCAGTCCACAGAGAAATGCACACAGCCTGTATTCAGAAACTGAGCCTTAAAACCAGCCGTCAGGACTTCCTGTCACTTGACCCACCATCCAATACTTTGTTTCTCTCTTTTTAGTGTTTTATTCTGAAATCTGCTCTATTTTTATTGGGTCACTTAGAAAACAGTTTCATTTTGATGCACTTTATGATACACAAATATATCAACAGATTCCAGCTGTTATTTGGTGAAAGTAGCATCTAGCATCATCATGTAGGCTATATGGGCCGGATGTGGACCGTGAGCTCAGGTGCATACTGTGGGTGCACCATGGCAGCATGTGAACTCATCATTAGTGGTTTCTAGAGGGCACAGGGCATCTTGAATCCATTGTGTCGCTGCATATTGAGCAGCACAAACTGACTTTTACTGTAAGAGAAATAAAAGGGTTTCATTATGAGCCGGTGTCAGCAGATCTGTGCTGGCATGGAAACGTCTTTATTTACCCCCACAAGCTGGAAAAACAAGGCGATCATGTTCTCAACTAAAAGCCTTCCAGGGCAACAGAGGCATAAAATACAAGTTTACGCCACACACACACACACACACACACACACACACACACACAAACACACATACACACACACTGTTTACTGTAGACGGCGGGCGTCATCCAGCAGCAGATATTCACTCTGTCATCTGCAGCCACAGGTCTTTGTCTCTGGATCAACTTTCCCCGTCATCAGCTTCTCTCAGATTTGTTTTGAACATCTGAAGAGTCTGAAACTGAATCTCACGGCGACACAATGAGGCTCTGTGGCTGTTTCACGTGTCACTCAGTCGACCTCGGGTTTGATTACCACTGCACAGTTGTAACAGAAAACATCAATTACATAACTTAACGTCAAACATTCAGTCACAGTGATGAACTTGAATGTAACTGGAGACAATGCGTTTTTTTCTTTTCTTTTCTTTTTTTTAGTCCTTTAAATTTGAGGTGAAAGATAAAAATATGCTCCAATAGTTCACTTTTTCTCTTTCAAAAACTTGACACAACAGTTTCACCTTCTCCGTCAAACCAGTTTTTGTTATTAAATGGGCTACAATGACTCCAATTCCAAAATTTCGAAATTGGCAAGCTCTGTGAACTTTGACCTTTGAACCAAATGTCTCAAAAGCTTAGCCTAACTTGTATAGGTGTATATGTAGTACATATATGTAGGTCTACATTTACTTTAATATTATGGTAATGTAAGTGATATAAAATTGTGACAGGAGTTGGGAAAAGCATTTTGAGGTCTGAAAATGATTTCAAATGGACGACTAATAGGCTATAATGAAGCGTAAATATAACAAATTCATACATGTAAATGTTTTGATTTCAGTGTTGACAATTTTTAATGTTTTCATAAAGCCATAGCCTACCAACTTAGAACAAAAAAATGTAACGTGCACCAAAACAAAAGTGCTGTTAGCCATTAGCCACTGCTAGCCATCGTTAGCAATACTGTTTTAACAACAACACACAAGAAAGTCAACAGTGATGGAAAATGTCTTTACTGATTTAGTGTGAAATAAAATAAACAGTAAGATTGCGATGTCCACTGTTATTAACGCAAGTAGTGGCCATCTTGAATTCTGATGTTTGGACTTGTGGGATTCCTTGTGGGATTAATTCAAGATTAAAATTAACACCTGGACCTTGGAAATTCTGACTTCTAAGTACAATTTGAACGCACCATGTGAGCTTGAATTGAGTATGATTCGGGCTAACAGTGTCATGACAAACCAGCGAGGATCCCGTACATTTTGCTGTTTAACTTGCACCGATTGTTCAAAAGTGTTTGAGACAAAAACCTTTTGGAAACCTTCAAACTCGACTAAATCAACACGTTCTTCAAAAGTTCAACAAGTTCAAAGTTTCACTCTTTAAAGACATGACAAACGTGATATCTCTCTAGTTTCTGTGGCAGAGCTCCTGCTGACTGGTTACTTCCTATTTCCAGTGAACTTGTGACTGAGCGTAAATTCATCCGTCACGGAGCTCGGTGCTGCTGAGCCCCCGGTGTCAGGAGAGGAGATCTCTGGGCTGGGAGGAGGAGGCGCTCTGAGTGGGAGGTGATGAGAGCAGCTCTGGCATCAGACAGAGGAGAGGCAGGAACACATTCTGGGTCGCAGGTCAGCAGCACTCCCCGAGCTGGCAGGGGAGGATCAACAGTGTGTGTCTGTGTGTGTGTGTGTGTGTGTGTGTGTGTGTGTGTGTGTGTGTGTGTGCTGGTATGACCTCCTCCTTCGCCCTGAGAGAGCGAGCAGGGAGGAGACATGCAGGAATGGAGCTGTAGTTTTAATCCTGCTTCAGCCAAAAAAACAAAACAGACCTGGCGCAGCTTAAATTTAGAGCATTCACACCACTGGATTACACAAGAAGGAGAAGAGAGACTTTAACCCTCACTCCTGGCAGATCATAGTTTTTATTATTTGCTGAGACACAAAATAAACGTTTCAGTTTAAATGTGCAATAAGTGCTTGTCGGCTTCTGGACAATTTCTGTCCAACTTCAGATCCACCATTGTCTTCTCGTCTGAGGGTTACAACTAATATATATATTTAAATATATATATTAGTTATATATTAATAGTTATATATTAGTTAAATTATATATATCATTTAAATATATAAGGCTAAGGCCAGGGTTAGGGTAAGGGGGCTATTTGCAATCTACTTCCTGATATTTAATCTGCATAGCTCTGCCTAAAAAGTGGGCATCCACATGGGACCTGGTTTGGGTGGTCGCTTATGGTATTGTGGTTTGAGTTTGAAAACTTTTTAAAAAATTGGAAGCTGCAGGACCTTCTCCTTGGTTTGGCTGCCTATTTAGACCCCAACCCCATTCATTAGCATTGGTTAATTGACTTTTAACCACACACTTCCTGAATTTGAATTGGCATCACTTCCCCTACAAGGTGGCCGTCCATAAGGGCCCTGGTGTGTGTGCTAGCATAGGGTTTGGTTCCCCTGGTGGTCTCCCATGGTATCATAGTTTAGGTGTGTAAACTCTGAAAACCTTTGGTAGCAATAGCTCCTTCTCCTTGGTTCGGTTGCCTCAGACCCCCATTCAGTTGCATACCGTTAAAAGGCTATTTACCACCCACTTTCTGCCCATTGGAGGGTTTGATGGCCTCAACCCCTCGGACAGGACTCCCATGTTTGGAGCCTCCCAAATTTGGAGGGGATACATAGTATGTGTTGGTCCTTCATATATGTGCCAAGTCTGGTGGCTCTATCACCTTCCCATAGTGTAGATGCCATAGAGTCTCATTCAAGTTGGACCTGACAGATATTTGGGATGTGTAGGACAAGGTAGCTTCTAAAAAAGGGGTAAGGTCAAGTGGTTATTGCTTAGTTAGACTTTAGGACCCAATCCTAGTAGCCCCCAACCCTGACTGAGCAAAACAGTCTGAGCTGCTGTGTTTGGTTTCCTGCAGGTGATGTCAAGCATCAGTGGAAAACCACCATCAGTCTGTGGATAAGGTGTAAGATTTAAGAGGTCAAGTGTCTTTTTTTAATCTACTTTGGTATCAGAGCCACTTTCCACAGCTGTGTTTACACAACTAACAAAGGCCTCAATCACCTGGAGCCATAGATCTACATATACTCCAGAGTTTAGGACCTTAGACATCAACCCTGACTGAACCAAGGCCCCAGACCCCTTTAGGGCACTGGATATGGAAATTTGGAGTATGAAATCTGGGGGGAATGCTTATATGTTATATGTAAAACAGTCAAATGTATCAATTTGATTGATCTTTGATTTCCCTTTCACACCAACTCAGGTGGAACAGTATCTGAGCTTTTAGAATCTGTCCCACTTGTTATGAAGTTGAATTTTGGATTAATGGGATGACGTTCACAGGGCTTACTTGTTATATCCATACATGTCAAAGGCTTGCATTTGTCTGATCTATGACTTTACTTGTGTACTTTTCATATTATTTCCATTGGGAACCACTGTGTAATCTTTAAAGTAATTCCAGCTCTAATATAAATGATTCAGAGTTACACTGGACCAAGATGTATGGGCTCCAGGTGAGTGAGGCCCTTGTTAGCAGTGTAAACACAGCTGTGGAAAGTGGCTCTGATACAAAGTAAATTAAAAAGAGACACTTGACCTCTTAAATCTGAAACCTTCTGCACAGACTGACGGTGGTTTTGCATCGATGCCTGACACCAGCAGATAACCTGCAGCTCAGGCTGTTTGTTCTGACTGAACCAACACATGGAGGCAGTGTGTTGTTGGGTGGTGTTGGTGTTGTGTCTCTGTGATGGATGGAGGTGTTTGTTCTCAGCAGGGAAGGTGGAGATAAAACTCTTTGTCTCTGAAAACAGCTTCACACTGTTGCCTCTGATGTGTGAGGGTGGTCGCTTCATCTTGTGGTACCGAAAACAAAATGTAAAATGAAGCATTTACACAGAAAATATTGTTGAAAATTAACTTTGAAAGGAAAAATACCACTGAAAAAACACAGAGAAGGAAAATATGATAAAATATAATAAAGCATCAATATACTTTGATATTCATACAGACTATTTTTTGTATTAAAAGTAAAATATTGAAGGAAATATTTATAGTGAAAAATAGAAAAAAATAAAGAATTAATAATGAACATTTTTATTTGTTCATTACTTTATGTTTTTATTATTGACATATTTTCGTAATTGAAATATAAACATTTCATTTGCTGATTTAAAAAGTATATTGTAAACCTAATATACACAATATATAATAATATAATATACACTAATGACATTTGTGTATTTTATTTTAAAGGGGGAAAAAAACAGTGAATCGTTCAGACGTGCAGCTTTTACAAGCCTCAGCAGTGAGACGAGTCACGTTCGGCCTCTTTTCTCAGCCAAGAAGTTTGGAAGATTAAAAAATGATCCGACATGTTTCTCCACCACAGACAGAGTTAATCTGTGACCACAGCTCTCCAACACCAACACACCAGAGCACGAGAGGACTGAACCGAAGGTGGAAATCCACTGTGTCGTGGTGGGAAACACTTGGATGGGGCAGTGAACGCATCACTGCAGTCAGCGAGTGCTTCATGTTCTCCTGCTAATCTCTGCTGTAATCCAGCACTGCCGAGCAAAGAGCTGGACTCTCAACAGCAGGAGTTGGACAAACAGTGGCAGATTTGTGATAATAATATATGAATGTTTTCTAGAGACATATTTGATTTTTTTTTTTTTTTTTAATTTTGCAAGTGAGAAGGGTTAAGGAAAAAATTTAAATTGAAGATTTGTATTTGGACAATTTACAATCTCTTCACTGTATTGAAAGAACATCACTCATGCTGCACTTAAGTTAAATATAATGTAGTATGTACAGTAGTATGTAATGTCAGACATTAATATTACTGTCCAATGTTATTTTATTTTTATTTATTTTATAAAAACAGGGATTGTTTTCTTTGAATCTAAAATTCATTTTGCATTTTCTTTAAATAAGTGTTTTGTTTTCTCTTTGTTGGGTTTTTTAATCAAATGAATTCAACATTTTTCAATGTAGGAGTTCAGTCTTGTTCTTGCTGCTTCTTTAGATCTCTACACACATGCAACATATTCGAAGTAAATGAGTTTAGAGTCTTAATGAGTGATTTTATTGTTTTTAAAGTGTTTACTGAACAATCATATAAATGCAAAACATCTTGTTCCAATTTTGCAATTTAAATTTTGCAAGTGAGAAGGGTTAATATAAAATTTAAAATTGAATATTTGTATTTGGACAATTTACAATCTCTATTGTAAGATATAACATCACTCATGCTGCACTTAAGTTAAATCTAATATAATGTCAGACATTAATATTATTGTCCAATGTTATTTTATTTTGTTATAATAAGAACTGAAAAACGGGGATTGTTTTCTTTGCATCTAAAATTCATTTCGCATTTTCTTTAAATAAATGTTTTGTTTTATCTTTGTTGGGTTTTTTAATCAAATGAATTCAACATTTTTCAATGTGGGAGTTCAGTCTTGATTGAAATATTGTTCTTGCTGCTTCTTTAGATCTCACCACACATGCAACACATTCAAAGTAAACGAGTTTAGAGTTTTAATGAGTGATTTTATTGTTTTTAAGTGTTTACTTAACAATCATATAAATGCAAAACATCTTGTTCCAATTTTGCTAAGATCTAAAGCCTCTTTCTCTGAAATCTGGTTCATGAACATGTTTAAATCTGTGTTAGTGACAATTCACCATCCACCTGATTACACAGCAGGCGAGTCCTGAAAAAGACTTTGAAATGCGCTGGTTTATTTTGAAAGGAGACTTTTATTTGTTACATTGTTTTGACTGCATTTGTTAATTTGTTTAGTTGTTCATTTTATGTTTTGTAGCTCTTGGCCTAAAGTGTTTCAGTTGTGTTTATTTAAGAGCATCTGAGTGTCCGTGTTGTGTTCAGGTCAGCCTGTGTGCGTTGGAAACGGCAGCTCTGTTTTATGAGCTCTGAGGAAAATAAGGAGAATGAGGAGGAGGGAGGAGGAGGAGGAGAGCAAGGGTGGGGGGACTTACATCCACGCTACGAATTCACTTCCCAGAATGCCCTTTTGTCTGACATGCCACCGGGCGAGACTTACTGGAGTGTGTTACCGTAGCAACGGCTGTGTGTTGAATATGCCAGCGCGAGGGCTTCAGGAGGGGCGTGCGAAGACAAAGACGCACAGTTTGTTTGTCGACGAGGTTTCATGACCTGCAGCCGCTCAGCAAACAGTCGACAGAGAGCGAGGACGACGACGTCACGGGAGGTGACCAAGAGGATCCAAAAAACAAAAGCAAACCCTCAAATTAAAAAAAAAAACTTCACCTCTTTTTTGCAAGTTTTTTTCTTACCACTTGTTTTCGATCTTTTACACTTGAAATGGCATCAAAACCAAAATCTGATAAAGACAGATCGAATAAAAGATGATGTGTGATAAACAAGCAGAAATAGTTTTCCATTATTTCTTGCTGTTCTTTTGGTTCAATCATGTTTTACTGGACCCGGACCCGGAATCTACGAGACCTCTGAATGTCTCATGTGGCATCTCACACCAGGACGTTAAAGTCCATCAGTTGTCAGCTGAGGACTGGACTCGTTCCAAGCACAATCTTCAACACCCTGTCACCACGTCATGGTTTGACCTTGACCTTCCTCAGACCGTCCATGTCCCTCATGTCCAACACCTTGACTACAAGAGCTGATCGATCTTTATGTCCCTGTGATGTTTTGTATAGTATTTGTATTGTATTGTATTTGTATATCTGCTTGTAACAACTTAACTTTCTAACTGTCCAGTCATGGTTACAATGACAACCACATGGAGGTTACGGAGCAGTCATGGTTGAAAAGAGACTGATGCCAATTGTTATTAGGAAACAGGAAACACTTACACTCTGTTGACCTTATTTTCCATCTGCTCCAGGTCTTTGTCTTTGAGCTGGAGAAACTTCCTGAAACTGAACTTCCTGACGTCCAGTTTTAGTTTTTAAAATTCCTTGTTGGTGCTACGTTTACTGAGGCCTATGCAAAATCTACTAGACCTGTTTCATTTGAAAATTTGAGGTGTTTATTGATGGACAGAACACTAACCCTAGACCCATTTGCTTCCTGATTGGCAGCCCAGCAACAAATGTGGATGATTGTTTGTTTTTTTCATAATTTGTTTATTGATTTTCCATTTTAGTGAACCAATGTGGAAAATTGTTACAGGGGTTGTTGTCTTTGTTACCAGCTGGTGTTAATGTTATCATGGTATTTTAGAGACTGTGACATCTAGTGGCCGTAGTGATTAGGAGCAGATGAAGAAGTTACAAATGAATAAAGTCCATGTTAGGAGGTGATCAGAGTATGGATCAATCAATCAAATGTAACGGCTGTCTGTGTTGTGTTGTTGCCCCAGGTGAGTTTCGAACCACGGTATCCCATACCGCGGGTGACGATGCAAAACGTTTCGCCAAGAGGTCAATGACCACTTGGCGATTGGGTTTGCACGTCTTTTAAGGGTGGGTGACCTCACCTCACTTCACTGGTCCCTCGTGACTGTTAGTGGCTATACCCGCGGACCTCTTTTACACAAACACAAGACTTTCATGCAGAGGTTATCCTATATGAAACTAGCAATGTAATCATGTCAATAGTAGGCTAATGTAACCATGACAACAAAGTTGGTCAAATGGGTAGAAGGAAGTAGCCTACTACCCAAATAATGATCTTTTTCCAATTAGGGTAAGTAACATAGTTAAGATAAGCGTGTATGTCGCCTGAATTATTGGCTATATTTGCTGTTCCCCCCTTTCTTCTAGTAGCCTATTTATGCTAAGCTAAGTGTGGCTGTAGCCTGTGTACCCCTGTCTTCATGCTAAGCTAAACTAAGCCAAATAACCTTTATTTATGTCTTGGCTGTTTCATTGCTTCCAGTCTTTATGCTAAGCTAAACTAAACTAAGTGTGGGTGTAGCCAGTATTTTTGCACTTGCTGTTTCCGCCTGCTTTCAGAAAGCTAAGCTAACTAGATGCTAATTCCAGATTGGTTCTTATCATCACTAGACCCTCTAGTTTAGATATGTAAACATCTGCTACTGTTACCTTCAGTAAACTTTTACTCGTATCAGATCATTTTTTGTTTACTTTACTGAGGAGCTTCTGTTCTTCTTTATCAGTCAGAGATAAACAAACAAACCAACACGCTCCATCTCTTTGTTTCTCCTCCCTCGTGTTATTCTCTGCTAATCTGCTGCTGCTTTGGCAAATCACAGGGAGATTGAATTGTTGGGGAGGGGATTGAGATGGTTCGGTAGTAGTGGATTTTTCAGTGTGTGTATGGGGGGGGTCGGGTAGGCTATCGTCTTTCATTCCCCCTCGAGGAAGACCACATGACCCGGTATAACAGAGAGAGGCAGCAAAGAAAGACGGGATAAAAAAAAGAGAAAGAGAGAGAAAGATGTTGGGCCCCGCTGTTCTGAGCTCTTCAATGAAAACCACATGTAGGACAGAGGGAGGAGGGAGAGGTGTGTGTGTGTCAGTGTGTGAGGAGGGGCCGGGTGATGGGAGGGAGGTGTGTGTGTGTGTGTATCAGTGTGTGTGTGTGTGGTGGGGGGGTGTAATGACTAAAAACCCAACCTCCCAGAGACAGAGGAGGGAGTCACTCCGAGCTCCGCTGACATTCCCAACGAGCATTGCAGGAGAGAAAACTGTGTGTGTGATACAGTGAAAAGAAAGTGTGTGTGTGTGTGTGTGAAACCATTAGAAGAGGCTTTAACAGCGCAACACACACACTGACTCCGCTCTCCGGGCTTCGGTGCAGCTGCAGGACAGAAAGGCTGCCTTCAAGTGACGCGGTGGAAACTTCACAACTACAGGAGAAAAAGAAGTTGTGATCAATTTTTTTTCTGTCAGAAGAGAAGAGGTCAACATGTCCAACGCTCTGCTGAGGAGAAACTCCAGCAAACAGGGTTTACAGAACCTGCTGAAGTGAGTGATCGATGTGTTTCTGTCTCTGCTGCAGGTTTATGTTTGTTTCTGCTGCACACACACACACACACACACAACTGAGGTTAATGTTTAAACACAATACACGCTTTAAAACACACACATTCACTGACAAAATTGTGTTTTCTCGAAACCTTATCCCTGAAATTTGGGGGAAACCTGGGGATAAGGAGGATTGTTTTTTATGTGTGTGTGGTAAACACGTCTGTGTTAATGGGAACAGTGGGATTATACTGGTGTTTTGGGTCACGCAGGGTTTTGGGAGGATTTGGGGGTTTTGGAAAGGAACTCACCTCCTCTCACGTTAATTAACCAGAACAAAGAAACAAAATATCAGAAAAATCAGGTTTTCATTAATTATCTCTATCGTTTTCCCTAAAAAAAACAAAAAAAAAACAACAACACACAATTGTTGTGGGTATAAAAAAGAAAAGAAAATCTATGCAGGAAGCTGTGGAAGTCGGACGCCCGAGGCTTCTCCGTTTTACTGAGAGGGGAAGCGGTGTCGTCGACCTGTGCCAGAGGTTAAAGGTCGTCTGAGTCACTCTTTTGTTTTGCGGGTGCTCGCGGGCGGCGGCGCGTCCTGTCCTCCGGGAAGATGTGGTGATGGTGGCGGTTCACAGTCGGACTCAGTGTGAAGAATATCAATGAGCTTCAGCTGTGACAGTCTGTTGTTGGATCCGTCCACTCTGGCCGCTCTTATTTTGAAAATCAGTTCGCATTCCTTAGGGTTTTTTTTTTTTTTTTAACACATTGTTTTCAGATTCAGGTCCAAAAAAGTTCTGGACTCATGATGGAGACTCTTCATCATCTTCACCTGCTGCATAGTTTTACACTCACCTCTCCAACATCTGTTCCGTCTCACACCAGACCACTCTGATGGAGCTTCAACTGTTTTATTGATAACTGAGAGTTTCTTCACCTCCAATAAGACGGCCTCTTCTGGCTCAGATCTAACATCAACACCTCCAGAGGCCACGTTTCCATTTACCTGCTCGATGCAAAGTCTTAAAAACGAGCAGTTGAAACAGGCAAATTTAGAAATTATGGACAATTTGACTAAAAAGTATTTAGCAAAAGTGAAATTGAAATATTTCCTCACATTTACGTTTACATTTACTGTGACTTACAGGTGAGGAAGCACAAGTAGCTTCAGTGTTGTAGGAATCTTAGTGCAAATATTAGAGCTATTTAATAAGTAAATAAGGAGATTATATGAGGAAAGTGCAGAATAAATGCTGTTAAACACTTATTCATTATCCCCCCTCAAAAAAGGCCAGACGTGTTTGTCACCTTCAGCAGCTACTGTGATGGATGCAATAATATTCAGGATCTGGAAATCTGCTGCCATATTGTGCAATGAGAGAAAACTGCTTTGATATCACAATATCACTCAATGTGTTTCACAACTTTCACAAGCTGGGTCAAGGGAAATACACCAGATGAGTCAAAAATGACTTCATCTGTCATAATGTCGACTTTGATTCACTTGTATTGTCGTTATACTTGTGCACAGCAAAACACAAACAATCCAACCTGCTAAAAGTGACTCAACTGTGCGAGATTTCACAATTCAGTCATACAACGTTTGCTATTTCATTCACTTGACGGACCCTTGTGAGTCAAAGTAGGCGACATAAATCTTTCCCTCTTCTTGTAAGCGGTGAGTCAGGAGGCTGAGACATGTGTTGTTGTTGTTATGTTGGAGTCTCTACAGGTGTTACGGTGTGTGAGCTCGGTGTAAAAAAACTCTTGAGTCACCGTGAGCAATGAGCATAATGTTTATGAAGCAGAGAAACAGCTGGAGGAGGCGACGTCGTCCCCGCTCTGATTCAGTCCACTCAGCAGATGGCGTTAGTCTGGGAGGAGCTGACAGGACAAAAACACTGGCACCGTGGCGACAGACAGACAGAACTGTGATGCATTCAAGTGCTCAGACTTTTCCAGTTTTTTTTCCTTATAGTCTGAAATCTGCTTTATAATCAGTCTGCTGGTTTACATGTTAGCCTTGGTTTAAAAACAATGAAACTTCAAGGGCTTCGGCTCCTCAGATGTGAGGATGTGATGCTCCTCCAGTCCAGATGTTTTGGGGGCAGAGGGGAGTCGGTTCCGCCTCACGAGCACAGCTGGTACCGGGTCTGCATGCAGGACCGGGCTCCGGCGTCCTCGCCCAGATGGCAGGAAACTGAAAATCCACCTGCTCTGTTGGTTAGTGGATGTTGTAAAGGAGGAAAAAAGAGGCAGCAGTCAGAGAAGGGTCAGTTGTGTTAGCTCTTATGTTAGGACGTGCTTTTATTTTGAAAATATTTGTACATGTGCTGATCATTCCAGGCGTGAACGCACTGCAAAAACCCCAAAACTTTCCAAGAATATTTGTCTTATTTCTTGTCGAAATGTCTCATTTCTAGTCTCTTTCCACTTAAAATAAGACTCATCACCTAAAAATGAACTTGTTTTTAGATCATTTTCTCTTGAAATAAGTACAAAAATCTGCCAGTAAAAGAAGTTTTTTGTGCTCGTAATAAGGAAGAAAAACTTGCTCCACTATCAGATTTTTTTTTACTTATTCAAGTGAACATTTGTTTGAAACAAGTGAAAATGATCTAAAAACAAGTTAATTTTTGGGTGATGAGTCTTATTTTAAGTATAATGAGTTTGTTTTGGCTAGAAATGACATTTTCACTAGAAATAAGACAAATATTCTTGGTAAGATATTTGAGTTTTTGCAGTGCGTGCCTGTTTTTAATCAGCTCTCTCCATGAGTCCAATACGACCCCCCCCCCCCCAGACGCCTCCTTGCCGTGGCAGTGGTGATGTCATCCAGGAGGCATACCTGCTTCAAAACAAACTGACCTCTGACCCCTGAGCCCCACACACGGGGGTGGGGGTTCCCTCTGTGTTTACGATACGGGGAGATAAGACACTGAGGAATGTTTTTTGAGGGGAGAGTGGAGTAAGCTGATGAGTGACGGGGTCAGTAAACCCACCACCACCCTAAATCCTCCCTCCCTCCCTCCCTCCACCAGGTTTTCTGCATTAAGAGAACAGAGGGAGAGTAAACAGAGAGTGGGTTTCCTGTTTCCAGGGGGTCGTATCTGTGTGAACAGACGACAAGTTTTTATCTGTTTTCGACCTCTGTCAACATCGACTGCAGCGTGATGACGTGATGGTAAAACTGACGAGGACCAGAACCAGACTGGGTCCAATAACCAGGTCTAATGTGGAGGCTGTGTTATTCAGTTATTTCTGAGCCTCTCTCTTCTGATTGGCTGTCTGTTTTCTGAGTTGATCCAATAAAAAATAGAGCAGATTTCAGATTAAAACACTCAGAGAGACCATATCAAGCCAAGTTGTTGGATGTTGGGTCCAGGTGGTGGGGGGGCGGGGCTTTGGGTGACTGCTTTGTTGTGACATCACAAAGTGACAGGAAGTCCTGACGGCTGGTTTTAAGGCTCAGTTTCTGAATACAGGCTGTGTGCATTTCTCTGTGGACTGAGGCTTTGATACTTTCACAGTATTAATATAGAACCTAGAGCTGCTTTATAATCACACTACACATGAACATCTACCTTTATACTGTATGGAGCTTTAACACAAACATCTACCTTTATACTGTATGGAGCTTTAATACAAACATCTACCTTTATACTGTATGGAGCTTTAACACAAACATCTACCTTTATACTGTATGGAGCTTTAATACAAACATCTACCTTTATACTGTATGGAGCTTTAATACAAACATCTACCTTTATACTGTGTGGAGCTTTAATACAAACATCTACCTTTATACTGTATGGAGCTTTAACGCAAACATCTACCTTTATACTGTGTGGAGCTTTAATACAAACATCTACCTTTATACTGTATGGAGCTTTAACACAAACATCTGCCTTGCTTTAATTAGAAGAAATTGTGAATAATTACTTTAGAAATAATAAAAATACAGCATATTTCCTTCCAGTTTGGAGCTTGCACTGATTTTCTATGCAGCTGTTCAGTGGATATAAATGTGATTTTGCAAGAAGCCCCCAGGAAAACTGACTGCAGTTATAATTGAAGTCAAGTAAACTCTTAGTCTGTTGAGATTCCCATGATCCCATGAAAAAGACTCAGTGTCTGTGTCTCAATGTCTCAATGAAGTGTGTGTGTGTGTGTGTGTGTGTGTGTGTGTGTGTGTGTGTGTGTGTCAGAGCCTGATGTATGGGTTCCCTCTGAGCTATAGACTTGTTATTAAAAACACATCAGTGAGTCACGCTGTTGCACTGATTGCTCCTATGGACAATAGAGGGAAATGATTGTTCTTTAATTAACCCAGAGATTAATTACAATGAGGTTTAAAGTCTAAACACTGGTGGTGGTGGTGGTGGTGGTGGTGGTGTGAAGCAGCTGGGCCGGGGGATGGAAACCTTCAGCTGATTCCCTCTGATCATCCCGGAGGTGACAGTTGGTTGTGCAACAGCTGAATGACAGTTGACAATGTCATCATGGTCGTGACTGTCGAGACTCAGTCACATGAAATCATCTCAGAGGGAAAATATGTGATGGAGAACTGAACTTTGAGACCGAGTCGGATTCTTCTGTTTTGTTTGTTTGTTTTCTTATTTGCCGTTCTCATGGATGGATCTTTGAGCTGGTCCACGGGGCTCTGGCACCCTGACCCGAGAGGTCCAACAGGCCCTAAAGAAACGTAAAAACACTGGGGTGGGGAGGGTGGGGAGGGACACGTGGGCAGGAATGCTCAGAGCGGATTGTTATTCATGTCATTCCCATGGTCTCTATCCACACATTTCCTGTCTCTCTGCGCTGTCCTGTCTTGTAGAAATGTAGCATAACTTAACTTAATGGTTTCTAGACACGTTTTACACTGTGTAAAATGTATTTGCTTTGATTAATACTTTCTTTAATTTGGTTTTTCTATATAAACAAAAAGTGTTGGGAAGATGATCTACTCTTAACTTCCTGATTGGGTCATTTGGATCAGACCTAGAACGGTTAGAGCAGTTTGCATCTTTTCACAAGTTTCTCAGAATTGTTAGCACACAGTTATCAATTCGTAGTTAGCATCTTTTCTAAACAATTTGCATAGTTAACATCTTACCATAATGGTTTGTGAAGTTTTTCAAACTAGTTAGTTGGCATGTTTTATTTGTTGTCTTTGTTAGCTTGTAAGTGGTAGGGTCTAACAGTCTTAACGGTTGAGCTAAAGCTAAAGGCTCTCACAGAGTCGGCCATACTGTGAGCGGCGCAGACTCCGTGCGCACTGTTCGTGTCCGCGGACGTTTGAGGTTTCATCGTCGAGCGCACGGTGTCTCATTTAAAACAGGTCGATGTGAAGATTTCCCGCCGAGAAGTCTATTGTGTGACACGTACATACGCGGAGTCCGCACGGTCCTGAAAATTGAGCACTTTTTCCTTGTTGTGATGATTTCTTTACAAAAATAAACGGTCGAGCAGTGCAGTAGTAATGTATCTCCGACCGTTTATTTTTGTAAAGAAATCATCACAACAAGGAAAAAGTGTTTGTTTCTGTGGCGGGGAGAACAGGCACTCTGTGATCGGATAGTAATGTCTTTCCAGGATGTTTCAGAGTTCGGCTGTCTGAGGTGAATGATTACATACAAAAACACAGAGTTTATACTGTTTATACTGTACACTATATGAGTTCAGTGGTGTCTCGTAAGGATTCGAGTCATATAGGTACCATAGATATTCGATTGTTTTTTGAGTGTTTGTTGTGGTTGAAAGAATTGCCCCCATGCGAGCGCCGGGTAGCCATGGTGTAACTCCGGTTTTAGTCACGTTTTTTGCTCCCCCCAACACTGGATGACCATCAGGAAAACGATTTAGGGGTCAGAAATGACCAGAATTCTCCTTTAACAGGATTGATTCCTTTCTTAGGTTTTTGACATATAAAACTCTGGCTGTGTGGATGTGCTCTTACGTCTTGTAATAGCCTAATACTATGCTACTTATGCAGTGTTGGGTATAGTTACTTTTGAAAGTAGTTAATTAAGTTACAACGTTACCATCAGTTAAAAGTAATCAGTTACGTTACTGCGTTACCTATGAATGAAAGTAACGCGTTAGAGTACTCATGCGTTACCAAAAATTAAAAGCCTTTTGCAGCGCCTCGCACATGCTGCAACTTAACAGACAGACACACAGCCTCTTTTAAATGCACTGAGTCCTGACGAATAGTCATCCAACCAAATTAACTCTACAGGATAACAATAACAGGAAAGACAGTCAGAAATATGCAACATAGCGTGTTTTTTTGTTTGTTTTTTTTTTATCGCAGAACTGATCAAAATTCAGGAGTTGCCGTGAATCCCTCTCAGCGGCTTCACTGCTCGATCTGTCTGTCAGTTTGAATGGAGGACTCACGTGTGGAGAGGAGGGAGGCTGGCGAGACGTGAACGTCCTGCCTTGTGTGTAATAAAAGTTTTTTTAAAATGCGGTTAAATGTACTGGTATCACACTGCTGCTACGGCAGCTATGGAGTAGAGATCCGGGGGAGAACTGAGCTGCCGCTCGCCAAGAGGGAGCTGCTGAAAGCAGCAAGCACTGAGAGCCGGCCCGGGCTGCTTGTTGCTGCTGGAGAAGCAGCTCCGTACGTGGAGCTGATTCATGTAAATGGGCCCTTAAATTGGATGTGGATTTTTTTTGCGGTCGATAGAAGCTTATCACCAACGCAGAGTGTTTTTACCGTTATGTTCTTGTCCTTTTCGCCGGCGAATTGAAACGCACACACACAGGCAACGTAGGTCGGCAGGACACAGACGCATCACAGCGCTGCGCCTCGGCTGACACATCCGCAGGTTGCACAGTAGTCTGTCTGACAAAAAGCAGGCTGCAGTCGGGATTTTCCTTTCCTTATCCGGCGAAAAGTAACGGATTACTTTTTTTTTAAAAATAACTAAGTTACTGATTGCTCAACTCACGAAACTAACGCGTTACGTTACACGTTACTCGAAAAAAGTAATTAAAGTACTCTAACGCGTTACTTTGTAACGCGTTACTTTGTAACGCGTTACTTTGTAACGCGTTACCCACAACACTGTACTTATGTGGGCTAACTGCTAACTGATGCCTCCCACGAGTGCAGCGTAGATGATGCATGATTTCATAGTGATGTAATTGTGAATTAGTGAGATTAAATGAAGTCATCTGAGGACATGATTTGTTGATGTGGGAACGACATCAGACTGAATACTTTCCCAGCTCAGAGAAACTTTCTGGGGTTCCGACCTCTTCACCTTTCGCTCTCTCGTTTTCTGCTGTTTGTCATTTTTGGCCTTTTTAAAGTCAGAGTAGAGCTTCAGATGCAGTTGCACAGTGAGTTTATTTTCTTTGATATCAGAAGAAGATGCCCTTGCTGAATGTTTTTGGACGTCAGGTTTGTTTGGGTTCACACTGGACAAATACAAGAGTCTGATCCTGTGTTCATTTGGGCTTCGTCGTGGTCTTTTAAACTCCTATCGGACGTGTTTGTCGTCCTGTGGGAGGAGGTTCTTTTTACTGCAGATTCTGGCTGTGGGTTTCTTTCTCCGGTCCGTCCAGTAAAATCCTCACAGCAAACAAGCCACTCAAACCTCAGGGATCAGGGGTCCATTTGTGCTCTTTGGGGGGACACAGACACCCAGACATGCAGCCATAACATGGTGATCGCCGTCTGCTGCAGGTCTCAGGGGGGGTTTGTTGTTGGACTTCTGGCCCTGACAACTGGTGTCTGACATCATGCTGGTCCCTGACGTGTCCCGGACTCAGCACTTCCTGCTTCCTCTGAGTTCCTTCTTCTGTCTCTGATTAATTTGCATGGTCCAGCTCCAGGCCTGAGCGCCTCCAAAACACCCAGTCTCAGAGGTGCCGTATTACACAAATATCATTATTGTGGACATTTACATTTGGATTCAGATGTTTGATAATAAAACAAGCTGTCAGGTACGTGGCCTTGTGCCGGCTCTGCTCTGGCCTCAGACAATGAAATGGGAGCCAGATCTGGTCCACATATGGCTGCCAGACTTGGCCCGGTAGTCCGGCTGCAAACTGAGTCTGAGGCCGCGGAGGCTTTTGACAAATGGCGCCATGAATTAGCTCATCGTGCGTAAAAAGGAATCCACAAAGCTGAATCATTCAGAAAGTCCCAGATATCATTGTTATATTAATAAACATGTATAATGTAATTTGACACATTCATTTGACCTTACTGTTTTTTATTTAGCTACTAAACACATCGTTCCTCTGACGGTGGCTATGAAGCATCTCGTGAGCCCATTTAACTGAGTTCCTTTGACAGCTGCCCACAACACCTTGAACTTTCTACTGAATCATGACGCTTTAGGTTGATTTTCTCCTTCGCTGAGACAGTTCCTTGCAGACGCGACTCTATGCAACACCCTCAAGAGTTCAGGCATTCGAGGCAGCTGAAGAGATTTTACAGATGTGAGATCCTGCTGTTTCTAAGATAAGATAAGACTTTACTCATCCCTCAGTGGGGAAATTTCCACAGACATCATGGATTTGCTGATGATAGCGATGTACCTGACTGGAAAGAACATGTGGCATTTAAACCCGTAGAGCTTCAGAGAACCATAAAGAGCGGAAAGTCGAGGGATCCAACTCGAGACAAGTCATAAACTGACTCTAATGTCAAATCAATTCCTCGTCATTGAGGATGCATTCGTTTAATTCATCTATTACTTCACCATGTTGTGGTCAAGACAGAGTCAGAGGTACCTTTAGTTTTTTTCCTTATTTTACTTACTAAGGCCTTTTGAGCAGTGATTTAAGTATACGCCTTTTTAAAGGGATGTTTTGACTTTAATTCAGATTATCTTAACGTGATGCACCACTGTTTAAAACTAATGCATGAAAGTTCATGTTCATGTTCAGGCTTCTGTGAATCAGTCGTATTAAAACGAGATAAGCAGCAGTGAGTTGGTGCAGGTTAAAGCCCCCGGCTTCTTCTTGACAACTCGTTTGGTGACTTCAGTGAGTTTAGCCCTTTTTATCTCTTCTTTTTTCCTGGGAAGTTGCGTCTTTGAGTCGTCATGTCAGTGATTCAGTGCCCTCCGCCGCCTCGACTTGTCTCAACACAACAGTGACTTCATCTCACAAACGTCTTCCCACCGTCCTCGTCTGTCCCGCGGAGCCTGGCTGGCTTTCAGGCTGAAAGGAAACCGTGTTATTATTGTGTCATTCAGCCGACTCATCCAGCCGCTGACAGCATGTGTGCTTACAAAAGAGCAGATGAGGGTTTAATGCTTTCAGCCGTTTCTTCCCTCTCTCGCCCTCGTTCCGGTGAAATGTTTGCCGGACAATAAAGTTAAAGCCGGGACAAGTGCAGGCAGATAGAGACCAACACTCTGTGGCTTAGCGGCTGCGCTGGCAGGTGCTGCAGCTTTCAACTGGTTTGTGGGTTTGTTTGCTGTGTTTCCTCTGTTGCTTCTAATTTTGGTGATCACAGAACTCAAGGCTTCTATTTTTTTCATTAAATCTTCTGCCACTAATCTGTTAGCAACCAGCTGTGTCTCCAAAACACTGGAGAACCGTGCGTTGCTTAAAGTGACAGTCTGACCTTGTGGGATATCATTTTCGACGTGCTCATCCAGAGTCAGATGAGAAGATGGATATTAGTTTCTTCTCTGTATGGAGACGACGTGGCCAAAAGCTTCACAAAAACTCAAAGTGGCGTCTTCCAACGACCAGAAGATACTGAGTTTATTCTCAGAAAGCAGCAAATCATTTCATTTGAGAAGATGAAATTAACAGTTGTTAAGAAACAGTTCCTCCATTACAAGAGAGAAAATTCACCAAATAAATACTAGAAAACAAAATAAAAGATTTTGCACATTGTTCAGTCCAAACTTGGAGGATAACTTTACTCTTTTTTAAGGACATTTTTTTTTACTTATTCAGGGTTGTGACATTTTTCTTTTTTCCGTTTGATCAACTTTTTTTTCCCTTTTCAAGTAAATCTTTCCCTTTGACAGTATCGTCACATGGATTTTGTTGCCATTGTCTACTTCATAAACTTTTGTTTTTCTTTTTCTGTTTTCCATTGGATCAACTTTTTCCCTTTTCCATTAAATTTTCTCATTACATTCTTTCACGTCTTCTACCAATTTACTTTTTACAGTTTTGTCTTATGGATTTTGTTGCCGTTGTCTACTCCATTAATCTTTCTTTTTCTTTTTCTGTTTTCCGTTGATCACTTTTCCCCTTCTTGTTTCTATTGAGCTTCACTAATAATGCAAAGCCTCCTTACAAAAAATATCCAGTGAAATCACTTTTGGGAGGGTTCATTTAAGAAAACAAAGACATTTAACATTTTTTCTGTTTCCGTTTTCTATGTACTGTAATAACCTCCCTGACTTTTACTTGTACTCAGTGTTGATTCATGGGCTGAGGGATCAGGTGTTAGACCTCCGGGGCTGACGGACTGTGTGTCAGCAGCTTATCTGGGGAAGTGTTCGGGGCAGCAGCGTGCTCAGTCTTGTCTCTGGTGTCAGTTTACAGAGAAACAACAAAACTCAGGACAATAGAAAACCTGCTCGACACCCGACCGCTGAGGAAGAGAAAGTGGTTCTTTGCACGTTGTAGTAATTGTCTGGAGAGGTAACGTTACCCCGACACAGTCCAGACTATAGGATCTGTGTGGTGGAGGTGGGGGGGGGGGGGGGTGGATTTCTGATTTCTGTCCTGCTGTGATGATTAGATGACACAAGGATGAGAAAAAAAGTCTTAGTTTTGATAAAACACAGGATGAGAAGGAGGAAGTCGAGCTGCTGGTAATCCCAGCACTTTAGAATCACTCAGAGAGAGGATTAATCATTCGGTCCGAATCAGATGTTTGAGCCGGTGCCAGGTATGACTGAATCCCAGAGTGCTGATTACAGAAAGGAGGCGTAATGAGAGGGCAGGGGAGGAGGTCTGAGTTTAGATCGAGCACATTTCAACACCCAGACTCCCAACAACTCAGAATAAACTGAGAAAACGAGAAGAAGAGGGAAAAAAAGCCAGTTCTCATACACCATGCACCTACGCTGCACTGTCAAGACCTGCACATGCTCACTGCTGCTCTTTAGGTCACAAATCATCATCAGTTTGAATCAATAACAATAGATATGAATGGTCATTTATTTATAACTTATGTCTGAATATTTCCAGATGTTCCCTCAGTTATTCAAATGTCTTTGAAACAGTAAGTGGATGCAAAATGTGGAGTCTGAAGCTCTTTAAAGACGCAGAATGAAAGATTCTGCTGCTCTGTCTCTTGAAGAATAAGGCTAAGGATCATGGGAATAGTCAATTTAGCAGTTTTACACTCAGAGGGGCTGTGGGATTGCTCAGAGGTTCTCTCTGATAACTCAAGATCCAGATGTGTGATGACCAAAATCATTAATCTGGTTAAAATATACAGTTGAAAACGACCTGGGAATGAAAAGTCCATCATAAAAACGTGGCCTAAATCTAAGCGAGGTTCATGTGTGGTGAATTGCACAACCTCTGGATTGGCTGATCTGACTGTAGTTTTACTCAGACCTGAGGGAAAACTTTTATTTTGAAATCCAATTGTTTGTGTATCTATCCACACACCAACACTCCAACACACACACTTCTGTCTCCTCTCGGCCACTATCGGAGTTTTCTGGGTCACCTTGGTGAAACGCCCAGCCGACCCACATCCAGATGTGCTCCGGCCTCTCCACCTCTGCAACCTCCACTCGTTTCCTCCCCACTCGTCCTTGTCTGCCAACAGGAAGGAGGAAAAGGGAAGTGAATCTGATGCTGACGAGTGTAGAGCTTATCACCTCTGTAGTTAAAGGCCTGAAGCTACGGAGGACCAGAGATGTCTCTGTAAAAGTAATCAAGTATTTCCTAGATTTCAAACCTGAATAGAGACTGAAATTGGAATTAATATTAAAAAAAAACTAATTGTATGAACAATTACAGATGTATTACTCTCCTATTGTTGTATTTGCTCTCACTGACATTGTAAATATATGCACCTCTATGTATGTGTGTGCGTGGGAGTTTGTACAGCTCTTGGTGGACTGCTGAACAAGAATTGCCCATTGGTATTAATAAAATT
Organism: Trachurus japonicus; assembly: GCF_045865225.1. Taxonomy (NCBI): domain Eukaryota; kingdom Metazoa; phylum Chordata; class Actinopteri; order Carangiformes; family Carangidae; genus Trachurus; species Trachurus japonicus. Next base: position 21,387,424 of record NC_140912.1, read on the forward strand.
GATCAAATCAAATCAAATCAAATTAATCCATAAATAAATAAATACTCTATCATTAATAATACTAAAATGTATAGATAAAAAGCTGATTAAATCATTACATAATGAATTTAGAAATACATGTATTCGTTCATAAATAAACAGTATATATAGTAAGTGTAACATTTACATTGGTTAACTCTTCAACCAATCAGAGAGCTTGTTACATCCCATGGCTGATTGATTTGTTTGTTGGCTTATTGGTCCTGTTACATTATGAAATGCAGGAAATGCTTTATTATTAGGGTCCGGGCAGCTAAGCTGCCGGGACACTATTGTATTCCTAGGAATTCTTCTTCTTCTTCTTTCTTCTTCTTCTTCCAAGGAAGTCGTACTTCCCATGGGTGAAAACTCACCAAACTTCACAGAAACATCCGACCCCATGCCAGATTCACTCAACTCCAAGGACATGTGCCCCCCCCTCCTAGGGGGGGCACAATAAGCGTTTAAATTTAAAAACTTTAAAAATTCCTACCAAACCAACGGTAGATGCTACAGTGTTGAATCTTCACCACAATGTAGCCTCAATACTGCTGAAACTTTTGTCCACTTAAACTCATTACAAATTATGAAGTCCATCACTCAGTTTTTTTCAATAACTGTAAAACTTTTAAAATGTATCTCCTCCCACAATTTTTGCTCAATTGACACCAAACTTGCTACAGAGCATCTCCAGACCGTCCTCCACAAAACTTGTTTCTCGGATTTTTGATTAAGCAAAAATTGAGCCTACAGTGCATGAAAACGTTTGACTGTAAACACTACTGTAAACATATACCATCAAATTCTTGATAAATACATTTTCAATCTTCCTGAAAAAAAATGACAATATTCTGGAGTCATGGTTGATGAAATTTGGCAAATATCAGAATTTTATCTCAAAAACTGAATTTTCTAGAACATTTTGAATTCTGGTCTCATGGGAACAACTGCAGTCAATGTGAGAGTGGAATTTATAAACATCATATTTTCTCTTATGAAGCAAAACACTTATCATTAAAAACAAATCACCAACATTTCCATGCTATCAAGATGCAATTTATGTATTATCAGATTTTTGTTTAGATGACTGAATTTCTGAAATTTTGACCATTTCATCACAACAGCTGCCCGGGCACTGGCTCACCTGAGTGGATAAATGAAGCTACACAGCAGGTCTCGCTACAAGCTAATTAGCTCAGCGAGTTAAGAGCTGGTTCTTGGTGTCAGAGATTGTGAGTTCGAGACCCAGCGAGGGTGATGATGGTGATTACGGATCAAAATGTCACATGTCCACAAGCTGTTTTGCTGTCTAGATGCAATTTATGTGTTAACTGATTTTTGTTTAATAGAATTTCTGACTTTCTTAAATCTGCCTTGACAACAGCTGCCCGGGCACTGACTCACCTGAGTGGATAAATGAAGCTACACAGCAGGTCTCACTACCAGCCAATTAGCTCAGCGAGTTAGGAGCTGGTTCTTGGTGTCAGAGGTTGTGAGTTCGAGACCCAGCAAGGGTGATGATGATGATGATGACAGATCAAAATGTCAGTTGTCCTCAACACGAAATACAAGACAATTGTCCTAATGGTGCCATCACAGGAAGCCTCTAAGTTTAAAAATCCAAATAGCTTGGACTGGACCATGTGCGAAGGCTCCTAACATCTTAGAGTCACAGTAGATGTTTAACAAATACATATCATTATTTTACCTCAAAACGTATTTTTCTTTTTACTGTGGTTTCAAATCTGCCTGCGCGACAGTGAATGGCTTACTCAATTTGTGAAGCCACTGTTAAATGCCACTTGGCAATTAGCTCAGTGTGATAAACAACGGTCTTTGGTTCTTGAGGTTGTGGGTTCAATCCTCAAATGATGCAAATTGGACATTATAAGGTCAACTGTCTTGTCTTCCTATTCTCCTGTTTGTTGCTCAGAATTGCCTAAATTTGCCCAAAAGTAGCCCGGACCCGACCCATTGCTGCGCAGCAGCTATAATTTTTACTTTGACATCCTTGGTCTTCCATATCACCATCCACGTGTCAGATTCTGTCAGTGAATCTAGTATGTTTGTTAAATGGCTGCGCTCCATCTGACTGTTTGGCTATATGGCGGAAAATGTTGGTTTTATGTGGTTTTAACCAGCTGGTGTTCAAACAGGAGCTGGTGATGTAGACACTGTGGTGAACTCTGAGATATGTGAATCTGAGGAGATGATGTCAGTGATGGAGGAGGGTGAGAAGATTCAGGAGAGGATGACGACTTTCATTTCATTCCTGAACAGTTCTTTTGTTTCCTGAATCTCCCAGAGAGTAAAAACCAAACCAGAGCTGCATGGGAACAAAGACGAGCCTGAGTTTGTTTCTTGTTGTAGTTGCTGACGTGAATCTCTGATGGAAACACAGGAAGGACGGGGCGGAGTCAGAGAGGAGGTGAGGCTGCCTGAAAACTTCATCTGTGATGATGCTGAGGACGGGCCAGAGGTCACAGCCGTCTGTCAGTCTGTTAGAGAGGGAGCAGATGTAGGCCGGGAGCCATTAGGAGTCTATTAGTGACCCAGGAGCCAAATGTGAGTTTAGTAACTCGATACCTGAGCGACCACATGGACTTTATTGACCTGATGACACAAACGATCACATGACCCGAGAGAGAAGCTGCAGAAACACTTTCCAACAACTTTCCAGGCTGAGCACATAAATAAGTCACTATAATCAGTGAATTATAGGCAATTATAAACATGTGACGCACATAAAGAAGTTAAATTAATGACTGTGTGCAGAGATGAAGGAGAAAAACAGCACATTTCTGATGATATCTGTGACTGAAATAATCATTTATAATCATGGGAAAATATTTAACAGTGCGTGGATGATGTTCCTAATAAAAAGGCATCAGTTCCCTCTTTGTGCAGCAATAATTACGTATTTATTTACTGTGGTCAACTCTCCCTCTGTTTGTTGGTGTGGAGAATCTGAACTCCACAGATGTTTTAACAAATATCTGGTCTTTGTTGTTTATTGTAAACGAAGCGATCCGATTGGTCGGTGGCTCCGTGTTTTCAGTCTTCTTCACTCTTGTTGACGATTAATCATGCGAGCAAAATACGGAAACATTTCTCCGGATGAGACTGGAAACAGTTTTGTGGAATTAGCTGAATTCAAACCAGAGTTAGGAAACATAAATAAATAAAAGTCTTTTAGATAAAGTTACAAAACATTTTCACCAGTGAACAGATGTTGTTACAGGTCTTTGATCTGAGAGCTCTGACTGGACAACATAAGATGTTGTTCCTCCCATATACTATGTACATATATAAATATTAAATTCCTGTATATAAAATATCTGTTCATGCGAAAATTATCTATGAAATCTACAAAATGTGTTGGAATTGGAGCAATTTCACATAGAGAGATGTTATGTATGTCTAGCTACTTAATATGTTTATGGATGTATGCATGTAGACATGACATAAATACATATTCATTCCAAAGTCCTAGTCAAGAAAAACTACACATAATTTGAAGATCCATTGGAAAATTACACAAGGGGGAAAAAAAGTAATATTTGAAATTCTTATATGTATGTTCCTTGAAGCAACTTACATATCCAATTAAATATATATATATATATATATATATACTATGAACACATATAGTTGCAATATGTTATATCTTATAGACTTTTGTCATATGATGTTTATACAGATTAAACTATGAGTCAACAAAGCTGTTGACCATATAGCCTACAGTACACCATATGTGTTTAATTTATATAACTATATAAAATGAATACATAAAAAAATGTTTCTTTCAATAAATTTAAGTACAATAAATTATTCCAATTAGTCGAATTTCTAATCCCATTTGATTATTGCAGCCCACCATCAGGGTGGAAACCGTCCAAACCGTTAATAGCCTTCTGAAAAATGTTTAAACCAACCTAAGAATATAGATTATATTACAGATTATAGATCCAGATGTGGTCTTCATATTTCCATGTGTCCTTTATTCAGAGGACTATCTGTCCAGAATATTATGTGCAATACGAAACACAGTGTTGTAGGTCTCCATGTCATGAAAAGCTTCCAGTGTTAGTGTAAAGCAGGGCGTTTCCGTGTTTGGCTCGGCATCTGTGGATAAAGAAAAGCTTAACGCTGTTTGTAATAAATACAGTGATGTAATGGCGACACGAGGTGAAGCGCTTGTGTGTTTATCCTGCAGATAAACAACCTTCTGTCACTTCTCTTCCGAGGCTCAGCAGATGTTTCAGTCTGGCCAGAGATCTGCCTCCTCACAACTTCACCGAGGCCTGAGAGCCGGCAGTGAGTCAGGGATCAGCGTTGTCTGTTACAGGACAAATGTTTCTCATTTAAAGCTTTTATTGTTTCCGAACCACCAGTGACGAAGGAAGTCGTCTGTGCCGGAGCAGATTCACAGTGGAAAAGTCAGAGTTGAAGTGATTAGTGTCGTCAGTTTTCAGCAGTGTGGGGGATTTTCTTTTGATTTTGCATTAACAGCTCTGAAGACTCTTCACTGAGAATCACCGATATGATAGTTTTATATTTTATTGGATGGCTGCAACAAAAGTCGATCCATAGAAGTGAATTCAAGACAGACTGTGTAGATGGATGAATAGCTGGTTTCTGAAGAGCAGTTTTTAAGCTCAGAGTGAGCTGCTGCACCGTCATCAACTTGGCAAAGCCTGACTCCGCCCCCTAATTCCCATGAATGACCAAAAAGAGGCGGGGCTTCTTGAACTGAGACTTCATTCAATAGGATTTGCGAGAAGCATACACTTACCTCCCTTTCCCTGTTGTTTCTGATTGGTTGTTTTGTTTCCAGTCTGATCAGTAGCAAAGACCTGAAATAAACAGTTTTCGTCACTTGCTCATTTCATTAACCTTTTATCATCCGTCTTCTCGTGTCCAGGCTGACGGCTCAGAGGAGCATCGAAGACGCTGAGGAGGTGGAGAGGGAGCGTCGTCGAAGAGCTCGAGAGGCGTCACGCCGGAGAAACAGCGGCTCGACCCCCGGGGAGTTGTCACTGGAGAACGAGACGCCGACCGAGGAGAATGTGTAAGTTCAGACCTTCTCTTTCAACCTGTTCAGTGTGGTTTGTTGGTTTGGTTCAGGAACCAGACCACCTGAAAAGGCCAATCTTGGTCCAGTACCAGCTGACCCACATTAAATGATTAGATCATGAAAAGATTTTTGCTGTTAGAGTTTTAAAACCCATGACCAAGATAGTCTTTGGACCTCCTTCAAGGGCTATTGGTGTCCACGGATCTAGATGACCTCATGTGTCCTGATATCTTTAAACTCTAACAAAGTAAAATCAATGAAAAACAACAACCTTGACATGATTTCACTGGGCATTATTAATTAAAGTTAAGTGGCTTGAAGAATCTTGGTCCTGGTCCTGGTCCTGGTTTCATGCTAAAAGATTAAAAGATGCAAATACAACATCAGTGTGGTTGAATTCCTCATCCATGTGATCATGGGAACTGAGGAAGTTATTAAGTGCTGAACATTATTCACTCACTCACCTCGTGTCCAACGACTTCCTGTACGAGCTGCTAACTGTGCGGCTGGATTTTGGTCCTGTTGATAATTTTTAACGTTTGTCATCACGCCCCCCCCACTCCCTCACCCCCAAGCTGTGAAACCAGAGGCTCGATGTGCTGCTGCTGTGCCCTCGCTGGTTTTACAGCTCTTCACGGACGTCTGGTTACTTAAAGCAAATGTTTCCATTGGGAAAAGCTGCAAACAACCTCTTGGCTCCCCCGTCGTGTTGACGTGAAGACGAACACACAGCTGCCTTTTCATTACACAACCTCAGAGGAATGTTTACTACAAAGCGTCTCGAGGGAAAACCACCGCCGTGTCAAAGCTTGTGGCGTTTCGGCCGACTTATAATCTCACAAACTTAATTACAGGTTGCGCCTCTGACACCTTCACCTCGCCATCACATCACAGCCTCAGCTGGTCGGAGGCGCGAAGCCGCTGAGCTCTGTAATTGACAAAAGGTTTTCTCTGTTTGAGACGCAGCGGTGATGTAATGCTGTTTTGAAATCCTCTTCTGGTAAACTTGTTGCATAGTTTCCTGCCTCGAGGATGGTCAGAGGTCAAGTCTGGATATACAGATGTTGGTTGACACGACATCAGTCCTTGCTAGAGGCCCGAGGGGTTTTGAAAAGGGTTTAATTAAAACCAAACACGGATGTTTCTAGGTTTTGTCATCGATGGACCAACAGTTTGTCAGTAATACCATTTTTCTGTCTGTTCAACTCCAAACTCATTCACTACCTACAAGATATGTGAAGCTTCAGAAACAGCTCGCAAATGTGTTTAAATTTCTTTTAGAAATAATGAAGATCCATGGCATAGAGGAACAAGACATATAAGTGATTTTAATGCTGACTGTATCACTGTTGGTGTTTTGGTCTTTTAATGGCTTTGAAGCTCAGAGTGAGCTGCTTCACTGTTGTCACCTTGGCAGTGCTTGACTCCGCCCCCTAGCTCATGGCTAATCCATAAATGATCCAACAGTCTGGGGTCGAAACTTGGTCCATGATGGTTTCCAATAAACAGTTGACCAGTTTGGGAAATATCCTTTTACTCAAACTGGCCACAAATAATGTACAAGTTTAAGAGGTGGGCTACGTAAACAGTTGTTATTAAAGGGACAATGAGGAGTTTCTATTTGGTTATAAAAAAAGTATCACGTTAATGTGGATGAATCTACGCTACCCACACTTGTTAATGGCTCCATTTTCAATAAATATATCGTTTTGTCTCGTTATTTTGTTATTTTAATTAATGGTGGAAATGCTGGGCGAGCCGACCAGCGTCTGACTTTAATTCTTGATGAATGAAAACATGAGTCTGTCTTGCGCCGGTCAAAGAATTCTACGGTGCGTGCGGAGGCTCATAAATGTAGTGTGAAAACGCTTCGCTTTTCCAAAACTCCTCGTTGTCCCTTCAAGCAGGAAATAAGCCATAGAGAAAAAAACAGTTGTGCAAGGTTGCAAATGTGTTTCTTTCTACTGTGAAGTTGGACATTTTAACATGGGAGTCTATGGAGAGTGACTCACTGCTCGAGACTCACTCTAAAGAACTGCAGTTTTTTGGTACTCGATAGTTCAGCCTTGGAGGTTGCCATGCGATGCTGAATCAGTTATTTTCTAACTGTTGCACATGAAACTGAAGCATGTTATTGTTTGATCTGGAAAAAAGTTCATTTCTTCCCAAAACTCATCATCAAACACATCAGAGCTTCGACTGAACAGGTGTCGACTTTACTGGTCAAACACAAGAAGCAGAAACACGACGGCTCGTTAGGGTTGATTAGCTGCTGAGAGACCAGGCACAGAGACTCCCATCATGCAGCAGGGCGGGGGAACTCTGCCCACCGGCCAGGCGTCTTAATCATGTGGGGAATGCTGAGTGAATTCCTTTCTGCCAGCTCCTGGAAACACAAAACACACTTTGATTACTTAAATCGGCAGGGGGGGAACAGAGGCAGACACTGTGCTAATGGCAGGAAAGCTGTCTAATGATAAATTAAATTAATCAACAGCTTAACTCAGTTAAATTTATATTTATCACTGGAATGGAAGCTGAAGGATTTAGATGAGGCGGCGTGCTATTTCCTCTCAGCTGTTTGGTGACGACTGCAGACGGAGGCAGCTGGAAAACGGAATCACTCAACACGTCGTCTGTTCAGACCACAACAACGTCAACACACTGACCCGACCCGAGCTTCACTGTAAACTTCTGATGTGTCACACTGGAACAAATGAACACAATGAGGAGCAGGTTTCAGGTTCAATCTCAGGTCATTTCATCATCATGTGGTGAAACTTTGACTTCTGGTCCGGCTCAGGTTTGGGGAAGACTTTGTCATCCAATTTAATTAATGAGGACATTTTGCCCTTTTCCACCAGTCCAATGTAAAGAAAAAATTAAAGACTTGAGGTATTTGTGCCTTTATTTGTGTTGCAGACACAAGCAGTAGGATGCAGTAGTGTGGTAAACTAATGGAATTCCAGGAAATGCCCAAAGCTTCCACTGTGGCAGATTAATTACAACTGTTGGGAGTAATGGAGGAAATGGGAACGTTAATGTACCGTTACAAAATCCAGGATCTGGATGGATGGACAAGTCAACACAACATGACACATACAACAACATTTTCCTTTGTACAGCACTTTGGTGGACTGTGGTACGTTAAAGTGCTTTATAAATAAAGTTTGAGTGGTATGGTATGGTATGGTATGATAACATGAGACTCAATGGACAACAATCCATTTCCAACCAACATTGGTTTTAGGAAGAGGTGACATTAACTGATCCATGATCTTTTCCCAAACTATTTTCTTCCTCCAAGACTAGATTGCAAAGATCCAGCCCCTAAAACAAACCCTTCACTGTGTCGATGGAAGACTTAGGCAATGTTATCTAACTCAAATGTCTCATTGATAATCAAGCATAAAGGTTACCTCTCAAATTTGGCAGGACGAGTGATGCACTCAGGTCCAATAGGGTTGGGTTTTACAGATCCATGTCCATACCAGGTTTGAAATCAGGGTATTGTTACCAGCAGGGTGCTAAAGGTGCTGTATGTCGTCATCTGAGTGGAAAAGTTCTGTACAAGACCAGTTTTATTATGGTTTTCTCAGCCAACATTCTGTAATCTTGTATTTGACTTCATACAAAAACAAAACTGTGATTATTACTCCTGTTATAAATAAATCTGCAAACCAAACATGCAGAAGAATCCCAGACACATTACCGCATGTGTTTCTGGACAGTTTTCCACTTCCTGTTAGCACTGTCTGGTTGTTATTTCAGCTGAACCAGACTCCAATCGTCCATCAGCACGGCACTCGACTCTAAATAGAGTGCATGCACAAACCTTCAGCTCGATAATGGACTATTTTAGAGTATCCTTCGACTGTGATGCTTGGCCACGAGTCGAGATTATTTTAATAAAGTCTGTCCCCGACACTGACTCCCCCAACTTCTGTTGCCAGTCTAAGCCTCTGTTTATTGAGGCGCTGAAGGCCTTGTTATAAAAATCTCTTAATGCCTTTTGACGGACAGAAGCTGAAACAATCACTTCTGGTTATTATGTGAAAGCTGCTGCTGCTGAGTCACATCACTGAAACTCTGTCAATGAGTCGTCCTGATTGTCCTGACTGTCGTGTCCCGTCTGGTCTTTCCTCAGGTACAACAGCGACCTGAAGCCGAGCAGCTACCCGTCTCTGGAGGAGGACGAAGGCTTCAGCGACTGGACTCAACGCAGAGAGAGACGGAGGCAGCAGCGTCTGCAGGAGCTCAGCCAGGGAGGCGAGGAGGACGAAGACGAAGAGGAGGACGCCATAAATAAAGCTGCGCCCACCGCCAAGACCGTCCAGGCCGTCCAGGCCTCCGTCACATCCTCCAGCCGACTCCAGAGACTGGAGACGGAGGAGAGGGACCGGGCCAGGGTGGAGGTGGAGAGGAGGAAGGAGCGGGAGGAGGCGGCGAGGAAGGAGAGAGAGCGGGAGGAAGAGGAGAAGAGGAAGAGGGAGGAGGTGATGACCCGGAGGAGGGAGGAGACTCAAAGGCCAAAAACAGAGGTGAGGCTCCTTCACCAAACAGCTGAGATAAGTCTCAACTTATTTAAGGCAAATAATGTTTATTTATCATCATTGGAGACAAATCTGAGTCAAGTTCAGAGGAATTTGAAACCATGGCAACAATTTACAATCAAATAAACTCTTGTGTCATTTCAAACTGTTTAATGTTACTCAAGAGAAGTCTAAAGGGTAAACAATGAAAGACAAATCTGAGGCAAGTCCCAAATCTTTCTGATGAGTCATTGTCTTGAGTTAAGTACAGTAATGATGAGTCAGACAGTCTCAAGTCATCAAGGACAAGATCTAAGCAACTGGGAAATGTCTGTGTCCAGTCCCAAGTTATTAGAGACAAGACACAGTTTAGTTTCCACAGAGAAGCCCTGAGTCGTTCAAGACAAATTTAAGTTGGGTGTATAAGTTAAGGCTAAAGGATGAGGACGAAGACACGGACAAGTCATGGGTCAGGTGATATGACAAATCTAGGTCAAGACTCAAGTTATCGAAAATAACCAGACTTCTTTTTGGTTCTTGAACATCTTCTGAAAGGCTTCTCCAGAGGCCTTTTGGAGACGTTTTCACCTCCCTTTCAAAAAGGCCCGTTCAAGTACCAAAAAGAAGCTGAAAGTTGACCAAAGGCTTCTTCCTTTGGACACTGTACATGTAGAGCGAGACCACGATGACCTAGATGACTGAGATCCTTCACAGAGTCACTTACTGAATCGTTTGAGTCAAAAAGAGTCAAGTCTTGAATAATCCAAGACCAAGATCAGCCCAGGCCGAGTCTTAAAGCTTTTGAAATGAGTCTCAGTTTATTCAAAACAAGTCTCAAGCCAGGTCCATCAGGGAGGGATCAAGAAACCAGATGGTCTTGGTTCAGGGTCATCCAACAATCTGAAGGTTGTTGGTTCAATCTCAACCCCTGAAGTTTCCTTGGGCAAGATACTGAACCCCAAACTTCCCCTGATGGCTTTTCCTTTGTAAAGTACCAATAAGTACCAATAAGAATGAACCAATCAGACCAAAATCAGGCTTCAAGTAGAACAGGAGACCAGCAGCTCAACACCCTTCAAACACTCATGATGATCTTTATGTCTCTTTAATTTTTCTTTGTCCAGGTGGAGAAGGTCAAAGTCTCCTACACATCAAAGGTTTTTCTTCACCAGGAGCCGAAACACAACAACACCAACGGAGACACAACAAATGAAGAGGTGACATCATACATCAGCAAGACAAAGAGATCCACCAGGTGTGCAGAGTCTTTTATTCAATTGGTATCTTTGTTAAAATTGTTTAAATCAATCAATCAATCAATCAGACTTTATTTATAGAGCACTTTTCATACAAAAGTGTGAAATATGATTGTTTACTCACCCAGATAACTTTGGTGTCATTACGAGTGTATGATAAATGATCGTATTTTATGCTAGAAATAAGGTCCAGATTGTAAAAAATGGCAATTCCCCTTTAACTGTATTAGTTGGTACAGGAGCAGATAATACTTTTAGAAGGACCTTGATCACAGCTCCTTTAGTCCAGATCCTGGTCATGAATCAAACTTTACCTTCACCTCCTGTGGTGTACGCAGCAGATCCACGGAGCCCGAGGAGGCGGAGGCCATCCTGGAGACGGAGCAGCGTCTGGAGAAGATCCGACGGAGCCTCCAGGTGAAGGAAAACCAGGAGATGGAGCAGCTGAGGCACCGACAGGCCGAGGCCGAGCAGGAGCTGGAGGAGCTGAAGAGGAGGAGGGAGGAGAGACGCCGAGTCCGGGAGGAAGAGGAGCGCCGGAGGGAGGAGGAGGATCAGCAGAGGCTGGCTAAAGAGGAGGTGTGGGAAAAACAAGATGAGGAGTCGCTTAGATATTTACAGACGGGATGATTTTAACTGAAATACAACAGATTGTTACTTAAAGGGATAGTTCACCCAAAATTCAAATTTCACTCATTATCTACTCACCCTCATGTCAACTAAGAGCTGTGAGAATTTTCAGAGTCCTCCGTTCCTTCTCTGAGTTACGGGGGGGTCCGCGCAGCAGTATTTGTCCATATAATGGTTGTCAATGGATACCAACATTCTTCGTCCAAAAAGACACACCAAAAAACATCCAAATACCTCCATACTGCTTGTCTGTAATGTCCCTCTTGTATTGAAGCCCCGACATGAGAAATTCTTCTGAAAAAAATTTAATAAGTATATATTTTAAGCTTGTCTGTAGCGGAAGCTCCCAGTGTCTCGGTTCACTGCTCTTCCTGTGTCAGTGCAAATCTCGCGTGATTTGCACTGACCGACGGAACAATTTCTCATGTCGGGGCTTCAATACAAGAGGGGCATTACAGACGAGCAGCATGGAGGTATTTGGATGTTTTTTGGTGTGTCTTTTTGGACGAAGAAAGTTGGTATCCATTGACAACCATTATATGGACAAATACTGCTGCGCGGACCGGAGGACTCATTCTCACAGCTCTTAGTCGACATGAGGGTGAGAAGATAATGAGTGAAATTTTAATTTTGTGTGAACTATCCCTTTAAAGTAGTTTCATGAACCACTGTTGTCTGTTCCAAACAACCTCAATGACTTTGTTAAAGCTCAATAAAATTATCAAATGATGCATAAAAAACATTCAAGGTGTTTTCAAAAGATCTTAGGTTAGTCAGGATTGACACTTATTAAACATCTGGCATCTTCTGCCTTGTGGATTCAGTTTTATGATGCATGGGACAATGAAACATTAGGAGTTTGTCTGGATCTGAACAGTGTTTGTGATGCGACTGCAGGAGGAGAGGAGGCGGATGAAGGAGGACATCGAGAGGAGGAGGATGGAGGCAGCAGAGAGGATGAAGAGCCTGAGCACGTCCAGCGTGGACGGAGACGAGATGTTCAGTCCCATCAGCCCCAAAACTCCCACACACAAGGTGAGACACACCTGCAGAGACCGAGACGTCAACAAGTTATACACATGTTAAAACTGTGAGCATCACACAGCTGCTTCATCATCATCATCATTTGAATCTTTGGACCTGGTGCTGCTCGGACCGTTTACACAGTGAGATCATTGGTTGAGCAGCAGTGGACCAATAAATCTCCAAACTCCATTTTAATTATTATTATGATTCCAGATTAAAGGACTTTTTTCTTTCTTTCTTTCTTTCTCTGGACATGAGACATGAATTAAGTTTTTGAACCAGAGAGAAAAGCAAAACCACAGAGACCATGAAGTATTATTTTGCTCACGTAGTGTGGAGAATTATAACCGTCAGCAGCAGCTACAGCGACGACGTCATATGCTCCCTGTCGGTCACATTTTCTGCTGTTTCTCAACTTTATTTTACAATTTAGAAACAAAGAAAACAAAATTACATATTCACATTTTGACGTCTTTAGATGTCCATATTTTTCAAAAGACTGAAAGAAAACAGACTCTTTTGTCCGGCTGAGCTGTCGAGCATGTGGACGTACTGAGCTCTGAGCAGCAGGTCACAGGTTTGACTCCAGGTTCTTGTCTATGGAGGACTAGGGATGTCCAAAGTAATAGGGAAGTATTTTCTTATTTTCGTAATTTAACATTCAGTACAAACAGGAATTGTGAAAATTGTATTCTTTAGTTGAAAGATTAATCCATCAATAAATGTTTTAACAGTGAAAATTGGTTTACACTAGGAATACATGCATTCATTCACTCGCTGCCTGGGCCTTTAATGCTGGTGAAACCCGACTGGTTAGTTCTCCAACCAATTAGAGAGTTTGTTACATCCCATGGTTGATTGTGATTGTGCTCTGAAAACAAAAAAACAATATGGGGGTGATGAGGTTTGTGATGTATTTTCTCTGTAACTTCCTCTGATTTGAAATTTCAGAAGGTCAACAGTTCAACTTTAGCTCAAGGGCTTTCCTCAGTGTGTGTGTGTGTGTGTGTGTGTGTGTGTGTGTGTGTGTGTGTGTGTGTGTGTGTGTGATGTTTGACCTTTGAGGTCAGAGAAAACACTGATCCTGAGCCTCAGGCTGCTAACAGAGAAGATTAAATTAAAGTTTGACTAACATGTGACAGTGTCTGTTATGGCAAAGAGCTGCTGAGGGTAAACAACAACAATACTGTATGCATATACATTTATACTGTATACATCAAGACTGGAGTGTCCAGGTGTTCCCTGAACACAACACTAAACACAATGAAAAGGAACCCGAGACGCAAAAATCAGTTTCAAAGACTTACTAAGTAGAAGAAATGGGGCTAAATTGACATTAAACAAGCCGGTCTGTTGTTATTCAGGGAATTATGGTTTTAAAAAGCACATTCCCATCATGCTCCGCTCGTGCCTTCAGAGCTGAGCTGAGGGTACGGCTTGATGAAGGCCAGCAGACCCGGCTCTGTTTGTCTTGGATCGGGTCGTGGTGGTCTGTGGCCCGACGCAGAGCCGAGCTGCAATTAGAGCTTTTCTGAAGCGAAGCAGCGACACGGAGGAAAACTTCCTGTGTTCATCAGAGAAATGACCTCACACTTCTTCTTTTTATTTTTATTCTTCTTTCAGATCACAGAGAGGACGGAGTCCCTGAACCGCTCGCTGAAGAAAAGGTGAATATTCTGATCAATATATAGCAGATCATTCAGTCATTTTAGTGACATTTCCCTGAAACATTCATTGAATCAAGAAACAAGTCCAACTTTTGAACAAACATTAAATCTTTTACAGCTAAGGACACTGAGGATAAATTTGAGAAAGGGACAAAAACGTGTAGAAAGCAGTGTTAAATCAAATGTAAACAGGAAGTTACAGGATGTTTCCAGTTTATTTTCTACATGACATTTATTGTGCACTGATGTTGCACCAATGCAGACTTCAATTAAAATAAAAACAACTTTATCGGGTTAGCAACATAAAAACTGATTCATACCTGAAGTAAACATATAGAAATGGCTGACCGCATGTGGATCTACACCTCAAATAAAAGAAGTCAAGATAAAAGTCAAGATCCAGTTTCCATTAATTAATTAATTATCCAAAATAACTTTAATTTCCTGAACTCCAAAGTGTTGCTGTCCACATAAAAAGGTTAAAGGAGGCGCAGCTACTGTCATGTTCAAACAGTTCACTTTCTGTAGATTGCTATTGTGGTTGGACTGTCCTTGCAGGCCACCGTACTCTCCAAACCACAATGTAAAGATTGAGAATGCGGAAAAAAGACCAATTATTGTTTGTAAATGAAGCGTTTAAATGACATCAGTCAGATTTCCTTTTGCAGTTATGAGGCAAATTATTGAGGAAATTACAAATGGTTTGTGTTTCCATTGAGTGGTGTTATCTAAGAGCCAGAACTTTGTTTGAGCAACAGTCCAAAACCTGCAAGACTCAGTTTACAATGATTTCAAAATTGACTTATTCCACAAGAGTTTCTCTGGTCAGATCTTCAGCCTTCGTCAGTCTGAGGGTAAAGAAGGTCAGAGGTCACCACCTCTTCACCTCTCCCACTGCTTCGCCCTCCTCTGAGATTTACAGCTCTTCTTAACCGTGTCCAGATGCAGCAGCGTTTCTGTGCTGTCTCTGGTGGTTGCTGAGGTCCGGCGGCTCCAGGCAGTCTGCTGCAGGTAGTTATCAGCTCCACGGCGCTCCCAGCTGGAGCCCAGCCTCTGTTTGCTGTGCTGCTGTTATTGTAGCGGGAACAGAGGCCGTGTTCAGAAGAGGCGTGAGGCCAGCAGACAAAACCTTTGACTCCAGCAGCGTTAATGCCTCCGAGCAGCAGTCAGCAGCTTTTTTTTATCTTAAACCTGCAGTAACTCATTGCATGTTGTTATTATAGATATTTTTTAGTCAATACATCTCAAGTTTGTTCAGAGCAACATGATCGCTCTCAGTCCGGCTTCCTTTTGGTCTTTTAGCTCAGTGTTTGGTCTCCACCACCTCCTGAGGGAAACTCCTGGTTCTTAAGCTGCTTAATGTTCCCCAGCTGTTCTCTGACTGAGTCTACGATTGGACCTGCAGAAGATTTATCGGGAACTACAGTCACAGCCTTTTTGTTGTCGGCCTTCTGCCACTCAAACTAGTTTCAGGTGACACCTTGTTTATCCAGAGCGATGTAAGATATTCCCCATTTGTGTGAAATTTTGGCTCAGGCTGACCTTAATCTTTGATGTTGGACCAACAAAATCTAATGAGATCATCTTCAAAACCAAATTAATGGTTTTGCCAATTTTGAAGAAGCTCCATGAAGGTGTTTCTGAGATATCAGGTCCACTTCAATCAGACAGATGGATAGATGGGAAAAAAATATGGCTCCAGCTCTGGTTGTCAGGGATGAAATGTTATTTATCTTTTCATCAAAGTTTCTGTTTTCAGTATAGACTGTAAATTGAGATGGATGGAGTCCAGGAGGTTCAGTGAAGAGTGAGCTGCTGTACTGTCGCCATCTTGGCAATGTTTTAACTCCGCCTCCTAACCCCCAGCTCATTAAACAATGGTCAAAAAGGAGCTCCATATCTGGAGCTGAGACTTCAGTTAATGATGGTCTGTGAGAAGAATGAAAGAATTTAGCCAAATAGAGATCAAAGCTGTTTCTGTATCAGGCTGTAAACACATGTTTATTTAACATGGGAGTCTATGGAGACTGACTCACTCTAGTGGTCAGGAGAGGAACTGCAGCTTTTATCACTCCTGTCTTAGAGGCTGGCGTTTGGTTTTACCTTTGTTTCTCAGCAGACTATGCAAAAAGACTATGCAATTGCTTTTTTTCCGATGGAGTCAACCTTCCCAGATTTCTTGCTAATGGACTGATGGAAGGTTTCCCCCTTTAACTTTAATTGTATTGCTGCAGGTAAAACTCAGAGCAGACTGAGTCACACCTTCCTAACAGTGAGAGGAAACAGCTCATAAACTCTGTAGATCCAAACGTGTCATTCCTCCATCAGTCATCATGACACCATTAGTTATCAACCTCCTCTAAAAAGAGCGATGGAGAGAGATATCAGACATGTTGAAACGAGTGATTTTAAGATGATGGATGATGTTTCCTACACCCGGTGTGAGGTGGATGACCTCATCCGGTGGCACGGCTCCTATCTGGAGCTGTAAAAATCAAAACAATAAAAATGTGCGGGAGGAGAGTTTTGGTGTTCAGAGAACGATGATGATGGTGGAGAGGTTTTAGTTTGGACAGCTGGGTGGAAGAATGAAAACTCTCATGGATCTGCAGAGACCCAAGACAGAAACACTTCAGACTTCAAAACCTCCATTTATTTAGACTCAAACCCCTGGGTCTGAGTCAGAGTCTGGACTCCTCCTGGAGCCCACATGCGCCGGTCTGACCCGAAAGCTTCCTGGTTCTGAACGAGGCGTGAACAAGTGAAACCGAGGAAACAAAGAGAAACACATGAAAACACTTATTCACTGTAGCATTATATCACTTCACTTAGAGGATGTTGGTCGACTCGGTCTAATTTACTGCAGCAGTTAAGGGTGATTAAATTAAATCTAATTATAATGGAATTTGATTGATTTTCTGTAAATGAATCAAAACTGTAGACACAATATCTCAGCAACAACTTGACTAAACTTCTCCACATTTGGCTCAAACATTCCCACGGACTTAATGATAAACTCATTTGAATTTTGTGGTCAAAGGTCACGCCCACTGTGACATCATACTGCAGAAAAAACACCTATTTGCAGCCATACTGAATGAATTAAAACACAGATAATGACACAACTAAACTCAAACGCACATTTAAGTGATAGACATTTTATATTCAACTGGTTAAAGATCAAATTCACTAATATCACATTTATCTCAATGCTGTAACACGTACAGTAAGAGGAGATTGTGACGGTACAGTCATGTAAAATAGTAAGTCGTCACCTCAAAGCCCCTACAAAGAACTTTTTACTGGATTTGCAAAAGTCTCTCGTTTCTGCTGATGTGTCTGTGTGACCTACAACAGTAAATGAGGCCATCGATGGGAAGATGAGCTATTTCTTAATAGTGTAACTTTATAACTTCGGGAGGCAGTGGTCGGGTCGGTCCACCGTACGGAACGATGTACGGCACTCAGACCGGAGACGGGACGCATTAGCCATATAAGCGTCTTTACAGCAATACATGCTAGAGCTCATGGGAAATTCAGTCTTCGTTCCAGGAAAACACTACCACTTTTGTCCACAGGGGTCGCCAAAATCAACACAAAATGAAAGTTCTTTGTAGGGCCTGTATATATTCAGTTTTTACATTATCTGTCATCTAAAGATAAATTGATTGATCAGATTTTCAAAAACAACAACAAATTTAAAAAATGTATTTAACAACAGAATCAAACAAAATGCCAAATGCCATCCCAAACACTTAAAATGCCTACATCTGGATTCACCTGCAAATAATTAGAAACATTTAGTTTGGGTTCTCCTTGAGTGGTATCATAGTGACATCCAAAGAGCGGCAGAGAGAAGACTCTAGATGCATATGCAGATATATTTAATGACTCCTGCAGTGTGGCATGTTTTTGGTTGTTGGAGGTTGAACTGAAGGTGTTTTATCTCTTCAGGAGGAATTTAAGGGAGAAATCAGGGTTTGTGAGGGTGACAAAATTCAATATCACACTGAACTGACTCCAGATCTGTTGTTGCTTTGTGTGAAACAGTAACAGCTTCAAGAAGATGCAGCCACTCGTCCTGACGTCCAAGATCGACGACAAGCTGGAGCAGTACACCCACGCCGTGGAGGTCAGCCCACACACACACACACACACACACACACACACACATATATATACATGCTGTTAGCTTTCCTGCTAATCCCTGGTAGCCTTTTGAAGAGTGATGTGCTAACTCCAGTTCGCAGGTGGAGAAGACGATTAGCTGCTATTTTAGCAACATGCTAATGTAGCTGTAAATATTACAGGGTCCACAGTATTAATATAGAACCTAATATATTTGAAATGTACTTTTATACACTATGGGACCTTAAAATCACTGACTTCAATGTGATATATTTCCCAAAATGTGGCTTGTGTCCTTACCGTGTTTCCTGCTCGGTCAGTAGCTGCTGATGTTCACTTGACTTTTTGACCCTACATTGTTTTTGAGCCGGTTGCAGATGGTTTGACCTTTTTTTGTGTGTGTGCTGGAATCACAAATCTCTGCAGCACCTGGGCGGTGACTTCACAGCTCTGGTGTTTTTATCTCTGTAATGTTTGTGCGGTGGTGCAGATCCACGATGGGAAAACCCGTCGTTCAGAGTCTTTTATTCTCGTATTTCCGTTCCCTGTTGTCACTTGTCGCCTCAGGCTGATTAACAGCAACAGTGAACATGACCTCAGGTTAACTCCAGGCGCTTTTATGAGTGAAGCCGTTTAAAAAAACAAAAAACAGGTTTGACATCAAGTGCAATAAAGACACTGAATTACATTCATGAAGAAGAAAGAACAGTCCCACCATAAATCTTAGGGGTGAGATGATATATTGATGTACAGTATGTCTTTATACAAAGCACTGCAAACTTTGTATGGAAGTCCAGGTTGCCAATATTGAATCAAACTTGTGCACATCTGTGTGCTCAGGGTGTGGTATGTTCAAATGTTATCTTCATAATTAAGCTACACACCATTAATATAAAAAAGAATTCAGATCTTTATATTTTGCAAATGCAATGATTGATGGCAATGTGCAATATAAACCTAAAAATTAAATAAATAGAAATAATACTTTTTTTGTTTTTATTACAGCTTAATGATTTATGTTAACAAAATACAACTGTGTTTAGAGTGAGAGTTAAAAACAATTCATGGAGAAAAAGATGAAAAATTATCAACAAGAATAAATGGAATAAAAATCAAATATCACAGTTAGTCCAAAAAAATAAAATAAAAAAATAAACTGAGGTTCATGAATTTAAATGAAGCAAAGATTTATTTGGAGAAAATCCAAACTAAAGAAACCAGCATCTTCTTAAACAACATTTTGTAACGTTACATTACCTGAACATAAGACGAATCCAGTCTCATTGTTGTTGTTGTTGTTGTGCAGAACGCTCAGGAGGCCAGGGCAGCGAAGGCATCGCTGACCGACCTGCCCAGCTCACCTGAGGTCGTCGCCCACAAGAAGAACCTGTTTGAGGCCGGAGAGGCCTGGAGTCAGAGTCCAGGCAAAGGAGGAGCAACCTGCAAGGTGAGAGAACCTGTCAGGGACCAGACTACTTCCTGCACCAACACAACATACAACAGACCCACACGGAAAGAACCTATAGGTTTTAATATAGGTTTAAATATATGTGGCATACATAAAATTGGCCGTTTTCATATGCTAATATATATGGTGCATATATGCAGCATTATGCACAGATAAACTGCATATAGGTTTCATATACAGTATGCGCATATATCCTCATGAGGATATATATATGCGCACATTAGAGATGCGCGGATAGGCAATTATTTCATCCGCAACCGCATCACAAAAGTCGTCATCCACCCGCCAGTGGCGTCCCTAGGCTAAAACATTCGGGGCTAAAGCCCCGGATGTTTTTTAATTAGCCCCGAATATAAATTTTCAAAAAAAAAAAAAAAAAAAAAAATTTTTTTATTTTTTTTAATTTTTTTTTTAAGATCACATCCTCAAACTACGGTTATCTTATGTTGATGCTTCGATAAAACAGTGTTTTTGGACAGGTTTGAGTAACAATTACTTATATTTTTAAAAAGCCACTACTTTGGCTTTGGCACACAAGTGGTTAACACCTCCAGGTCGCACTTGACGTCATTCACCCAAAACAGCGGCGCATTTAACTTGACAACAAATACCTGACAGCAGGCAGGTTTGACAACAGCAAGCTGCAGCTGTCTTTTGGTAGCTAGTAGCAGCTAAGGTGTATCAAGATGCCACAAAAAAGATTTCCATGTTTTCCCCCAAAGGTGGTCAGCAATCAAAAAGGTAATGGGAATAGAAATTATGTAAAAATGTATAATTTCGAAAAGAGTGTTGCATACCCAGGGGGCAAAATCCCAGTTTTTTGAAAAACGGACACGGAGCGTTGTAAAAGGTTTGACACCAGAAATGATATCTAGGAACTTCAAAGATTAAAACCTGGGTGGACAACCCGGTCAACTAGCTGCTGGAAAGCTACAGGGGGCCAAAACCCCTTTCTGGGGTAATTTTGCTGGCGAAATGATGTAAATGCAAATATTCAGGTACTACAATGGCATAAATAGTCATACAACTATAAAATTTGGCAGAGAGTATCTTGACACATAGGGGGAGGCATGAAAAAAAGATTCTGGGGTTTGTTGCAACTCGATTTTAAGATATCACCCTCAACATCCCAAAAAAGACCAAAAAAAGTACTGTTCGCCTGACAAATTCTCATGAAAATTATTATTTTTCAGCACTTTATGGAGAATATCTATGCTTAGCATGTATATAGAAAATTTCCTTAATTCATAAGCTTCCATTTGAGTCCAAGATAGCCTTTCTACTAGCTACTGGAAAGCTACAGGCTACCTCCAAACAATGCAACACCTATTGTGAAAAACTCCATGTTAACTGGCATGATCAGAAACCATTCTATTTCTGGTCTCCCCAAAATGAACAGATAGATAGAGAAGACCGTTGGCCACAGCAAGTGGGGCTTTTGAGATAGAAAGGCTATCATGGACTCAAATGGAAGCTTACGAATTAAGGAAATTTTCTATATACATGTTAAGCATAGATATTCTCCATAAAGTGCTGAAAAATAATAATTTTCATGAGAATTTGTCAGGCGAACAGTACTTTTTTTGGTCTTTTTTGGGATGTTGAGGGTTATATCTTAAAATTGAGTTGCAACAAACCCCAGAATCTTTTTTTCATGCCTCCCCCTATGTGTCAAGATACTCTCTGCCAAATTTTATAGTTGTATGACTATTTGTGCCATTGTAGTACCTAAATATTTGCATTTACATCATTTCGCCAGCAAAATGACCCCAGAAAGGGGTTTTGGCCCCCTGTAGCTTTCCAGCAGCTAGTTGACCGGGTTGTCCACCCAGGTTTTAATCCTTCAAGTTCCTAGATATCATTTCTGGTGTCAAACCTTTTACAACGCTCCGTGTCCGTTTTTTTGCTTTGCCCCCTGGGTAGCAGCTGGAACTACAAGAGGGTAGTAGCTAATGTTAGCTAGCTAGCAGCTAGTTGATATTGCTCTGGTTGATATTACATGAGAAAAAAAGCAATCTGTAATTATTGGCATCTGTAAATGCAATTGTAGGGTGTGAGAATTGTGTACCTAGAAATAACTAAGTTTGGGCTTCTTCTAGAGGGGAAAGTTGCTGAAGTTAATGTGCTATAACATCGAACCATCTTGTTTATTTTCTTTTTCATGCATGATAGCAGCTAGTTAGCAGACAGGGATCCCGCACAGCCTGCCTCTTTTACTGTAGCTGCTAATGTGTTAAATGGAAACACAATGTGTTGTTACGTAGCTAGCTAATGTCAGTACATAGAACTAAATTCAAAATGGGTCATTCATTTGATGATCTGTGGATTGCATCGTTTTCACCTTTTTCACCAATGATGGAGAATGTCTCTATGCCTAAAAAGTTCGGCGCGCGCTCTGCGCGCGCATATATTGCATGTGTCACTCTTCCGGGCTAAGCCCCGGATGTGTCAAAATCCTAGAGACGCCCCTGCCACCCGCCATCCACCCGAACCAACGTTTTTTCAAAACCACACCCGCCCGCCATCCGCCCGTTGTTGTAGGCCAATATCTAATATGGATGAGGGGGGTCGGGCCGTATGAGTTTAACTTCTTCCGCACGCACCCACTGGTCCAGGTGGGTGGGCGGGGCTTAGTGACATCACAAAGTGACAGGAAGTCCTGACGTTTTATTTCTGTCTCAGGACACTGATGGTCTGAAGGTGGGCGTGGCCAGTCTGATCACCCAGTGGGTCAAAGGCCCCAATGATGGCAGCAGACAGTCGCCCTGCAAACCAGCAGTAAGTTATTAACCTTTCCACCTTTCAGTTATTTTTCTTTTATCACATGGAAACAACATTTGTGCACTTTTGTGAAAGGTTTAAATCTGAACCATAGACAACGTTTTTCAGGTGAACAAGGTTTCTAAAATCCTGAGCGAGCTGTGGTGTGATGTGTTCAGGTGCAGCTTTCTTTGTAAGTTTGTGATGTGAGGTTTCCTCCTTGTGGAGAAACAAGGTACAACAGCTGATAAATCAGCTTCTTCTATTGCTGTACTTGGTGGTTTAACCTGCTTAACTGCACTCAGTGAAAATATAAACACAAAACATTTTAGGTTTTACTTCAATTTTTCACTTCAGTTTAAATAAAATATTTACGATATTTAAGTTTTTTTTCTTTTGAGTTTCTGACCATGTTAGTGACACCACTGTCACAATGAAACAACAGTGTTATATTCATAATACTTTTGTTCAGTGTGTTTCAAATTAATCACAGGGATGTTTAGAGGCAGTGTGGGAAATTTTTGTGCTGCTTGTTTGGATTGATTATTGATCTATTTATCAGGATGTGAAGCCTGGAGATGTGATGCAGAAGAAGAACATGTGGGAGATCATCGGAGACTCGTCAGGGAGGCCGGGACAGAAAGCAAAGGTGAAGGGAAACACATCAAACTTCTTATTTCAGTCATTCTTAGCATCACCTTCATCCTGACATGTTATTTAAATATGATGACTCCTCTTACATTCTGCAGGACTAAAGTGAGAGTATATAAAATGGCAGTGGGACAGTTTATTGATCTTATAAGATGATCCTTTATAACAGATGGTTTTAGGTCTCAGATCATCAAACTGAACATTTTCTCTGTGTTTTCTCTGCTCAGAACTCAGCAGCTGGTAAAAAGTACAAGTTTGTCGTCACTGGTCACGGCAAATACGAGAAAATCCCTGTGGACGACGAAGACGGAGCGGAATTCACCAATGGGAAGTCCGGTAAGACGACAGTCACACGATGGTCGATTTATAGTATACAATTACAATAGTTTTGTTTTTATTCCAAAGGGATGAAGATGAATCTTTAGTGTTTGGTACATTTGATTTCCCAATTCTCGGTTAAAATATCAAGTGTAAAGAGTTTTTTATTTTACTTTAATCTTCAAACCAAACTCTGGCTCAACTTTATATCCAGCGATAAATATGACAAATAAATAATAAAAAAAATTTACCTACTTTGTCAACAGCAGACAATATTGTTTGATAAAAAAGGGGCCGTTGACTATTTCATTACATTTTGCTTTATTCCTTAAATAAAGGACAGATAATTAATTTAGATTAAAAAAACAGGTCAGAGCTGAGGTGAATCAGCAGTGTGTGAGTTTCCACCTGACAACAAACGACTCAGACGTTCTCTGCACTTATTCAATGAAAATGGTAGAAATGTTTAAATGAAATTGAGTCAAACTTTATTTGTAGCTCCTTTTCGTGCAGAACACAGTGCTTCACATGAGGAAAAAACACAGTTCAAAGTGCTTCACTTAAAATACAAGGTGAGTGGTGATAATAAAACACAGTAGAGGTGACGAGGCTGAAACACAAGTCACAGTTGGTTTGACCATGTAAAAGCTAAACTGTAAAATAAAAACAGAATATACAGAAATATTGGGAAGATTTTTCTGTATTTACCTATCATTCTGGTGTTTGTAGTCCGTATCGTTATTATTTTACATTTAAATAAAAACATTTTAAAGGGTTTGTAATCCTTATTAGTTTCATTATAAAACAAAAAAAAGAAAAAGATTTAAATAATTGGATTTATGATCCTTTACTGTATTATATTGCATCTTTAAAATAAATAGTCAAAGTTTAGGTCTAGTTTATAGCCATTTGTTTATCAGTTTTTATGATTCTCTAAAAGCCAAAATACAGAAGAAAAAAACTGACATATCAAAAACTGTAATTTTACATTAATGACAATATTTTTCAACAATTTATATTTTTTTAACATTGAAATAATAAACTGATAATTGTTAAATAGACAATGAGTGATTGAAAAAAAAACATTGATGCAAACAATCAAATTCCAATTCTTGTTTTTGCATCTTAGTTTTTAACATTTCAGATTCACGAATAAATAAAATCTAGGGGAAACTGAAAGTGTCACCAGGGTTTGATTCTCTCAGAGAAAATCTACCCACTAAAGTTTTACAGTACATTTCCCCAAACTGCAGCTACAATCCCAACACACACATTCAAAATCATTAGAAACAACATTAGAATAAAAAAACAAAACAAACAGCATGTGTGAAAACAAAACTAGAAAAATAAATTGCATCACTGTCATCTAAAACCCTTCTATGTATCTCAACCTTTGACCTTACAGTTCAGTGTCCCACTGACCTCCATCATGGCGGAGGATTCTCTTCTTCGTTCATCTTCTTCTAACTACTTTCACAAGCTCTTAGCTCAGCAGCTTCTACAAGTCACAATAAATTAAGTTAAAATAGTTAATTATGTTACTATAGTATTTAAAAATTGTAAATATTTGCAATTACACACCTAATTCTAATGTTTGAATTAATTGAAACTGAACTTAATATCATTGGTTTAAATTGTTGTTGTTTTTATTATTGTTATTATTATTGTAGGTTTATGAGATCATATTACATTTTTGTTTTCATGTTAACTTCACCAGTAATAATAACTGACATTCAAATTTCACAGTTGTTACAGATTTAGTTTTCTGGATCTGAATATGATTTTAATGAAATTGAAAATACTGAATGATTGAGTTAGCAATAACAATAATCTGTCACTGCATTATGTGAAAGGCCAAATTTAGTCTAAAATTCTTTTGTTATTGTGACTTCAAGAAAGCTCATTCATAAAACACAACCACCCAAAAAAGTCAAATAAATATTAATAATATTAAATATCACTCTACATACACATTCACTGACTAGTGAGAGGTCTTACCCTGAGGCAAGTAGCACCATTTTGAATTAAATTGGATATTTGAATGAAAAGATACGTTTTTTTCTCTGTTAGAAATGATTTGTCTTAAAATCATTAAGTCTAGTTTTTTTTAATAATAAATTATATAAAAATATAGATGTTTAAATTGTTAATTTTTCGCTATAAGTTGATTTTTTTTTACTAAAAAGCAACTATACAACATTATAAATATTATACTGTGTGAGCTACTGCATATATAATCACAGTCTCTCTATTGTCTTCACAATAGCCGAATGTTTTCAGATCCATTCAGTCCATACATGACAACAGTTTATATTTATTGTGAATGTGATGAACAGAACAAAATGAGGAGCTCTGAAATGACAAAGGCTTTAATCTGATGTGGCGTCTGAATGACTTTAAGACAAATGAAGCTCTCTCCTCTTCAAGCTAATAAACAAACACAAAACATTTAACATCCTGACAACCAGTCACACAAACGAACCACAAAGCATTTGTCAAGTATAAAGTTAAGGTTGAATTTTCTACAACTCTGCCACAGAGACTAAGACTCCAGACCTGTACATTATTTCTGTCGCTATGATTTCTGCACCTGTACATTAAACATTTTCTTGTCGCTTTCACATTAGATGTAGCTTAAGTAGCGGCGAACCCTCTCGCTTTTCTGTTAAAGTCTTTTGGTTCCTCTTCTTTACCCTTTCGCCCGATCAGACCCATTTCAAACACAGTTGATATTTTCGTCACCGGCCTTGACGCTGCCTCTCTAAGCTTCTTAGCGTCAAACTTTGGACTGAAAAGCAACACGGGCAGCCGGAACGCAAATGAAGGTATCTCTGTCTGCTCGTCCTTTTTCTCCTCTGCCGCCTTCTCCTCCTCACTTTTGTTCAGCTCGATCTGATGCATGATGTTCTCCTTGGAGGAAAACATCTGGAAGAGGACAGCATCCCACATCTTTGTTGCCTTGGGAGCGTTAGGGTCCTGAGTGTCGGGCTTGTCCTCGGCCTTCTCATCAGCCTTTTCCACCTTGCTCTGGTCCTGAGCGGTGGCCTCCTTCTGAGCACCAATCTCTGGAAACTTGGGCTCCTCCTGCTCCACCACCATGTGTTTCTTGAGTCGGGACCAACCACTAGGTTTCAATTTGACTCCCTTTGGCTTTTGCATGACCTTAAGGAGGGACTCGGCTGCTGGGAGAGACTTGTCACCCTCCTTTTTCTCAATTGCAGATTTGCCTGCTGGTTCTGCTTTCTTATCTTTTCCTTTGTCCTCACTTTCTGCTTTCGCAGGTGCTGAAGAACTTGGCTTTGAGCCTTCAGCTTTTGTCTTAATGGCAGGTACAGGTTTTACTGGCTCTTTTGTTTTGGATGCATCAGCTTTCGTCTCAGTTACAACCTTCTCTTCAGGAGTTGGGACTTTGTCTTTGCCTAAAAGTTTCCTTACTGCCATCAATGGATCTTTGTCACCAGCTTTGGGCAGAGGCTGTTTGGCTTCAGGAGTTTTTGGTTTTGGTTTGATGACTTCTTGAACTGGTGCTTCCACCTTCTTTTTCTCTGGAGCCTTCACCTCAGCTATAGGAGGTTTGACTTTTGGTGTTACTTGAACCATTGTTTCATCATGTTTTATTGCAACCTGACTGGTTACAGTAGTTGTCTCTTGCGTTAATGTCATTCCTGAGGTGTCAGATGGTTGTGTAACAACAATTATAGGGATTGTGGGGGTGGCAGGAACCTTCTCCTCTCTCATTTGGGGTTTACTTACATCTTTGTGGGTTTGTTTGGCTGACACCTCAGCTGTTGAAGGTGCTTTCACAGAGGGCTCTTGGCTTGGTGTTTTACTTTCTGCTGATCCCTCTTTTGTTACTTGAACCTCCTCTTGAGTTGGTGTCTTAGACCTCGAGATACCAAAAGCTGGAGAGTACGTTTTGATACCACCATAAGCAGCATATTCAGCTGGTGTCAATCCACGATAACCAGATTTTGACTTTTGAGCCTCTTGGGTTGGAGTTTTAGGTCTCTGAAATGCTACAGGTGATACACCAGTAGGTGTTTTTGGTCTTTTATACCCAGGTGATGTGGTCATTAGTCGAGATGCCTCAAAGGTTGGAGTCCTCGGCCTCTGATAGCCATAAGATGTCACTGCTGTTGTTGCTGGCTCAGATGTAGGAGTTTTAGGTCTTTGAGGGGCAGCAGGAGCAGCTGGGATCTTTTCTTTTGTCAGAGAAGGCTCTGATTTTGACCTTGTTATACTTTGCTGGATGGGTTTAGCTGCTGGTGCTACATCC
The DNA here is from genome assembly GCF_045865225.1 of Trachurus japonicus. NCBI lineage: Eukaryota > Metazoa > Chordata > Actinopteri > Carangiformes > Carangidae > Trachurus > Trachurus japonicus. Next base: position 21,415,231 of record NC_140912.1, read on the forward strand.
AAATGAATGTCTCCATTCAGCACTGTTTCAACAGGCTTAGGTTGTGTAGTCATCACACTTTGGGAAGCAGATAAACTACTTGCAGTATAAGTAATTTTGGGTGTTCTTGGCCTCTCAGACTGTACTGTGATTGGTGACACTGCAAACAGGAGAGGATTGGGTCTTGAGATTTCAAAGACGGGTGTTGGGGCACGGGTCACATGGTATGCCGGAGTTTTTGGCCGTCCTGCTGAAGTTCTTGATATCTGGAACTCATAAGTTGGTGTTTTAACTCTGATTTCAGATGATGGAGCAACTATTTTTATTTCAACTCTTTTGATCTCAGGTGTTGGTGTAACTCTTTTGATTTCAGGGGTTGGGGTGACTCTTTTGATTTCAGATGTTGGGGTGACTCTTTTGATTTCAGATGTTGGGGTGACTCTTTTAATTTCAGATGTTGGGGGCACTCTTTTGATTTCAGGTGTCAGAGTTGCTCTTTTCACTTCAGACGTCGGAATAGCTCTTTTAATTTCAGATGTTGGAGTAGCTATTTTGACTTCAGATGTTGGAGTAGCTCTTTTAATTTCAGATGTTGGAGTGGCTCTTTTGACTTCAGATGTTGGAGTGGCTCTTTTGACTTCAGGGGTGGGTGTTAAGATCGTACTGATTTCTGTTGTTGGTGTAGCGCCTCTTTTAATTTCTGAGGTTGGTGTTTTTCTCATTGGGTCTGTGGCCAATGAAGTATGCTGAGTCACCTGTGTCACTCCCCCTCTAACCTCAAACACGGGAGTCAAGTCCTCTTTTGTTTCTGTTGGTACTACTTGAGGTACTGTGCTACCAATGGCAGTTAATTCAGAGGTGTCGTACACCGGTGGGGTCCTGGATGTCTCGTAGTATGATGTGCTTGCCGTGTACATACGGATCTGAGGGACATCAAACATTGGTTTAGGTGACCTTGAGGGTTCGGTTGCTTTGAATGTTGGACGAGGACTTTTGGACTTGACGAATGGGGTCAACACAGTGAGAGGTCGAATCAGAGCTTGACCTCCTGCAGCTGCATATGGAGTCGGACCCAGACTCTTTGGCTGTGGAGTCACTGCACCTGCAGAAGGTCTTAGACCAGCATGCGTTTCAGCTGTTGTGCTGAAACTTGTCATTTTCACCTCAGCAGCTGGTATTGTCTCAGGCACAGACGATGCTGACACTGATATTCTGGGCACCGCTGGCTGGGCGAATGGACCCGAAGCTGGGGAGGGCCCAGGAGGGTAGGCTGGTGCAGAATAAGAGGAAACCGTGGTGACATGCTGCGAGTAAGAGTACGACGGCATTGCCACAGTCTGAGGTGAGAAACTTGTTGCCCGGCCATAAGCTGCACGCTGCGGGTAAGGCGATGCCACATGTTGATACAGTGGCCTGACGGAGAAGCGTTGAGGCTGCCTGATGCTATAGAGGTTGAACGGTGTCTCCGGAGTCCGGGGAGGGGTGGAGTGGTCACTGTGCTCGAGGTCGGGGCTTGCTTCATTTACAGGGGAAAGGCTGGAGCGGAAATGCACTGCTGACTGCGACGCCTGAGCGGATGCCTTTTTCTTAGCGGTTCTCTTGAGGAGCTTCTGAAGCCTGACATTGTCCTTTCCAGGCTTGGGCAGCAGGGGCGGAGGGTACTGCTGGGAAAGCAGGCCCGGCTGGGTTGCAGCACCGTAAGCGACAGCCATGAGCGCTTCAGCACCCTGTGGAGAGAAAAGCAAAAATAAATGATGGATAAAATGAATTGATAGTGTTAGTTTCACATAGTTAATAAGCAGTATATCCAATGCATGCTCTATTAAAATCAGTCGGGTCTGTCATCTGCAATCTTCAGTCGTCCATACATCCTGAACAAGTACCTATGTCTTCTATCAAATTAAATTCCCTTCACTGAAAGTCTGTTTTCAGTAAAGAAAACATGTTTGGCCCAACATCATTTGTCAATCATGTCATTGGCCCCACCCAAAGACCTCAAGTGAAACCGTGATGAACTGTCTTACACAGTCTAGCAGGGTTTTAATCCTAAAACTGTCCAAAAGGTAGCACAATAACCATCTGGAATAATTTGCAACATCTGCATGTCTAACTTTTGTTTCTTTTTGTCTTTTTTGCAGATTTGTGTCATCGTGATTACTGAGCTGGTGACATCTCCACAAGTGGTTCAACTTTTCATAACAAATCATCTTCTGGCTATAGAGACATCGAATAGAACCAGATCCTCAACAGTTACAGTCTCAACATTTCACTTATATCCAATAAATCAACTTTTCTGATTCTCAGTTTGTACAAATTCCACAGCTCAAGTCCAAGAGACCTGATCATCAATTATTATTATTTTTTATTTTTTTTGTAATTTCTGACATTCCTTTTCTATTATGATGTATATATTATCTTACTGGCGGCTTTACTGTTCCTGTTTTTTTCTTCCCCAGAAATGTGGTTAGATGAATCATTCCTATTGACTGCCCCTTGTGTACGATGGTGTAGAGGCAAATTTAAAAGTCATAGAAAACGTTTACAATTTTCAATCAGGTAGATACATGTGACCTATTCTGCACTTTCACTTTTGGCTAAGGAACAATCTGGAAGAGTTTGGACGGGACCTTGTGCATCCTGACAGTAGTTAAATTCAATTCGCTCTTTGCAGCCATGTTTATCACATAGACGCCTCATCTGTACAATCAATGTTTATGTTCTAGTTTAACCCACTGGTCTTTAGCTTCCTCTGTGCTGCTGAAGACATTTACAATTACTGAGATTCCTGCCTGTATGTGTTTGTAACCTCTTTTCTTAAATAAATTAAAATAATTTTCTACTTATAGCTGCATCATCTGTCTGATTTCATTTTGCTTTATACGTTTGGTTTAGTGACACAACACACCTGAACAACAACATGAAAACATCTAGTGGAGATTCAAGGTCCCCAGAGGATTGTAACTAATGGTTTACTAGTGATGCCTTCATTGTTCATGTGGCACCAACATTGGGACAAAACTTTCTGTTATTAAAAAAAAATCCTGGTCACCAGATGATGAACCCTTTCAATTTTAATTCCCTTATGACATCCTCAGGAAAATCCTTATTTTTAGCTCCAGTGGTTGGAGAGCTTTAGATTAATAATCAGTTTCTGAAGGTGTTTTATTAAACACTAAAATGTTAAACAACATTGTATCAGAGTTGAGTAGAACAATATAAAGACTGAATTATATATAAATAAAAAAACAAGTATAAAATATATTCCTTCTGCAAAGGAACGTGCAGTTGATTCAATTTAATAGATTTCCCCACAGTTACGTAACATGTACCCTGAACTCCTCACACATGTGCTAAACATGACTCATCCTATTTGTGTGAGGCCTGTTTATAAAAGCCACAGTCGGGTGCTGCAGCCTGAGAAACCGACAGCAGCATCGAGCTGAACTCCTCCTGGATGATGTTACCACCTCACAGCTGATCTTGAAGCTTTCACTCCTAATTTTAGTCTGATGGAGCAGAGAGGACGCCGGCCAATCACCTGCCTCCCCTTTTTTAAGACTCCTGGCTTTTTACAGGCCAGATGAAGCCTCTGCAGCCTCATCAAAAACAAACTCCAGGTGTCTTTAAGGCTGAGGTAAAGACGGTTTTATCAGATTTTCCTCAACAGGTAGCAGCAAATCCTGATTCTGCTCAAATTAAGACAGTAAAATAAGACTTTAGGGCAAGGTGATTTGAAATTCTCATAATACCAACACAGACACAAGCTGAGAGGTTAAATAGAGCAGATTAACAATCAACAACAACATTAGGCTGTAAAACTGAATTATGCAGGTGTTTGGCAAAGCATGTCCAGTAGAACAAGTCTTGCAGGATTAGATATGAATCATATACAATACACATAATAATATATTTTATAAAACTAATCTGAAACCTTAGTATTAGGTACTGGAGCTAATAAATGTAAAGTTTGTCCTGAGGGTGGTGCTACAGGGGAGGTCTTCGGGCCATTTAACTAGGAGTCTGGAATATGATTATTCCACCAGATTTTGATGTTGCAAGTGGAAGATCTTTAAAGCAAAAAAACAAAAAAAATTTGGTTCGTCCACAGCACATGTGATGAAAACAAAGACTGTGGTTAACTCTGCATTATGAGTGAGATTAGAATTTATGAGCCGAGTTATTTGCACCTTTGTCACGTCAGGTTCTTCTCACGTCTCTGCCCACATGAATACACACATATAGCTTGAGTATATATATCCTCTGAAGGGTGAAAGTGAATGCAGAGCATCCAACCTCATGACATCACGGCCCGCTGACACCGGATAGGGCCTCAGAAATACATTGTCACTGAGTCAGATGAGAGAACAGGAAGTTCATACAAATATAAGATAGAGACATTTAAATTTAATTGTTTTGTTTTTCAGTTTTTTCTGAACGTTCTGTCTTTAAAAATAACACTGCACACGCATCACATAACATTTGTGTTACCAGTTTGGTGTTAAAATATCTTTACGATGCGGTTTGTGTTGCTAATAAATGATTTCTGGCATCGCAGGCCGTAACACAACAACTGCTTAATGTCCATAGTTTACTATGTGTGTCACCTCAGTGAAATGTAGGCCAGAGCTGGTTGTGTTTTAAAGCCCTCCCCTCTCCCCCCTGCTCCCCCGCCCCTGAACCTGCTGCCTGGTCCGACATATGAGAGTTCACTCCTCCTTTTAAGGCTCTGGTAGGTTTGGTATTTGGAGCGCCTTCAGGATGCAAGTTCAAAAGAGGAAAGGGTAATAATAGCTGTGTAATAAAAACCAAAGCTGCTCCACAATGGCCTCCTTAAGTAAATGAATCCACCCCAAAAAAGCCATTTACCTCCAGAAGAAGATTTGAGGCTTTACACCCACAAACACAGCAAACATGTGAGTTCACATGGAAAACAGACGAACTTACCAGGTAAAGACTTGTTGCTGATGTTCAAACTGCTCCAGGCAGGTTCCCCTTGAGACAACAGGAGAAAGCATCGATTCAAGTTCAATGTAAAGTACCAAACCCAACAAGGATGACTTTATTCTCCATAATTACACAGGATGAAGAGTATGCATCTCAAAGTTTAAAAAAAGCAGAAAGTGATCATCAGTCACTCATGCCTGCAGCCTGAGTGGATAAATGACAGGGCAGAGCTGTGATTTGAAGCTGCAGGGAGTAGCGACGGTGAGAGGCTAACACTTAGCTCAGTCCTGTTGGTGCTTTAATGTTGAACTGAGCACGAGAAAAGAAACACACACCCCGAGCTCTCCAAACACCCATCAGACCTCTGGCTGCCGAGGTTGAGGGGGGGGTGGTTCTGACTGCCTTCGACAGCAGCTGCCTCCCCAACACCGCAAACAACTTCACCGTGCTCTGTCTAGAGAATAAAAGGTGTAATTATGGCGTGTTTACCTGTGCGACTTCTGCTTGGGGGGCGGCCGGCCGGCTGCTGCCTGCTTGTCCCAGCCCGGAGTGTCAGAGCGGCAGGTTCATGTTGAGCCCAACTCGACCCCCCTTCCTACAAATGGAAGGAACAGACGCCATGGCAGTCCAAAAATAAATCCTGAGCCCTGTGAGCTGCTCAGAGTGACAGCAGCGTCGCCCTGACAGCACAGCGAGGCGAGTCACAGCACTGACGGGCCACAGGACCTTAGGTTTCACCACCTCAGGGCTCTAAAAGTGGGGTCCGAGGGCCACCCAGGGGTCCCTTAAGGGTGTACCAGGGATCCGATAGGGGGCTCCACAGTATGCTGAGGAGGGCGACGACTAAAATTTTGTAGAAGCAATCCTTGTTTAGAGATTTAGGTTGTACCAGGTAAGTTATAGAGATATTTGAAGTTTTTGAAGGTTCTTCGTGGAAGACCTTGAAGAGGATCTAAGCATTCCTTGGTGCTCTGCAGGTTGGGTCATGCCTATTAGAGTTAGAGAGACATCTACACTGAAAGCTAAGACAATCGTCATAGAAAAGGCCTGATAGTTGTAGCATTGCACTAGGTTGTTTACATCTTTTTCATGTACAAAGTGATACAAATTGTTGAATAAACAAAGAGACAATGGAGCTAAAGAGAGAAGATCCATTCTCACCCCCCAACCCCAACCATAAACCTAGCCAATCACTAGAGTTAAGTAGGTGTGAATATCAGATTATCGCTCATCATTGTGCCCTCCCCAGTTCCTCAGTCGATGTGAGGGTCTAAGGGCAGAGGATGTTGTTATGATGCCATGTAAAGCCCTTTGAGACAAACTGTTTGTAAAAACGGGCTATACAAATAAAAACTGCCTTGCCCAACCCAATGCTGAAAAAGGCAATCCAACAAGTACATCTATCAGATCTTATTTCATCAAAGACCAGTTTTTTGATTCAACTATAATCACACAACCATCTTGATGACATCTCCACTACATCCATTGAAAAGAGATAGTTCTCAATGGATCTCTTCCTGGATAAATAAAAAATAAAATGATGTGAAAGGGTCACAAGTCTTTAAAAAACAAATCTTTCCTATTTCTATCATTCATTCCATACCACAGCAATGCTGCGTTTGGTTCCTTGGGTTTTTCTTGAAAGTTTTGAAGGCGTTCTGTTGGTTCCCCAGGAAGTTCTCGAGTTCAGGGTTCCCCAAAACTTGTTAAAGCAGAAGTAAGTGATATATTTGTGTTAATATAAGTCTTAAATAGTTATATCTTCCGACAGCAATCACTTACATAGAGTGTTTGGTCTGAAACACGGGTCTGTCAGTCACTCTGCTCTGCTCTGAGCCGAGGAGAAAACATTTATCGTATCCTACAGTTTTTATCCAATGAGGAGAGAGAACGGCATGCAGGGCTGCGTGTGCAGCCAAGGGACGCTGTGAATGTGGTGACGTAGGGACGAGGACTGTTATGGTGCGTTCAAGGAAACTCGTATTTTTCCGACCGTGAAATCATACCAGTTCGATCTGGTACGAGTTCACTGGTCGGAAGTTACGAGTGGCCGTTATAGTGACTTTCACCGGTAAAACAGGTCGGAAAAACACCAGTGGGTTGCCTGGAACGCTACAAAGTCGTAAGTTGTGACTTGAAGCTGTAATTTACGATTTCAAAAGCCTGCCTGGAACGCAGCATTAGCGAAAACGACCGGACCACTTACTTCTGCTTTAAGGAGGAATCTTTTGGGAGTTGTTGGGTGATTTAAAAGGTACTTGAAGGTGCCGATGTTTGGTTTATAAGTTGAGATTCCAGGACTCATTGATAAGTTCCACAAGATCCTTATGGGGTCTTATATTACCCTTCAAAGAGGGTGTTGAAGAGTTATTTGGGTTTTGGGGCCTACATATTTCTAGGTCCTTGTGTGACCTTTGAGCCCTATAGAGGATTTGTGGGGTCATTCATAGGATTCAAATGGTGTCACAGTAGGTTTTAATGGCTGGATTTAATCGTTATAGAGGGCTTGTAAGTCCCTTGGGGTGTCAGGGATTCTTAATGGCATCATAGTGATGGTGTAGGGTTTTAAGTATCCCGCAGGGGCTTAAATGGGTCCTTATAGTGTCCTTAACAGAAAATTCCTTGTGGAGTTTGTCCAAAGCATTGTACAGATGTTTGAAGTGTTTCTTGAAGCGCAGACAGGATGGTCAAACCGTCAATCCACAACAGAGAATCAAACAGGAGGTCCTCGGCCTGACGTTGGTCTATTTGTGTTTCAGTGGCATGAAAACATTCGACACTCCCACATGTTGGTGTCTGAGGAGTCGCTGCTCTTAATTCTGTCATTGTAGCACCCTCTGCAGGAAATGAGAAGACTGTTCAGGTTTCAGGATTAAGGATCAAGATCCAACCCTGTCTAAGTGATGCTTGGTGAATGATTCATGCTGCAGCTTGTTTTGACTTAAAGCTGAACCCTTGATTTCAGAGAGAACATTGCACCTGAAAAACAGAATACAGATAGATAAATAAATAAATCAGAGCTCAATCCAATTAAAACTGATTTAGTAATAAGACCAGATATTCAAGGGAGTTTCACAAAACACAAACATTAATTGGCATTGAAGATATGAAACAAAAGTGAACAAAAAACAAAACAAACAAAATTGAACTGTCAATTCACATAGTACACAAAAAGTTCAGCTTTATGCCCAATAATTCTAATTTGAAAGCTTCTTCTGATTCAGTCCCATAATGATTGGAGGAGGATGTGTTTGTGTACTATCTCAGTTTTAGTTCGTATTAGGATCTATTTATGGTGTATCGTTGATGTTTGTGGATACAACTTTTACACTTTCACCCCACACCAGGAAGACAAAGAGAACAGGTTCAATCCTTTTGAGCAAACAATGGTTGAACATGTTTTATTAAGTGAGGTTGTTTCCCTCCCCTGCCCCATGCTGTACATTATGTCTAGAGGTTCAGGAACAGCACCTGCCTCTCCTCCCTGACGTCCAGCTCTGCTCTCGGTCTCAGATGAAATTTGCTTGCCTAATGCAGCGGCCCCAGAATAGCAACCTGGGTAGGGGACGTCTTGGCTGCCCCCTTCTCCAAACTTGTGCCTCCCTCCTTAGCATTCGACCCTTCCATCTCCTTATTGAGTGCCAGTGGTGGGAGGTGGCGACCGGAGCCGTGGTCCCTGCCCCGCCGGTACGCCCTCCTCGGGCCTCGCCTCCGGACCGGGTCCTCGGCCAATGGGAAGGCCGAGCGGATCGAGTGTCACTATAACAGAAGGACATAATCAGCGCGGTAAGTTTGCAGAACCTTACAGCCTGTCTTGGCCAGCCGGAGCTCGCTTCTTTCAGCTTTTCTGAGGTAAGGAAGAGTGGGGGGGGTGAATGGGAGTGTGAGTGTTAGTGAGGGTAGGAAGCTCAAGTGCAATGTCCCCTAAACTCAAATCACCCAAACTGAGGACAGCTGAGGCCACATGTTTTAAAATCACTGTCATGACTAGCAGAGGCTGTTGCCGAGGTCAGGGGCAACAGGCCTCTCTCTATAAAGCCCAAAGAGTTTGATTTTCTATTGTGTTGTGAATTAAATCTAGTTTGTGCTGGTGTTTGATTGCAGACGAGCGCCTCAGGAGCTGCTTTTGATCTTTTATCTGCGAAACTGGATTATTTTTGTATTTTGAGTTTGCAAACTGATCAAAACCTTTACCTGAGATTTAAAGTTTTAAAAGTTTACAGAGTTTTGTAGGAGCAGCAGATGCTTGTTGTTGTTTTCATGCCAGTTTGGTCTGAGTCCAGACAGCCAGCAGAGGCTCATACCTGAGGGATTTACAGATGGCTTAAAGCCTCTGAAGCAGCTTTCCACATCAGGAGACAGAAGATGATACTAATAAGTTATGTAACATCATGACAACAGCAGCTATCAATCCTGATTGTTGTGATTTTTGAAGTTGCTGTGATGTTTTGTTGGACGCAGGTGCTCTTGGCTCATAGGTTTGATGTTCTTTTTGTGTTGTTGTTGATGTCCATTAGCAGAGCTGTAAATGGCTGTGGCATGTGTCTACATTGATGGTCACATAGCTGGAGGATAAACACTTTAACATCTTGAACAGGAGCCAAGAACCTCCAGACTGGATGTAAAGGAATCATCTAAACTTGGAGTGTTTTATCCTTGGGTGTTTGCACCATTACATAACGGTGCAAACACTTTGAAAAATACAGTTTCAATTTGCGGAGATTGAAAGAACAAATCCCAGGGAAGCCGGCATTAGACCTCTAACCCCTCACGGCTCCCTTTACACTGGGTTTATTTTAATTCTTGAGCAAAGTGGTCTCAGTCAGCAGGGAGCCTCGGGCAAGATGATTGAAGGAACCATGTGAGGAACCCAAAGAGCCAGATAAGGAGATGGAGGTGGAATTATGGGTAGTGGTCCAGGGGAAAGAAACCAATCTTCAACATCGGATCCACTGAAACCAGATCTGGGAGCCTGTGCAGCTGTCTGCTGGAAATAGTTGTGATGTCGGGACGCCTTCATGGTAGCCTCACACTAATGAGGCTAATGGCCGACTAATCCCAAAACTAATCACTGGTGGATTAAATAATGAATAAATTCAGGTCACATATGTTGACGGTTTTAGGGGTTTCAATCAGATCAGTTGGGAATTTAAAATCATAAAACTCAACGATTTTCTAAAGATTAAATGTCTTTAGCACCTTTGATCCCAACTGGATGCAGAGGGCAGGAGGTTTGACCTTTTTACCATGACCCCTGAAGCTTTCTTTTTTTTTTTGTCTTCCAACTGCAACATTAATCTTCACTCAGCAGTTGAAAACAGACCATTGGCATAAATCTATGTTGGGCTCCCCTTCTCACTTATCATCAGAGAAGCAGATTCAGGACGGAGGCTCGAATTTCAGGCCAAAGTCATCACGCTAATTATAAACCACAGATGGTTTATAATTGTTTGTACAGGACAAATTATACATAAGGATGTCTTTCCAGATAAAACACTTGAAATTATTAGAAACTCCATGAATGTTTTTGAACTACAAAATCTACAAAAAGAATCTGTGATTTATGTTTTAAATGTTCATGGTGGCTGGTCAAATATGTGCAGGCCAGCAGGTGGAGGTGGGGGGGTCAGTCAGGGTGGGGCAGGCTGCAGATATTTAAGACATCTGCAACTTAATCCTGAGCTATTAATACAGCAGCAGGACGCTCAGTTGCTCCTTGCAGACAGACTCAAAGTTCCTCTCCTCTCTCTCGTCTCCAGGTTGCAAAGTCCACTGACACCATGTCTGACACAGAGGAAGTGTAAGTCCATTCACAACTAGTGTCTCCACAGCCATGCAAATATTTGAAAGCTTTATTATATTTGAGTCTAAATCAAATTGTCCTTTGTCTTCTGTCTTGCAGCGATGCCGGGGGTAAGTACCACCATCCATCCCCACCCCTTTTAAAAAAAAAGACATCAAATTCCCAAACATTAGATGTAGCCTACCTGTAGAGTCTGGAGCTCCATGCTACATCCCAGTGTTATTCCTGAATTCTGCCTAACCAAACTTTCCATCCCCCTTGTAGACAGATTTTTATTTATTTATTTTAGCCGTGGATAAATTCAAAGTATGTTTGTATGCAGGTTTGGCTTGACTCCTCCAGATTCAAGTTGTGCAACAATGCTCTCTTTCTTAAAGCAAATCTGCACACACATATTTACCTCTCGCTGTGGTATGGTTGCAGGCACCAACGCTGGCAACAGGACAGTGTCGTGTTAACGCTGTGCGGAGTCTCAATCTTGAAAAATAAATAAACAACGAAATTGCACAAGCTCACGCTGACCTGTTGGCAACGTTGTCCTGCAGCTCTGCATGTCCATCTTGCAACTGGCGCGGCCCTCCTGAGCCGAACGTGCACTCCCAGGTGAAACTTGTTCATCTTCTTTGAGCTCTTGAAAGTATTCCCGTCTGCGAGTGCCGATCGGCCCCTAGGAGGGCCCCAGGGCCCGTGTTATGCTTAGCATGGATCCCCAATGTACCCATATTTTGAATTTGTATTATATCAAAAATGGGTACAAACAGGATCTTTCATAATGTCCTTCTGCTCCTTTCTTTCTCGGACGGACGTGAAGAATTCGATGGTAAGACGAAGCCTGCAGACTCCGGATGATAAGTCTCATGTCACTGATACTAATTTGTCAGTCACTGTTGAAGATGTGTGCTCTTTCATCCACATGTTACTTTAATTTTCTATTTCATTCGCATGCCGGGTTACACTAACTGTAATTTTAGAGATAAAATACATGAACAGACACGGGTCGAGAACCGTAGACCGATCGGTCGTTCACGTCAGGATAGAATCTTTGTTGTTTTTGTGTTGGAGCACAGAGTTGCAGTGCAGGTATTCTCCGGGAGCTAATCTCATTTCATCCATCGACTGACCATCAATGACTGACCTTTTTCACTTCTATAACTGCTTGCTGTCTCACGTGCTTTAGCGCCATCCGGTGGCATTTCCCCCCCTCCATGAACCTCCTCATGTCTTACTTCTCCGCCTTCCATCCATTCACTCACCGCCACCACCTCTCTCTCCCTTCTCTCCTGCTTCCATTAACCCTCTCGCCGCCCCTTCCTCTCCCCTGGTGACTCGCTGCATGTTGTGTAGCTGTAGAAGAGGTGGTAGTAGAGGAAGTAGAGGTGGCCCCTGAGGCGGCCCCTGAGCCTGAGGCAGAGCCAGAGCCAGAGCCAGAACCAGAGCCAGAGCCAGAACCAGAAGTAGAACCAGAACCAGAACCAGAACCAGAACCTGAACCTGAGGCTGAGCCTGAGCCTGAGGCCGAAGGTATGTGACATGGAGGGGGGAGGAGGGTATTCTATCATCCTTTCCCAGGCAACATGTGCGCTCCACCAGCTATGACAGACCCCCCCTGCCCCCAACTAATCCTGATCTGCACACACATTCACCACGTCTGCTAGTAATGCTAATGCTACCTTCCTTTCACCTCTGGACAAAGTCAGAAACAGCCTGGTTATGCAGCACTTGATGGCCGCAATAAGAGATTATTTGTATTCAAGGTGTTTTACAACTAAAATGTGACTAATAGGAGAGGACCAATATTTTTATTTCATGTGACCAAACATAAAGATCCAAAATCCTGCCCCGCATCTGTGTCATGTGTTTGGCTAGCATTCTGTTCTTTTAGCGTCTGTTGAATTAGCTTTTTCTTCAGTTACCTTCTTTTCAAGTAGTTTTCTCTTCAGCGAGCTTCTGTTAAATTAGTTTTCTCTTCAGTTAGCTTCTGTTCAAGTAGTTTTCTCTTCAGTTAGCTTCTGTTAAATTAGCTTTCTGTAAATGTATCTTTAATTCAGTTAGCTCCTGTTGAATTATATTTATGTTCGGTTAGCTTTTTATTAAATTAGCTTTCTTTTCAGTTTAGCTTTTTGTCCCTTTAGCTTTTGTTCAATTAACTTCAGTTCAATTAGCCCAGTGTACTCATGTAGCTTTTGTTCACTTCCTTTTCTGAAAAGTTGACTCATGTTTTGGAGGTGAATTTTAACATTTAATGTACAACAGCAGTGGACAAAGATCTGAACATCAACATAACCTTATTATTTTTCTAATTCTTGCTAATTCCCGTTACCATCCACAGAGTAAATAAAGTAATGATACGTGGGCATAGCCTACATTTAGAGTAAAACAATATTGGCCTCTTTTATCAGTGTAACTACTGCACCACATGTACTCTTAAGTACTTGTACTTGGAGTACATAGTTGCTTTTTTTCCTATGATGAAGGTGAACATCAGATTAAACACATTAAACATAAGCTATGTAAAGCTGCTTTTTATGCTTATTTTTTCATATTAGAATAACATTTACTGCTTAGCATGAAAATGTTATTTGTTTTGTTTTTTTAATTTAGTTTATATAGAGAAAAAGATGGTGCTGCAGTTTTCATCTTTTTCAATATTTCCCTAATAGATATGACTTTTCAAGTCAGTGTTGTATTCATGTGCGATTTTGTCAAAAGGGAAAAAACTAGTTTCTAGTTTGTTTCAGCAAATGCAAAACAATGTAAAACTTAACATTTAATGCTAAATAACTAATCTTCTGCCATGTTGTTTGAGTAAATTGTAATTGCATTTTATAGTGGCACATGAATGCAAGGTCACCTGTTACAGTGTTGTATTTTGTTGGGCTGTTTTTAGGTGAAACCGTGGCTTCAACAAGCAAAGGCTTTTGTAAATTGTAAATTCTCAAATATGGATGAAGTCTTTGAGGTTTTCACAGTCTCTCTTAAGTTATTTTGTGGGTTCAGATAACTTATGTATTTTATCCATGCATTATTGGAGACTGATTTGAGAATTTACAGTAATTATATAAAAAAAAAACCTCTTCACTCTCTGAGTGAGTCTCTAGAGATGCTGTAGCTGCATAAGATTGACTGAATTTTATAATTATGCTCTTATTACGCCTGCTAATACTGTTGTCTATTCTGCTTCTTTTTTTTTCTTTTTTTTTTCGCTGCTTGCTGCATGCAGAGGCTGTTGAAGAGGAAGGTATGTTGATCCAAAAACAAAACTTTCAACAAAAAAAAAAATCTGTCATTCTGGTTGTGGAAGTTCCCACAAGTGTCCAGGTCTGAAAAATGGCGCTGAGAGCTTGAAATCTGAATTTAAAAACAAACACAAACACACAGACAATTGGAAATAGTTATTAAATCAGATGTGAGATAAATTGCTTAGTGGGGAAGAAGGGTGAAAGAATATGAAATGCTAACATCGTGCTTCATTGCGCAGCGACCCCTACCGTCACTGCACTCGTGCATCTGCATGGCATGGAGCCGCCAGAATCTGGGTTAAAACAAAACAAGGAACTGGGGAAAATGATTTTGTCTTGCTTGTGTAAAACAGTTTCGGGGTCAAGCCAAAAAAACAAAAAAAAACAAAACAACAACAAAAGGAAATCAAACAAGAGAATATAAATCACTTTGTAGTTGCTTTTTAGACCAGCGCACTATAAGGTTTGTGACAAATCTGATGACAACATTGTTTCATTATTGTGTTGACACATGTTCACAAAACTTCATAATAATCCCCCTCATTTATTCTGTCTTTTCTTTTTATATGTGACATTTTCACTAGTTTGCTTCTATTTATTTTTATTTTATTCATCTGTTGTTTTCTAACCCCAAATTAAAAACTGAAAAACAAGGCAATCATTTTTTTTTTAATTTCTTAATCTTCATAATCTCTAATCTGTCACGTAGAGACAAATCGATGCATTTTGATCCATGTGATGCCTGAGACTTTATGCAATCTAACCCAATGACGTGTACTTGTCCCTTCTTCATTTTCTAACCCGCAGAAGAGAAGCCAAAGTTCAAGTAAGTGTCCTTCTCACTAATGATTTGTCCAAAAAGACAAAAATGAATTTAATCATATTTATTGTGATTGTAGTTATATACTGTATATAATGATGTAATCAGTGCAGTTAAGACTCAAACCCTCTCCCACAGGCCCAGTGCTCCTAAGATCCCCGATGGTGAGAAGGTGGACTTTGATGTAAGTTTACCCACAGAGACGCCGTGAAGGATTTCTACCGATTTGTGTTGACTTGGTTTAGAGTGTGAGCGTTGTTGTCGTCTCTGTCCCTCCGGCCTGCAGGACATCCAGAAGAAACGTCAGAACAAGGATCTCATCGAGCTGCAGGCCCTGATCGATGCTCACTTTGAGTGCAGGAAGAAGGAGGAGGAGGAGCTGATCGCTCTCAAGGATAGAATCGTGAGTCCATCGAACTTAATAACCCCACCCCCAAAAAAAATAAATCAATTATACTTACTATTGTGTAGCAACACTGCAAAAACTCAAAATCTTACCAAGAATATTTGTCTCATTTCAATTCAAAAATGTCATTTCTAGTCAAAACAAATCTCATTCTACTTAAAATAAGACTCATCACATAAAAAACAGCTTGTTTTTAGACACTTTTTTACTTCTTTCAAGCAGATTTTCATTTGAAATAAGTAGAAAAATCTGATAGTGGAGCAAGTTTTTCTTTCTTATTACAAGCACAAAAAACTTGCTTTCACTGGCAGATTTTTCTACTTATTTCAAGTGAAAATTTGTTTGAAACAAGTGAAAATTATCTAAAAACAAGTTCATTTTTAGGTGATGAGTCTTAGTTTAAGTGAAAAGAGATTAGTTTTGACTAGAAATGAGACTTTTTGACAAGAAATAAGACAAATATTCTTGGAAAGATTTTGAGTTTTTGCAGTGAAGTTGTGGATTTTAAATGCTTGACACCACGTTTGTTAACGTCCGGCAGGAGAAGCGTCGCGCTGAAAGGGCTGAGCAGCAGAGGGTCCGAGCTGAGAAGGACAAGGAGCGCCAGGCCAGACGTGAGGTTCGTGGTTCACACCATCACATCATTTTTACTCAGAAGAATCAGTTTTAAGTCGGTCGTTGGCGATCTCTTTCCTGTTGGTTTGGGGTGTTGAGTGTCATCTCACTCTGACGTGTTTTTCCCATTCAAAAAAACCAGGAGGAGAGGCGGGTCAGGGAGGAGGCTGATGCCACGAAGAAGGCTGCTGAGGAGGCCAAGAAGAAGTCGGCTCTGTCCAGCATGGGCTCCAGCTACAGCAGTCACCTGCAGAAGGTCAGTACACAACTCCCTGTAGCTGTAGTTGTAGTAGTTATAGTAGTAGTAGTAGTAGTTGTTAACTTGCATCTGTGTGTTTGCACTCAACAGGCCGACTCGAAGAGAGGTGGAAAGAAAGAAACTGAGAGGGAGAAGAAGAAGAAGATCCTGGCCGCCAGGCGCAAGCAACTCAACATCGACCATCTGAACGAAGACAAGCTGAAGTACGAGCAACAACACAACAACACTAAACCACTCACTGTTCATGTTTGATTGACATTTTATACATGTAGGCTATATGTACTCAGGTACTAAAGTATTGGTTACAGTGACACTTTAATTGAGTACTTCCATTTAGTTTATTATGCCACTTGATAATTATTTCACTTTTTATCCAAAAATGTCACACGTTTGATTCCAGATCCTCAGATGTGACGATTTCCTGCTTCTACCTTTAATTTTTTTTTTTTTAAAGATTTGTGACATTGATTCTGGGTAACCGTGACAATGATTTTCTGACATTTTATATATCAAACAATGAATTAATCAAGACATATTGTTATATATAACGATCATAGTCATTTTATTCATTTAGAACTTTTAATTTAAAAACTTTAAAGTGGATTTTTGTACTTTGTTTTTACACTTTTACTCCCTCATTAAGGATTAAGGAGTATTTTTATAGTTGATGTTAAGGATCTGAATAGTTCCTCCATCTTAGAAAGGAGTAGAAAGAGGCAAACACAGTGTGATGCATCATTGGAATCAGACTGATATAAAATTAAATATTTGATGTTTTTTTTTCCTTCAGGGACAAGATCAACGAGCTGCATGACTGGATGTGCCAGCTGGAGTCTGAGAAGTTCGACCACATGGAGAGACTGAAGAGGCAGAAGTACGAGGTGAGACTTTGTCCCTGGCGTCGTCATGGCAATAATATCATCATCATCATCAATAACCTCTGCTGCGTCCACCGGGTTTGAAACATAATGAAATTCACGTGACAATAAGAGCAATTCAGTATTACCCTAAAAATAAGTTAGTTTTTTAAAATTTAATTATTATTTCTCAAAACATTTTCTGGATTTATTCACATATTTAAAGTTATATAGATTGTTTTTGTACATTTCCTTTAGTTAGTTGGTCATAAATAGGATGATTTCTTTTTTAAAGTGTTTTATTTATTCAGTATTTTTTCATTCGCTGTTGTTTTATTTTGAAATTCCCTATAATATATCTATAGTTCATTATTACAACAACAATTTAAAGGTTGAATCTGATGTCTAAATTTAAAGGTAGAATATACCATCTTGGTTTTTTTATTGGTAATCAGCTTTTTTTTTCTTTTTTTTCTTTTTTGAAAAAAAAAATTGACTATAGATTTATACTTAAATAGATTTGAAATTTTATGGTGACATTTGTGAGAATTCAGATCAGATCCAGATTTGATTAATAATCATCAAATCCTTTTAATGCATCACAATTGAGATGTTGATCCACAGCTGTGTGCATGGGTACGTACCCCTCCCTCTCCATTACACTAAATCTGACTTCACACCACAGTTTAACCCTAATAACTGAGACTTTGAAGGCACCACGGGTTCCTGTCGTTCCCGCCGTCACCTCTGGATTTGAACGGTTGATTTGCTCTTTGATTCCCTCCAGGTTACAACCCTGCGTAAGAGAGTGGAGGAGCTCAGTAAATTGTGAGTAGAGCTGAGCAGGGCTTCTGCGTCTGCCTGCCCTCCTCAGGCTCGCTGCATGTTAGCATGAAGGAAAGAAGGAAGGAAGGAAGGTCAAGAGAACCAGAGCGCCACCTCTGGTCCGGAGAGGACACTACACACCACCGGGGGGGTAAAAAACAAACAAACCAAAGAGCGAAGCCTTTGTTTCCAAAAGTGACGTCTGTTTATCTCTTAAAGAAAGTCTGTTGACGATCAGACTCAACAATGTTAAAGCCAAAGATGAGTCTGTCAGCTCATTATCAAAAACCCTTGACAAAGTCGATCACTTGAATGCAACATTTAAGAAATGCACAACAAAAATTAATCGATTTGTCGACTAAAAGTGAGTCCAATTGATCAACAATGGCGGCTCTGAGCTTCCATACACGACTGAGTTAATGTCAAGACACTCACATGTTTGTTTCTTTAAGCCTACGATGTCATTTTGAAAAACAAACTCTTATGTAAAGTGGGTGTAAAGGTGGTGTTGGCCGACTGGCGAGCGGTTCGACAGGTAAGTTTCAGAGCTGAATGCCTCTGAGTCGGCGTCAATGTTTCGGAGTTTTATTTTTTTTGGGAAACCACGATGGGCAAAATTTGTGATTTAAGAAAAAGAAATTCCAACTTAAATCCAATAACAGTTGGGGAATTGGTGTTCAGTTGCTCCGCCCATTCTCGTCTTGGTTTCCCACGATGCCTCAGTCTGCAGCTTCCAGCCCGACGGATCCTGTTCAGAAGAAGAAGAAGAAGGGGGTCGGTTCTCCTCCTCAGAGGTAAACTAGTAAAGCTGCTGCTGTGTCGTTTTCAGGTGCTCACGTACAGGAATCGCATTGACCAGTTGCAGAAGCAGTAAGTAGCCTACAGTCGCTGCTGCGTTCACTGACACCCAGTAATCTCAAGAAGTTAACTTCACTTTTAACTTCAGCTCATTGTCTGGGTGAATTTCACAACCCCCCCCCCCCCCCCCCCCCCCCCTCAGAAAGACATAACTGTTTTAACATCCACAACAGTTTATGTCAGTTTATGGCAGGACACATCACTGCACCAGGCCAATACATAACCAATTTAAATTGATCATATATTGGCTGGTGTTTTTTCATAACAGAGGTGACAATCATTTTTAGTTTTACAGTTTTAAGGGTGTCAGTTGTTGATTCTCTGTAAATTTAGTTTTAGCAGCAGCTTAAATCTGACATTTTAAGTCTAAAGATGAGCAAAGGTCACTTCTTTTTTTTTTTTTTACGTTCAATTAAAACGAGCCATAAACACAACACTAACACCACCACCACCGAGTGTTCAGATCCACATCATCAAACCGTCTGGAGGTCACCGTCACCAGCAGCTGAGGACTCACAGGTCATACGTGTTGTGTTCATGTTCACGCATGCTGGAGTTTTAGGCTTCAAAACCTTGTCACATGCGAACAAGCAATAGCCCACCAGAAACAGGCCAGCTAATAGAGCAACAAGCTAACATACTGCAGCTACATTGACAACAGGAAATTAGTAAAGCTATAAAACCTTTCATTTCTAAACTAAATTTACATTTTTATTTTTTTTTTACAGCTAATAGTAGCATGCTAGCTGCCATGACGTTAATTTTCCATCATTTTCCTTTAAAATTATTTTAAAATGTTCCTAAAACTCCAATGTGCCATAAAATGTGTCTTTTTGTTTGTGTTTATGTTTTGTGTGTTGTATGTTCCTAAACCTTTGACATACAGCAACATCTTATTCACCATCAAACTGTCTGATGGTAGCAACACGCACACATAAAACATAATTAGGCCTCTATTTTGGCGTGGTGTTCTGGGTCCTTCTCTTCACTGTATGTAAGAGCGATGAGTTGGTGGTTGTTGAACTCAGTAATGTTTCAGTGTGTGCAGGTAAGTGCTGCATGAGTTTGTGACCGATTCCAGTGTGAAACCAGTCAATGGACGTAGAGTAGAAGGCCGGATATCAAGCAATTAGCATGTTTAGCATGTTGACCAAAGAAATTAAAAACATCTAACAATGTTAGAAATAAAACTGAACAGATTTGGACTAGAACAATCATTAGCAAAGTTAGCTTCCATACTATTTTCACAATTAGATAAACAATTCTAACATTTACATGCAAAAAGATGAAATGCTTACATGCCTACAGTACATCCTAAAGGATAAATAGTGCAAGTTGTTTTTCATGTTATATCGTTATTTATTAGCAAAAATGACATGCTAACAGACATGCTAATGCAAAATATCCACCTCCGTTTTTACGTATAGTTTGAATGTTGACAAACATGTAGCCTACCAACGCCTGTTAGCATTGAAGCTCTAGCCGCCTCCCCCCTTATTGGATAAATTCAAATTTCTACAAACCGTAGAACAAACGAACCAGCTCTCTGACATGTCTTGTTTTTCCGTTTGTTTCGTATTACAGCAGCAAGAAGGGAGCCGCCGCCCGCCGTAGAAAGTAGACAGGCGCGTCCCGCCTCGTCTCAGAAACCAAACTACGAACGCCTCGGACACACGCCTGATGAAGCAACGCACACTGTGGCGGAGGTCGTGGCTCAGAAGAAACGAGCGATGCTGAAGTTTACGTTGCGTTTACCAACCCACGTCCTGATACATGCAACCAGGAGCCTTTATAGCTGCTGTTCAGTAGGAATAAAAGTACTAAAACTGATTCGCCTCACGCTTCCTCACCCTCAACTGTTTGGTTCTCAGTATTTTTGTAAATAAAGTGTGACTCTTCAAGCCATGTCTGTAGATCTGTTGTCATTCAGAAATCAATAAAGTTCAGTATTTTTAGTCGTGTAATTTTAAAGTCATTTGTTCAGCACCGGTTTCTTAACTGCAGGTTTTGGTGTCTAATGATACAGTAGTAGTCCACAGGAAATGAGGTCATTATGACCTACAGTTAGGTGTATTTAAATTTTGTTGCCGGGCGACACCTAGTGGCCAAATTAATTAGACAGGAGCAAAATGGAAAGGAAAAGTGAAGGGAGGTAGTTTAAGAAGATTAAAAAGTTTATGTTATGAGGAGGAGGTTGTAGTGGAGGGATGAATAATGTGAAACCAGCAGTTTACGTTGTTTCTATACCGCTTTGTTATTATTGTAACCATGACAACATGACAAGTACATGCTTGAATAAAAATCACCATCTTTCCCTAAAACCTGACTAAAACACGACCCTTATTATTGGTAACCATGGCCATTTATTTCACCGTTGGATGACTCATCAACTCAAATCTATTTAAAATGTGTTGAGAGTGTGTTATGTTTTTATGATGAGCAAGTCTATCGTTCAATGGATAAATGTCTGATCAATTGAATCATTTAGAGGACAAAGGAAAGAAGAATAAGAAAATCAATCTGGGTTACAGTTGTTTTTAGTTGTGAAATAATTTCAGTCTAAATATATAATAGGCTAATTATAAATAAGAGTCATAATGTTAAAAAGTAAAATTTGAGGAACGCTAACAGACATGACATTTTTATGTATAGTTTGAATGTTGACTATACGAACATGTACCAACACCTGTTAGCCTTAGTGGTTTTTGATTATTATATTTTTCTATCAATACAGTAGCCTATTGAAAACATATGTATTGGATTTATATTCTTACAGAAAGTATATTATATTAATTTCATTCATAGAAAAAAAACATTGTGCTTCATACTGTTTTGATTGCACTGCACCAGATTTGGTTTTCAGTTTGTGTGACATGTCTCAACGTGTTTTATTTAATTTGAAGGGAAAGTTTACTTCATTATTATACCATAATTTCAGTTGTGAAATTATTTAATAAATACACAATAATAAATAAGAGCCACAATATTCAAAAGTAAATCTAAGGAAACAAGAAGCTGTCTCAGAAGCAGAAGCTTCTTGTATTATGGGCTGTTTAAAGAGTTAGAAGCATCTTCATTATTAAAAAGGTTTGTAAAGGCTCGAGTCATACGATCTTCATCAATATTGTCACTTGGAAGATTCGGCTCCGATCGATCTGACAGGAAACAGGTGGTTGTTGAGGGTTGGGGCCACAGGTTTGAAGTTTTGGGGCCTTTTGCCTTTATGCAATAGGCTACAACACATTTCTCACACAACATCTCATTTATGTTGCTTGCTCCACCTCGATTCTTCATAATAACAGCCTCAGTGGCTCCTATTGGGCCTCGTTCCCCAAAAGCAAACCTGGATTACCAGTGTCCCAACAAAATTGGTTGTTACCAATCACAGATCACAAGAAAACAACAACAGTTTTAAATCGTTTTTTTTTTTTTTAACAATATTCATATTTTCATTGAAGATTTAAGTGTATATGTAGGCTATACATCAATGTACAAATTATGTCCTCTCATTCATAAATACACCAACACAGTGAGGTCAACAGAAAACCAATTTGCGATCAATGGAAAACTTTTTCAACAGGAGTCTTAAAATATTGATGAATGAATGAATGAATGAATGAATGAATTTCTTTATTTGGAACAAGGAAAGAAAACAAGAAAAGCAAATAGCTGCACTTTGCAGATGTCCGAAAAGGAGTTGGCTGTAAGGGTAAGTAAGAAACACAAACACACACACACCTGGGAAGTTGGAAAATATTGATCTATGAAATAAAGAGGCTGAGTCTAGTTTTAAATTAATTGGCCTGATATTCCTTCACAGTCAAACCTCAAATATCAGCAACAAAAAAAGATAGTGTGTTTATATTTCCTCTGTAAAAGTTGCGTGATGTGGCTCATAAACCTGCAGCTCCTCTAAACGACCACACGATGGCGCTGTTGATCTTTGAGTTCAAGCGTCAGCGAAGAGGTGAAAGGTCAAATGTTCTGCGACAGTGTTTTGAACTGAATAAAACTAAAATGTAAGTGACAGATATTAAACTTTTAATGGACTTAATTTATGGAGCTATAATAATAATCTAATACTAAACAGTCACAATAAACTCCTAATATTGTTCTGCAAAGACTAACGTGAAAATTAGTATTAAAATCAGTACTTTAAAAAGCCACTAATGATCATTTAAAGTTAGAAAAGATCACATGTACAGATTGTTTTATAAAGCATATAAAATAAAACTTTTTCTATAAATCTTGCTAAATATAAGATATTTCTTTTTAGCTTTTCCTCCCAAAAATCGTAAAATTACCATGTGTATGTGTGTTGTATATCGGCACATAAATGAAATATTTCCACACTGAAAATAAAGAAATTCAAAGATCAGCCATGTTTGTTTGTTTTTTTGTATAAATAAGCAGTTTCATTTATTTGTCATTAGACTGTCACTCAGTTTTCAGATGTATAAATATAAAGTTTAACATTTTTTTCCACAACAAACAAAAGCACATACAGACAGAAACATTAAATACATAATTAATACTTTTCAGTTGGAACAAATCAGCTCTTATTTACATTATATGTACAGAAACAGAAAAATGGTCCTCCGCTGCAGTGAATGAAAACAACAAATGAAATAAGCTTTGTTTGTTTTTTAAATTTGACTTGGACAGGAAGGAGGTCGGAACCTACTTCAAAATAAAATAAAATAAAATAAAATAAAAACACTACAATGCTCCTGTAAAACTCTCAGAGATGTTATCTGAGGAATTTATGTGTCTGTAGTTGTGTGTTCGTAAAGTTTTATACAGAAATCTACAGTGTTGTATCTTTTTTTTTCTCTTTTCAGCATTATTGTAGTTTTTGTTTCCTCCCCGAGGGAGTTGAACAGCTGGGGGCTTTAGGACTTCAGATGGACGAGTGTGGAGGAATGTAAGTGGATGGTTTCTTTTTGGCCTCCGTCCTTCAGAATAAAACACAGAAAGGAAGAAAAAAAAAAAAAAATCCATCTGAACGACTCGGCTGAAGCCTGAAACTAGTTTTTTTTTAATATATAACTTAAAAACTAAATAAACGTATAGAACTGAAGTGATTTCTACTCGTCAGTAAACCTGTTATACAAGAAGAAAGAAAGAAAGAAAGAAAGAAAAAAAACAAAAACTACATTTTCCAGCATTCGAGTGGTTCGATCCATTTAAATATTAACGACAGGAAAAGGGAGTTTGAGCTATGGAAGATCATTCCTGCCAGGAAAAGTACGGTAAGCAATCTATTGGAAAAAACCTGTTTTGATCTCATCTTATTTTGAAAATTCCACTTACACTATATGAATAACTGTGGATTTCTCTCTTTATACATGGAGCACATTGAATTAAGACTGAAGTAAGATTAAAAGGAATAAGGTTTTTTTTTGTTTTTCTCCGAGCTCTCAACCACATTTCATGATCCTCACCAGCACATTAACTATAAAATCTATAAAATGTCATTATAAAATATCAATCTCTATTTGTTGATGATGATTGAAATGTGGCGTAAAGCTCGATAAATCACTATTAAGGCTGGTTTTGTCTTTTAAACTCATATCTTTAAATTTTTTTTTTGTTTTGTTTTCTGGCAGTAATGAGCTTCCATACCGAGGGAATAGAAGCCGGTGTGGAAGGATGTTGATGCTTTAAAAACAACAAACGGGTTGTAAAGACTCAGTTCATCCTAAATAAGTTGTGTTTGTGTGTGTGTGTACAGTATAATATGTGACTGTCCCAAGTGTGTGTGTGTGTGTGAGTCTATAGGACTTGGTAGATGAGGTTGGGGTCCTGGCTGGCGGTCGGGGAGGGGGTCTGCTGGGCGGGTCCGGGGGCCGCTGCCGGCTCCACGGCGGCCGGGTCTGAGGGGGGGGAGGCGGGGCCGTCGGCGGCCGGCAACAGGCTGCTGGTGGTGGTGGCGGTGGCGTCGGTGGAGATTCGCTCCACGATGCTGGAGAGGCAGTCCAGACTGGAGACCACGGAGCTGCGATCGCTCTTCAGACCACCTTGAGGATGGAAAACACCGCTGTTAGAAACTTCACTTTTATGTCATTCTATGTTTTAACCCTTTTTATTACATTTTCTAAGTGTTAAAGTTTTATTTTGAATTTTATTGTTGCTGAAAATAGCAAACTTCTTTTTTTCTGATTCATTTTTAATTCAATTTTTCTTCAACTACTTATGTTTTTTGTTTGTTTTCATTTATTTTAAAAATGCAAAACATAAAAGTGAGCTTGGAGGCAAAGAATATTAAACTTTATGTAATAAAATGGTGGACGAAAACAACAAAACTTAATATCCCAATTTATGTTGTTGCATTTTGTATCACTGCTATTTTTAAAAAGAGAGTTACAAATTGAAATGTTTTTATTTATTTATTTTATTAGGATAAATGTAGGATTTTATGTAGCAAATACAAGCATCATGCCTCGAATCACTGTCATCATATATTAATTAACTTTTATGCCATCTAGAATGGTTATATTTATTAATATTGTAAAAAGAAAAATGTGTATGTTACTGTGTGATGACTGAATAAAACAAATATGACTATTCTTATTACTCCACAATAACATATGGTGTCATTATTATTAACTATAGGCTACAGTTTATCTTTCTCTCTTAATGTCCAGTAAAAGGCTAAAACAATAATAATAATATTGTACGTCTACTACATCCTTTAACACGTCTTAGGTTTTATTGGTTTATTGGGCTCATTTATAACCTGTTGATGCTTTTACAGCTCGGCCTGTTTGTTTTTCTCTGTTTCACTGTCACAGCTGATGGATGAATTAAAGTGGTCTGATGTGTCATTTACTGCAGTTTTTCTTACCGTTTGGTGTCTGAGAGAAATAAGAGCTGTCGTAACTTCCTCTTCTGTTGGACTGACAGCTCGGCCCGTTGAAATCCGTCTGAGGAGGAAACAGAAAGTAGGAATTAGATTTTACAACATCACAGAAACACAGATATCAGTTATTATTGATCATTATCAAATTATCTTATGAAACAAAAATTAATTAAAAAGATCAAGTGCTGAAAAAAATGTAGGAAATGAATCTTTCAAATAAAACAGCCAACATGCATTATTGACCTCACCTTATAATATAAATAAGGCCATTCACTTATTTTTCAAAATAAAACGTTTCTGTTTAGACATTCATCTTTTTACATAATTATAAACTACAGATTAATTAACTCCACATTTGTCTTGACATTCCTTTTGTAGTTTATCACCGTTCAATTGATAGAGACAGATTTTTGTTTTTAATGGAGTGACTAAAACAGACTTTTTTTCGTTTCTATTTACTGGAACATCTTTATATAATGAAAAACATTTTTTATGTTCTTATTAAATTAAGATGCAGCAACAAAACTAATGTGATTCAATAGAAAACAAAAAGTAGCCTATAATAAGTTTATTACTGAGTAAAAGAAAAAGCTGTTGATCAGAAGTGGCCTCGAGCCCTTTAGAGTAAAGCTGCTGTTACTGATGATTTCAACTATAAAACACCTCAATTACACAGAATTTACAGCGGGAAAAAACGAAAAACTTAAATTTGAACGAAAAATAATGAAGTTTCCCGGTTTTTTGGATCAAAAATAAGTGGAGAAAAGGAGGGAAACTCTGATAGGCCAATGATCGAATGAGCATTAAATCAAACAAACCAAAGTTAAAAGTAGCCTAGCTGAAACAACCTCAACTTCTCCCCCCTCCTCTGACACCTGTCGGTCCCTGAACTCACCATGCCGTCGGAGCAGTTGGAGCGCGGGCTGGAGGCGTCCGAGTCCCCGCTGTAGTGCTCCAGCACCGGGTAGAAGCCGTCGTCCTGGCCGCCGCCGCCCCGCAGCAGCGCCTGCAGCGACTCGATGTAGCTGATGGCGTTGCGCAGGATCTCCACCTTGGGCAGCCGCTGGTTGGGGTTGGCCGTGGTGCAGCGCTTCAGCGTCTCGAAGGCGTCGTTGACCTTGCCGAGCCGCCGGCGCTCCCGCAGCGTGGCCGCCTTGCGCCGGTCCGCGTTGGTGGTCTTCCGCTTGCAGGCCTTACAGGCCCAGAGCAGGCAGCGGCCGGCCTGGTGGTGCCCGCTGGGGGCGCGGACGTGCTCGTCGTCCTCCGCCTCGGCGTGGTGGTGGTTGTGGTGGTGGTGGTGGTGGTGGAGGTGCAGCAGGGAGGACGGGGAGGAGGAGGAGGAGGAGGAGGAAGGGGAGGATGAAGTGGAGGAGGAGGAGTCCTCCGGCTTCAGCAGGCCCACATGGACCAGCCGCGGGTCCAGGTCCTCGAAGAAGTGCATGTCGCTGGTGTTGAAGCACGGGTCATCATAGAAATCATCAGCCGCGGGGATGGGGAAAGAGATATCCGACAACTCCATGGTTCAGTCCCCAACACACCAATGAAGGAGAAGAAGAGGATGAGGAGGAAGAAGAAGAGGAAGGAAAATCCAGAGGAGCCGTGAGCCAAAAAACACAGAGGAAGAAGATGGAGGGTAGAGATGAAGAGGAGGAAGAGGTGGAGGAGACACTGAGTGTTTTCTGGGGGAATGTAGAGTCCTGTCACAAACTGTTCTGTCCCTCAGCTGTCGACCTGGAGGCTCTTATACCTGGGACAGCGCGGGGGGGCGGGGCCAGGGCGCCGAGGGCCCGGGAGGCCTGACCAATCACAGAGCAGCGGGAGGGGTTTACAACTTCACGGTAATTAGTGTACAATTACCCCTGAGAGGGCAGTAAGAGCGGGGTAATATACTGCAGCACACACACACACACACAGTGACACACACATGGTACATTAACACTGGAAACACACACTTAGTCATCACTCAACTACAACACACGGGGGTTTCTTTTCTTTTCTGGCTGAAATATGATGAAGAAAATGATAAAACTCTTAATAATTCAAACTTTTTCTGACATCTTTCTTTTTTAATGTTTTTAATGCAGTTTGTTCAAACTATAGACCCACTGAACCTATAAAAACAGATAGATATGTTGGTATAAAACTGCAGAAAGAATGAAAGAAAATTATAAAGTAATTGGAGGTATATTAATGAAAACAGACTAAAACTAGTTTATTTTGTATTTATAAGGATATAAACATTCGTTTTCACACACATCACAACACATTTTAAGTGTTAATGTGCATAAAACACATACACATGTGTAATAAAAGTGCATACACATTGTATATGCAACATGTACTGCTGTTTCACTAAAATATTATTGTAGATGAGATGTGTTATATGATGAACATGTTTTATAGACTGCTAATTAAATGTTTATCTATTGCCAATCAATTCCAAATTATAGGTTTTTAAAGTTTTGCACAATGTTGCATAAAACTAAGAATAATACATGTTAAAGGGATTTCATTTAAAATTCAAACACCTTTAAAATGTAAATATTGCACGACGAAGAGCAATTGATCATATTTGGGAGGTTTTTCTGTCCAAGTTGATGCAGACGAGCCGTTTTTCTTATTGTTGATGACGCAGAGCTGCAGAGACTCAGTGTCACATCCAAACTTAGCAGAAGGTCTGCTCACATTTCACATCTTTACGGAGCCAAACACCATTTTTAAAGAGCGTTAATACTGCATGAAAGTGTGAACGCAGTAATCAAGTTAAATGTCATTGAGTTTATTTATAGATGTGAGTGTTTCTCAGGAGGAGAGACTCACCTCCTCCTCCTCCTCCTCCTCCTCTTCCTCCTCCTCTCTCAGCTGTCATCATCACCACACAAACATCCACAAATATTTTAATTAAGTGATTTTCACTGAAACCTGCAGCAAAACTCCCAAATGTGTTGTTGTTGTGCAGCTGCAGTGGTAGAGAGCAGCAGCTGGAGGGCGCTGCAGAGCAGAGCCTGAAAACAAACTGCTTGCCTGCCCACTGTCTTGTATATGTGTGCCCTGAGCGCTGTCTCACAGGCCGTGGACTAAACACTCATCATCCTCTGCCAGTCCTGAGTGACAGATGGTTAGAAGCTACACTGTGTGGGTGCTTCAAGTGTCTCAGGAAATATTCAAACCCTGTACCCAAGGGATTATCACTATCAGTCTGACGTGATTGACAGGACGAACAACTAAATAGGCCTACATGTGTTTTATCAAAATACTGGAGCTAAACAGACTTTACTTTTATTCTTAGTTGAGAAACATTCAATAAAACTTCATCTTCTGTGGCTTAATATAAATTATCTTGAAGTTAAAAAATGCCAATTTTTACTTATTTTATAATACTTTTTTAACGTGAGACTCACAATCTGGACTCATCAATATGACACAATTGTACATTAGTAATATAGCCCACAAAAGTCATCACATCAAGTATTATATAGGCTATGACAGATTAAATCCATTCAAATACGTGAAAGACTTTCAATAACTCTGTAACTGCTTTGGCAACATGGCTTAGTTTTTGCCAACAAAGCTGTTTGAATTCAAGAGAGAGAAAATACAGATTGTTTGTTTTTCCAACTTTATTGTATAGTGCACAAGCCCAAACAAATAAACACTTTCATATAACAACCAAGTCATTCTCAAGTCCCAAAACAAGGCTGTGTCATTTACATGCTTAAGAATATTTGTATTTGTAGGAAGAGGCTACACAAGTTCACAAACAGAAGACGTAGAGTAGCAGTGTAGGCTTTGAAAACACACTCAGCTACAAATATAAAGTGCCCTTTACAACTAGCTTCATTTAGGAAACAGTCACATTATTTTCAAAAGAAATAATTTAGTCTGATAAAAAAAAAAAAAAAAGCAACCTCTGTACAGGGCTGAATCTCAACAGGTCTTTGGTATCGACAGCTACTAAAACACCAGTGCAGGTTGCAGGTCCTCTTGTCAGGGTTAAAACGTTTGGTAGAAAAATATGTTTAAACTCTTCACAGGAAAATTGGAAAAATACAATATTTCAATACAAAAAGACATTTGGAAAAAAAAAGTTTTGGTTTTGTTTGTGTTGGGTTGCCAGATTTGTGCTAAATAGCTGAAAACCACATGGACTAACCAGCTTGTTAGCAAGATACAACATGTAAATCAGAGCTTTGGAGTTGTTTAAGGGTGATTTTTTTTGATGAGAGAGTGATGAGAGAAAAACACACAAAGAAGTCACAACTTCACATTAGTGAACAGATTTCACATAATATCATAAGTGAGATTAATGTGACAAACTTTCAATAGTGTAAAATATAAATCAAACTCATCAAGTATACACATTTTCTCTTTTGATGCTAGGCTAGCCGTTCACCTTTGCTGCTTTTGCTAAGCTAAGCTAATACGTTGAGTGCTAACTTCTAATTTGTCCCTCATCAAACTCATCAAATAGACAGTCCAACAACTCTGAAATGCTCGTGCTCTTATGTTCCGGCTGCATTTGCCTCAAAAACAAACTCTGTTTCGTAATGTGACGTGGTGAATGTGCAGGTCACAACTTGTCCACGAGAGCATTTAGGAGTTGCTGAATTGTGTATTTGATGAGTTTGATGAGGGACAGGGATCAGTAGGCTACCATTCACCTCCATTGTGTCTCCCGCGCATCTCAAAACATTTAGCCTACGTACCCCTATGACTGTAGGGATTATGGCAATAGGCGACTTTCCCAAAATATTGAACTATCTCTAAGGTGCAT
This sequence comes from Trachurus japonicus, assembly GCF_045865225.1. NCBI lineage: Eukaryota > Metazoa > Chordata > Actinopteri > Carangiformes > Carangidae > Trachurus > Trachurus japonicus. The sequence goes on from NC_140912.1 coordinate 21,445,472, forward strand.
TTGCCTCCTCTTAAGCTGAGCTAACACTTTGGCTAACCCCCCCTGGGCCTCATTTCATCTTTGTGCTAAGCTAGGTTAATATAGGCTCTTCTTTGGTTTCATTAACTTTCACAGTGACTCGTGTAGCCTCGGCTAATAACGAGAACAAACACACAGGATAGGCTAAAACATGAGTGACATCAACAGTTACGGCTGTGTTTTGAAAGTGAAACTAAACGATCTAATGGAGAAATTTATTAAACAAGCTAGGCTAACAGTTTCTAACAGCTAACAGTCTTTTTAAATCTGTTTTGCAGCTGTAGGCTATAGGTTAAGCCAGCCGTCCCATCCTGAAGAATGTTCACGTTTGTGTAAGTTTAATTTACTTTCCCTTTTGCTAACAGCTCAGGTAAGTTTTTACAAAGTGGTAGCTTGTTTAAAATGTAAATCAAATTTTGATGTAAGCTAGTTTTCATTTTATATTATATATTAACTATTTTGAGCTAGCTAAGATAGCTATAGGCTCTGTGCTAGGCTAAGCTAGGCTAAACATGACCTGCACATCTGTTCTGGACACAGGTGGAGATAAAACTACATCTCGACTTTGGGGAAGATGTCCGCCAAGCAAATTTCCCAAAATGTTTTTTTTATATAGACTATTTTTTTCTATTTTAAGAAAATTAACACTTTACTTCCTGCAGAGAAACACCAGAAGCAGAGTAATAGCTATACCAGTAAAGACTTCCTGTTCAGAGGAGCAGATCCATCATCTGCTGAGCTCCTCCTGCAGCTCATTCAGGAGATACTCCCCAAACCTCCCCGTCTGGTCGCCGGTGCAGCCCGCCCGCCGGCCGCTGGTCAGCAGGTCTCCCAGCAGCTTGATGCGCTCCACCCGCGGCGCCAGGAAATGGCTCTTCATGACGCTGGCGGTGTGCGGGTCCCCCTGCTCTCGGGCCAGTTGGTTCAGCTCCACCAGGACGGCGGCCTCCTCCTTCAGCTGGAGCAGCAGCAGCTCCAGAGCCGGCAACACGGCGCCCACGGCCTCGCAGCCCGGCTTCTGGAAAACCAAAAGATTTCACTTGTGCTCAGTTTGTTTTGACTTGAACTTTAGAAGAGGGGAAATAAATCTGCACAGAGCTGCTGAGTTCAGTTATTGTGAACACTGACGGACTGTGAAGCCACAATTAGCTAACCTGTTACCAGACACCCGCCATTTTTGTTCACAAGCCCAAAAATAATGCACCAAAAATAAAAAGGTTACTGTTCTTTAACCCTTTTGATTGCAGTCATAACCCTGGTCTCCTTTGAAAGCCAACTCCTTAAATTTTACAGCCAACAAGTTCAGCTGAGTAGAAGAGAAACTACAGAGGCAGAAGCACAGCAGAAACATACTTTTTCAGTCATTTTAGTATTTAAAAGAAAAAGAAAGAATATAAAGCCTGTGGTGGGAGCTCATGTGTGGGAAAACAACAACAGCTGTTGCAGTGATATGGTGATAAAATGCTTTACAATGAGATTTCAGATACTGAGTTGGAGTTTCCAAACGATGTAAAGACTGAGTCAGATAAAAATATAAACAGTCAAGAAGATGCATTTTATAAAGACTGCCCCAACCGCTGTCAATCAATGGTACAAACTTTCATCTTCAACAAACTGCCTTCATTTATTTAAACTTATCTAAATTGGACTGGATCAATTTGGCCGACACTGGGACGTCCCATCAAGGTGAAGTGCACGTCATGGGGGACGGATAAGGATAACGAGGTGTCCCAAAACGCTGCTGACTGGGCCCCGGGGCCTCGGCCCTGAAGCGATTTTGCACGACTCATAAACGTCGGGGTCGGCGGTCGGAGGCCACGCTGCGACACCCTACCTACCGCCACCACCGCCGCAAAACGCCACCGTTGTTGTTGTGGGCCATCTGGAAACGCCATCAGCCCTACTGTCCCCCTGCCGCAGCATTAATCTTGCCAATTTTCCGGAACCTGAGGTGGTGGGGGGTTATACACCCTGACGGGCTTATGGCCAGAGCCCGAGGGGGGAGGAGGAGGTGGGAGGTCTCCAGGGGTTTAACCTCCCTTCTCCTCTGGCCTCTTGGTGTCTTAACTCAAGTGCTCTCCAGAATGAGACCTCAGCCGTTTGGAAAGAAAGGAAAAGAAAAAGAAAACCCCGCAAGATAGAGAGAGAGAGAGATCCTTCATCCATCATATCAGGGGAAAACAGGTGATGATCTGTTAAAAGTATTTCTGGGAGAAGATCCACAATTTACTAAATTAGCTGCACAATATATAACACAATGCCACGGTACGAGAAAAGTGCACGAATGCTGATCAGAACCATTATTGATTGTCGTTTTTTATTAGCATATGTTTTATATGTAACAACTTGCAACAGTCAAATGATGCCCAATCTTACCACACACACACACACACACACACACACACATTATACTATATATATTTTAAGTTTCATGTCATTTAGACTATGTATAAGAGAGAGAGAGAACTTGATCAGCACACACGTGCATGCTCACACACACGCATAGGGTAAATTATTTTATGTATACTTTTTATTTATTTGTATATTGTTGTATATATTTGGTTCCATGAGTTGTATTGTGTCATTGATTCCTAATGCTTTGGCAACATAGTTCTTTTAACTGTCATGCCAATAAAGCGAATTTGAATTTGTGAGAGAGAGAGAGAGAGACACCTGCTCTGACAAAGTGACGGATGGCGCAGGAGGAAAAATAAATCCTGGGGTCCTGGAGGAACGTGAGCGTCGCTGCCGCGGTAAAACGAGAACGCTGTTACACACTGAGGCTCCTCTGTCTCACAGATAAAGTTCAAATCGTAAATTTTGTTTCAAAATGGATCCACAAATCAGATCTTCACACCGGATCATCTCTATGCCCCCCCACCCCCAGCCCCTCCCCCACCTCCACCCTCCAAGGACCCAGGAGGATCCATCCAACAAGCCCCCCCTCACCACCAACAATTAACCCAACAATTAACCCTTCTGCTGAAGTGAAGTGTCTCTGGGCAACAGATGCTCTTGACCCTGACCTCTGGCTGACCTCTGTGGACACAAACTAACCCCACTGACTCCAACACTTCACTACAACAATGTCCCACTTATATCTCAACTACTCAAGGTAATATTTTAGTTTTAACGCCTCTACATAAACCTGACTGACTTTTTCCGCAAAAAATCACACATTTATCATTGAAATAAATCATATATCATTGTAAAGTTGAACGCAACAAGACGGTAGTTACAGGTAGGGGTGAGTGATATAGGCAAAAAAAATATTTCTTTAAATTTTCCGATAATGATAATCTGACGATATCCTTAGAAATGTGTTTTTTTTCCTGATGGATACAGTGTTTTGGAACAACAGCTCTTGTTTATTTTCTATGAACTTAAAGGTCCAGTGTGTAATATGGGGGTGTTATCTAACGTTTAGATTCACTCTCTCGCTCGCACTCACCCCTCCCGTCAGTAAAGTGGCGGTGGTCTCTGAGGACAAAAAACCTGTTTATGACATGTCCGTTCGGGATGCCGTACAAACATGGCGGCGCAAGAAGGCGACACTCTCTAAGCAAGACCCTTGTTATATAAAAGAAGAATTATAAGGCTACGAAAACCAAACAGATTTTATTTTATAGCGATTATACACTTATAAATAAAATATATATATTCGTGGGTAGTATATTCAGATTTTGCCAATAAACCTTGACAATTATTACACACTGGACCTTTAAGCCTTCAACAGACTCCCAATTAAACTCTAGTGTGGAGCCAATAAATAAGTAAACACTCAGTTCCCTGCTCTGAGCCTCAGAGACGATGTTGTATTATGGTTGCGGCCGAGACTGTGACTGAACCCTGCCTGCTGATTGGCTGCGAATGGGGACTTTCATGCACCTCTCCTTTACCGTCTATGCACCTTCCGTTTGTTTTCTTTTCAAGGTAGAATCAATACTCAATGATATATCGTGCACCTCTAGTTGCAGGTTTGTATAAAACTAGATTTCCATGGTCTAACAAACACACTGCAGACATATTGACATGTTTCACGTTTGTTTGGCTCCACCAGAAACAAATAAACCAGCGTCATCTCGATCTCTGATCCGGTCTAACCATCTAACGTTTTTTTTCTACCTGGATGTCTCTGCCGCAGTAGTTGCCCCCCCTCTCTGCCACGTAGCCCAGCATGGCCTCCGTCTCCTCCTGCTGCTTCTGCGCCTCCTGGTGGAAGAAAGAAGCCACGCGAGGCAAAGAGACGTCGTCCCGCTCAAACACACTGGCCTGAAGGAGGAGAAAGAGACGGCAAACACATTTATGAATCAAACACAAAGTATCTCAGGTTCTGCTGCGTGAATTTTAAACCTTTTTTAAAAAACTTTTATTAATGAGTCCAACAACGTAACAGACATTCTGGGTTGAGGCGTTAACAGGTCAAAGGTCACGGCGTCTTATTTAAAACTCAGTGCAAACAAATTAAAGATTGTTGTTTTATATTTTTTTTAATTCACAGGACTGAACACCTGAGTCACATCAGGTTCCCACACATCCGCCCTGCACAGGTCAGTTCACCTGGCTGCTACATCCAATTACACACATGACTGAAAGAAGTGACAACGTTGATGTGATTCTGAACAGGTGTCACGTGTTCAAGTCAAATTAATCTGTCGTCTTTGTTGAAATGGTTTCGGCTTTTCAGAAAAAAACATACAATCTATTCTTTATTAGACATGAGTGTGAATTCTATGCAATATCGTCATTAACATAACACCTATCACTGTTAAATTCACACTATACTTTAAAAACGTCTTAAATCAATCACTTCTGAAGCTCATTTGTGTGGATGAAGGTCTGAATGTTGGTTTAAAGTTTTCCGCAACACTTTTTCCCTGGTGCAGAAATATTGATTTATCTATTCATCAGTCTAATTCATCCATTTTCTGTATGTTTGATGTCAAAAGATTGGAATAAGGCAGTAAGAAGGTAAGAAAAAGGTCACGGAGGTCATTTGTTTTTATATGTTTAGGCTACAATTTCATTCTTTCTTTGTTGGATTCATTACAACTCGCATGTGATGGAAATAAACATATTGAAAATCAAATTGGTTGATGGTTAAAACAAGTGAAACCTTTATGTTTTATAAAGTCATATTATAGATTTTAGAGTCTGATCCAAGTTTGTCTTCATTTGCTAAAACATGAAAACACTGAAAAATGTGTTAAACCCAATAACTGGTGTTTTCCACCTGCTGTGGTCGTTGATGTCCTTGTTATATCCTCTCAGTCTGATCTCTCACCCACACACACACAGTAAACTACAGGCTACATGTCTGTGGACTGGTGCTGCTGTAGTTGTAGTTGTGTGTGTCCTACCAGAGCCTGCAGTCTGTACGCGCCGTCCAGCAGCAGGCTGCTCACCCCGCACAGCGCCTCCTCCACGGCGGCCGGCAGGTTGTGTCTGGCCCGGCTGGTGGCCGCGGAGCTCCGGTGCGTCTTACACAGAGGCAGGCTGCTCTTTAACCTCTTTCCTGCGGGCTCAGCCATGATGTTACCACCGCCGCTGATCCCTCAACACAGAACACACTCAACACATACACAGTACACACACTCCTCAACGCACACGCACTGCGCAACAGAAAGCAGCACCACGCGGAGGTTCGATCACTAGTAAACAAGAGCCTCGCCAAACAAGCTGTGATGAAGAAAAGGCGTTTTGTGCAGCAGCTGATCTGAACCTTCACAGGAGGATAAATATAGACCGCGTGCATCGACTGTTTCCCGGTCAGCTGCTCAAGTTCATCCGGGGCGGCGGAGCTCAGAGCTGCAGCATGAAAACAGTAAAAGTTAGTGGAGGCAGGGGGATGATGAGACTGGATGAGAGCATGGCTGGCTACTGCAGAGAGACTGAGTCTGGTTTAATCTGTCAGATTAATACACGTCATGTTTCCTGGTAGAAAAGGTCAGATTTAGCTGCAGATGTTCAGAAAAATAGAAATAAAAACAGATCAACGGACATTTTTATTTGCCACATTAAAGTTAAAAAAGCTCATGAAGAAAAGGTGCACTACAAAAAATTGTCTTTAAACTCATCTCTTATTTTGAGAATTTGTGAAAACAACTGCAAATTTCTGCAGAAATCTTTCAAGACCTGTCAGAGAATCCAAAAGAAATTCAAAAACATGCCATAAATTTACAGGATTTATTATTTTATTTTATTGTTGCAATAAATTCACCTACAATTTCCACAAAATTAAAAAGCTAGAAGTCAAATCGCCCCTTTTAACACAAGTCAAGTTTAGTGCACTGTAAAAAAAAAAAATCTATGTTTATCAACGTTTTTCAAATTAAAAGTCCTCCTCAGCAGTCACATATAGAAACAGGGCAAAATCAACATTGGCATGAAAATATCTTAATTATTCAACATATTATTCAATTCACATCATGAATTGTGAATTTGACTCATCAAAAATGGTCAAAAACTCAGGATTTAACAGCAAGGTGTAGCCTGTGTGAAACTCTGGGCCTGTCCCAATATGCACACTCGATCACACTTACACACTTGGGCACTTGGCGTGCGCGTTCATGTTCTTAGTGTCAGTGCGCAAGTGTGTCCCGTTTCTCCAACGACTGAAAGTGCAGCGTGCTTGATTTGCACTTTACCCACACTTAAGGTAAGACCGCATCCGAGTGGTATTTGGCCAAGTATAAATCCCACAATGCACTACGGTGAAGTCCGCTGTCACCGGGAGCCACAAGCCCGTTTAGGAAATGCGATTGAATTAATCCCAATAAAATGAAATTAACTTTCTATCTCATAATTATGACTTTTAATGTCATATTTTATATTCATCATGCTCTGTTCATGTTTTTATTTTTTCGTTTTTCTTGTTTGTTCACGGAGTTGGGCTTACACATTTATGATTTGAATCTTGCGCATAGAGACACTTTTGGAGTAGATGAGACAGTGATCCAGCAGCACTGTTTATTAAAACAGTTGTTGCTGTGCTGTGTGTGAGTGTAGTAGTGCTAGTGTGCGCAATGGCACAGGCTGCACTTGTCAAGTGTGTCCCGATTGCTTTTAAATATCCCCCCACACGCTTGGCCACTTAATCCATGCTTGCACACTATATGCAAATATACGTTCCGCCGGCAAAACGTCACCAAAGTGTGTGCGTAACCAAGCGCACTGAGCCAAGTGTGGAGGAATGGGACAGGCCCTCTGTGTTTCCGATGTCGGCCATCTTGAGAAATAGAGTCTGTTTTTTCCTCCCCAAATGATCCTGTTTTCAATCCCAGTGTTTACATTTGAAATACAGTTTCCTGCTGCACTAAAACATCTGGACCAAGTAGATAATGTTCCACATGTTTATGCAACATCTGGAGACACAATGTTTGGTTTTTGGTTTGTAATACTGAATATTGTCTAATAATATCTGAATCTTCTCCTGTTCTCACCTCTTTGTCACTATTTATTTCTGCCTGTCCAGGTCCATTAGTTTTGATCCAACCTGCCTGAACCTGTAGAACCTGTTTCTCCTTTTTTTGTTTTTGTTTTTTAACATTCAGCTTCCTGTTACCTGTTTGGGACTTTTGAGAGGTCAACATGCTGCCAGGCCAGAACAACCTCCTCATCAGTTGGACCGTCTGTGTCTCTGTGTCTCTGGTTGAGCGTCGGCCTCCTCCTGGTTCTCCCTCCTCTCCTGTTTCAGCTCGGCTCCTTGAGGCAGTGATGATGAGTGACAGGAGGGGCTGGTCGCTCCCCAGGGGGTCAGCCGGGGTCCAGGAGGGAAGAAAGACCGGCTCCGTGGCCTCTGACCCCGACCCCCCACCACCTCACCTGGGCCGGACCTCACTGTAACAGATTGCAGGAAGTGGTGGAGCTTCCACCAGGTGATGTGAAGCCGCGCCGCAGGAGGCCCGGACGCCGCTGCGCATCTATCTGTGTCGTCACCTGATCCACATGGGAGACGCTCCATCATCCAAGACCTGTTTTACTTATGTTTTATTTCCTATTTTGACCATTTTACTCCTCATTACTGTCCTCTACCTCTTCATGACCTTCAAAATAAAAGACTCTGACTGAATCTGACTCATCTCAAGACGATGCTGCAGTGAATTTAGAGAGAGAAGATGAGCTGGAAACAGTTTTGTTCAGGTTACTGTAGTGGATGTTTGCTATCGTGGTTCCAACAACCAACAATTAAAAAGGGAAGACAAGGCCAATCATTGGTTGGAAACAAGTAAGGTGGCTTTATTTGTACAGCAGTAAGTGTTTACAGAGAATGCCATTGAATGTAAAAACAGATACAGATTTATATATCTAATACAAAAAAGAAACGGGTAAGAAAAGATTAAGATTAAAGTTGATGTTTTTGCAATTTAAAATTCAGCATAAAATAGCGAAAGAGCAGATTAGAGGTGCAAAACTTTAAAAGATGTTTCTAAATCAAGGTTAAAAATAAAAGGCAGGAGCAGGAACTTTATTTTGACCTTGAATTCATTTAAACAGGAAACAGTCGACTTCCTCCTGTGATGTGGTGGTGTAGATGAAAGTATCATCTGATTGTGTCTGTGCATCAATATTACGTAAAGAGATTTTCACAGATACAAGCAGAACATCCACTGTGTGTTTAAAGAGTCAGTTATTCATGTTATTGTTTCTCTCTCTCATTATAATATTAAAATGTCTTTGCACTGGTTCTGTTTAATAATGTTGTTTTGTCTAAGTGAAGCAGTTTGTCTTGCACTGGTCGTACTGTATGATCTTTGTTGTATATTTATGTGTGTTGTTTTTGAATCACCCCCAGAGGATAAATAATAAAGTTTATCAATTTGAAAATCAGAATCAGAATCATTTATTCAATAAATGTGAATGTGAATGTGAATGTAGACCAAGATAGAGACAAGATAAACACACAATTAAAACAACATCAAAGATTCAGATTAATTATGAGGCTAAAAGTTACGAGAGAGAACGAAGGGAGGACAGCAGTGGGTTTAGTGGAGATCAATACTTTCACCTTATTGGTCAGAAATTGAGAACATCTGAAAGTTACATCTGATTGGTCGATTGGACACTGATGATGATGTAACATGAGACAGGTTTAGGTAGTTATTCATTATTTAAGGAGAGGGGGTGAGAGTTTATACATTTTACTTCTTCTCACTCCTTTTCGAATATCTATATCTCATGTTTAAATGTTTTGTCTCTTTTTTTAATTTCCTTTTTCATAGGCCTATTCGAAATAAACATTTCAATCAATCATGATGATGATGATGATGAAGCTCAAGTGTTTTCAGTCGATCATCTTCTCTCTGCTCTGAGTTCCAGCTCCAGGTTCTGATTCTTCTTCTCCTGCAGTTTCAGATACAACAACCCCCACCTCTGCCCTGCAATACACACACACACACACACACACACACACACACACACACACACACACACACACACACACACTTACACTCGTGTGTGTGCGTGTGTGTCTGTGTGTGTCTTGGACGCTGCAGCTGTCAACGGTCACTCTGAGCTCTCTCTCCCTCTCACACACTGTTGTTGTTTGTCTGGACGAAACAAACTCACAGAGTCACAACTGATCAATAATCTATAGTTACCGATGTCATTTAAAAACAGCATTAACAGGAACATCTGATGACGTCATCGTTACCGTCTACTGCTCCTGATCAGTTCGTCATCATCAGCGATCAATAAGACAGTTTCTGTTTTTCTGTTAGAGTTCAGCTTCCACTTTTCTTTAATATCATTATTGTTAATGATAATAATAAAAATATCAAGTCTTGTCTTATCTTAGAGATTAAACACAAGATGATAACAAGACATGACCAACACACACACACAATCTCTCTCTCTCTCTCTCTCTCTCTCACACACACACACACACAATCTCTCTCTCTCTCTCTCTCTCTCACACACACACACACACACACACACACACACGTAAAGCACTTAATAAACCCAAAATGTTCAGACTGACAGCAGAGGTGTCGGCCTTCACACCTGCTGCCTGCTGTAAACCACCAACACCACAACGACTACATTGTGCTGCACTGGTGGCAGATTACTTTACACACACACACACACACACACACACACACTGGAGGTGGATTATCTGGGTGGAGCAGATTTACTGCCGTGCAGCCGGTCGTGTGGTTTGTTGTGTTTGAGTTCAGACTCTGAACAAACTCTGATTCTACTTTTAGTGAATTAAGATTTCATGTTGATGTGATTTGTGGAAGTTTGACCTTAGAAAAAAACACAATAGAAAACAAAGATATTGATTACTGTAATAAAGGTTTCTTTACCTCCAGTCTCTTCATTTCTATGTTTACAAATAAACTCCTGAGCCTCAAGCTTCAACTTCACCTGTGCAACTTCACCTTTACAGTTTTTCTCGATTGCTAAGACACATTTCTCGAAAGCTTCTCTCATTTTCTCTAAACTGTGAACACAAACCCCAATTTTCAAGCTACATTCACAAAACCTCAGACTCTTCTTGCAAAACCAAACTTTCACCTCAAAACAGTTCAATCTGTGCCCAAAACTGAACTGTGTTGTCAAATCGTGCCCCGAGTCAATCAAAATTAAAAACACTACTGAGCAGCCACTAAACACTACATAGAAAAATAGAAAACACAACGCTCAGCACATGAAGCTGTAGAAATAAATGTTTATCGTTCACTGTAGGCTAAATGCATGTTGCAAAACAAAAAACCTGTGCATTTACACTGTAGCACTTCTCTCCTTCCCTTTCTTTCACCCTCCTCCTTCCCTCTCCACATCCATTTCCCATCCATCCATTTCATCCCTTTTCCTTCCTTCTTATTTTTTCTTCCCAGTTCATCCCTCCCTCCCTCCCTCCCTCATCCTTTCTTCCTTCACCCTGTCGTCTCTCATATTCTCCTCTTGCAAAACAAAAAACCTGTGCATTTAGCACTTGTACATAGTACTGTAAAAAAGAAAAAAGAAAAAAAGAAGTACAAAAACCAGAAATCTTGTGCATTTACACGTAGCACTTGTATAGTACAAAGACAAACAGAAATCTTGTGCATTTAGCACTTGTATGCAGTAAGCCTACGTAAAAATAAAGTACAAAAAAATAGAAATGAGAAGTGCATAACTCAGCCACAGCGTAATTTCTCTGTACTGGATCAGGCCACAGGACTTCATCCTGAACTGGCTTACAGTATACTGTATGTGCCCTCACATCATTGGACATAAGTGTTATCAATTTTGAGTTGTTGTGTTCAACCGGTGAAACTTGTGCTTTACTTGTGTTTGACTTTTGCCACCTGTGCTCAGCATTTTGCAACACAGGTGCATCACAATGAAAATGTGTTGGTAAGATGTGTCTAAACAGGTGAAAAGTGCTGATGGTTTTGCCAAAAGAGTGACTGTTTCAATCAGTGGGTTCAGGCAACTGAGAATTTGGTTCAGACAACAGGGTTTAGTGTTTTAGCAACTGAGAAAAACTGTAATACAAACACAAACATCTACCTTTACTTTGAAGGAGCTTTAACACAAACATCTACCTTTATACTGTATGGAGCTTTACAGTTTTTCTCGATTGTTTACACACATTTTCTGAAAGCATGCCTCATACTCTCAGAACTCTACACACAAATCCAAAAACACACACACAATGGGCAAAACCCCTAACTTCTCCTGCAAAATGAAACTTTATATTCAAAACAATGTTATTTATTCTCAAAATGCTATTTTAGTTTCAAATGACACACACAAACCATCATATGACTAGACATTTATAAGAACGAGGTGGTCGTGTGACGATGCAGCCATGCTGATCTGACCACAAAAGAAAAAAAAAAAAGAGTCAGTCGGGGTCAGCTGGTTTACGGCCGAACAATTTTGAAAGACTGAACACATAATTTTGACAAGATGAGACTACTGTAACATGTAGCTCACCTAGTAGAGCAGTACTCTTTATAGTCAAAGACTATGTTCTAGTCTAGGTTCGAATCCTTCCATCGACATGCAATTTTGGTGATCAATGCATTTTCTTTTCTCATCATCATTATGATCACTGCTATGTGTGTGTGTGTTTGTGTGGCCTCTCTCTGTTTGGTTTCTCTCTTTTTGGTGTCAGTCCATCACTGCCTGTTATGCTGCCCTTTTTTGCTAAAGCTCTGATTGCTAATTGTAAAACTGTGTGACAGGTGTTTACCCATGTGATGAGTCAGTGTGCATAGTAGGGGAACTAATTTTAGAATTTTGAATAACAGTGTGTTACTCGTGAAAACAAGATGCCAAATGAGTTAGATGTTGAGGCCATTGTGCCTCAAGAACCAGAAATTGTGTGTAAACAATCGAGAAAAACTACAAACATTTACCTTTATTATGAAGGAGATTTAATACAAACATCTACCTTTATTTTGAAGGAGCTTTAACGCAAACATTTACCTTTATTTTGAAGGAGCTTTAATACAAACATCTAGCTTTATTTTGAAGGAGCTTTAATACAAACATCTACCTTTATTTTGAAGGAGCTTTAACACAAACATCTACCTTTATACCGTATGGAGCTTTAACAGAGACTCATGTTGTGGTCCTTCACTTTTAGCTCTGTGTTTGGTCTCCTCCACCTCCTGAGGGAAACATCTGGCTCCTTAGCTAACTTTTCTGAAAACATCTGGATTAGACTGAACCAACCAGATAACCAGAGATCTGAGTGTCACTATAAAACACCAAACCTACAACCAAAGATCTCTGAGTGTCATTAATCCAGTGAGATCTCCACAGGCTGAACCGGGCCCCCCGTCGGGCCCCTCAGCTTCAGACACAGCGCTTGTTCAGGGGAGTCCCTGTGGACTGGAGGCTCTGCGAGCTCCTCGGGAACGTCAGCTCTCACTTTGAATTCCTGTCTCTCATCACATGACCCGGCTTTATAAATATGTGGCTGCTCTGGGCTCATGTCAGGCCTCATGTCTTCATGCTTCGGACAGAACAGCTGGTCCACTAAACACAACGAAAACAGAGCGACCCACTCCTGCAGGAGAACAAAGACTCACAGTCTGATGTGTAGCTACTGTGTTTTATGAATGAGTTCATCTCGTCCTGGAGGCGCAAGAACAATCAGCGCAGGATTTGAACGGTTTGACCTTAAAATATCTTCAGTGACAAGTTCATGTACAGGATTGTTGAACCTGAACAACTGGAGATATGTTGTTTTGACAAAAACACTGAAATGTTCTAGTGTTCAGACGATCAAAATAAATGGTGATACAATTATGATGGATTATTTCATATTTCTATTACTGATTTAAGACTTTTATTATAGAAATTCCCCATTGCATGTTGAAAATGTTGTAACATTTGGGAGAAAGAGCTTTAGGTTTTGATTCACCACTGTCATCTGTGCATGAATCTTCCAGCTACTTGATTTAACCAGATTTAGCATCATATCAATGACCTTTATGGGGTGGTGTTTAGCTCAGTTGGCGGAGCACCCACCCCATGTGTTGAGGCTAGTCCTCTGCAGGCGGCCCCGGTTCGGGTCCCACACCGAGCGGCCCTTTCCTGCGTGTCATACCCCCCCCTCTGCCTCCCATTTTCTGTCTCTCTCAACTATCCTGTACATTAAAGGCAAAAAAGCACCTAAAAAATATAATTAAAAAAAAAAACATGACCTTTATGACCACAACTACCTGCTGGGAAATAAAACAGAGGTTAATTGATACAGTTTGTTGTAACATCATTGCTGTTGTGTTTTCAGGACGAGCAGGAATTTAAACCATTTTGGGAACTCCGAAATTCAGAGTTTCCAGTTGGAAATTTCAGCAGAAGGACCTCCCCAAATGGGAAATGGCAAATCCAAGATGGCCGCCCAGTGTTCTGCTGAAACAGAAGCTATTTATTTTAAATCTAATCGGCTGTGCGTTTGTTTGTACAAAACACCACCAACCATAACAAACTTCAGTGGTCGACTTCGGGTGTGACGGGACTCCCAAACGCAGCACACCGCGTTTGTTCAACTTTTCTTCAATCACAATCATATCCTTTATTGATGACTCACCCCACTGAACTGAAATCAGCTTTTTAGCATGATCAGTGAGCAGCTCTGGCCCTCTCTCTGGCCCTGGCCCTAGTTCTGTGCCCTGGGCCCCCGGCTCTGGCCCAGGCTCGGGCCTGCAGCGGGTCACAGCTGTCAAACAGATCAGCAGGACCTCTCTTTACGCCGAGCCAGCAGCTGTCTATTAAGAATCCTCCGGATCGTCATCAGCGGTAAACTCCTCAGCTCACAACTCGCCTCATTACCGCCCTTAATGGAGGGAAGACAGAGACAAGGTAAATACAATTACTGATCAGAGCGCGGGACACCCGAGCCGACGGCGGCGGCGTCCCGTTTCACTGCCGGTACCCGACACCAGAGTCTGCCTCGTTACGGGACCATAACCTCCATCACAGCGCTGCTCCTGCTTTTTCACGAGTCGCTGTTTTTGTTGTGAAAACCTTCAGCGCGTGGACGAGCTGAGGACTCAGGCCGCCGCTCAGTGACAGTGGAGGAAAGTAAATCCGAGGTTTGGCGCTGAGGCCCGGTGAGACCCCCCCCCCCCCCAGCCAGACGCTGTGATTACCCAGAAAGCCTCTGGAATGCCCCCTTCCTCATTAAGGAGACAAATATAGCCCGGTGTGGTCCGGGGGGTAAATGGACGCCGCAGTGTTATGTGGCAGAAATTAAACAATGATGAATGATGATGCTCAGAGGAGGTGGGTGGGAAGGGGGGGTTAAAAACAGGACTATTTCCAGTGATGGCAGAAACACATTCTTTACACATGCGAGGCGTTTGGGGCCTGTGGGAAATCAGCGCATGAGGCTTCAAGGCTTTTCAGGTCTATTAGTGCCTTGTGATGCTCACACAGGATGTGATCATCACAGTTATATAAAGACACATCATTAACTGTCAGCAATATTACACCTGAGACTCCTGAAACTTCTGCTGCTACAGGTGCCTGATAATAGCTACTGATGTATTTTTTGATAACATTTGATGATCAACAAGAAACTTTAAGTCTATTAAAGTGATTGATCAGCTCCAGAAAAAACAATGATGTTACTCAAACTCGAGGATAGGCTACTTCGTTTACACCTACCTACTGCTTGTCCATAAGCAGGAACATTTCAGAAATTAAATAAATCCAATGAAATTTAAAGGTAACTGTAGCGGTCCCCGGTCAATCATTATGGTTTTTTGCTTTACAAGTATGAGACGTCTGTAGATTTTGTTGGTTTAATAGCGTTCCATCGTTAACATCCATCCATACCGTAAGAGCTGTTATGAACACAAAATATACACAAATAAATATCTATAGAATCACACAAATAGCCTACAACACAATCACAATCACTACAAAGTCAGAAGAGTAAATAAAAGATACCTTGTTGCCATTTTGACGGGGCGCTCAAAAATATTTACAATAATATGCAAAGTACACTCCTTTTTCCTTTTTGTGTCTCTGCTCCGTTTACCGTTAGCCTGTACCTCCGTAGCTATAACAACAATCTGAACATTCGAAATTACAAAATAGAATTATGGTGATCAGCCTACTTACTAATGATAATAATATTAAACAATTATGAATTATAAATAAAACCATATATGTTTACATGTCTTTTTAACACTCCCACCAAATTATAAGTGTTTTATACAATATGCAAAACATAAAACACTATTAATTTTTACGAGGAATTACTTAAGAATAAATAGTAAATACATTAACACAACAGATTTGTTTGTTTTGTTTTTGCTCACGAGACCTCTAATAGTAGAACTAACTTATGAGCTGGACGTTCTACCATGGATACTTTGTTTAAGCTTTCGCCTCTTCTGTTTAGATGTCTATCTCCTAGACATATCTTGACTTTTCTTACAAGTCCATCATCATCTCTCACTGTCTCTGAGACTCGTCCAAGTCTCCAATCTGATCTTGGAAGCTGTTCCTCTGTATCCATTACAATGTCTCCCACTTGAAGATTCCTCCTGGGTGCATGCCATCTTTGCCTGAGCATGATGTTGTGTAGATATTCCTTTTTCCACCGGCTCCAAAACTGTTCTGCTAAATATTGTACTTGTCTCCATCTTTTTCGTCCGTACAAGTCTTCTCTGATGAACTTGCCTGGTGGAGGGGGTGTAGAGACAGCTTTCATGTTGATTAGATGGTTTGGAGTGAGTGGTTCTAAACTGTTTGGATCGTTCAGGTTATCTGTTGTAAGAGGACGGCTGTTTACAATTGCAGAAGCTTCATATAATAGAGTTCTTAAGGAGGCATCATTGAGTCTTCCAGGTGAGAGAGAGAGTGTGGAGTTTAGCACATTTTTTACAGTTCTGATCTGTCGTTCCCACACTCCACCTGCGTGACTTGCATGAGGCGTATTGAACAGAAAGTCACACTGTTTTTCTGCAAGAAAGGTTGCCAGTCTCTCAACATCCAGTTCTTGTAGAGCTGCTCTCAGTTCATTTTTGGCTCCTACAAAATTAGTGCCTTGATCACATTTAATTTGTCTCACTGAGCCTCGCAGTGCCACAAAACAACGCAGTCCGTTAATAAAAGTATCAGTTGACAAATCATCTAACATTTCAACATGGATAGCACGTGAGCTGAAGCATGTGAAGAGCAAGCCATATCTTTTTTGTTCTTTTCGACCTTGTTTAGTCAGGAGAGGGCCAAAACAGTCCATTCCGCAGTATGTGAAAGGGGGAGAGGATTCCATCCGTTCTGTTGGGAGATCACTCATTTTTTGCCCTACTGCATGTCCTCTTAGTCTCCGACATGTTACACACTGACGAATGTAGGAAGTAACTGCTTGACTTAAACCTGGGATCCAATAGCCACTGGCCCGGATTTCATTGATGGTGAAGCCTTTGCCCTGGTGTTTAACCTTTTCATGACAGTGTGCAATTATCAGTTGTGTGACATGATGCTGCCTGGGGATGACTGTTGGGTGCTTTTCTGAGCTTGGGAGGGATGAGCAGCGCAGTCTTCCTCCCACCTTGAGCACAGCATCTCTGTCCAAGAAGAGATCAAGGGGATGTAACTTGTTATTCCTTGGTAACAGATTTTCCATTTCTTAATGTCTTTATTTCTTCCGTGTATGCTTGTTTTTGTAAGTCTTTGATGATCACAAGTTCTGCATTCTCTCGTTCACTGACTGTAGAGTGAGTGTTTGATTTGTCTTTCAGGAGTCTGCGTTTGAGACGAGCCACAGCACTGACAGCTTTAGACCAGGATGAGAATTTCACGAGGCGGTCAGACAGACTCACTTCTGCAGTAGTCTTTGTTAAGAATGTTTGAACCTTTTTAACTTCTGGGTCTCCTATTGGAAGATCCAGAATTACCTTTGCTGGAGGATGTATTTCCTTTTCCCACAGGAACCTTGGACCTGTGAACCACTCAGATGACAGCAATTCCTCCACTGTTGTTCCTCTGGACGCATGGTCTGCAGGGTTTTCTTGTGGAAATGTACAACCACTGCTGGGGTGCTGTGCTGTTGCGGATCTTTTGCACTCTATTTGCGACAAAGGTGTGGAACCGTCTTGCTTCATTATGTATGTATCCAAGGGTAACTTTTGAGTCTGTCCAAAAGAATTCATCTGTAGTGTCATGAGCTAGCTCTTCTTTAAGCATATTACTCACTGTGACTGAGACTGTTGCTGCTGTGAGCTCTAACCTTGGAATAGTGGAGACCTTTGTGGGGGAGACGCGGGCTTTTCCCATGATGAAGGCACAGTGAACATCTCCATCCTTATTTATAAGTCTCAGATAGGAACATTGTCCATACCCAGTGGTGCTTGCATCTGAGAAATGATGCAGTTCTCTTTTCTCCACCTTTCCAAAGTTAGTAGGCACATAACATCTGGCTATCTGTACTTTCTCCAGATTGATGAGATCTCTTTTCCAGTGCTCCCACCGTGGTTTCAGACCTTCAGGCAGAGGATCGTCCCAGCTGGTACCCTGACGGCACATTTCTTGCAGGATCTTTTTGCCACTGAGGAGATAAGGAGCAACAAATCCAAGAGGATCATATACAGATGCAATGGTGGATAATATTCCACGACGTGTGGGTGGTTGATCTTTTAGTGTGATGTTGAAAGTGAAGCAGTCTCTTTCTATATTCCAGTGAATGCCTAGTGCTCTCTCTATTTGCATCTCACTGAAAGCAAGGTCTTTTGTTTTAATGTCAGTTGCATGCTCTGAACTTGGTATACTGTTTAGAACAGGTGTCACTGTTTGATACAAACTTGTGCAGCCTTAGTCCACCATTTGCGCATATTTCTCGTGCCTCTTGTGCCAGCTGAATTCCTTCTTTCACTGTCTCTACACTTGTGACTCCATCATCCACATAAAAGTCTCTGGCAATGAACTGGGCAGCTAGAGGAAATGTAAGGTTGTGCTCTTTGGCTAGATTTTTTAATCCATAGTTTGCACATCCTGGTGAAGACACTGCACCAAAGAGATGTACAGTCATTCTATACTCTTGTGGTTGTGTGCTTAAGTCTCCATTTTTCCACCATAAGAAGCGGAAGTAGTTGCGATCAGTCTCTTGAACTTTGAACTGATGGAACATTTTTTCTATGTCACACATTAAAGCTATCTGATGTTGTCGAAAGCGTATGAGGATGCCTGTTAGATTGTTTATCATGTCTGGGCCGGATAATAGGTGCTCATTCAGACAGGTTCCCTTGTGTTTGGCTGAGCAGTCAAATACAACTCGCAGCTTCTCTGGTTTCTTTGGATGATAAATACCATGGTGTGGTATATACCATTTGTTGCCATTAAGTCCATCATCTTTCGCTTCCTCAGCATCACCTCTTTTGATTATGTCATTCATGTACTTAATATAATCTTCCTTGTATCTCTCATCCTTAGACAATCTCCTCTTGAGGTGGTTAAGACGAATCTCTGCAATCTGTCTGTTGTTGGGCATATTATGGCCTTTCCTTAAAAGGCAATGGCATTTCATAATGTCCTTGTTCATCCTTTCTTATGCCTTCCTTAAGTTTGTCCAAGAACATGAGATCCTCTTGAGACACTGTTTTGTCGTTTTCCTTGCCTTCTCTGAAGTCTCTCTCTAATGCTCGAATTGCATCCATAGGAGTTACTGGGGGAATCTCTTTTACAGCCACACGGTGACAGAGACTGTTTATCATGTCTGTTTCATGGTGAGGTGTTTCACTGCCAACTATGCTCCACCCTAACTCTGTTTGCACTGCATAAGGCTCATCATCTTTGCCTAGTATCACTTGTTTAGGTGCTAGTGCCTTTGGACAGTTATAACCTATCAAGAGTCCAATTTCACATTTGAAGAGTGGTGGAACTTCATCTATGATAGGTGATAGGTGACTCCAGCGTTTGGCAGTTTCACAGGTTGGTATGTGCTCCCGGTTCACAGGAATATGGTCCTTTGTGTATGCAGGAGGGAGGAGAATGTGTGTTGCAGAATTGTAACCTCTAACACGGAGACCAGATATTTTCTCACTGTTTATAACTGCATTTTCTCCCATCATGGTGGTGAGTTTTAGTTTTACTGGACATCTATTTACTTGTAATTCACAGCTCACTTCCTGATCAATGAATGCAGTGTCACTTTGAGTGTCTAGCAAGGCATAGACAAGCTTTTCTCTGTATGGGTTAACAGTAGTTGACACCCATACTGGAACAATCATTGAGGTACTAGCTGGTTGTCCCTCTCTGGCGACATTGAGTGATATAGCAGTTGTTGTCTCTGACATGCTATTGTGTGCTGTTTCTGCTGTATTTACTTGCCTTTCTCTTTTTATGAAATTGTCATCATGAAGACAGGTTGGATGTTTTTTCGAGCATGTGTCACATTTTAGGCGACGACGACACTCTTTTGCACTGTGGCCTTGTTTTAAACAGCCGTAACAAAGTCTGTTCTCCTTAACATATGCTCTTTTTTCTTCCAGTGACTTTTCCATGAGGACAGGGCATTTGTGGAGCTGATGTGTGCCTTTGCATAATATGCATTGAGGCCCCATGTTTTCTCTCGATGATGTTTTGTCACTGTGCACAGCTGTTTCAGTACTGAATACACTTGCCTTATTTCTCCTAGTATCTTTCAAGTTATCTTTGTTACTGGATAACTCTGAGGAGCGAAGAGCATGGATGGAGGTGACTGGGTTGCAGGCAATTTCTGCTTCTAGCAACAGAAAAATCAGCAAAATCCTTGAAACTCGGGAAGTCTTTGCCATCTAACTGGGCCTTTGTAACTTGACGGTTCCATCTGGAAGATGCCCAGTCAGGCAATTTTTGGGTCAGTTTTTGATTTTGCTCACAGTCATTTAATATTTCTAGGCCCTTTACATGGGGAATGGCTAGCTGACATGCATTAATGAAGTCTGCAAAACTCCTTAGTCCTTCAGCATCCTTAGTCTGTATCTTTGGCCAATTTGATAATTTCTCTCTAAATGCTCTTTGGACAACAAAAGCCTGGCCATATCGCTGATTTAGTTTTTTCCATGCATCTTGATAAGCTTGCTCATCATTTCTAAAGAAGGTTCCTTCTAAGCATTTACGAGCTGGACCACTGACATACTTTTTTAAATAATACAGTTTATCACAGGCAGAAACGCCTCTTTGGTCTATTAGTGATGTGAAAGAGGCTTTCCACTCAATAAAATGTATTGGTTCACCACTAAACACTGTAGGCTCAGGTATGGGAAGTCTGTTAAGTGTTATACTGTTCTGAACAGCTTGTGCCAGTTGAGCAACATCAGAGGGCGCTGACAGCACAGTAGGTGAGTATGGTGCAGGGGGCTGGGGGGCTGTAAGTGGGCTCATCTGCTCACCTTTAAATGACTGTGCATCACTTAACTGTACCATTTCTCTGTTGTAGGATTCCAGTCTGGCCCGTGCTGCCTCCACATCCCTTTCAGCTTTCAGACGTTCCAGCTCAGACCTTTGAATTTCAAGTTCTTTCTGGTGTTGCTCTTCCAAAGCCTTGATCCTTTCCTTTTGTTTGCCTTCCTCTTGTACGATCCTATACTCAGCCTCCTTTGCTGCAAGGTCTGCAGCTGCCTCAGCTCGTCTCAAAGCGATCGAAGATGAAGAATGAGTGATTCCTGATGGTGCAGCAGTGGAACCATAGATGGAGATGGCATAATCACGATCCAGCAGCTCACGCAGACGATTTCTTTCATCTTCAGCATTAAAATCTCCATTAATGCCTGTTAGTCTTTCATATATGACTTTGGTGATGTCATGAGTTACTGCTTCACATGCATCAATTTTCCTCAAATCAGCTGATGGTGCGATGTGAGTTCTTATTTCAGTGTAAAGTCTCAAAATGTCATCTCTTCCTTTTTCTAAATTGTCCACAAGTGATGACATGAGTGTGTCACTTATATCTAATTTAAGTTTCTCTCTTGCTTCACGTGCTTGCATTTTCCACTGTTCATATAAGCCTATGAGTCTCTTTTCTTTTTACTTAATTCTTCTTTTTGATAAGCAAGCATTTTTTCTGTGGGGACTTTTGGACGCACAGAGCGGCGAGGATCCTCTGTGGCACTCTGGACGTTACACTGTAGCGCAGCCAACGTCTTCTCTTTACACTGTATCGTTTGCCGGATATCCTGCCTTGTAATCTCACTCGCATTTTGAAGCAGTCCTTTATAGTCCTGAATATCTTTTTGAAGGGTAACAATCTGTCCGTTAATGTCCGTAAGGCTCTCGGATGAAGCTTGAGTGTCTTCCATACTTTTTGTGAGATCAACTTCTGCCACTTGCTGTGTCCGTTCTCCGTTGCCGTTGTGAACCTTGAGCCGTTGCTAAGGCGCCGTGCAGCATGGCAACGGTGGCCAAGCTTGGATATCCTCGGCGGCGATATCCTCCCGTAACAGCGGCCGGCAGCGGCGATTTCCTTCCTCTGCGGTGGCAAGCAGCAGCGTCAAGCTCTTGCTCAAGCTCTTACTGTAGCGGTCCCCGGTCAATCATTATGGTTTTTTGCTTTACAAGTATGAGACGTCTGTAGATTTTGTTGGTTTAATAGCGTTCCATCGTTAACATCCATCCATACCGTAAGAGCTGTTATGAACACAAAATATACACAAATAAATATCTATAGAATCACACAAATAGCCTACAACACAATCACAATCACTACAAAGTCAGAAGAGTAAATAAAAGATACCTTGTTGCCATTTTGACGGGGCGCTCAAAAATATTTACAATAATATGCAAAGTACACTCCTTTTTCCTTTTTGTGTCTCTGCTCCGTTTACCGTTAGCCTGTACCTCCGTAGCTATAACAACAATCTGAACATTCGAAATTACAAAATAGAATTATGGTGATCAGCCTACTTACTAATGATAATAATATTAAACAATTATGAATTATAAATAAAACCATATATGTTTACATGTCTTTTACAGTAACGAAACAAAAAGATAAGTAACATTGCAGGTATTTCTCAGCCTTGTTAGCTGTTTCCCAGTGTTGCCAGCTCCTCAGTAAGTAAAGGCGCTTATTGGCTGCCCTAAAAGTCGCTAAATGACATCATTGCAATGTCAGGGGAGGGGTGTTGCAGGTCTTTGTCGTTTCTCACAACACCGGAAAAAATCACAAGATTTGACGCTTTTGACAAAAAAAAAGTCGGCAAGAGGGTTTGGAAAGTTGCCAGATTTAGCGAAAGTCGCCAAGTTAGCAAGCTAACTAGCTAGCCCTGGCCTGTCTCATCACTTTCAGATCGCAACTTGGTGTAACTTCCAATTTGCGCTGAAGATGTTGTGACACAGATAAGATATCATAACATCTTTTCTTTCAACAATAACAATTGCTCTATTTCTCTATCACATCTTTTCTTCTATTTCAAGTTAGCAAGCTAACTTGCTGTAACAATCGATAGCGACTCCTAGTAGCGCTGCACAATCTTGTTTTTTTGTTGTTGTTTTTTTCAAATCTTTTGATAAAAGAATAAAACAGCAACTCAATGTGTTACTGTAATATAAAGTTGTTTTCATCAGTGTACAGTAATTTCTTGGTAATGTAGCCTTGGCGTATAGAATTGGCGTCTTGCTTATTTTCCATGGATTGCATCCAACATCTGATCATTAGCGTAGCGATTCGCTGTTGGTGTAATTTCAATGCATTAATTGCATCAAATCCATCAGAAGCTTGCAAATATAAACTCACACACCTTTTTCACTCTAGTTGAGATTTTTTTACAGTAACACCTACAACTTCAGATAGAGGTCTTGTTTGTTTTGAATTTTAGCAAAATGGTGTCGCAGGAAACTCCCAGAAACACAGGTGATGGGCACAGAGCTGATAGTGAGCAGGTTGTTTCTGACAGCTCGTCTTTAACAGCTGTGTTGATCTTCAGCTCTGCACAGATTAATGTCTCCTGTTTCTCCACGTTGTGGGAATAGTGACGATGACCCAGATATCGTGTGTGTGTATGTGTGTGATCACTGTCATCATCCTGACTGAACATAATTTCTCCGACCTGCTGCTGTTACACTCACTCGTCTCTGTGCCCAGGACAGATAATGTATCAGCAGCTCTGTTGTATCTGTTTCATGAATGTGGGTTAAACACATGATGAAAATGTGTTTATTTGACCTGAGAGGAATATGAGTCACTGATTAAATGTCACACATCATGTTATTTTCCATAATCAAATGTTAAAGAAGCAGCTATAATTAATTGTACTACATTATATAATTATGTCATAGACAGCGTTGGCAGTAACATTAAACCAAGACATTTTGCAGCAACAAGTTGTGTAACTAATTAGTTTTACAAATGAAATGGCACAATTTAATTTTTTTCCAGTTATTTTAATTTCAATGTTTCTTGTTGCTTCAGGTGTGAAAATAGCTAATAACTTATGAGAATTATTGATTGAGGATCACTGATCACCAGATTTGGTGGGCGTGGTCACAACAAGACGCCCACACAGTGGTGGTGTGTATCTGTGTGTGTCAGCAGTGCAGAGTGTGTGTTTACTGTAAAGCCAGTGTGTGTGTGTGGCTTTGCGAGATCACAGAGTGAAACCAAAGCTGTTTTAAAAAGACAACAGTGTGCCAGTGTGTGTGTAGTCTTTTGTCTTGACCTTTGCTCTTTGTGTAGGCTATTTACTGTATGAATATTTCTTCATGAGACAATTACAATTGTGTTGTTTCTTTTTTTCCTTGTTTATTTTTATGTTTCTGAATATCAAATTGTGTGCATGTATGTGTGTGTGTGTGTGTGTGTGTGTGTGTGTGTGTTTGTAAACCTCCTTTGAAGTCGAGCTCTGTAAAAACACACTGAGTCATCACAATTAGCTATTCAACCGCAAACACATCAATGTGAGTGTTTATTTTAACTTTATTTACTTTTACATTGCCATGATTAAGTGTCTTGTTAAATAGTTTAGTTCAGTTTAAACAAAAACATCTTAATAGACAAATATCATTATGTAAATCTGCGTCAGTAACAGATCAACTCAGTTGAACACAAACACTTCAGCTAACTTGAGCCTGAGGATACTACAGTAATGTGCTAATTCCTGCCTAAAATAGATAAATTAGCTAGTATGCTGATTTAGATGTGTTGACTAAAGTATACGATGCCAAGGTCAAAGGTCACTGCAAAGATTTACTGTAAAAAAAAAAAAAAAAAAAAGTTAAAATAAGAGACAGAAACAGATTTGTTACACTTTTTTCTCTCTGACTCTGGGCTTTAATTTGAAGATCAAATTCAAAAGTCAAAACCGAACAGATCTTCAAAATAGAAGCGTATTGATTAAGTAATGAACTAATAGTAAAGACTCTTTAAAAGGGACGTTAAACTGTTTAATTGATCCTCATGTATTTGGCCATCACATGTTACTACAATACCTTCATTATTGTTTACAAACACAATACTGTACGGTGGCCTGGAGGAGACACACAGAGTCACATGATGCTTAGGTTCACAAAGGATTACAGTAGAAATAAGTTTGTGTCTTTGTTGATGGTAAACAGTGAGTTGTGTGTGTGTGTGTGTGTGTGTGTGAGTTGTGTGTGTGTGTGTGTGTGTGTGTGTGTGTGTGTGTGTGTAGACATGTCGAAACACACGCAGCAGTAAACACACTCGCTGCCTGTTGTGCGTTACACAGCAGTTAACGTTGTGATGAGCAGATCACAGTGATCTTCCCTCAGACTAATGAGACTCAGATTACACTGGATGTTTGTGAGCTTTGTCACATCACAGTGTGTGTGTGTGTGTGTGTGTGTGTGTGTGTGTGTGTGTGTGTGTGGCCTCTCTGTGTGGTCTGTCAGTCACCCTTTAACCTGCAGCTCTGAGGAGGCGCCACGCTCTGAGTCAACGGCCTCAGAGCTTCACACTTTACGTAAATTCATCGTCACACTTAAAGGGACAATGAGGAGTTTTGGAAAAGCGAAGCGTTTTCACACTACATTTATGAGCCTCCACGCGCACCGTAAAATTCTTTGACCGGCGCAAGACAGACTCATGTTTTCATTCATCAATAATTAAAGTCAGAGGTTCAAAGAGGTTCACATACCGTCATAGTTCCGACCATAAACGGCGATTCAGCTGCGTTATTCTCATGACTCGCCACGAAGGAAACGCTGGTCGGCTCGACCAGCATTTCCGCCACCACTAATAATAACAAAATAACGATAGAGACAGAACGATATATTTATCGAAAATGGGCCCATTACTGTAACAAGTGTGGGTAGCGGAGATTCATCCACATTACAGTAACGAGACTTTTTTATAACCGAATAGAAACTCCTCGTTGTCCCTTTACAGTAAAGTGGAAATTTACTGTAAGGTGTTCAGAGGAAACGTCTCGGGCCGTTAGCCATTAGCCACCGCTAGCTAGTGTTAGCAATACAGAGCTGACAACAAACACCCAGGGATAAGAACTGTTCACGTCTGTAGGCAGCCATCTTGAATTCTACTGGTCTGAAGATGGAGAGAATGATTGAAAGGAATGATAAAACGATAGAACGATAGATAGAACGATAAATAGAACGATAGATAGAACGATAGATAGAACGATAGATAGATAGATAGATAGATAGATAGATAGATAGATAGATAGATAGATAGATAGATCGATCGATCGAACGATAGACAGATAGAACGATAGATAGAACGATAGATAGAACGATAGATAGAACGATAGATAGATAGATAGATAGATAGATAGATAGATAGATAGATAGATAGATAGATAGATAGATAGATAGATAGATAGATAGATAGATAGATAGATAGATAGATAGATAGACAGAACAATAGACAGAACAATAGATAGAACGAACGATAGAACAAATGATAGATAGATAGATAGATAGATAGATAGATAGATAGATAGATAGATAGATAGATAGATAGATAGATAGATAGATAGATAGATATAACAATAGAAAAATAGATAGATAGATAGATCGAACGATAGACAGATCGATAGATAGAACGAACAATAGAACAAATGATAGATAGATAGATAGATAGATAGATAGATAGATAGATAGATAGATAGATAGATAGATAGATAGATAGATAGATAGATAGATAGATAGATAGAATGATAGAACGATAGATAGATAGAACGATAGATAGATAGAACGATAGATAGATAGATAGATAGTAGGGGTGTCAACAATAATCGATTCGGCGATGCATTGCAATGCGGGACATGCACGATTCAGCATCGATGCGGCAACGTGCCATAATCGATTATGTCACTGTTTATTTTCTGGCCTCAAATAAAGTTGTGAAGTTTCAATTAGCCTACCTCCGGGGGCGTTTCCGGAGCAACGACATGCGCAGCCTGTAGCTACAGGCTAAGCAGCAGCACCAGCAGTAGTAGTGTTACCGCTGGCTTTCTTTTTCCTTTTTTTTTTTTTCACCCGCGGTCGGGTCGAGAATTAATTAATTAACGCTCGTGAGTCCGGCCGTGACGGGTCCGAGATTCAACAAGCCGGTCGGGTTTTACCGTTACTACAGGTAGTAGTTTTACCGTTACTACAGGCAGTATGCCCGTTCATCACCAATAAACACAGTAGAGGAGGGTGAGTGACTGAGCTCAGGCTGGGTGGTCTCTGATGCAGAGAAGGAGAGGCCGTGCCGTCTAAAAACAACCACAACAGAAAGTGTCACGACTTCCTGTATCTGGCCCTTCAAAATAAAAGCGTAGTCTTTCATATAGTTAAGTCATTGATTTTGAGTTAATATTGACAAGACACGGCTCCAAAGGTTTGTTTGTTTTTTCCTGCGACCAATCGACCAATGAAATTTTGGTCGGCTAATTTTTGGGGGGCAGCCCTAGAAGTGATCCTATGTTTTTTTTTCAGGTTTGAAAATCCCATATCCAATACCTGTACCATTCAATTTTATTTTATTTTATGACATTTATGTCAAAGATACAGGAGAGTGATAATACATAGCAGCCGATAAAATCTGTTGTTCAATATTTCATGACTGATGAAAAATTTTCCATGTTGTGTGCAGTAGAATTTTGATGCATTGCAATGCATCGCAATGCATCGGAGAATCGAATCGAATCGAATCGTTACCTGCTGAATCGTAATCGAATCGAATCATGAGGGCAGTGCCAATGCACACCCCTAATAGATAGATAGATAGATAGATAGATAGATAGA
Source organism: Trachurus japonicus (assembly GCF_045865225.1). NCBI lineage: Eukaryota > Metazoa > Chordata > Actinopteri > Carangiformes > Carangidae > Trachurus > Trachurus japonicus. The sequence goes on from NC_140912.1 coordinate 21,473,132, forward strand.
TAGATAGATAGATAGATAGATAGATAGATAGATAGATAGATAGATAGATAGATAGATAGATAGATAGATCGAACGATAGATCGAACGAACGATAGAACAAATGATAGATAGATAGATAGATAGATAGATAGATAGATAGATAGATAGATAGATAGATAGATAGATAGATAGATAGATAGATAGATAGATATAACAATAGAAAAATAGATAGATAGATCGAACGATAGACGGTTCGATAGATAGAATGAACGATAGAACAAATGATAGATAGATAGATAGATAGATAGATAGATAGATAGATAGATAGATAGATAGATAGATAGATAGATAGATAGATAGATATAACAATAGAAAAATAGATAGATAGATCGAACGATAGACGGTTCGATAGATAGAATGAACGATAGAACAAATGATAGATAGATAGATAGATAGATAGATAGATAGATAGATAGATAGATAGATAGATAGATAGATAGATAGATAGATAGATAGAACGATAGATAGATAGAACGATAGATAGATAGAACGATAGATAGAACGATAGATAGAACGATAGATAGAACGATAGATAGATAGATAGATAGATAGATAGATAGATAGATAGATAGATAGATAGATAGATAGATAGATAGATAGATAGATAGAACGATAGATAGATAGAACGATAGATAGAACGATAGAACGATAGATAGAACGATAGATAGATAGATAGATAGATAGATAGATAGATAGATAGATAGATAGATAGATAGATAGATAGATAGATAGATAGATAGATAGATAGATAGATAGATAGATAGATAGATAGATAGATAGATAGACTCGGCTCAGCTGGACTCCTCCAGACCTCAGCTAAGATCACAGCAGCTCTGTGTTTACCTTCAGCGCCGCCCGTTTGATTCCCTGCGTCCCCTCAGACTTCCAGCTGAGCTCCTGGGTGGGGGCTACAGGGGGGGCAACAGGGGGGGGGGGGGCAACAAGGGGGGTGACAGAGGGGCAACCAGCAGCTCTGACAGGACCAGCAGCTGAAAACAACCCAGACACAGACGCTGGTCAACAGGAGGACGAACCTCAGAGCAGCCTCTGGAGGTTAGGTCCTAACGCCGGCTCTGAGGGGTTCTCCTCCTCTTCCTCCTCCTCCTCTTCATCTTCATCTTCGTCCTCCTCCTCTTCCTCCTCTTCCTCTTCATCCTGGTGGTCCAAAACACTTTGTTACATTCTTCTTCTGTACAAATGGTGAAGTATCTGTCGGACATCGACGCCTCTGCAGGACCTTTTGACGAGCTCAGTGTCGACAGTCGGACACAAACATTCCTGAAGTGGTTGGAAAAAGTGTTTGTCCACAGAGACCAGAGGTAAAAAATAAAACTTTAAAACTGATGGTCAGACCTACTCACGTTTTTTCCTCCTCCAAATATCGTCAAATCGACTGTTTTTTGTTTGTTTGTTTTTACAGTGCAGTGTCAGCCATCCAGGAAACACCAGAACAAGGAAAACTTGAATCTAAAGCTGTGAGCAGGAGATGTTTGATAGATAAAATGCCGTTTTAATCATTTATTAAATTTGGTACATTGATTGATTATTGATAAATCAGTTTAGAAAGGGTGCATTTATGGATCAAACACATGAGCTACTGTAACAGGCCTGTTTCAACTTTATGAATGAAGCTGATGTAAAACACGTTTTTTCAAACATTACAGTATATTTACAACAATACACATTAAGCCCAAAATATTAAAAAAAAACAATAGACATTTAACATATTTACACTCAGTAGCCTACAGACAGTGGAATATCCTATTCAATGATACTGACACATACAACACTTTAAATTGATCAATCTTTTACAACTTTCTTTTGTTTTTTAAAATATTTTATTCATCATAATGCCTTTATGTCATCTGTGTTTATAATTTCTTCCTCTTTAAATCACTTTGAGCTGTAAATTATGTAGGAAACGTGCAATACAGATAATCATTGTTATTGTTTTTTATGATAAAAACTTGATTCAATTATTGATCAAAAGAAATATGATAAGGAGGATAAGGATAAGGAGATGGTGGCCATTCATTGTGTTTAATGACATCAGCTTTGGATGGAGAGATGAGCAGGATGGTGTTGGGGTCAAAGGTCAAAGCGTCACTGTCTCATCAGGCCTCAGTGTTTGACTCTGTCAGAGTGAATTGCTGTAATTAGGACTCGTCCTGACGCCTCTGTCTGAACCTCCCAGGCTGCCGTTCCTGTTTCACACCTCGCACACACTCCGAGTGTCGAGACGGCGTCACGTCGGTCGTTTCCACCCACAGAGGTGTTGCCCAAGGCCACCACGGGTCGGTGGACCTCCATGTTCTTGTGAAGATCATCTTCAAATTCCTCATCTTTTTAAACATAAAATCTATCTTTTTATCTGTTCCCAAAAAAATTCTTTTTTCAAAAGGACACAAAGCAAAGAGACAAGTTTTAAAGTTATTTTTTATGCTTTTATTGTGAAAGGACAGACAAGACTACGGCGGCCCTGAAGGCTCAACTCACTGCAGCTTGGAAAAACACATGCAAAGACAGAAACTACCAACACAACAGAAAGTGTTTCTGGTGACACGATAAAGTGAGGGACCAATCTGGGGCCTTAAAGGGATATTTCGACATTTTGGCAAATTTGCCCATTGCCATAATCCCTATAGTCATAGCAGTAGGTTTGTTACCTTTAATTGTCGGTGCAAGCTGTTTTTAGAACGGCAGAGCAGAGCCGCACGCTGCTCAGAGCTACACTACGGAGGCTCATGGGATTTCTTGGTTTCCCTCATCAAATACACAATCCAACAATTCCAAAACGCTCTGGTGGACAAGTTGTGACCTGCACATTCACCACGCTATGAGATAATAACAGAACGTTACCAGACAGAGTTGTTTTAGAGGTAAATTCATGCAAAACCGCTGATTTCTGTTGTGTTGTGAGTTTTGCAGCAAACTTATTTTCTGAAGTTGCAGCACCTTTTCTTTTTCTAAAGCTGCAGTGGTTTGACCCTTCAGGGCCACCGCACAGAGTTTTAACCTGTGACTTTCTGCCCACGGAGGAAACTTCCTCCAGGATGAGCTCATCACAGGATATTTTCCACCTGACACTCTAACTCTCTAACTGACTCACTTCTTTCTTTCATGCCACCATTAGCCTCTTGGCACACGCTGCGGCGCTCGGCGTTATGGAGTTCGTCCCCGTCAGCACCTGCCGCCGCTGCCAAGATCTGCCCCGGGGCCAAAACAAAAAGGCCTGTGAGTGGCTGCAGGGTCGCCGCAGGACGGACACATGAAAGTCCAGAGAGCGCTGGTGGCTTTCAGACCGACGAAACACGAGCCGCTGTTATTCCAAAACAAAATTATGGACGAGGAGAAGAAGAAGAAAAAAGAGAAAAAAAGAAAAAAAATGGAAGTGGACGAGATTTGATGCGTGTGTGTTTGGTGTGTGTGTGTGTGTGTTCTTGTACATGCTACGTTGTGAGGACTGGAACGAGTTTTTAACCAACAGAGTGAGGACATTTTTGGGAAGTGAGGACATTTTGGCCGGTCCTCACTTTTTCCAAGGGCTGTTTGAGGGTTAGAACTTGGGTTAAGACTTTAGGTTATAATTAGGTTTAGGTTTAGAGTAATGGTTAAGAAGTTTAGGCATTTGTTTGGGATGGTTAAGGTTAGGGGCTAGGGAATACATTATGTCAATGACATGTCCTCACAAAGATAGATTTACAAGGATGTGTGTGTGTGTGTGTGTGTGTGTGTGTGTGTGTGTGTGTGTGTGTGTGTGTGTGTGTGTGTGTGTGTGTGTGTGTGTGTGTGTGTGTGTGTGCGTGTGTGTGTGTGTGTGTTGGAGGAAGTGGGACCAGTTGGCTGTCAGCTCCATTTGGCTCCTGTCACACTCTCTCCATTTCTCATAGAGAGCCATAAGGAAGGCCTCAGCATGACCACTTCCCAGAATGCCCCTGTGCCGTTCCCAACATTCGCCATTCACCCCCAACCCCCTCCCCCTCCTCCCTCCTCCCCACTCCCCAGAGCCCTCATTTAAACCCATTTAAACCCTCCGATATGACTCGGATCAAGTGTCCTGTGCAGCAGCTCTCGGCGTGCGGAGCGAGCAAGGCTTTCTGCCCTGTGAGGTCGCAGGTTTGATTCCCAACAGGGGGTCCTTGAAAAAAAAAAAAAGAAACCCAAAACATACGTATCATCAGCACTTAAAGCAACTGCAAGGTGCTTCACACAGGAAATGTCAGATCAACGTGTTGAGTTTCTCCTGTGGTGAAGCAACAAGTAAAGTCTCTGAACTCATGAGGTGGAAAATTATCAATGAAAACAGGAAAACAATTCAACAATTAGTTTCCCCGGCAACAGGATAAATCTTATGTTTAATAAATCTAAAGGGACCAAGATCAAGTTCTTGCTGCTTTAATTTAATTTCCTTCTATATGATTTAATGTCACCAACCAATAGGAAATGTGTTTGTTTTTTTGACAAACATTATGATGTCACAGTGGTGTTGACCTTTGACCTTTTGGATCCAAGGTCCTAAATGATAATAATGATAATACACTTAATGTCCTTTCTTAACAATGTTACAAAGTGACTGTGAGTGAAATGAAGACAAAAAGAGAAACAACAACAAAACCAAAGTTACAGTAAAATCCTGTGATTCACTGTATTTGACATAAATGAGCTCAACAGAGAAAAACATCAAGTGTAAAAGAATAAAACTTGTTGTCTTAAGGCCATTAAAAAAAAAATACTTATTTAGGTTCAGTTACTGTAACCCAGTACTTCATTGGCAATAGTTACTGTACTAGTTTTTTTTTGTCTAGCTAACACAATACAATTGTGTATAAAACTGGGGGGAAAAAAAGGATTTTACAATAAGAGGAGCTTCCAAGGTTTGACATCACACAGAGTAAAAAGAAAATGTATATAGCATAATATACTGTAATATAAATATATGTGGCCTAAGTCAAATTAAATCAATCAAATGTTCCAAGAGATTTATATATGGTATTCATGGCTTGACTAATTTTGACAACTGAAGAGACTATTGTGCATATGATGACTTAAACAGTGAAACGATGCTGACATGTTTTGGAGAGAACAACCGTTAGACTGAGAATCAATCAATCAGTTTAGATCAATAAGATCTATTCACTTGGACATTGTGCTAACTGTAGGCTGCCTGCACTTCATCACTGTAAATGTACATCTGCAGTTTGATGAAATTAATGAGAAATTCAATTCTGTTGTGAACAGTAAGTTGCCAAGTGGTTTGGAGGTTTGTCCATGTTGTTTTGAGAATGTAATTTCTGTTTCAAGAAATGAGCAAAACCAACGAAGAAAAACTGTAACTGTCGGCCATTTTGTCTTTTTAGAAAGGCGCCATATTGCTGGCGTGCAATGCATCCTGCTGAAAGTTTGACCATAAGGGGCTGAAATGAAGGATGCCTTCAAAGTGGGCTTGGAAATGTGACAACCTCCTCATGCTCATGTTTAAAGGACCATTTCTGTGTGGGAGGGGCTTATTTAGCCTGAATGAGCCAATAATAGTGACTGAAATGGCTGGGGTTGTGCTAACATGCTAGGATGCTAACCAAGCACGCAATGTTGAGTTGTTTTATGAAATTAACTTCCCTAATTAAACCCTTTAACAACGAGCCTCGGCGTGTTTTGTCCCTGACGTCTTGATCCAAACGAGCTCAGTTTTCACTTTCATTCATACGTTGGACTGTTTATATCATTAAAATGTTTGAGTTTCAGCCTCATAAAGCTCCACCTGCTGCAGTCAGTGCCAGGCGCGGCGCTCGGCTGAATACCTCACATGTTCTGTCATGGCGCTTTCAGGCTCTTAATCAGACGTCGGCCTTTAGAGAGCTTTTCCTTTTTCCCCGGGTCGCTGGATTTAGGCAAAAACCGCAGGATGTAATCCCACGTTTTCGCTGGCAGACAGAGGGAGCCGCGGACTCAGAACCATCTCGGCCCATCGAGGCGCCGTCCTGCTGCTGCCGCCGCGGCAACCAGCCAGGGGCAGGGTGGGGGGTCGTAGAGCAAACCGGGAAACAGCAGGAACAGGCCAACCAGGCCATCTGAGAGTGTGTGTGTGTGTGTGTGTGTGAGGGGGGGAGAGAGAGAGAGAGAGAGAGAGCTTAGTGTGGGGTCCAAATGTTGAAAGAGAAGAAGAAGCAGTGAGAACTGGCTGCAGGAGGAGCTATGAGTTTCTGCAGCTTTTTTTCTTTTCTTTTAAATATCCCTGCTGCACAGTGGAAAAAAAACTCCCTTGCACCTCTGTGTTTAACATACAGCCATATGATTATTGATTATTAATTGGATATTGATCCGCTGCTGGCAAACTGATGAACTTGGATTTTTTTTCAATCGATACGATCCAACACTGATGTTTGTCCCATTTCAGAGGCCACTCCTATGAAGGTTTGGCCCGTTGCAACCACCGTTTTTTTTTTTTTTAATTATTAATGTGAAGCCAGTGGATAAAATAAACAAGCATCAAACTCAAACGACCACACCCACTTAGAAAAACAGGAAGTGTAACCACCTTATAAACATCTGCACTTCTTGTGCTGCAACATCTTCTCTATAGAGGATTTGGCTTGGCTCCTATCACCTAGCAACCTTGACACGTAACTCATAACAGTGTTTTGAAATCTTTAGTTGTTGAACTGATGTCATTTATTTGGACATTTATGTTGATGTATAAGCAAAGACATTTTGTGAGTTTAAAGGGATAGTTCAACATTTTGGCAAATTGGCCCATTGCCATAATTCCGATAGTCATAGCAGTAGGTTTGTTACCTTTAATTGTCAGTGCAAGCTATTTTTAGAAAGATGGAGCAGAGCCGCAAGCTTCTGAGAGCTCCAGAGGCGATTTCTTGGTTTCCCTCATCAAACTCATCAAATACACAATCCAACAACTCCAAAACGCTCTGGTGGACAAGTTGTGACCTGCACATTCACCACGCTATGAGATAATAACAGAACGTTACCAGACAGAGTTGTTTTAGAGGTAAATTCATGCAAAACCACTGATGCGCATTCCCGTCGGGGGCAGTTTTTCATCAAGCAGTCTCTGCATTTACCTCTAAAACAACTCTGTCTGGTAACGTTCTGTTATTATCTCATAGCGTGGTGAATGTACAGGTCACAACTTGTCCACTAGAGCGTTGTGGAGTTGTTGGATTGTGTATTTGATGAGTTTGATGAGGGAAACCAAGAAATCCCATGAGCCTCCGTAGCGTAGCTCTGAGCAGCTCGTGGCTCTGCTCTGCCGTTCTAAAAATAGCTTGCACTGACAATTAAAAGTATCGAACCTACTGCTATGACTATAGGGATTATGGCAATGGGCCAATTGCCAAAATGTTGAACTATCCCTTTAATATTTTAATAATTTGTTTAATTGTGATTGTGACAGTTTGAGAAACATAAAAAATAATCTTTGATCTTTAAGCTGACTGAGGTTTTTATGTTGTTTATATTCTCCTCCTCTTGAACAGTTTGCTCTGAATTTGTTCATCTAACATAATTAAGCAGCAATTTTAGGCACGACCCAGAAGAAAAACAGAAAATAAAGACTTAAATGACGAAACCTGTAGTGACCTTTGACCTCTAAGCAGCTCTACTGACGTGAACCCACTCAGAACAACGACCATTGTGTCCCTGAACGCCTCAGCCTCAGTCAGAAACAGGTGCAGTCGTCTGAGTTGTTTCACAGCTTCGGTGGTTTTATATAAACACTGGATGTTTATGACCACAGATCAGGTTTAATATTAAACCTGCAGAGAGTGGGCGGGGCCTCAGGGTGTGTGTGTGTGTAACCTGAGTGGGCGTGGAGAATCAGACTGTACATCCACTCGTCCAGGTGTGTTTAGAGTCAAAGAAGGTTTCTACAGATTCCTCTTCTTCAGTCAGAAACAGACAAATGTCTTTTTTTTCTTCTTTAGTTGTTGTTTTTTTTTTTTGAGTCAAACAGGTCGTGATCAGTTATGAAGCTCTTATTGATCTTTTAACCTCTTACTTCTCGTCAATGATTTTATTTTAATGTATGATGTAAGATGGCACCGTCCCAGGTGGCAGCCTGTAGCCGCAGCTCCCCGTCGTGTTTTTTAAACTTTTGTTTATTTGTCGGTTTGTTCCTTTCGTTTGTTTTTCTGATCAATCACAACCTGTTCGTAAAAGTTGTGACAATGGCTGAAGTATTGTTCTTTATTTTCTTATTCTTTATATTCTTATATGTTGTTATCGTCACTATATCGTCACTGTGTGTCTGTGTAGCCTAATGCTGCTGCTGCACTGTAATTTACTGTATCTATCTATCTATCTATCTATCTATCTATCTATCTATCTATCTATCTATCTATCTATCTATCTATCTATCTATCTATCTATCTATCTATCTATCTATCTATCTATCTATCTATCTATCATGTGCAGCTGCAACATGGATCAAAGTTGCAGAATAGTCTGAAAACTTTCTCCTCTTTAAATCTTCAGTTACATCACTTTACTTCCAGATGTTCCTGCTGTTATCTGATCCGACCATTATAATTTGAATGTTTCATTCATTCATTTCAGTATTGTTATGGTTTATATTTATTCATCTATCAATATTTTCATGGCTTTTATTGTTCTCACATTTCTTTGGACCCTTTTATTTTATTGTGTTTTTAGTTTCCTAACACTTTGATATAATTTCAACATCACTTTTTACAGTAATTTGTCTTTTGACCTTTAAAATTGGCTTATATTTCAGTGTATTCCTGAGTTTTCCCAGTAAAACAAAAAATATATATATTACAAGACAGGAACAAATTTGCTTATCTGGGAAAGTGGTGCAATAATATCAATAGAATCTCAGTATTTTGAACTTTGCAGCGGGTTTAATTTCTGTTTTCAACTCCATTCTTCTTTTATTTTGAAATTACAGTAAAAACAGTGTCTTTTCATTGTCACATTGAAAACCATCATAATTGACTTTATTGACCCTCTGACTCCACTTCCTGGTTGTGTGTCCCCTGCTCCGTCCCCTCGTACTTCACCGGTGTTTTGGGTTCCCAGGGCGTCCGTGGAGAGATGGGTCTACCACATTGAGTCTGATGTAGAAAACCAGACTTCCAGGTCGTGGCGGTTCCCTCTTCGCTCTAACATGGCAGGCTCGTTTGTCCTCCCGTCCCGTGGGAGTTTCCAGTGAGGACACTTCCCTGCTCCCTGGTCCTGCAGCCTACAGCCTGCGGGGGGTTCAGGGACAGTGGGAGAGCGGATGGAGTTTCCAGATGCTCCACCAGTGTTTGCTCTGCTGACTCTGCAGCTCCGGCCTCTTCGCGTGCACTTAAGGCCAAGATTTACGCTTTATTGTGGCAGTTTAGGACGTCACCACTCAACCTCTTTGTGTCTGTCACTGCACTCACCTGTTCTTTAAATCCATTGGTTTGGATTTGGCTCCCACTGAACAATCTCTGAGTTTCTTAACTAAAGTTTGACCGTTTGTGATGGGTAAACCAAAGAAAAAATCGTTCCAAATTTCTTTTTTTTCTTTTTTCTTTTTTTTTTAACTTAGTAATCAAGTGTGTGTTTATGTTAATGAGCTTTATTGATCTCAAAATTACAAAATAAAATGTAAAAATGAGGACATGAACATGACACAAAAAATAAATTCAGTGGAATATAAATTAATCTATTGATTATTTCTTTATATATCAGTTGTTGGGACGTCCCAGCGTGTTAGACACAATGTTAATACATACATACATACATAATATATATTAGTGCATACAGGTGTGTTCATTGCTTATCTTATTATGATTTTCTGACTAATTGATGAATTTACTTTATTTAACGTCAGAAAACACAAGCCTAATCAGATGTTCACTAAACGATTTGCTAGAGTAAAGACTGTGAATGTATTTAGATACAGATATATGTCCTGTGTTTTATCTTAAGTGAACTTTAACTGATATTTATTGTTTTTTAATTACTCAGATTACTCATTGATTAGCAGAATCATTGCTGATAAATCTCAGTCTGCTCCTTCAAGTAAAGTGTGTGTGAGGTGGATTTTGTCTGTTGAGTTACACATTATATCAACAAGGAGGAAATGAACCAAATCAAACTTTAGTTTAACAGTAATTTAGTGTATTTGTGTTTCTACATCTATACATGAATATATTATGATGGATGCAGATCTGTCCGATCCACCTACAGAAATAGGCCGGTGTGTTTGTGCAGCTCCGTGACCTTTGACCTCCTGACTGGGGGTCACTGTCTTAGTGCGACAGGTGTCTGTCCATCTGTGAGACTCGTTACACGTTCAGGCTACTGTTCACATGGTCAGCTCAGAGCAACGCTCAGACACAACCTCACAAACAAACAAACAAACAAACAAAATAAATAAATATATAAACAACAACATATTTTGTTTTGTAATAAACGGAAATTTATTGGAAAAGTTTCACACTGAGGAGACTTTTCTTTGTTGTACAATACAGATTAAGACCATTCAACTATAACTGTTATCTCATTACGGTTCCCATGTTTATTATTTACATTCTTTAATTTCTTGATTTGAGTGGACTGTGTAACACAATTACACAACACAAAAGACAAAACACACACATGAGGGAATATCCTCATGATTCAACAATTTAAAGGTGTTCAGAAATGTCCGTTTGTCCTGTTTGTCGCGCCGAGTTTACTCGAGTAAGGAAAACAAATTTGATTGGTCGTTATCGAGCGGGCGGGATATTCAAAGCTTGGGGCGAGACCGAGCTCGGTGTGTGTGTGTGTGTCTCAGACGTTTGATTGACAGTTAATGGATCCACTATCAGTGGCTGATGAATCGTGAGCTGGCTGACGTATAATCCGCGTGCCTGCATTATCCAATGCGAAAAAAAACTACCCCACTTTCATCCCGGCTTTAAAGGTGTACAGAAATGGCCGTTTGTCCTGTTTGTCGCGCCGAGTTTACTCGAGTAAGGAAAACAAATTTGATTGGTCGTTATCGAGCGGGCGGGATATTCAAAGCTTGGGGCGAGACCGAGCTCGGTGTGTGTGTGTGTGTCTCAGACGTTTGATTGACAGTTAATGGATCCACTATCAGTGGCTGATGAATCGTGAGCTGGCTGACGTATAATCCGCGTGCCTGCATTATCCAATGCGAAAAAAAACTACCCCACTTTCATCCCGGCTTTAAAGGTGTACAGAAATGGCCGTTTGTCCTGTTTGTCGCGCCGAGTTGTCACGAGCTGCAACACGAGTTTACCCGAGTAAGGAAAACGAATTTGATTGGTCGTTATCGAGCGGGCGGGATATTCAAAGCTTGGGGCGAGCCCGAGCTCCGTGTGTGTGTGTGTGTCTCAGACGTTTGAATGACGGATTACGGATCCAATATCAGTGGCTAGTGAATCGTGTACAGGCTGACATATAATCCATGCGCCTGCATTATCCAATGCGAAAAAAAAACAACACACTTTCATCCTGGATTTACTCAAAAATAGAATTTTGCACAAAGTTTGGCCTACATCGTCTGATAGATGAGTTATTACACTAATTTTATGACCCAGAGTGGGCTTAAATTCAATTTTCTTTTCTGTACACCTTTAAAATAGAAAATAGAATTTTGCTCAAAGTTTGGCCTACATCGTCTGATAGATGAATTATTACACTAATGTTAAGACCCACAGTGGGATCAAAATCAATTTTCTTTTCTGTACACCTTTAACTTTAAAAATTGATTAAGTTACAGCAGAATGAAAGAAAAACAAAATAACGGTATCAAAGAGATAAATTTAGACTTTATAAATATAACAACAACAAGAACAACAAAATCAGCTTATAGGCTACTCAATATATAAATAGAAAAAATATTCCTCCAAAACATTTCAGCTTCCACATAATGCATCAATATCTTTTTAATAGGCTGTAGCTTGATGTATTGATCCTCGTCACTCATCACCACATAGTCCTCAGTGTCTTTAACTGAACTCAACAGCGCCCCTCTGGCCTCCAACGGCGGCTCCATTATAACCAGTGACAGTGGTGAAAGGCGGAAGTGCACCCTGACTCCGACCGAGCCGCGCGGGAGCTATGCGCGGGAGCCGCAGGTGAGGCAGGTGGACTGGACTTCCGCTGATTAAAGAAACACTTCCTGTGGTCGCCGTCGGTTTGGCCGTTTACCGCATGGTTTACCGGTGCTGCTGCATGACGACGACGACGACGATGATGAAGCAGACCAGAAAGCCTTGTGACATCAGGAGGTAGGTAAGTCTACCAGTTGTTTTGTGTGTTTTCCTGTTGGCTAAATGTGTTGTGCATAGACTTCTACAAGTGTTGTGTTGCTGCTGCTGCTGCTGCTGCTGCTGTTGTGCTCAGCTTCGGACTGAATTTGAATTTTCCTCCATGTTGTTATTATTTGTTTCCAGTAAGATTTGAGTGTGTTTGTTGTTTGAAGTTGTTGTTGATTAAGTTGATTTCAGTGTGTAGCTGAGTCACTGTAGCCATGGAGCACAGTGAAATCAGAGCCAGTCTATTGACGAGCCTTGCCACTCTCCATTAGCCCCATTGTATCGAACTTGGTTGCAGTTCCACCAGAATTCCACTAGGAGTGCTCGCGGGCGAGTGCAGAATGAATGGGGCCCTATGGAGCTAGAAGGCTAAATTTGTCCCTTTCACCTGGTAATAGTCAAAAAAATTGCAAATATTGTTGTATTTTCTGCAAGATCAATATGGATTAGGTTAAAAGTGAAATTGTTGAGAAGTTTTGTCCTTTCGATTTCCTACAGGTTGGGCTGTTGTTGCCCATAAAACGCTAGCATTTTGCTAATGAATGCTGATTGGTCGGTGACGGACTTGCGACTATTTACGACCAGAGATCCCACCTGATGACACAATAGCTGTAAAACGGGCGAAAAGCTGTTTTGTTTCCTTCTGTAACGCTGTTATTATGCACTTTATTAACTTTTTTTTTTTTTTTTTAAAGTATATTTTTTTTGGCTTTTCATGCCTTTATTTGATAGGACAGTTGAGAGTGTGACAGGAAATGGGAAGCAGAGATGGGGGGAATGACATGCAGGATAGGGCCGTCCGACGTGGGACTCGAACCGGGGCCGCCTGCAGCGAGGACTATAGCCTCAACACATGGGGCGGGTGCTCTACCAACTGAGCTAAACACCGCCCCACTTTATTAACTTTTAATATTTTTTCAAGCGAGAAACTGTTTAGTCCCCCAATATGCGGTCAGTTTATCCAAATGACGGCTGTTTAGAAGTCTGCTCCGATGTTTTCGGAGAAGTGAAGCTCCACCTGTGGAGCAATGACCGGGACATCACAGCGGCAGCAGCCGGTCTGCTGACGTGCTCGGTCGGCCCACCTCTGTCGTCGATCCTGGCGGAGAAAACGGTCGCTAATTAACTTACCCGCAGGTTTTTAGAGGTTTACCACCGGCTGGTTAAATTACTTTTAGGAGATAAATGTTGGTCTCATTGATGAAATCTAACAATTGTAGCAGTAGCATTAGTTTATTGTTTGAATACAAAGTGAAGCTTCATGTGTGTATTGGACAGAGAGCAGTGCTGCCTGGGGGCTCTGTAGCCTACATTCACCACATTTACATAAATAAATAAATGTTTTACAATGAACCGATCATCTGCATTAAATGTTTTTTTTTAAATTTTTTATTATGTTATATTATATAACATGGTTACGGTCCGCGGTTCCGTAGACGGGCTGGACGGGCTGTCATCATCGTGCTCTGAGGTGACTCAGAAATTACCGTAAAGCAGCACCTCTTGTCTATGACGTCATTATGTTTTTTTTAACAGCTTTTTAGAACAGAAAAGTGAACTTAAAAAATCCAATATTCAGCCAAGTGCATTTTATTGCTTCCCCCTTTTGATAATAATATTCAAATTACTTGACAAAAAATTATTTCCAGAGAAAAGTGGATTTTTAGGGGTGTATCTCCCCATTGACTCCCATTCATTCTGCACTCGCCTGCGAGCACCCCCACATGGACAGAGACGTGTTCCGAAAACCCGGAAGTTGGACGAGAGTGGCACTTCTCCTCAATATTAGAAATTCTCTGGTGAAATATTGATATTTAGAGGCCTTTTATTCTGAAATGCTACATCCGGTTGATTTCTGTGACACTCAGACTGTAAAAGGTGACACTCTGAGGTGGAGCACTGCAGTCTGAAGTGGAGTTGTTCTGCAATAATGGGTACTTTCCTTTTTATATCAATCTGAATTTACATGGCCTGGGGCACCATGAAATCTGAATATGTAGAGGGCTTTTATTCTGATATGCTACGTCAGATTGACCTGAGATTTCTGTGTGACACTCTGAGGTGGAGCACTATGTCTGAAATGGGAATTGCTCCATAATAAGAGGCAGTTTCCTTTTAATGTTAATCTGAATTTAGAGGGAACACAGAGTATGAGAGAATTCATGTGGCTTTTATTCTGAAATGCTTCATCAGAGTGACACTCTGAGGTGGAGTAGCCTACTGTCAGTCTGTAATGGAGTTTTTCTGCAATACTGGGTTATTTTCCTATTTCTATTAATCTCAAGTAGTTGGCTTTTACTTTTACATCAATTTGCAAATGATGCAAATTTAAGTGTAAAAAATGTGAACATTTACTTGACATGAATTCGATTTGGAAGTTCGCTTTTATTTTGAAATCAGTCCTTACATGCTTTTATTGTAGGCCTGCATGTACTGTAAAACAATATGGAGGCTTGTATTGGAGGTTTTCCTCAGTCGATGTGAGGGTCTAAGGGCAGAGGATGTTTTTGTGATGCCATGTAAAGCCCTTTGAGACAAACTGTTTGTAAAAACTGGCTATACAAATAAAATTGCCTTAACTTGCCTATTGGCTGAAGTTAGTTGCACTCTGCTGATAATCATGGTGTCTAGTTGTGTAATTGTGTTGTGAAACATGAGTTGAAGATGTCCTTTGAATTTGTTTGGAAGTTATAGTGGAGGTTTGTGTTGAGCTGTCACAGCCATAGATGCATATATGATAAATACTATGTTGAAACATGCTTTAATAAATTGTTGATTTTTAAAAAAAAAGAAAAAGAAAGTGAAGTGGAGCTGCTCTAATGATCCCTCCTCTGTCAACGTGACGTTTCCCACCACAACTCGTTCATCTTCATCACTGAGACACGTTGTCTCTCATTTATAAATCAAACGCTGACTATGTTTTGTCTCTGCTCTCTCAGTTTGACCAATTTTGGGGCCACGGGCCTTAAGTTACAGGTTACTTCCTGTGAGAGGAGGCTCTCTGTGACTAACAGCTGTAAACCCCCCAATTATCACCGGCCTCAGGTTCACCATTCAGACGGGTTTATGTGTTTTGCAGGCAGTGTTTTGCCTAAAAATAAAATCCCAATTTTCTACTCTCAAAATCTGATTTCCGATTACGTTTTTTTTAAATGACAAAAGACAAAATAATTATTTCAAATATGTTATTTTTTATTGAACATTTTACAAATAATAATTGGGATTTAAGTGCAAACTTGGCTCTTTATTAAACAAAACATCCCTCAAGGGATATAAAGAAAGATGAATGGGCTTTTGCCATTTGGCTTTGCTCCGTATCTTCTTGTAGACCTCTTGTAAACAAAAAAAGAACAATCCCTCTGGAATTAAGGGAAAAACCTCACTTTCACATTCAACTTAAGGTTTCTCCATCCTCTTGATTGAACAAAAATAAATAAATGGAGTGCAAAACTTTAACTTTTCATAAAATAAATAAAGCTTGACAAAATATCATTTGTATCTCTGAAACAAAAAACAACACTTGCAAACATATAAATTATTTGCATGAAGAAACAAAACACCTTTTCTAATTAAACAAAACAGGTTCTTTGTATGCTAAATAATAAAATTACCTATAAAGGAGGTAGAGGTACGTAATGTCAGTCAGTCAGACGGACACACAGGCAGATAGTCAGTCAGTCATCATTTGTCACATTTGCAAGTTTTTTTTCAAGGAACGTGAGCCTGTCTACAGCGTCTGGCTTGAGGGATGCCCTAGCATGTTACACGCCCCCTCCTACAGTAAAGAGGGGCACTTGTTGCAGGGACTGAGAGGTATTTCCTGGCTAGCTTGCTGAGCCTGGAGAAATTTTCTTTGTGTTTTTGGCAGCAGCTCTGTGACAGCTCTCTCCTTAATGTTGTTCCACCTTGGCAGGGTCAATGTACGTTGTGGGAACCTAGGTTCCATCAGTGAGGCCATGTCCAAGAGTTCGTCCTTGTCTGGGTCACTGTATTTTTCAGTCATGTAATGCAGGATGTTTCCTTAGTTTTTTTTTGTGAGCTCAGTGTCTTTTGTCTTCTGGCTTGAGAAGCTGCTTCTGAACATGCTGAGTGTTGGTTTGATAATAGAGACAGTGCCATAACTCTCCCCAGACAATGCCTCAGTGAAATCTTGCAGTGGTTGAACAGCTTTATTCACCGACTCCAAAATCTCTGCAACACTGCTGCTATTCCAGTGCATGGTTTTTCTGGAGGCGTTGAAATAAGTTAGTTGTGCTGCTTTTAACTGCCACGGACGGAGTATTTTGCTCTTCATCCGAAGCGTCAAAGCCGAATCACTTCCACACAACGGACCTGCTCTTCTTTTTGGCAACTTAATCCAGCGCCGACATTTGTTTACAATGTGTGGGAAGAGCGCGATCGGAGGATGGAGGCGGAAGTCACTACGGCAACCCAGCGCAGCCCAGACACATGAACCATAATCACTCTATAGTGAAAAATCGATTTTACGATTTTCAAGTTTTTAACATCCTAATGAAATAATTGCGATTACGATTTAAAATTGTTTACAGTAATTGAACAGGTCATTTTAATGACCTATTTATGACCTAATAAATGAGGTGAGATGAATAGATGAGGTTTCTGATCAGCTGGTTGTTTATAATTCGGTTGTGACTGACGACATGTTGTGAGATCCAAAGCGACTAAGGTAAAAAGAGATTTTACATGGATGTAGCCTACCTTCTGTTTGAAGTTCAGCCTGAGCTGCTGCACGAATGCCATCTTGGCACTACCTGACTCCACCCCCTAACTCCCATTTCTGGATCCGAGACTTTGCAGACTCACCCACCTGTCACTCAAAAAGGCCATGCCCCTCAATTAATATTATTAAGTCTTAATTAAAGGTAAACATGTGAGTTATAGAAACAGGAAATTAGCCGTAGAGACAAAAACTGACTTTAAACATGTTTGATCCCAATCATGTGCAACTGATGACGAATCCTTGGTACAATTCTTCTGCAGAAAATCTCATAAAGAAAAAGTTAATTACCAAATTTAAACACAGTGATGGTCAAACTCCCTCAGGTCATAAGAAACAGCCTCCAACTGCCTCCATCCCCTCGAGGGAGCTGACAGTAAAGCAGGTCAAAGGTCAGGGCAGTCCTAGTCCTGCCTTTAAAACAGACATGTCAGATATTTCCCAGGTCTCCGTGCCGGTCCACCAGCGCTATGAAGAAACCGCCAATTAAGTGAAGTGTAAATTCCTGCAGAAAGAAGCTGTGCAGCCTCAGAACGTCTCTCTCTCTTCACCCACGGCGCTATTTTAAGGAGGAATCCGGTCCCGGGGCTTAGAGGGCGTCCATAGCTCACATTCCCAAACCAGAGGCTCTCAAGGTTTTATTTTGGGAAACACACGGTTATCCCGACTGCAGAGCATCCCGACTCCCGTTTCTCAGGGAAGCAACGCTCTCCCACACCCCCCACACCCCGTTACGTCACGCACTGAATATCCTATAATGAATGAGTGACTGAATGACGACTTTAAGTTTTTCATTTCAGAGTTCATCCAACATTTCAATCACCATTCGTAATGTGTGTTGGCAAGAAGGTGGCGATACAATACATGAATAAAGGGGGTGACAATATTTTATATTGGCATGGGATACTGTAAGCATGGTGATATAAGTGATTAAGTCAATTGTTTTTAAACTCTCAACATGATGTTGTTTATTTCTATGCATTAGTTGCACCTTTGTATTTGTACTCGTATTTGTAGCTCGCGTTCTTTCATGGACTCACTTTCTATGGACCACCACTCAGGGGTTAATTTGAGCCGGATCCTGCCGGAACAAGATCCGGCACCTCTTAATTTTGGCCTCCCTGTGTTCCGGTACTTATTTGGGCAGATCCGGTACCTCTCGTAAAAAAAAAAGTTTTAAAAATGTTTAAAAAAATATATAATATGTATATATTAATTTACAGAACAAATCCCCATAAATCCATGTTGTTTATTAAGATTTAAAGTCATTTGAAAGAGTCGGAGATCTGTTGAAGTTGACGCACTGACCGGGCCGTATAGTTTAGCTTTTACCGCGCTGTGCACTGCTGCACTCGTCCTTTCCTCTCTCCCCCCTCTCTGTCTGTTTCTGTGTGTGTGCGTGTACTTGCGCGTGTGTGTGTGCGTGTGTGCGTGCCAATAACGGCGAAAGAGCGTTATGCGGAGATGAATGAACGGAACGATATTGCCGAAAAATGTATTCGTGGCGGACGTAATTTATTTGAAACTGTGGGCAACACTGGCCGGAGCAACAGGCGGGGACCCTGGCATCAGCCCCTTACAGCAGGGAGATTCAGAAGAAGAGGAGAGGCAGTGAGCGGAGAGTAGCCTAGTGTGGGACGTCCAGCGACAGGTCAGGGATGAGATGCACAACTGTTTGGACAGCAGCTCAGTTCAAGGTGAAGCAGACTTATTACCCCTGGTTTCTTACGGAAAATTGAGGTTTTGCTGCACAACTGAACTGAGCATACTGTCTATTAATAGGTCGCCGTGCCAGTCTTTGAATAATAGAAAGATTTGTGTGATTTTTTACAAGCTCCTTTTTTTTTTTTTTTTTTTTTAACAAGTTAGACCTGTTGAGAAAATTCCTGACTGTAAAGCACCGCCTGTGGTGATGTGGGCATTTGCCTGTGCATAAAATAATTCAAGTAAACGTCATAACATGGATAGCCTATTATTTGAAATTGAGGCTTGTGCCCCACAGCATGGCATGTCCGCAGCCCCCCCCCCCCCCGACGTGCGCCATACGTTCCGGGACCTCTGCCCGTCTCGTCATCCCCGAGCTGTCATGTGTACTTTGCGTTCCGGCACCTTATGATTTACAAATTAAGCACTGCCACCACTCCATCCCGACTCGCACTCTCCGCAGTGGAAGTTGCGGAAAGCAAGTTCAGTATTTTCCAATTTGTGGAAAAGTTGCGGTGTTTGGACAAAATTGCAAGATCGCACAAAATTCACGGGGATTGGTTGAATTTGCGTTACTTGTTGCAATCGCGACATCAGGATTCCTGGAGGGACTGTGTGATCTGAACAGAGGAAGTAGGCTAACATCTTAAACACAACAGAAAAAACATCTAGCTAACAAAAGTGTCTAAGAACAGTAGCAATCACGGTCAAAGGACGGCAGCTAGCTGGGATGTGATTAAATTTATGCTTATTAGTGTAGTTAAAACATATAGACTGGGTCATATTCCTGTGCTGATACAAATGCAGTTGAAGAAATGTTTGCTGAGTCAGTGATTGTTGGTATTTTGACTGATGCTGCGTTTAATTCAAGTCAGGCATCAACATCTGAGTTGGTTACAGGCAGGGAAAATTGTTGTTGTTGTTAGCATTGTTAGCTAATAGCAGCGGATAACAGCACACTAGGTGATAGTTTACGTACAAAAACAACATAACAGTATCTACAGGTAGACATTGCACAATACTGTGACTACCACTAATGTAATGACACAAAAGTAAGTGTCTGATAAATTGTTTTTATTCACTGTTGATGCACGGAGCGGCCATCTTGGATTTAAGGCTCAGGGTGGAAAATTTGATTTCATGGAGCGTTTCTGATGATGAAACTCAGAGAATCCAACTTCCGACCCTTCACTCACCTTTATCAGTCTCGTCAGTTCATCCAATAACAGCTCAGCTCCACGTGTGGGTGTGTAACGCCCTGCAAACAGTCTGACAGGTTCACAGGGCCCACAGCAACAAGTGCTACTGCTACTGTGTGTTTATACTGCCAGACTGTGGAGCCAGATCACTGACATTAACTCATTGAGTGCCATGCTCCTTTCCAAAGTTTTAGTCAAGTGTACCGGCAATTTAGACCATTTTTGATGATTTTTGTAGAGTCACAGTGTATTGTATATTATTGCCACCAACACATAACTGTGGCCACTAAACAACAATTTACACAGACGCACCGTGCCGTGTCACAGCCTCTCGCCGCGGAACGTGATGGTGTCTCGGCCACAGCAGGTCGGGAACACCGGTCCCACCGGTGGTCATGGTCCTTCTGTGGTACGGGTCGGTGCCGGCGGCCTGCTTTGACCGAGGGATCATCACATTTTACCGCGGGAGGATCTTGGGGAGGACACGGTGTTGCTCCAGATGAAGACCGGGCGGGACTGTCGGCTGAGAGCTTCCTGTTTCGGCTCCGAGCTGCTGGAGCCTCGCAGGTGAGAGCGGAGCAGCTGCTGCATCCACATGCAGAACTCCGTTTGCAAAAGCCGAGTTATGATAAAAACTTCCAGATCTTGAGCTGTCATGAGTTTTTGATCGTCATCAGTTCTGCTTGTCGTAGAGTCCCCAAATTTACACATAAGGTGTGTTAAAGTGTCTATTTTCATAATTAAAAAAAAAAAGCAAAAAACGAGAAATCTTGTTTTTGCCACTCAACGCATGGGAACGAAAAACGAGAAATTACGTGGTTGGCACTCAATGAGTTAAGATCTGGCATTGAAAACAGAATTTGGCATTGTAATAAAAATTATAAATAAAAAATGTATTTTAAATGTCAAAAGTTTTTATTACAATGCCAAAATCGGTTTTCAATGCCAAATTTTAATGTCAGTGATCTGGTGCCATACCCGACCTGTCTGCGGGTGAACTGTACAGTATGTGTTTGAGAATGTATTGTGTGTGTGTGTGTGTTGCTCAAGAGAGAAATGCAGCTGACTGTCCTCACCTTCACCAAACATCTTCCTCAGTCGTGACCATGTGACCAGTTTCGTGACTTCATCAGCAGAGTTTAGTCTCCGTACGCCATTTTTTAAAATTTATCTCAACACCAGGTTTCTGTGTTTTCACCTGAACGACGCAAACTGCAGAACTCATGGTGATTTCTGATTGGTTGATGACTCTTGTTTTTTCTCAGTCTTTAAGTTGTTTCTTGCAGTTTTCCAGAACTTTTCTGATTCAAGATCATTTTCTCTTGTTTGTTGTCTTGTTGTTTGTCTCGGTCGTAGGACACAGACACGTTTCCATCAAACTGTTTAATGTGCAATATCAAACAGCAAAAGATAAAAAGTAAATCTGAACTTTGAAATACCTCTCAAACCATTAGCAAAATCAGTATTTTGCAGAAGTGTAATGGAAACTGTGCACACTATAGAAAAACTTAAAAAAAAAATAATGTAAATGTAGGCTACCTTCAGTTTTACCGTAATAATACATTAAGCACCACACATCCATCACAACAATCTAAAAAATACTTGTTCTGTACACACTCATATACATAAAACACCAACAACTCAC
This sequence comes from Trachurus japonicus, assembly GCF_045865225.1. NCBI lineage: Eukaryota > Metazoa > Chordata > Actinopteri > Carangiformes > Carangidae > Trachurus > Trachurus japonicus. The sequence continues at coordinate 21,494,729 of NC_140912.1, forward strand.
ATCACACACCTTTGCTATCACGCCGACCTGCTACTGACATAAAGTCCTGACTCTATCTGACGTCTTTCTCCCATTTCTAGTCACATGACTTAAGGGGGCGGAGCCTGTATCACATTATGATGCCACAGTTTTTGTCCTGTGTGACGGATTTATCGATAGATCGATTCTCTTGTCCGAGTGTACAGTAATACGATGAGGAAACTGGAACAATGTTTCCCCGACTTCCTCCAGAACGCCTCGCTCCATCAGCTCAGATCCTCCAGGACCAGGACTGTCGCGGTGGCGGTGGTTGTGGTTGTGGTGGTTGTGGTCGGGGGGTTGGGGGGTTGGGGGTGTTCTGTCAGCAGGCGGTCGGCCTTGACTCTGAGTGCTTTCGGCTGTAAGAGGAGAAAACTTGACCCCCACCTCGATGAAAAGCTCATTTAAAGCTCTGAGGCCGTCGCTCCGTTTTCTAGAATCTCTCTTTTAACACTCGGCAGAGAAGCTCATGCAGAAGGACGAGCACGGCCCCCACCCACTAGCTCAGGGTCGGCTTATAAATGGCTCCCGGGGGCCATTTATCCCACTGACAGGGTCCAAACTCCAGGTTGGGGGGGGGGGGGGCATGGTGTCGGCCGCAGGATTCAGGCCGCTGAGCATCTGAAACCCGAGCATCATTGAATGTTTCATCGAGACTCACCGCTGTTTTGGAAATGTGATAGTTTAGTGTCAAACAGCGAAGTAAGCACGATGAGTTCAATGTCACGTGATGTTTACAGCCTCAGGTCCTGACACCAAGTTAAACAAGTTAATTTTAAGACTTTTCAAGGGGATAAAATCCCAACAAAGATATTGTTTATTACTTTATTTTGCTTTATTTATGTCATTTTAAGTCGTGAATTTTTTGCATCTCAACTTTCTTCTTCGTATGTCTTCTACAAGCGTCTTCTTCTTCTTCTTCTCCTTCCTTTTGATCGCTCCTCGTTGTCCGTGACCTTTTGATTGGACATGAACTGGACGTCTGAAGAGGTTGTGACCTCTCTGACCACTTGGTCTGTGTTCGGGGCCTTTGGGAGCGGATACTTCAAAGCCAGCTGGGAATTCAGATACACAAACAAAACAAATCTTCTGTGTTCACACAGTGTCGCTGGTCTGGGTTCAGGTTATTCAGACACAGGGGAGTTTAAAAGTCTTTCGCCAAAGTTAATTTTGTTTGTCTTACTTTTATTATTAAAAATATAAAATATACAGAGTTCAGATCACAAAAGTCAGAATTTATTTGAACCAACACGAAGTTAATCTGTATTAATTTAAATTCTCATTGACTCTGATGCTGCACAATTATTGACAATGCAATCGTAACTGCAACACATCATACTCGTAACGGGACAAAAACAATGGACTCAACAACAAACATGACACCATCTTTTATTTTATATTTTACTTTTATTATTTTATGTTTTTTAATCTAAAATGAAATATGTATGTGTGTTTTTGTGTGTGTTAGAGACACTGTGTGTGTGTGTGTGTGTGTTTGTGTGTGTGTGTGTGTTGGGTGGCGACGGCCCAGGTCCGACAGGTCACCGTCTGCCCTGCAGTGAAAGCCTCGTCTCAGACAGGACACTAGATCGCACGATTACCAGAGAGGAAACATAAACACGCCGTCATCTTCTGTCTGCCCCCCCTTACCCACCACTCCTCTTTTTCTTCAGCAAACATGGAGGGTCAGTTTGATTTTGATACCTGAGCAGCAGAAGTCGAGGTGAAGGCCGGCAGCCGGACTGAAAGCGATACCCCGACGTGTGTTTACTCAACTGCTGCGTCCTGTAACCTCGGTACCGCCGGTGGCTCCCGACATGATCCACCTTAATACTGACAAATGACTTTCTGACCAGGAAGTCCCCGAGGCAGAGGGGGCTCGTGGGTAATCACAGAGAGAAGGACTTTGGTAATCATCAGTCTGGAGAGGAGGCTAAAGATTTTAGAGAGTTTGAGCAAGCTCATCTGTAAAAATGTAAATATTATACAATATTGTCTCCTCGAATTGATACGCCACCGTAAACAAGTCCCTGATAAATTAACTACTTTGCACTATTTTCGCATTGTTTGAGTAAATAAACTGCAAATGTTTATATTTTTCAGATTCACATGTTCAAAAGGAACTGATGTGTTTGGGCCTGGGGCCAATAGATGATGTCAACAGGTTGAAAAACCAATGAACACCTTTTAAATTGTTCAATTTTGAATCAATCGATCTGATTAAACCCGATCTGGTCGAAGTTGTCTTAGGTCTGTCTGTCTGTAGAAATGATGTCCTGTCATTGGTTTGATCCACCAGAGAAAAATAATTGTTGTTCATTCAGTTTCAGTTGTTTGATCCACACAATAGTGGGAAAATTATTCATTAGAGGATTTTCACCTGTTTCTACTTGTTACTTATTGTTAAATAGTAAAATGTTGAATCTCCAATATAGGTTTATCAAGTGTTTAAGGATCATTGTAAAATTATGTGTGTTTATGTAAACATTGAGAACATTAGCTGAGTGATCATTGGTTATCAGAATTTTTACTTTGTAATATTAATTGTGCCGTAATTATGTTAATCATTGGTGTGGTTTAATGTTCAGGTTTCCACATCCTCTTATACTGTATCCAGCACAAGGTCGTCTGGTTTTTGTGAGATGGCAACAATTGGTCACTAAGATAAGATAAGATAAGATAAGATAAGATACAGTAAGATAAGATAAGATGAGCTAAGCTTAACTAAGATAAAGATAAGATTTTTGTTTATTTGGCCCACGGTGGCAAATTTACTATTGCAACAACAGACATCAGTCAAATAACAAATAATAAATGCAAAGCAATAAAAAAGCAATATTTGTGAATAGAATATGTACAGAAACATTTCAGCTTACAGTCTAATTTGACTGCACAGGAACATCTGCAGTCTAGTTTGACTGTGGGCTAATAGGGAACATCCGTCTCTTGAACTTGCAGTATTTGTGCATTAATGATCGTTTCGACTTTGCATCAGAATTTTTTTCCTGCATCTCGTTAAAAGAGCAGAAACCTCTCCGTCCTCTTGGTCTGTTTTGACAGCTGCCGTCCTCACACGTTGTTCTCTAGCTGCTTTTTTTCTGCACAATCAGCGAACTAAGCCTCTGAACTAAAAGCTTCGGTCTGAGGCGTTTGGTGGCGTCACTCAGTGGCTCCCACTTAGCGAGCAGGAGTTCAGACTGTTGATGTGCACGAGCCGAGAAAAAACTGAGGGGAAACTGAGTAAGAATTGGGAGTTTTTTGCAGAGAAAATAGTTTCCAGCCTCTTAAAATGTTTAATAATGTGGAAAAAAAAAGATTTGTAATTTGAAGCTTTAAGCTAAATTGTTGAGTAAAAAGTGTTACAGCATTTCAGTAAAAACCCCAAATATCCCTTTAAGAGTCACATAAAAAATGAAAAAAACAGAGGAAACATTGAGTTATTTTTAATTATTTTAAAGCTTTTTAACTAAAATATAGTTTATCTCAGAGGTTTTAACTCTAACCTTCTGTAGTTCTGATTTGTTCTGGTTGGACTCGTGGTTGAACCTGAGGTCCGTCCGTCGTCACGGTCCCTCGGTCCGTCCTCTTGTGTCCCACTGCTCTCAGACCAGTGTTTTCCTTCCACTGGGACTTTTTCTGGGGTCAAACTCGTCCCCTGCGACACCTTGAGCTCGTTGATCAGCGGCTGCTCCTGGTTTCTGGATGATGGCCTTGACCTCGGCCCGACCCGCCTCGACCTGACCCCTCCTTCACCACTCAGACTAGTCAGTGTCCGGTTTCTTCTCTTGTCCAGCTACTGGTAGAGAAGCAGAGGATTCTGGGAACAGATGGAGTCGCTCACACAGCCGAAAGAAGAAAAAAAAGTCCCAATTATGTTTCCATGGTAATGGAGTTCATATATTTGTCTCATTTTATGATTGTGTGTCTTTTACTAACATTTAACCAAAGACTAATAATTTAACGAGGAGAGGAAAGCAGTTAATGCAGATACACTTTGATTTGATGTCGATATAAAGCATCGATTTTATTTAAGCTGTTGCCTGAGGGAGGAAGGAAGTATGGATGTATGTAAGGAAGTAAGGGAATAAGTATGTACGGAAGTAAAGGCATATGTAAGTAACTGAAGAAATATGTATGTAAGGGAGTGGGTAAGTAAGAAAGGTAGTTTATAAATAAGGACGCAAGGAGGTGAGGAAGTACTGTATGTAAGTGGGAGGTAAGGAAGGAAGTACATAAGTAACGAAGGAAGTGTGTAGGGAAGGAAGACAGAAAGTGTGTAAGTGAGGAGGTAAAGAAGTATGTAAGTAAGAAATAAAAACAAAGAAGGTAGGAGGTAAGGAAGTACATAAGGAACAAAGTATGTATAAGGAGGAATCTAAGTAAGTATATTAAGGATAAAAGGAGGTAGGGAATTGAGGAAGTATGTGAGTTAGGAAGTAAGGGAGGAAGTATGTAGGTAAGATGATAAAGAAGTACGTAAGGAAAAAAGGAAAGACGTATGAAAGAAAGTACGGAAAAATGTAAGTAAGTAAAGGAAGTAAGGACATATGCAAGGGAGTAGGGATAAATGTTGGTTAGGAGGGAAGGAAGTAAGGTAGTATGTGAGCAGAAATCTGGCATGTTTATATTTGATAAACTGAGTGATAACAGCTGAAAGTGACTTTAAAGACCAAAGGAAGATGAGGCGAACCAAACCTACTCTCCCTACACACACACACACACACACACACACACACACACACACACACACCTGTCCTGAACACACTCCGCCTCCTTCAGACCACGTCAGCACTTTTTTCCCTGCAGGAGGTCAGAGGTTCAGACTGGACGTCGTGTTCGTGGGTGTGAGGTCACTTCCTGAGGAGCAGAGGTCACGACCTGTCGCTGCCTCATCTGGCCAATCACTTTGTTCAGATCGTTCTTCAACTCGTTCACCTGGTTCAAACCCCACTGTGTTCCTCTTCTTCTATTCTTTTAATCTCTGAACTCCACCTGTCGACGGAGGAGTCGTCATCACGGACACCAGCTGTTTCCTTTGTTTTCTTCTTCTGATTACAGCTCCATACAGTATAAAGGTAGATGTTTGTGTTAAAGGTCCATACAGTATAAAGGTAGATGTTTGTATTAAAGCTCCATACAGTATAAAGGTAGATGTTTGTGTTAAAGCTCCATACAGTATAAAGGTAGATGTTTGTGTTAAAGCTCCATACAGTATAAAGGTAGATGTTTGTGTTAAAGCTCTATACAGTATAAAGGTAGATGTTTGTGTTAAAGCTCCATACAGTATAAAGGTAGATGTTTGTATTAAAGCTCCATACAGTATAAAGGTAGATGTTTGTATTAAAGCTCCATACAGTATAAAGGTAGATGTCCATGTGTAGTGTGATTATAAAGCAGCTCTAGGTTCTATATTAATACTGTGAAAGTATCAAAGCCTCAGTCCACAGAGAAATGCACACAGCCTGTATTCAGAAACTGAGCCTTAAAACCAGCCGTCAGGACTTCCTGTCACTTTGTGATGTCACAACAGAGCAGTCACCCAAAGCCCCACCCACCATCTGGACCCACCATCCATCCAACAACTTGTGAGTGTTTTATTCTGAAATCTGCTCTATTTTTTATTGGATCACTTTAGAAAACATTCAGCCAATCAGAAGAGAGGCTCTCTTTATGTAATATTTCTCTCCTCTGATTGGCTGACACCGACCTGTTGTTACTAGAGCTCCAGAGAGAAGCTGAGAGGGAGAGGAGATGGAAAACTACACTGAGGTGGTTTTGTATCTTAAAACCATGAACGTATCTTCTAACAACTTTTAGCACTAAACATTAGCGTCAGTCGTTAGCGTGTTAGCGGTTCTAATCTTGAATCTTTGTTTACATGCTCGTGTGTAGGCCTATGTAGCCTACATATATATTTGCACAGTTCAGCTGTGTTGGATGTAAGCTAACACTTTTTTTTTTAGTGAGACCTTAGCTGGGTCTGGTTCCCGGTGGACTCGTCCTGGTGGACTCTGGCGTCCAGCTGCTAACTGCAGGATCAGACCCAGAATTACGTTTCCTTGTTGTTGAATCTATATAGAGTCTTTTCTTCAGGCCACGGTGGGACTGAAGGAATGGTGTTTACTGCACGGAGCCAACTGGACTCTGGTCTCTGCTGACACACACACACACACACACACACACACACACACACACACTCACACACACACACACACACACACACACACACACACACACACACACACACACACACTTAAACGCACACACACACACACATTTAAACACAACCGTTCAAACACAAGCTGTACGTCAGAGTCTCAAACTCTTAATTTCCCGGGTTTCATTATTTTCTGTCTGTATTTATTTACAAGTAAATCTGACTTTACTTGATCCGTGCCACTTGATATGACCACTTACACACACACATGCACACACACACACACATGCACAGGCCAGCCCACAACCCTCCCTCCCTCCCTCCCCCTCCCCTCCTCCCCTCCTCCCCACCCACTCCTTCATTGGCCAATCGTGTCGTCACGGAGACAACAGCTGTCTCCAGGATGAAGAAGCTACTTTGAGGGTGCCAGCCAGTCTGCAGGCCTGCAACTGGAGAGTCCCATGGGTCCCTCATGGCCTTCAAAACACACACACACACACACACATATACACACACACGCTGGCAGTACAGCAGGATTAGCGCCCTCTAGAGACAACATGCTTTTTCAACATATTTCACTCCCTCCCTCCCTCCCTCCCTCCCTTTGCACAGAACACAGTGTTCGTCCTTTATGTTTGTCCTGGCTGATCTGAAACCATGTTATCGACCGAAAACAATCACATTAATGATCAGTATTGATACTTTTATTGATCCAACTCCCCAATAGAAAGATCATGTTGTATTTACATCCCTGGATTAGTCCATTTTTACTGGTATCAACTGATTTTATGATGCTCAGCTCATTAGAAAGAGTTCCTGATCAATAAAGAGTGATGATCTGAAAAGCTGAATTATAAAATAGTCTTATCTGTAACTTGAAACAGATAATGAATGATACAAAAAGTCGAGTGTGTGAAGTTGTGTGTTTGAAGTCGACTGTGTAACGACAGAAGAAAACAATCTGTTCAGTTAACGGAGGCAAGTTTCATGAAAACACACCGTGAAATTACACTGAACACACACACACACACACACACACTCTGCTGGACCCACCAGTGAGTCCAGCGCTGCACAGCTGAGTGTTGGTGAAACTTTTACATGAAGCTAGAGCTGAAACTGTTGATCAATGCGGTAACTAATTAGTTATCATTCAGTTTATTGACAGAAAACAAACCAACAACGATACCGATGATCAGTTAAAGCTGCCGAAATGATCTCAGCTCTGCTGCGTTTGTCTTTCAGTTTCGTTTGCTGTCATCAACTTTACAGGAAACAGTGAATCAGTGGGTGATAAAACAGCTGCAGGTCAATTAGATAAGGAAGATTTATCAAATTATAATCAATAGAATTGATCGTAAATGAAGTAAAAGATACAGAAAAGTTTCTAAGAGTGAAGTTCAAAGCTTGGACACATTTTCCTTTTTATTAAGTCCAGCAACACTGAACACTTTTTTAATATGTGGATTAAAACATTATTATTGTGTTTATATCATGTTATCAATGTATAATCACACAGTATGTAAACAAATATAAACAATACACACAAATTATATATACACACACTCATGATGTTTTCTGATCAAAATAAATAGTTGAACTTTAACTTTAATGATCCAAATGACTAAATAAAGAAAATAAAGTTCAAACAAGCTCAAAGGAAAGTGTTTTGTTGAAAGTGTAGTTTACACACACACACACACACACGTTGCTGACTCACTGAAGCGGTTTAGTGTGTGTTGCGTGTGTGTGTGTTGCATGTGTTGTTTTGGGTCGGCTGCAACTGTCGGGACAACGACCCGTCTAATCTGCACCTGCCACTGACACAGCAAATGTACGTCTACACACACACACACACACACACACACACACACACACAGAGTCACACACACAACATAACAGCCAGACGGAGCCGAGCCTCCGACTGACCAACTGCAGTGCATGCTGGGAAACTGATCGACAGATAAACATAATGTTCCTCAGATAGAGTGATGATCATCTGAAGTGGAGTCATGTTTACACTACAGTATACTTCTATACTACTAATATACTATACTATATTATACATACTATAATATACAGTACATCATACTTAAATATACTATACTATACTATACTATATTATACTATACATCATACTAATACTATACTATACTATTCTATACTATACTATATTATACTATACATCATACTAATACTATACTAGGCTCCAGCTCACCCGTGACCCTAGTGCTGGGTAAGTGGTATAGAAAATGAATGAATACTATACTATATTATACAGTATTATACTATACTATATTATATTATATTACATTATACTATACTATGTAATATTACTGTATACTATACTATACTATGCTACAGTACCATTTCATTTACTGTTCACTCTCCTCAGTCTGTTTGTTTGTTTCTCTTCCTGTTATGCACAGATATTTTTTTGGCCCTTAAAAATCCATCAGAGTGAGACGTCTCTTCTCCAGCGCATCATCTCAAATTAAACTTGTTTTATTCATATCCGTATCAGTAATGTAATCTTTTAAAGCCAGAGTTTCAGTTTTTTTAAGATGAAGTAAAAACACTCAAAGAAATCAAATCCTGTAAGTGTTGGTGGGGGGTGGAGCTTTGGGTGACTGTTTTGTTGTGACATCACAAAGTCATAGTCATAAACATCTACCTTCATACTGTATGGAGCTCTAATACAAACATCTGTAACACTTTATAATAAGTGCACACTATTAAGCATTGGTTAAGCATGACTAAATACTGAATTCTTCATTTATAACGCATGAATACTCATTAGTATGTAGTTTATAAATACAGTAAGTGCTTATCAATGATGAGTAAAACATTTTTAACTGTGTTTATAAACCACATACTAATGAGTAATCATGTGTTATAAATGATGAATTCAGTATTTAATGCTTAACTAATGCTTAATAGCGTGTACTTATTATAAAGTGTTACTGAAAAGTCTACCTTTATACCGTATGGAGCTTTAACACAAACATCTACCTTTATACCGTATGGAGCTTTAACACAAACATCTACCTTTATACCGTATGGAGCTTTAACACAAACATCTACCTTTATACCGTATGGAACTGATTGGGACGTCCTTAAACAATACATCAAAAATAGCAGGAGGGATGAAATCAATAAATATTAGCTTTACTTGTTTAGTTAGTTTAACCTCATTATTATTGTTTTAGACATTATAGGAAACCAACAAAGTCTGTATATCCATGTAACTCTAGTCATCACACACACACACACACACACACACACACACACACACACACACACACACACAGTGTGTATTAAACAGTTATCTGTTCCGTCTGTTCGTCTTTCTCTGTATTCCTGTCATCTCATTCACAAAACACACACACACACACACACTCTCACTGTAACCACACACTCGTGCCTGGACGGTGATTGACAGGCGGGGCAGGTGTGGCTGGTCGGCGGCGGCGTCCCACCTGTCGATCCGACCCCAGCCCCCCCCCCCTCTTACCCACAAACCCAAACCTTTACCCCACCCCCTCCACCTCTGACCCTGTGACCAACTTCCTATCCCCATGGGCACGGTAACGACCCCCCCTGTTGCCACTGGCAACCGTGACCTGGGCTGCGGCTGAGGCTTCATAAATAAAACTGTGGCGGTGGCTGTACCTGCCCCGCTGTGACCACCACTGCTGTTTACAGCCTCCACAGTCACCCACGACCTCTGACCTCTGAGCCCCCTCCTGTTACACACCACAGACACCCTGACCGACCGTACAGTACGGCCTCACTCAGTCCCGTAACGATGTGTGGGATGTTTCTAAGGTTTTATAATATCAATGCTGTTAAAGATTAAAAATAAACATTAGTGTTTTCAACTTTTGATATTCAAACTTGTCAGCAGTGTTGTGCCTGAACGCGTTTAATTAAAAAATTGTCATGAACTTGTTCAAATTTTGGGCGAACGTGAACTGAACGTACTGTATTTCCACATGATGAACGTTATTGTGAAATGCGTTCATTCTGGCGTTTGTGAACGGCGCTCTCTCACAGTATAGCTTCGTTCACAAGTGTACAACAACAACAACAACAATTTTATTTATATAGCACATTTCATGTGACAAGAGCAAACTCAATGGGCTCCACAAAAACAAAACAAAGCACAACATTACATAAGGAATACACGCAAAATATATATAAAAGAAAATAAATGAAGGAAATGTTGCAAATTAAAAACAATTAAAAACTAAAAGCTTGAACCACATTTCCATAGAGCCTTCCAGCTAAAACACACCGTTAACAGGCATAAACATGTAGCGGAAAACCAGCCAATCTGCTCAATCAACAGCCGCCACAGTGTCGCACCGCTAATGTAAACCCTGGTTGGATGAGGATTCAAAATTGAATATGAAGATGAAATCTGACGCATAGTTTGATAAAATAATTGCTGTCTGTGGTTCTATATGGGTTATGACAGTCATTTAAAAGAAATAATAGCTTGGAGCAACGGATTGAAAAAAGTTGGTTTTTGGAAACGTGAACTTAGTTCAAAATTTTGAACTTTCCCAACACTGCTTGTTATAGGATCAGCCATGTCTGTCATGAAATCCAAAATTCAGAAATCGCTCCCCCAAAAATGGAAATAGCCTATATGATATTATGGCAGCGTACCATAATATTGTTTTATTTTAGCTTTCAGTTGTTTGTTTTGTACATAATATATTATTATTTATTTTATTTTGCAGGTACAAGAGATGGTGCAACTTAACAATGTGTCAAAGGTTCATTTGCCACGTGACAAAGTTCAATAAACAGTAAACAAATTTGAGAAACTGATGCAAACACTGGAGCTGAATAAACTGCAGTACCTCTAATGGCCACTAGAGTCCGACTCCAACACTGAGTCAATCCTTAGACTCTTATGTTAAAATCCAGTAAGAACTATTATACAAGTCTGTTTACATTTTATCGCGCATAATTAAGGAGGTTGTTTATGTTAACGGGTTTTGAGCAGAAAGGGGGCGGAGTCAGGAACCAATATGGCATTGGTGCAACAGGTCGCTGTGAACTTCTTTGTCCAAAATCATATTATGACTAATCACATCTGGCAGAAAATATTGTGATGTTCAATTATTACTACAGACATTTTAAACTTCACTCTTGTTTAACTCTGAAACCCAAACAGACCAAGATGTGAAACTCTGAGACGGAGCAGTGCAGCTGGAAACCAGCACTCAGAGCCACAGACACAGTTACAGTCTGTTATTGTCTGTTAACAACAACATAATTAGCTGAGAGCTCAGAAAACGCCTCCTCTCCTCTGGTCTCCTCTCTGTGGCTCGGCGCTCCGTTACTCGTCTTTTTTCGCGGCTGTAAACTGGAAGGAATGTGTGTGAAGGCCGCGGCAGAGCCCGGCCTCTGCACTGTGCACAATCGCTGAGGTAATCCCCCCGTTTTTAACGAGCTGACTCCACTCCCAAAGCACGAGGGGCGCTTCACAGCGATGAGTCGTAAGTGCAGAGAAAAGACAAACTGCTGGAGCAGATTAACTGAGTACTGAGTTACTCCACCAGGGGGACGACAGGAAGATCTTCTGACCCTTAAAAAGTCTGAGGAGGTTTTAATTACCTGGATTCAAGGTCTTAAAACCAGACTGTAACGTCTTCTTCTTCTCCTTCTGATGTCTCTTTGTAAAGTTCTCCTGCTTCAGTTCAGACAATAGATTTCAACATTTTGTCAAATTGGCCCATTGCCATAATCCCTATAGTCTTAGCAGTAGGTTTGTTACCTTTATTTCAAACAACTCTGTCTCAAAAAAATCCAGAAAATCAATAACATATTTACAAAAAAACCCCCAACTCTGTCTGGTAACGTTCTGTTATTATCTCATAGCGTGGTGAATGTGCAGGTCACAACTTGTCCACCAGAGCGTTGTGGAGTTGTTGGATTGTGTATTTGATGAGTTTGATGAGGGAAACCAAGAAATCCCATGAGCCTCCGTAGCGTAGCGCTGAGCAGCTCACGGCTCTGCTCCGCCGTTCTAAAAATAGCTTGCACCGACAATTAAAGGTAACGAACCTACTGCTATGACTATAGGGATTATGGCAATGGCCCAATTTGTCAAAATGTTGAACTATCCCTTTAAAGCTTTTATCAGAAACCTGCTGTTTTTTTAATTCAAATTTATATACACTAGTACTACTCACAAAAAGTTTGGGATGTTCGGCTTTCGGATTAAGTTGATGTAAAATGTTCATGCTACAGTGATTACTGTAGAAGCCCGGGCTGGTTTATATCAGAGACAGGCGTCTATATGGGACAGGCTTTTATTTTATTTTGAGCAAATCTTATGCTCAGCAAATATGGACAATCCTCTCAAATGTTTCTGTTGTTACTGTTTAACAGAGTTGGATCCAGAGCAGCATTCATTCACAAGTTTAATCATCAGCACAATAAATAAATGTTTGTTCTGGCCACAGACTGTATACAGCAGGCTCCGGCTCTTTCCTTGGGTCACTCTGAGTTTTCCAACGGGCCGGGCCGAACAACACAACCAGACACGCCGAGTTCAGATTGAAAACATTTACAAATAACTCAGATGGGGTCAGGCCACGTTCAGTGCCGGGCTTCAACACCTGCGGACCGGACCGGACCGGACCACGTTTTAAAGATGAACTCTACAAGTGCCGTCTCTCCTCCTCTGTGTCTCTATTCCTCCTCACCTCCATGTGCATTTGTTTTCAACGAAGCCGGTGAGAAATCAATCCATGGAGCGGTGGATAACGTTATTCATCATCTACCATGTTACCATGTGTATATTTGTGTAGTCTTATCTATCAAAAGGTAAAACTCTGTCAAAGAGTTTCTCAACCTTTGGGTCGGGGTCCTTTATGGGGTCGTTTGATACGTAAACAGGATCAGTAAGAGATTTTATATTTTCCATATTCCTCATAACAAACAACATTTTTTTAATTGAAAACAGAAAAGACAGCACAAGGAAACCAGTTCCTTCTCAAACTTGTGTTGTTTTTTTATTTTATTAATGTTAAACTGTCGTCAGCTGAACTTTAACAGTGAAATTAAATTGTAAATCATCTATAAATGTGACACCACTCTCTCTCTCTCTCTCTCTCTCTCGTTGTCGTGTCGACTCGTCTTCAGCTCAGTTTTTAACCGAGTCACTCGATCTGCTCTGAAAAAAGCTCCTGGAAATGTCGGATGAAGTTTCATCGCCGAACTGACAAAAAAAAAAAAAAGACAGAAAGCACCCAGAATGCCTTATGTTTGCGGTCGTGACGGTCTCAGCTCGGCACGCCGCTGGCCCCCGCTGGCCCGCAGGCGTTCGCCCCGCGAGGGATTATCCAACCACGCCCGGAAAAGACGTGTGAAATTGTGACGGGCACGAAAATAAAATGACAAAGTTTGCAGGGCTGTGCATGGAGGAGCGTGTTAGCTGTTGGCACGCACGCCGCTGTGTAAGCCGATATGTATGCATACGTGTGTGTGTGTGTTGTGTGTTATATGTGTGTGTGTGTGTGTGTTGATGCCCTGTCAGTGGACGGGCCAACTGTGAGGCCGGTGTGAGTCAGTGGGTTCTGGGCTGTGATCACGGCCGATAGCAGGTGCTCTGAATGGGAAACACGATCGGCTCCACACACTGCAGCTCAACGCTTTAATTGATTAGAGCGAGTTTTACGACAGTCAGGCCTCAGGCATGCAGCCGTCGCCGCAGACCGGCCATCAGACGGTAGCACTCAGCACCGAGGCTTCACTTCACCTCGCTGCCCCGAGTCCATCAGGACGGGTCCAGTCTGAGACAGGATGAGACTCTGGTTCAAACTCTTATTTTGAAATCTTTAAGAGACTGTGTTTGAGTCTGAGAGTCGTTTCATGGAGGCGTTAGAGGTGGCGTCTTTAATATCTGGTGTTGTCTCAGATTCCTGTAAACGGATCCTGGCTCCCTCTCTGAGATTCTCAGTTTGGTGAATCTTGTGTCAAAAAAAAAAGCAAAAGAAAGAATGAAAGAAAGAAAGAATGAGGAGGAGAAGGAGCCAAACAGATGTTCTCTGTCCGACAGCTGTTGTTCTTCACATGACACAGAGAAACATGTTCCAGATTTAAAAGGTTCAGTAGGTAACTTTATAGAAAATAACTTTTTATACCTTTAAGAAACCAAGAGACAACTAAAACATGAAGCTGACAGTGAGGAGCTAAAAGCTGCAGTTCCTCCAATCACCACTAGTCAGTCGAGTGAGTGAGTCAGTCTTATGTTAGACAGCTAAAATAAACATCTTTACAATCTGGTAAAAAACAAAATAGTTTTGGTCTCAACAACTAATTTCCTGTTTATATGTAGTGGAGAAAATAAATATTTGATCCCCTGTTGATTTAGTAAGTTTGCTCCGCCACAAAGAAGTGGATGGTCTATAGTTTTTATGGTTTTTTTAATTATGAAAATAGACACTTTAACACACCTTGTGTGTAAATTTGGGGACTCTACGACGAGCAGAACTGAAATAGATGACGATCAAAAACTCATGACAGCTCATGATCTGGAAGTTTTTATCATAACTGGGCTTTTGCAAACGGAGTTCTGCATGTGGATGCAGCGAAGCTGCTCCGCTCTCACCCGCGAGGCTCCAGCAGCTCGGAGCCGAAACAGGAAGCTCTCAGCCGACAGTCCCGCCCGGTCTTCATCTGAAGCAACACCGTGTCCTCCCCAAGGTCCTCCCGCGGTAAAATGTGATGGTCTCTGGGCCAAAGCAGACCGGCATCACCGACCCGTACCACAGACGGACCGCGACCACCGGTGGGACCGGTGTTCCCAACCTGCTGTGGCCGAGAGGCTATCACGTTGCGCGGCGAGAGGCTGTGACACGGCGCGGTGCGTCTGTGTTATTGTTGTTTAGTGGCGCCCCCCCCCCCCCCCGATGGTGGATTTGTGAATAGAACAACAATTGTTGTATATATTTATCTTACACGAGCCCTTTGATCCAGAAATGCACCTCTCAAACAACTAAGAACAACGTTCTGTTATTATCTCATAGCGTGGTGAATGTGCAGGTCACAACTTGTCCACCAGAGCGTTTTGGAGTTGTTGTATTGTGTATTTGATGAGTTTGATGAGGGAAACCAAGAAATCCCATGAGCCTCCGTAGCGTAGCTCTAAGCAGCTCGCGGCTCTGCTCCACCGTTCTAAAAATAGCTTGCACCGACAATTAAAGGTAACGAACCTACTGCTGTGACTATAGGGATTATGGCAATGGGCCAATTTGCCAAAATGTTGAACTATCCCTTTAAAACCTGGACATGACAACACATGATACGATGTCGTCGGACTGCAAAGACTTCAAGCTGTGAAACAATTTTAATGGTGTTAAAGGTTTTATAACTTTATTTTTAGCAGAGTGAGAGTTTCCTGGAAGAAGAAGTGGAGGACAAACATTACACAAATAATTGCCGTGAATATCATTTCCTGCTTTCATCCCAGACTGAAACTCAATATGACCTATATTATGTAGGCGCTCTTATTGTGAAGGGCCACACACATCATCATACACAATATTTTAGTTTTTACTTGTATGGAAATTATGAAAATATGTTCATATTTCCTGTTTGCTTTATCCTCATGAGGTTTTGTTGGCTGTGAGGCTTCAGTCGTGCCGTCATCCTCCTCATCATTGTCATCATCGTCATGGTTACTCAGAGCGAAACGAGTCCCTCTCATAGTTTTGATATTAACATGATGAGTCACAGCATGCCGGGGGATCACAGTCACAGCTCGGGCATCGACCGAGTCATCATCGCTTCTCTATCCGTCATCGTTTCATTCTCAGATCTGGTTTCAGGTCGGTGAGATGCTTCATGTCTCCAGCCGGCGTTTGTTTTTCCACACAGAGGTCAAAGGTCACCAGCACCACCACCACCACCACCACATGAATGTTTGGCAGACAAGTGATGGAGGATGTTACTGTAAGAAGCTGCTGCAGCTCCTCTAGTGGCCACTCGGTGTATTACAGCAACAGTTTGCAGGTGTTTTCTTCTCCACGCATCATCCTTGACCTTTGACCTTTCACCTTTCACCTTTCATCTCCTCCTAATGAAGACGTTCTTGTCTCATTGGACGACGACAGCAGATATTTTTTTAGCAGGATTCCTCTTTTTTTTCCCCCCTTCGTCTTTGCACCGACATCTTTTTCTTCTCAAAGAGCCAATTAGAGGCGGCGTTGTTGGCGGCGAGGAGGACGAGCGGCGTCCCGGGACTCGGCTGGACGTGTCAACAGGTCTGTTTTGATCAGGGGATGAGAGCGTCTTGGTCGCCGAGCTTAAAGGATTGGTGCAAGAATGTAAATTCAGGCTCTGTTGTTCGGTGAGAGGGGGTCAGCGAGGACAAAGGGGGAGGGGTCGTCGTCCGGGGCGATGGGGGGTGGGGGGGTCAGGTTACAGGAGGAAAGTCAAGGGTAACGTCTGAAGTGTGGACACAACACACAGATGTTGAGATGAAGCGTCAGGAAACACGGACGAGTGGACGTTTCTTACTTCCTGTTGATTTTATAGACGCAATAAAATAATCAATCGGTGAATCGCTTGACTCACCGAGGAGAAAAACAACCACAAGGTTTAGGAAATGAAAAGAAATTGGCTTGGTTGTTTGTTTCCTGTAACATAATGTTACCATCCCTCCACCAAGTTTCATCCAAACTTTATTTAAAACAGGAAGACGTTGACATTGATAGAGACTCGTTTCCACTGTAGCTGAGCAAAAGATTAAATTAAAAGATGAAGATACATTAATTCAAGATAAATTTAAAAGTCCAAGACACAAGAAACAATAATGTTGAGCTCAGACATGAAAGATTGTTTGGTGTCTAAATACAGATGATAATGTGTCTTGTAAGCCCTTATAGGCTGGGCGCCTTAATTGGTGCACGACACGTAAATAAATATAAATTCATTCATTCATTCATTCATTCAGGAAACAAAGACACAATACAATCAAAGAAGCATCAAGAAAAACACAAAAAAAACCCCATTAAGAATAAAATAAAAAGTAAAATCTTTGTCTGACTCCTTTAAAAACACATCAGAGTCCCCAAATACATGAAACATAACAGGCACCTGCGAAAACTTTCATATCTTTATTTATATGAAAATAATATATTAGAAAAAGTCAAAGTTGTAAAAACATAATCTTTTATTTTTTCTGTTTGTACAAACTAATTAATCAGAAATATGTAGGAAATTCAACTGTAATCCAGTTTATTTGCATTTAAATTGATTTTATATTTGTTTCTTTTCACTAAAATAAAAAAATCAAGGAAAATATCAACAACAAATGTTTCACTGTTGACATATCTCTGATGATCCAAGTTTTATTGTGTTTTAAAAAGTAAAATGAACAAACAAACCCTTCATTAAAAAACTCAGTTAAGTCTGTTTCAGCCTTTCATTGAATAAACTTTATTGAGAGTCTCTGTCGTTGACGTTGTGTCAGCTCAGAGACTCAGCAGCTTCTTCTCGTCCTGCAGAACATCTGCACTTTATCCAACGAGCTCGTTCTTCTGTCTTCATCCTCTCTCTCTCTCTCGCTCGCCCCACAGCTGGTGCTGAGGACTTGACTTTGAAACATGAGACAGATGTGGAGCTGAGGAGCTGTTGTGTTCTTTGGCCCGTTCCGTGAGCCCGACTCGGCCCGGGTGGCGTTTGAGGACCCCAGAGAACTGACATGGCTGTTGTTCATGTTTCAACTCATCAATACTGTAGAAGCTGTGCCTTGTTGAACACAACACATCTGTCAATGAGTTCTTACAGATGTGGACTCTGCAACTAACTGATCAGACAGGAACAGTTTTAAGACACAACTGAAAACTTCACAAAAACAATCACGACAAAATGTCACACAAAAACAGTTCAGACGAGCACGAGGAGGTGATTTTAGTTTTGTTTACAATGTTTCACTCATTTATGTTTACTCTATGGTACATGATGGACAGGAAGTGACATCATCATCATCATCATGTTGGTGTGTGTGTGTGACTCCATCTGAAAAGCACAACCAACAAAGAGGAAGAGCGGTGGTAAAGAAAGAAAAGAAAATGGCTGCTCATGAAGTTACATAAACTTCCTGCAGTGGGAAAGGGAACAATAAAGTAATTTATCACATTTATTATTATTTATTAGGTTCCTATCGGCTCTTCTAGTCACGTGGTCAGCAGGGCAAAACTACAAAAACTACAAATACAATAGATGGATGGTCATTGTGTTAAAACAACAAAACTTCAGGTCTCCAACAGTTGCCTCAAACATAAAGAACACAACCACACACAAATGCAAACTAACAAACAAACAAAAAATGTATGCAGGGTTAAAAACACAGAATACAAAATGTGCAAGTTGGTATTTGATAAAGAAAAGAGAAAGATAAAGTGAAGGTTTAAGGTGCATTCAGGGTCTGAATGGCAGAGAAGAAGCTAAGGAAATGTTATAAGGGCAAATACTGTAATATGTAATATATATAAGTCAGTGTTTTTCAACCTTGGGGTCAGGACCCCACGTGGGGTCGCCTGGAATCCAAATGGGTCGCCTGAAATGTCTAGTCATTGAAAAAAGAATTACTGATAAAAATATTTTTTTAACTAATTATTATTCATTTTAAAATTATGATTAAAAACACCACACAATCCTAAACAACTGTATTCTATAATTTCCCTTTCTCGAATATATTTTCCAGTTCAAATAAAATGCAACATATAAATATCTGAGCCGGCGGATCTAGATTGACGGCCGCGTTCATGTGACACATGATCGCAGGGTCGCCAGAAATTTGTGATGTCAAAATGGGGTCAGGAGCCAAAAGAACACTGTTCTAAGCTGTTTGTATATTTGGTGCTGTTGCTCTGTATCATACTGTAGCCTATGGGATGGCAGCAGCAGATTGATTTGATTGATTATAATAAATCAAGTGCACAGAGAAATTGTGGATATTTCAAAAAATATTTAGGGACGAAATCCTGCAGGAAATAAAATGAGTGGGACAGAACAGGTGACCTCACACCAGGTAAACATGGCGTCCACTGTGTTTTCTCTCTCGTGTGTGTGTGTGTGTGTGTGTGTTTGCTGTGGTGGCGGCTGCTGCATCGGCCTCTCTCTTTCTCTCTCTCTCTCTCTCAGCGTCTTGTTAGCGTCCAGCTGGGACTCGTCCTACCAGCTGAATGAACGTCAACAGACGACACACGGCTGCACGTCGGGCTGGCTGCTGCGTCTGCCTCTGAGCAAGGCAGCTCGGTCGGTCGGTTGCTCGGTCGGTTGCTCTCTTTTGTTTTGTTTAGTTTAGTTTTGTTTTGTTTTCCAGACACAGTTGAACTGATGATCTGATTGTGTTGTTGTTGGTTTCATGTGCACGGCTCCTGTTGTCGACGTGTTTCCTGATGTTTCGTGTGTGTGTGTGTGCCAAGGTACCACAGCAGACCACCCTCCTCCTCCTCTTCCTCCTCCTCCTCCTCCTCTCATTATCCCGTGCAGATGTTCAGCGCCGGGCCCTTCGGCGTATCAGGTGACCTCAAATCTAATTGATATCAAAACTGTGGCGGGGGAGGCCTAAGCCCCTCGGCGCTCTCGGGTTACGGCCTGTTATAAACCCGGCCCGACTTCTGACAGCCAGTTTCGGCGTGAAACATGCACTGTCCTCACTTCAAAGGAGGCGGGTGTCGAGGAGGGGGAAAAACCACCTAGGAAGAAGAACCCCCCCCCCACTCCACCTCCTCTTCCAGCCATGTTCTGCCCGTTTCTGACCGAATTGAAACTAAATCGGATTAATCACGCTCTGGACTTTTATGAGAGGGGGGCATTTGTTTTGGCACGCCGAAACAAAAGCATTAATAAGCTCATCGGCAAACAGTGAGTTTAATATGGGAAAGTGATCCGCGGCCGGGTATTACAATGCAGCTGAGAGGGGGAATTGGAAGCTTAAGGAGAGGATGTGATGGTAATGACTTTAAGGCGGCATAATCCCCCCCATCTGTGCCCGGCGATTGTTTGATATTTATGGTTGATGATCGGCACTAATAGGTTTGTTATTTTCTTTGCGGGATGAATATGAATGGCAGGAGAAGAGGGAGAGGGGAGCATGGGAAGAAGAGGGTTTGTGATTTGTTTTGTTTTCATTTTGTTTTGGGTTCAAACCGCAGATCGGTTTCAGACAGACAGACAGACGGAGGGAAGGAGGGAGGGAGGGAGGTTTGTCCTGCACCTTCTCTTTCTGTCTGTTTGTGTGAAGTCAGATTAAAAGATGGAGGAGTGGAGGGAGCTGAGTGGAAGCAGATGGAGCTGTGTGTTGTTCACATTAATCCCATTTGTCGCCGGGAGTTGATCTGATTTGTGTCCGTCAGAGGAGATCGTTATACCAACACATCATCACTGGTTTTAGCCTTTATTAAAGGGATAGTTTGGATTTTTTTACATGAAGTTGTCATGACTGCAATGTAGATCTTTTCATTTGAAGGGTGTGTTTAGTCTCCCTCAAAAAACACTACAATGATACAGTAAGACAAGGAAATTACCTTTATTTATAACAACAGGAGTTAAATTTCAGCAGTGCAGTTCTGGGGCCTGTTGTTCAAAAGTAGAATAAAGATATCCAGGATAAGTGGAAAAGCCAGGTTGGACAAAGTCTCATAAGTCCATCCTGGTTTAGTTGGTTGTTGGAACGCCGAGCCAGGCTGAGGAGGGGCGGCTTTGTCAAGCCAGGTGTAACTAATTCTCTGGTCAGTAGACCACAGAGATTGATCACAGATTCACCGATGAGAGGACAGGTGTGGCTACTTTCCTCCAATCAACAGCGGATCTTAATGCTGACGTCATGTGACACACCTCTCTTTAAAAAAAAAAAAAAAAGCACGCTGCTGTCATAAAGCTCAGAGAGAGCACGGTGGACAACTGCGGACTAATTTAATAATCCAAAATTATAATCACAACTCAAATTCCTTTCACAAATTAGCAGTTGTGCACTTTGCCTTAATGATGAGCAGTGGAAGATGATTAATTGCACAAATCTGAAATAAAGTTTACAGCACATGGCCATATATGCAACAGGTGAAAATTAATTAAATATTAGAACATTATTCAATAAATTGCCGATAACAATGATGACATGGTCTATAAATTATTTGGAAGGTGCTCACACTCACTCAATTTTATTCTTACTTTCTTACCTCAACCAATATTTAGGCCAATATTATCGTAACATATTTTATGAAAATAATTTTGAATGCCCAATTATGAAAAAAAACCCTAATAAATATTATAAATGTTTCATGTTTTTTGATTATTGTTAATGCATTTTATTTGTTTATAAATCAGGCCAATATGTACATAAGAACATGTATGAAACACATTGATTTCTGATCAGAGTGACTGCTGACTTGACAGATAAAGACAACAGAAACAACTAAGCCTGGCTGTTAGCCTGGTCTGGAGCAGGCTAGCTGCAGAGAATAAATCACCATAGTAACTTGACCAGGATAAAGGTATCCAGCTTTCGAACAACCGACTTGAGGCTAAATTAGGCCAGGATAACCAACATATCCTGGCTTAATCCCTTATCTAGGTTTCCAACAACAGGCCCCAGATCAAAACAAACACAGATTTCTGCAAAACAAAGACTGTGAAGAAAAAAAAACAATCCAAATGGATTTGAACAACAACATTTGATCTGACAAACACATCAATGTAAATGTGATTAGAGTTTACGTTTCCAGAACAAACCTCAGTGATAAAGGAAGGTCTGGTGATTTCTCTGTTGAGGCCCAAACAACAACAACACACAAACGCATCAACACAAATATCCAACAAACATTTAGAGCTCAGAGAAGTTTCTTTCATGTGGGGAAATGTGAGTTTAGGTAAAGAAACATCATCATGAGCAGTGATCTCCTCTACGGCTCCAGCTCCACCTCAACAAACTCAAACATCAACACAACAAGAAATGACAGAGGCCAAAGTCCCGCCCATAATGTTTAATGATTGACAGGTGACCTCTGTACAGTGCAGAGACACAACAGAAATGAGGGCTTTCACACCTACCTCGTTTGGTCCGGACTTTCGGACTTTCCAGATAGTTCGGATCAAATTGACAGGTGTGAAAGCTCCCCTGGACCACGGTGGCCTCGGTCCGGACTATCCTGGACCAAGGTCCGCTGCTGCGTAGTGTGAAAGCATTTTTTTGTAAGGTTCGAACTATCAGACCAAATATAGGAAATAACGTCAGATTCGCTCGTGCTGAAAAAAGTAAATAAACAGAAAAAAAGGAAAGATGAGCCACGGCAACACTTGGGGAGAGGAGGAGATCATATTATATCCAGATTTGGTCAGAGGGATGGGTGTGTCAGTGTAGGCTACACATGTAAACGTTTACACGGAATTAAACAGTAGAGTGTTTAATATAAATCCCCAAACGATACATGCATTTTTTTTATATAGCCTATTTTTTTTTATACATTGACCCGAATATAGCCTATTTTTTTTCCCGCCGAAAAAGTCTGAAAAAGACGGATATTTATCAGCGGGTGACACCAAACAACGTCTGCCCCAGCAAGTCAGAGCTTTTATTTCTCTCACACTCGCACACACAAGTGACAGATGCAGTCACATCTGACAGGAGGATTGCGCGTGTGTGCGCATAGCGTGTGTGTGTTCCTACACAAAACAGCTGATCGCTGCTACTCTCATCAATGAGAGCATTTTCGCCGCGACACAATCCTCTTTTTTTCTCTCCTTTCATCAGCTCTAAACTCAGTCTTCTGCACCGCGATTACAAACCACAGCGTGCTTTCCAGCAGTAGGCTATATTTTTCTTTTTTTACACATATTTTTATTTTATTTTTTTCAGAGCACTTTCTATGCGCTAACGTCAGACGCACGCTCATCCGTCATGACGTAGGTAGATCATTTAGTCCGCTGTCATAATAGCAGTGTGAAAGCGGACTTTACTGGACTATATGGAGACAATGTAACAAAAAAAAAAGGTGTTATTAGGTGTGAAAGTGATGAACTAAAATACAGATTTTAACCAACTGCACCTTCAATGATCTTTGACTATTTGAGTTTACACAACTCTGCTGTGGATTCATGGCCAATGATCCTTATTCCAGCATGTAGAGGCTGAGTGAATGTGGTCTGGACTCTGTGGAGGAGAGTCATGGTTTCAGAGACGCTGTAGAAGGACAGAATACCTGCACTGTGATCCAGGTAGACTCCTACTCTGGAGGACTGAGGACCTAAGACTGGAGTCATGATGTTGTTGAACAAAAATGTTTTGGACCAAAATAGCGCCCAAGATTTGTCACAACCTCCAAACACACTTTCTTCCTTACCTCTGTTGATATTCTTGTATGCGACTGCTACACGAATTTCTCCTGCTCTCCACTCCACCTCCCAGTAACAACGTCCAGTCATACTCTCTCTACTCATGACCTGATACCATTTAGTGAATCTGTCTGGGTGACTAGGATAACACTGAGCTTCACCTCGTGTCACTTTTCTGTTTCCCTCAGATAATATCAGTTCTCTGAATGCTGTGTTTGGATCCAGTGTGATTTCCTGTGAATATTGTAAGAAGTCAGCTCTGGTCCTGGGCTCTGGTGGTGGTGACAGTAAAACATCCACTTCAGTCACTGTCAGTGAGATGTTTGTCCATCTGTCTCTCAGAAGGTCCTGCAGTTTATCTCTGAGCTCTGACACAGCTGCTGTCACATCCTCAAAGTGTCTGAGAGGACGGGTATCGATGCTGGATGAGTGTGTAGACGGACTGAGTGCTGACAGTGAGGGGTAGTTGTGTAGAAACTGGGTGTGATCCTCTGTGTGCGACAGCAGCTTCAGCTCAGCGTCTTTCCTCTTCATCTCAGTGATCTCCTGCTCCAGTTTCTTCTGAAGCTCTTTGACTCCACTCACTTGAGTTTCCTGCTGGGATCTGATCTGCTGCTTCAGCTCAGAGCTTCTTTTCTCCATGAGACGGATCAGCTGAGTGAAGATCTTCTCACTGTCCTCCACTGCTTTATCAGCAGAGCCATTGATGGCCTCCACCTCCTGTTGAAGCACCTTCACGTCTTTCTCTCTGTCCTGAAGTTGACTGTTGACTGAACGTGTTCCAGTTGAGTAATAAAGTAGCAATAATGTTTTATTTGTACAGCACCTCTCATGGAGGAGATATGGCACAGTGATTAATCCCATCACCCTGAGTTTAAAATGTGACCCACTCTGGCGAAATGCTTCGGAAGTCGCAACGTTCTATTTTTTAGATAATCAGCTGATAACATGGAAAACCAATAAAAAAATCCCAATTTTTTCTTTTGCTAATTTCAGAGAAATGACATTCAAAAACAATCTCCCAAAGTTTCATAGTCCAGATAATTGAGAAAAGGCACGTACCTGTATATGACGATTAAAGTTGACTTGCAACTTTTAACCCTCTAAAGACGAGCACAACATTAAATCATTTCTGAATCGTTTATGACGAGCTGTAAACTGCATCTGAATCCTGAGATTCTCCGCTTTCTGAGTGTCCTTGAATGGTGCATTTATGACAACAAGGATGGGGTCCACATGTAATCACGTAGTACGGGAACAGACTCTAAACAGAGTGTAGCGTTGATGCTTAACCAAGCGTAGCATCGATGCAACGCTAGCGTTTTACAAAACATTAAACAACTTCTGAACCGTTTATGATAGAGACGAGCTGTAAACAGCATCTGAATCGTGAGATTCTCCGCTTTCCGAGGGTCCTTGCTGATGCTTTTGTGATAACAAGGAATGGGGTCTGTGTAATCACGTACTACGGGAACAGATGCTAAACCAAGTGTAACATCGACACTAAACCAAAGGTAGCATCGACGCAACGCTTTCACATGTTTCACAAAACATCAACAAAACATTACAACCATTTATGATAGAGACGAGTGGTAAATAGCATGTGAATTGTTAGATTATCTGCTTTTTGAGGGTCATTGAATGATGCCTCAGCAAGGGACCATACAGGGTTCTAATGTTTTTATGGCTCAAATGAACAATGCTGGGAAACAGAGTGACTTCCTGGGTCTCATTAAAGATGAAGCATTACTCAGAGTTTTATGGTTATGATCGTCACATGGTTTGGCTTCTGCTCAGAGGTTTTAAGGCATTTGATAATTAACACATGTCCGGTGATGGATGATGTTGGATGTAGTTTGTGACCCATTGTTTTGGCTTCACTCCAGTGCAGTTGATAATGTTAGCAGAGCTGGATAATGATTATGAGGACCATGCAGGGGGCTTAGCAAACAGGTGAGACATGTTAGAGATCACATTAGGGCAATAATTTTATGTTAGTTGAGAGCAGATAATGAGATAATGTTTCTGTCAGAAGTTGTACCAAACGTCCTGGTACCTGATGAGGTTTGACTCAGCCCTGTTTGTTTGCTTACTGAGGAGTTGGCAACACTGGCTGCAAAACATTTTTTCTTTCTCTCCTTTGGTGAGGGGAGGGAGGGGCGAGACAACCGCATAAGTGATGATGATTGGTTAAGGCAGAGTAAGGTTTCATGCTAAGCCAATCAGAGGCAGTGTTCAGTTTGTACACAAA